>NW_017728921.1:22306296-22307234 GCF_001723895.1 Crocodylus porosus | reverse complement strand
CCTGCCACAGATACTTACTAAGGCAGGGCTGGAGGCCCAGAACTCTGATTATTGGCACCAGCTGCAGTGGAGAAAAGCGGCAGACCAGATGTCATGCCGATAGGAGCAACAGACAGCTGGGAGAATTAAATGCCAGGTCAGACAGGCTTAGGTAGCCCCCAGAGATGGGAAGCTGGCAGGGGTGAGTCTCCTGTGACTGCATGGAGGTGTAGTGTTTTCCTGACCTGACTGAACTGGTGATGTGTGATAAAATGGGGATCAGCTTACCTGACATGAGACTTGATGCAGGAGTGTCCCTCAAAGTCTGGCAAGGATCCTAGCAGTGAGTGAGGGCACTCTGGGAGGGTTACCTGAAGGAGGGAAGAAAGCAAAGGGAATGGATAAGGGCAGACCCTGCAAAGAGAGGACTCCCTATGAGGAAGTAGTTGACTAGAGGGCAAGAGGCTTTGGACTATGGACTATGATAAACCGTGGATGGTGCTGGCCCATGCCCTGAGAAACAACCCGAGTTCATTCATGAGCTATCTGTATATGATGAACCTGGGGTACTCCAGGAAATGGGACTAAGTAATTAATATTGTGGCTAACTAGACTGTGGAAGCCTTGAGAGGGCATGCCCTATCATTGGATGAGCCTGATGCTCCACGCACAAGAGACTGAAATAGAGTGTTAGATTAAATGTGTAAATAAGGTCACTGATGAGGATTGCACCCAGAACATCTGGGGTGGCAAGGGGATGATGGAGCCCTGCAAAGAGGCCAAATGGCTGGCTAAGTTACAATAAAGCTTCAGTTGATCCACCTCCCTAGTTTCATAGTTTCCTTTTCATTTATTTTTTTAATAACAAGGCATGGCAGATGAGTTCCAGAAAGGGGGACCATCAGGTCCCAACAGATTAACTGCAATATGCAACCATCAGAAGTAAGATCTTCTATAAC
>NW_017728921.1:22282548-22306245 GCF_001723895.1 Crocodylus porosus | reverse complement strand
TTCTCTGCGGAGAGTTTCCCAACTCGAGCTGTTCTCTCTCGCACACAACTTTTGCTGGATCTTGTGATGGTCTTTTATTTCATCCAGTTCTACCTGCTGTAAAATATATCAGTTTTGGAAAGCTATTACTAGATACCATTTAGGGGGCTGTCATGCCCATGACCACATGGATGGGTAGTCTCCTATTCCCCATTTCCTCCATGGTCTTCCTCCAAACTATATGACAAAGCATGTTGCTTTGGACTTCCCTTTCATTACTGAATTACAACACAGGCTTATTAATTACTTGGCCATTATGAACAGAAATGCATCTGGGAAGTCTCTGCCTCTGTTTCTCCTGTTTGTATAATGTGTCCCATGTTGGTTTTTCCTGTTGTGACCGCCTGGAAATGCATGCACATGCTCCTCTGTATTGCACAAGCTGTACTCTATGTAGGGGGGAACACCAATCCTGTATATAAAATCATGGGCAAAATCATGGCTTTTGCCTGCCTCAGCTTTCTCTTAAGGTTAATCTCTGCCCACCCCAGAGTCCCAGTTTTTGATTGACCCTTGCAGCAGCATTCTGCCATACCAAGATCTGCTTTGAAATGTACTTCTAGTACCGTTATCCCTTATTTTAGGACTGTGCCCTCCACCCCTGATGGGTATCCCATTTCCCTGCTTACCATACAAGTACTTTCAGTGTTGAGTTTCAGCCTCTTAAAGTTGAACATGGTTTATTGCTTCCCTGACAGGCCATTGGTTCCTGCATAACGTATTTATGTCCTCCATATATGCAATGTACTTGGTCTGTCTCCTGCTTCCTCCCAGTATCTGTATTTCTACATGCTGGCATCATTCTATATTCATTCTACTAGCAGTTCTATCATGTGGATTAAGAGTAGTGGGGCGAGGGGGCACCCCGCCTCATCCCCACTCTCACTTCTAATAGCTTCATTGGGTATTCATTTGTTAAGACTTGACTTTTTGCACCTGTTACAGCATCTTAAGCCAATCAAGGAATCCTGCAGGGATCCCCAGCTTTTCCAGCATTTGTCATGGGAATTCACGGTCGACATTACCAAAGGCTTTCTCCAGGTCTTTGTTTACTATTGCCATGTTTGGGTTTCTTTCTTTGCAATATTGCATGGTGTTTCTTAGATGTATCATGGCCTTATGAATCCTCCTCCCAGGGACTGTGCATATTTGATCCTCTTCTACCATTTTCCTGATTACATCTTTTAGTCCATTCACTATCCCTTTGGTCAGGAGCTTGTAGTCAAAGTTTAACCAAGTTATTGGTTTCCCATTTTTTTTGTCTGGGTTTTGCCCCTGTCCTGGGAGGCAAAGTAATACAGGGCACTCATCAGCAGCTCGGGATGAGGTGCATGTGGAGTGGAGTGAGGAACCCGCATGGCTCATTGGCCACCTCTTTGTACAGTTGTGGCTGGCCGGTGACGTCAGTGTCAGACGCCAGCCGGCAAAAATAAAAATGGTGGCCACAGCTGCGGAGGGGGCGGATAGCCAGGAGATGGAGCTGCAGCCAACGCCGGCGGTAGAGTGGACTCCACAAACAGACCCCGAGGAGACCAACAAACTGGAGGTAACGTTGGCTGGGGAGAGAGGAGCAAGCACCCCTTCGAAGACCCCTGCTGAACAACAGAGGAGCGACGGGCTGGCCGAGTGAAGGGAGGGTGGGAGTGGCATCCTAGAGCGCAGCAGGACCCAGGTGGGACTGCTGGGATGGCGGAGCACGGAGGATGACACGCCAGGAGGCAAAGACCCTGGGGGCAGCCCTGAAGGGGGTTACAATTGGGGTGGGGATCGCCGCTGGGGCCTGGGGTGCTAAGCGATGGATTGGACCTAGTTCAGGGAGCGACGAACAGAGTGGAGAGTCATCCCTCCCCTTCAGGGTCCAGGGCTGGGGAATTGGTTGCGGGTGGTGGAGGTGTATTTGTTTTGTTTTGGACTACCCCAAGCCAGGGGCAGAGTCTATAGGGATATGTCCTTGTGGCAGGGTTGCAGGGAAGCCTTGGTAGGGGCTATAGTAGGGAAGGTTCCCTGTGGGATGGGATCGAGGAGTGAAGCGCTGCAGGAACTAGCCCATGGAGCAAGCAGAGCCTCCTGCCATTGGCTCTGGGATGCAGAGTGGTGAATGTGATCCGCGAGGAAGACCGCAGATAATGGCTAGGCAGTCCATCGAAGGTGCCTTGAGGCCGGGCTGTAGGGGTGGTGGAGCCCCGTGAGCAACTGTTGGCCCTAGCCTGGGACACCGAGGGACCCGCTAACTAGTTCTGCCTACTGAGGAACACCAAGATGTGGCAGGCGAGAATGGAGTTGGCGACGCGGAAGGAGAGGACTACCTTGATGACAAACTGGCCCCGAAGGGGTGTGACATCCGCCAAGAGACCAAAGTTGCCCGAAAGCAGCTAGTCGAAGCCTGGGGGTCGCAGCCCCCTTTTCTTAAATATCAGTGTTACTTTTCCTCCTTTTTATTCTTTTCAAGTTTTCTTTCTTTCCTTCTCTCATTGTAGACTTCTATCAGGTCTGGTCCCAATCAGTCCCAGGAAGTTATATAGAATTATTTTGGCAGTTTGTCTTTTCCTGGTGTTTTTCCATTTCTAAAATGTTTTGGGGTTTACTGAACTTCCTGTCCTTCCAGTTTTCTTCCAGTTGTTGTTGGTCTTCTTTCATTATCTTGTTTTGCAGTCCTTCCAGATAGATCTGTCTGGCCTCTGGCTCTACCTCTGTCTGTGTAGTTCTCGGTAGAAATCTTTCATTTCAGTGTGGCTGCTTTTAAGGCATCGTCTTTTCCTTTATCATCCCAGAGTTGCCTTTTATTCCCTCTTTCCCTCCTCTTCTGATCTTGTTGAAGTACTCCATCAACTCTCCATTTTCCTTCAGCTTTGTGTTTGTACCAGAAACACTCTTTTTTTCTCTCCTTGTTTTAATTTCCCTTTAGTTTCCTTGATTTCTTTTTTCTTTCACTTTGAATCCTAGCATGCTCTGCTGGTATAGTTTTTGCATTTTGTATAGCAACTGCACCTTATGTGCTTCTTTCCATTTTGCTTAAAATCAGAGACAATTAAGGTTGGAAGGGACCTCAGGAGGCTATCTAGTCCAACACCCTGCTCAAAGCAGGACCATCCCCAACTAGATCATACTAGACAAGTTTTGTGTAGCCAGATGGAGATTCCACAATTACTTTGGGTAACCTGTTCCAGTGTCTTACTACCCTCCTAGTGAGAATTCTTCCTAATATCTCACCTGAACTTCCCTTGCTGCAACTTGTGACCATTGCTCTTTGTTCTGTTATCTGCCACCACTGAGAACAGTCTAGCTCCATCCTCTTTTGAACCCCTTTTCAGGTAGTTGAAGGCTGTTATTAAATCCCCTCCCATTTTTCTCTTTTTTAGAATAAATAAGGACACTTCTCTCAGCTTGTCCTCATAAGTCATGTGCCCCAGCCCCCATCCAATTTTGTTGTTGTTGTTGCCCTCCACTAGATTCTCTCCAATTTATCCATATCCTTTCTGTAGTGGGGGCCCCCAAAACCTGGACACCATACTCCAGATGTGGCCTCACCAATGCTGAATAGAGGGGAATAATCACTTCCCTTGACCTGCTGGCAACAATTCTACTGATACAGCTCAGTATGCTGTTAGCCTTCTTTGCAACAAGGACCCATGGGGGGACCCACCCCACCATTGTTCCAGGGTGGGGGGGAGGGTTTAAGATTTTGGTTTACCTTTTGTCTGTCATAGTTTCATATTTGGTAGGGTTGAAAGGGACCTGAGCAGATCATCAAGTCCAACCCCCTGCCATAGGCAGGAAACAATGCTGTGGTCAAATGACTCCAGCTAGGTGATTTATCTAGCCTTCTCTTGAAGACCCCTCATGTTAGGAGCAAGCACCACTTCCCTTGGAAGTTGGTTCCAGATCCTAGCTGCCCTGACCATGAAGTAGTGCCTCCTGATATCTAGGCAGAATCTACGCTCGGTCAACTTATGGCTGTTATTCCTTGTTACTCCTGGTAGTGCTTAGGGGAACAGGGATTCTCCCATAGCCTGCCGGTCCCCCTTGGCCAGTTTGTAGGTAGTCACCAGATCTCCTCTCAGCCTTCCCTTGTGGAGGCTGAACAGATTCAGATCCCATAGCCTCCGCTCGTAGGTCCTGCCTGGTTGCCCCCTGATCATGTGAGTAGACAGCATTGAGAGGGTACAGAAGAGGGCCACATCTCTCCTGAAGTACGGTGCCCAGAACTGGACACAGTACTCCGACTGCAGCCTGACCGGGGGGAGGATCACCTCCTTGGACCTGCTCGTGATGCATCTGTGAATGCATGACCAGGTACGGTCAGCCTTCCTGATCATGTCCCCACATTGGCAGCCCATATTCATTTTGGAATCCATAATGATACTGTCATGGGATAGAGTCCTCAAGGACGGCTGTGATCTCCTAAGGTCCCTCGACCATGCCAGTTTGGCCCAATGGGCACCCTCAGTTCTTTCCTGCCACATCTCTGATGGAAAATATAAAAATAGGAAGGCTGTCTTTAAGTCCTCTTGGACATGGTTTGATAGGCTCCCTGAACTCTATGGGTTCCTGGAGCCCTTGTGGGTCCTGTTTTACAATGGATGTTTCAGGGCACCCTACCCTTATGGGTTAGATGCGTGGCTCCAACTGCTCCTTTACCACACCCCAAGCCTCATAGATAGTACTGGCGTTGTCTTGCCTAGGGCTTGTTATAATTTGGCCCCTTAGTGCTGGGCTCTCTGCAGCCCTCTCTCTATGCCCCTAAGCACTGGCGTCGGTGCACCAGAAAAATGCCATGCCCTCTCTGGCGCTGGGGTCCTTATGCTGCTGTGGGTCCCCAATGAGCGCTTCTCCTTCCCCAAATAGCCTCACCCAAACCATCGGTTTTATACAACAGCAAACAAAACATTAGCCCCTGGGCTATAACATAACACAAGCTGCATAAGGTGTTCTGAGCCTCTTTACATTACCCAGCGCAGAACTTAGTCAGGCCTCTTGCTTTTACTTGCTCTAGGAGGGCTCCTTCTCCCTTGGCTACCAGCAGAGAACTCCCTCCTAGTCCCTGTCCTGGAGTTTATATGGGCCCAGGACCCTGCCCCTTCTGGCCAGCTGACCAGATGCAGGTGCCAGCTAATTTCCTTGTTAGCTGGTTGCCATGGCAACATGTACCTGCACTCCTGTCTGGCTCTTTGGGCTCTCCCCAGGCAGTTTCTGCTCTTTCAGGAGCAGGCACCTAAGTGCCCTGCGACAGACACCAAGATCCTTTTCTGCCTTTGTGCTGACTAGAAGGGAGTTCCCCAGACTGTAAGTATGCTGCTGGTTCTTCCTCCCTAGGTGCAGTACCTTGCACTTGTTAGTATTAAATCCCATCCTGTTCTCATCAGCCCACCCCTGTAACCTGTCTAGATCTAGTTGCAGCCTGTCCCTCTCCTCCAATGTGCCCACTTCTCTCCACATCTTAGTGTCATTTGCAAACTTGAACAAGGTGCTTTTTACCCCCTCATCCAAGTTGCTGATGAAGATGTTGAACAGTGTGGGCCTGAGGACCCAAGCCCTGGAGGACTCCACTGCCCACATCCCTCCCAGTAAAAAAAAGACCCATCCACCACCACTCCCTGGGTGCGGCCCTCCAGCCAGTTTGACCCACCTGACTGTGTAAGCATTGACACCACAGTTGCCTAATTTTTTTTAATGAGAATGGGGTGAGAGACAGTGTCGAAGGCCTTCTGAAAGTCCAGAAAGACTACATCCACCACGACACCTTCATCCAAGGATTTTGTGACCTGGTCATAGAAGGCCACCAGGTTGGCCTGACAGGACCTGCCTTGAATGAACCCATGCTAATTGCTCCTAAGCATGATCTCCCCTGCTGGTCCCTCACAGATGTGCTCCTGGATTATTTTCTCAAAGATCTTCCTCAGGACCAAGGTAAGACTAATGGGCCTGTAGTTTCATGGGTCCTCCTTCCTCCCTCTTTTGAAAATGGGGACTGCATTGGCTCTATTCCAGTCCTTTAGCACCTCGCTAGAGCACCATAAAGCTGTGCCGGGGTCCCGCAGTGACTTCTGCTAATTCCCTCAGCACTCTGGGGTGGAGATCATCAGGACCTGCTTATTTAAACACTTGTAGTCCCACCAGAAGTTCCCTGCCTAGGTTCTCACTGACCATGGGCCTGGCAGCGCCTCCCCTGGGTCCGTTGTGGATCCCAGTGGGGGGGATGCCCCAGCCCCTGCTTAAAAAGATAGAGGCAAAGAAATTGTTGATGGAAGTCCAGGTCATCTGTCTGATGTTAGCTTCTATCTTGACAGGCTTTCTCTCTGTCTTCTGCTCCTCCTGTGCTCCCTCCTCATCTATTCTCATATTCATTGCTTTTACAAACACTTCCATGTGTGACTCTTTTAGGAACTTGTCCAACCACTCCTCCTAACTGGTGAAAATCTCTTCTGGATGGTCAGGACTTTGTAGTGGGGAGAACCAATTTTGTTATGCCCCTAAACACCCCAGCAGTGAGGTTGGTGGTTTCTAATGTGCCCCCACATGTGACCAATTGGGAGCTGGCCAAGGAACCTGAGCCCTATTGGGCTCTTACGAGTCCCTTTCACCGACTGACAATAGGAAGTAAGAACCCAAAACTGAGGCATGTCCTGTCTTTTCAAAGGCAGGTTTTCATGCTCCCCTGGGAGGGCCTACAGTCTGTGCCTTAGTTCTTGAGCCTCATGTTCAACAGGAAAAAGTATGTGATCTATTTTTCCTTTGGGGATACCACTTGTTTTCAGTGTAGTAGCTCTTTCCACCTAGAAGCCCAGTGCCCACGGGGGAGGTTGGCCAGAACATTGGCAACTACAGCGGTGCTGACGGATGGCACATCCGCTGATGGGATGCAGGCCCCACCCAGTGAGGCTGGAAGCTTTTCCTGACCTCCTTCTACCCTGTTCCATCTGAAGGGGCTGGAGTCTCTGGTGTGAGTGCCATCCAACAGATAGGCTGGGACTAGGCCCCAACCCTCCCTGCCCACTCCCACCGGTACAGAGACACCACCAGGTGGAGAGGCTGATGCCTCCACTTCCCCCCCCCCGCTTGCCCTGTCTGCCCTGATTGAGGTGGTTGGGGTGGTCAATGATTGTGGCACCAAGGCCCTGTCACATGATGGGGCTCAGGTCTCCTCTCAGTTGCCCTCCACTGTGACCTTGACTGAGGTGGATGGCCCTGGGGAGCCAGGCCAGAAGCAGTCTGACCCATCCTCTATGAAGCGTGGGCCACCTGCCACAAAGAAGAAAGTGAAAGGGACCATTCAGGACTCCCCATCCCCACTGAGACCTTCCTCAGCTGGGGGGGGCCCTGCTGGAGAGCCTGGCCTGCTCTGGCTGTATGTCAATGACTCTGTTGACCAGGGATGAGGGCAGCTTGGAGGTAGGGGAGGCGAAGATAGGGGTGACTAACCCCTCACCTGTCTCCCAGCTTCTGAAGGCTGGTGGCAATAAGAGCTATGCACAATGTCTCTCTTCTGGAGATCTGACCCAATGTCTCTCTTCTGGAGATTTGACTCCTCTGCTGCCCTCTTTGTCACATCCAGGCTACTGAAATAGATGAGGAGGCTAGTGAGATGGAGATCCAGCTTTCTGAGTGTTGCAAGTGACCTCAAGAGCAAGGTGACCTCTCTTCCCCCCCTCCCCCAAGAAGGTGGGGATTGCTCTCTGAGATCCAGACCTTGACCTGGATAATCAGAGGAGGTTGATGGGTATAGATGCTGAGCTCCCAACTAGGGTGCAGCCTCATTGTTCATCTGTCGGAAATGTGCAGCCCATGTTGGCAGACCCCCCTCCCCACAAGTTGGTCCCAACTATGGAGGACTCCTGACCTTTTCGAAACAGACTAAAGGACAGAAGAACATAGCGGGGTGCATCACCCAATGGTGTGCAGATCCTAAAGTTTTTATCAAGGCTGCCAGACCTGTGGCTAAACTTATGCAATAGGATCTAGGCACTCGGCAGATGGCTTACCATCTGGAGAAGCTCGCACAGTGGGTGAGAGATGAGTTGGGCCTGGTGGGGTCCCTAGAGTACAGTAGGGCATGATAGGCCTTTTCTGACCTGTCTCTGCTTTTTGCTCTTCTATCTACACCTTACCTCACTCTTCCTCTCCCATACCCACACCCATGGCAGCCACAGCCATTGGTACTTTTAACATGAACAGCTGTCAATCTGGTGAAACAGGAGGCCGCCCTGGAGCTCCTGCACCAGAAATGGCTGGCTGTCACCTTCCTCCAGGAGATGCATTCTGACAGCTCAACCAGTTGGCTTGGCACGCTGCCTGGCAAGGCCACTTTGTTCTTGAGTCACAGCACCAACCTTGGTGCCAGGATTGCAACTCTCCTATCATCACAAATACAGCATGACACAACAGTGGGGTGGGAGATTGTCCTTGGCCACCTGCTGACTGTCTGCATCACTCTAGCACACCACCACCTACTTCTCAATGTTTATGCACCTACTGATGGCTGGGAGAGGTTCACATTCTTTGGGAACTTGGCCATCCTTTTGCACAAGATTAGTGAGGATTATGACCTGCTCCTCTGTAGGTGGGGACTTTTAATTGTATCACTGGCACCCTGCTCAACTGTACAGGGCCTGAGCCTTGCCTCCCCTCAGCCTGCAGGCTGCAGTCCATCTTGGAGACTGCAGGCCTCATTGATGTTTGGCAAGCCCTGCACCCCAACATGTGTCAGTACACCTGGGCCAGAATAAGTGCCGGTGATCTCGCTATGGCCCACCTCGACTGCCTTTGTCACCAGGCACCATCTGCCACTTCTACACAGTGGCCGCATCATTCCTTCAGGGCTGTCCAATTATGGCCTTGCTTGCTGTGAATTGAGCCTGCCAGGAAGAACCTGAACATGAATCTGAACCTTTTGGTGCTTCAACATCAGCCTGCTTTAAGACTCTTACTTCCAGGACTGCTTTGCCAACTTTTGGTGGGGCCGGGAGGCAACAAGGCTGAATTACTCCTCCTGGAAGCTATGGTGGGATGTGGGCAAGGTACAGATCTGGGATTTTTGCCAGCACTACACCCAGGTGGCCACAAATGAACTCTACCATTGTATCAGAGAGCTGGAGGAAGATGTGGTAGAGCTTGAGGCTGCCCTGCTGGCTGCCAGTGGTGCTGCGGTGCTGCGTGACAGCCTCCGGTTCTGTAGGAAGTGCCTGCATGACTTGGCAGAGAGTGCGGCCCATGGAGTGAGGATCCGCGCTTGCTGCCAAGAGCTGGCTGAAACAGATGCCCCAACCTGCTTCTTCTTCAACCTGAAGTGACAGTGGGCAGCGAGCAAAGTTTTAGATCGTCTCAAGACCCCTGAGGGCTGGATAATCACTGACCCGGGTGAAGTACATGAGCATGCCGTTGCCTTCTATAGTGACCTGTTTTCGGCTGAGCCGTCCTGCCCTGATGCCACCATGGGAACTTCATGTGGGTCTGCCACATCTTTGTGCCCTGGAGGCCAGCAATCTTGAGCAGGAAGTGACTCTGGCAGAGCTGGCAGCTGCCACAGCTGGCCTCACCTCTGGCAAAGCCCCAGGCCTCAACAGGTTACCTGCTGAGTTTTTTACAAGACTTCCTGGCCTCTTCTCGGCTCCTGTCTCCTGCATGTTTTCCAGGAGAGTCTTGTCGACAAAGTCTTGCTTTTGCCTGGTGGACTTTCTGTTTGGCTAGGCCAAGAGGAGGAACAATCGGCATGGGGAGGAAAAACCGGCACCATACCTACAGATTGGGGAACTCCCCTCTTGTCAGCACGGAGGCGGAAAAGGATCTTGGAGTCATCATTGACTCCAAGATGGACATGGGCTGGCAGTGTGGGGAGGCAGTCAGGAAGGCCAACCGTACCGCATCTCAAGCAGGTCCAAAGAGGTGATCCTCCCCCTGTGTGCAGCACTGGTCAGGCCGCAACTGGAGTACTGTGTCCAGTTCTGGGTGCCGCACTTCAAGAGGAATGTGGACAGCATCAAGAGGGTACAGAGGAGGGGCACTCACATAATCAGGGGACAGCAGGGCAGGCCGTATGAGGAGAGGCTATGGGACCTGACCTGTTCAGCCTCCACAAGAGAAGGCTGAGGGGGGATCTAGTGGCCTGTTATAAACTAGTCAGGGGGGATCAGCAGGCATTGGGGGAGTCCCTGTTCCCCTGTGCACTGCCAGGAGTGACCAGGAATAACGGTCACAAGCTGGCAGAGGGTAGGTTTAGGCTAGATATCAGGAAGCACTACTTCATGGTCAGGGCGGGTAGGATCTGGAACCAACTTCCCAGAGTGGTGGTCCTGGCTCCTACTGTGGGGGTTTTTAAGAGGAGGTTGGATGAACATCTTGCTGGGGTTGTTTGACCCCAGTATTATTTCCTGCCATGGCGGGGGGTTGCACTAGATGATCTACTCAGGTCCCTTCCAACCCTAGAAACTATGAAACTACAAGATGGCCACCCTCCAGAGCTGAAGGAGTCAGCTCACTGGGGCTGGTACTGATGTTGCCCTGTTACTCTTCCAGTTTTTGGTCTGGGCAAGTTTTGTCACTGCAATTCCCACATGTGGTTTTCCAGCAAACAGTACTCATCTTCCAGGCATGTCGCCCCATTTAGGGGGTGCTCTGCGGCATTGAGGGTGCCTGTTTTGGCTTTCATGCTGCAACACTGCCCCCCCCAGCCGGTTTCCTGTGCTACTGAATTTTTTTGTTTTTGCCTGTGAGGGCAAGCCTTTCAGGCTAACTCCAGGCTTTGTCCTCTGCACCTAGGCCCTTTGTGGGCTTTCTTCAATAAAGCCTCCTCCAAAACTGCTGATTCTACCACGTCGTTCTTTCCTACCTTATTTTCTCCTTCTTCCCCACCTTTGTCCATCCTCCATTAGACTCGGGATCTTTGCTTCTGCTCTCAGATTCACTTCTCATCTCCTGGTCCACTTTGTTTTGCTGTATTACTCCCCGCTTTCCCTTAATAAACTTTTAGAAAAAGGAAAAAAGTCTGTCTTTCAGTCTTTCAGTCTGTCTTTCAGTTTGTCTGTCAAAGTGGCCTCTTTGACCTCGCCCACCTTTTTGCAGTAGCTTATGAGTTGGATTTTTATGTCTTCTTCCTTCACTGCCAGGTTAAACATCTTCACAATCACTACATGCTCTTGGTTCCCCTCCAGCTCTCCAAAGTGAAGGAACAAAAGTCCTGGGGCCTCTTTCTTCCTTTTGTACCTGTCCCAGAAATCCTTGAAGAGCTGGCAGTCCTTGTACATGAAGTCCAGTCCAGCCTTCCAGGTGAGGCTGCCAGCCTGACTAGATCTCTAGGATTTACTTTCAAGATGTACTGCAGCACTAGCTGGCTTGAATCCATCACATCTGGCTCAAAGTTCTGGGCTGGTATTTAGGGACAGTCTGAGCACTTACCAGGAGCCTTCTTCCTTCTGTCATGATTCTTTCTCAGCTAGTTCTCTTCTCCTTGCTTGTTTAAGATCTCTGTCCAGGTGATCTGTCTTCACACCATCCACTCCATCCTTTCCAGTCCCTTCCTCAGTCTTTCTGGCTTTTCCCAGGCAGGTAAAACTGCAGTTGATCTTAGCCAAATAGATTATGCATGTTACTAATAACAAATATACATTATATTAGTTCAAAGACTCATGATTTACCATATATTTCATTGGCTGGGCTCCAGAAGAGTCAACAGTATGTAAAGCCATGGTGATCCCATAGTTCAGCACTGCTTAATATGTTTGTGTATTCCATATATCCCTCCACAAATGATCTATGTGCTAATTAGGCCCCCACTTGTGACAAGAACCCTGGTTCCACTCGTAAGTACTAGGGTACTCCAAAATGTATATGTAGATGAGGCGCAGGGCAACCTAGTTTGGCACCACCTCATGGAGAGCAGGGCTACATTAAACGTATACAACAGGCTGAGAAAGGGGGTGACAGGGATTCTGGGTGAACTGCTTGGGGCCCTTATTTGTGATATTTGCTAGGCATTTAAGACTTGTGAAGAAACAGGGATGACTGAAAATGGGATAGAAAGGCACATCTCAGCTGTGGGAGTAATGGGGCAGTCTAAATTTATTCAAGATAGTAGCTCACCATACTTGTAAAAGAGTCGGCACTGAGGGGAACTGAGCACAATGGGTTCAGATGGGTTGCACTGGCCTTCCTTTGTGGTGGAATAACTTCTCAGTGCCTTTGGTTAATAACAAATGTAGTGGCTAGGTGGAGGACCAGTATACTGCCTGGATTGATACTAGAAGAGCTTGGGGGGGGGATAGTGATGAAGTACTAGGATGAAGGAGGAGTTCTTGTAGCCTGAAAGAGCATCCATGGTGATCTTAGAGACGAGAGTGGGAGTTATGGAAGAGAAAGTGGACCAGGAGATGAGAAGTGAATCTGAGAGCAGAAGCAAAGATCCCGAGTCTAATGGAGGATGGACAAAGGTGGGGAAGAAGGGGAAAATAAGGTAGGAAAGAACGGTGTGGTAGAATCAGCAGTTTTGGAGGAGGCTTTATTGAAGAAAGCAATGAGGGGAGAGTCCAGTAAGCAGGAAGAATTGGAGAAGAGAATTAGAGGAGGTCAGGAGGGAGAAATGAGGAATGATACAGTGATTGAAGGGAAGAGGAAGACTAGTGAAAGGAATATATCAGATCTGCAAAGAGAAAGAAAATGGGAGGAAGAGAGAGGCAGAGTGGCAGGTAATCTACACCCAAGAATAAGAATAATAGTAACAGGGAAAGGAGAAAAGACAAGTTAGACAATGATAGACATAAATTTATAGTTAAAAAATATTTTTGAAGTTTTGGGTGTTAAAGTGGAATATTTGAATAGCCTGGCTGCCTTTCTTAACTGGAAGTCTTGGGAAATTTTATATTGGAGCTGAGAAGATTATGAAGGCTATGAACATTTTTGGAAGGCATATGCAGAAGTAGATGACAGAGAAGAACTTAAGGGGATAAATTTTATTGCGGGACCAAAGACAAGAGAGAGGGCAATAATTATTTGAATGTACACTGACATACTTGAGAAGTGGGGAGAGACAAATAGTTGGTGAATTATGTACAAAAAGGTATGGATGTTGAGAAGATGCATGATAAAAACAGTATATGGACAGGATCATGGAGAGCTTGGGTGGTAATGAGGTTGGATAATGGAAGTCATGGTGGGTTAATGCACTTACTGAGAGTAATCCAAGTAGGGCCACACCAAGAGCTGACAATGTATTTTGGACAGCCTAATCTCTGTAGCAAGTGTGGGAAGGAAGGGCACTTGGCTGCATGCTGCTGGTATACAATATGCTACAGATATGAAAGGAAAGGGCACAGGGTGGTGGAGTGCCAAGAAATACTGAAGTGTGTTATTTGTGGGGAAAAGGGACACGTACAGCGATGATGCCCCTGGTCCTTCTCAAATGAAGATGGATCTACAGAGAAGCAGCACAGACAGGAAAGGGAAAGTGGGGAAGAAGATGTTCTGTCAGAATGCATGACAGTGAAGGAGACACTACAAGATGGAAGAGCCAGGGAGGAAGAGAGTGAAATTTTAGTAGGCGAAGTGGCCAGCTAGCAACAGAAGAGGGAAAAGAAGGAAAGATAAGTGGAACAAGTGTCTTTATGACAGAGGAGAGAGAAGGGAAAGAGCAGAGAATGATACGGAAAGGAGGAGGAACAGACACGGTATTCTGCAGAAGTGTGGGTTGCAGGAGTATGGAATCCTGTGAGAGGGATAACAAGCATTTTGTAAAGAGAAGGGGATGGGGACCATTGTGGTGGGCAAGGAGTTGCAATTTTGCTCAAGACGGAGAAAGTAGAAGTGAGGCAAGTACAAGTGATTGTGGAAGGGAGACTGCAATGGATGATGGTGAAGTTTGAAAAGACAGTGTTAGAGATTTTTAATATATATACACCAGCTGAAAGGGAAGGAAGGACCACCCTGTTTAAGAAATTAGAGGTAGAGGTAGGGAGCAAATTCTGGTGGGGGATTTGAATTGCATTATCAAGGAGGGAGGTAGGAGAGGGGATGGAGGGGAAGGATAGCTAGACAGCTCATCAAAAATACTGATTAATATAATAATTAATTATATAATAATATAATAAAGGAAGGTGGTTTAATAGATGTCTGGACTGGTAAGAAGGTGAATGTGAGGATGGAATAGAGTATGAGGCAGATGTTGAAGACTGATTTTTGTATTAATGACAAATGGGCTAGGGATTAGAAAGAAGGAGATCTTAGACGTGATCTTCAGTGATCACCAGATGCTGAGAATGGACGTGAGTTTAGAAAAACATGAAGGTAGGGGGAAAGGGATGTGGAAATTAAATGTTCAATTATTACAATGAGAAGGTCTGTCAAGAATATGTGTGTCCCAGAGACTGAGGTGAAACAAGACACTCACCTGTGGCAGGGGATGTTGTGCCAGCGAAACCCATGCGGCTTGTGAGCCGGCTCTTTATATAGCTGCGGCCGGCCGGTGACGTCAGCACCAGATGCCAGCCGGTGAAGATAAAAGCGGAAGTGGCTGCAGAGGAAGGGGCAGATGGCCCTGAAGAGGGAGATCCGTCAACGACAGAAGAGGAGAGGGAAGCTCCGTGGTGTCCAGGGAAGGACAAGGGGCCGGAGCAGGAAGAGCCGGAGAGAGGGAACCGGCAACAGCTCCCAGGAGCTGGCAGCAGACGGACAGCATCCGGGCGAGACGACAGGGAAGAGGAGGCATTGTGGAGGACTCATGGGAACCAGGTGCATGCTGGGCACGGCAGGGTGGCAAGGATCCCGAGGGAGAAGCTCGATTGGGGTGGGGTCGCCACCGGAACCACGGGTGCCCGTGTCTATTAGGGATGAAGGTCCTAGGGACTGAGGGTCCAGAGCCAAACCTGTAAATGTAAAGGCTCGACCCTTTAGGTATAAGGGATAGGTATAGGGAAAGGCTGCAGATGGGCAAGAGGAGCCACGTACCTCCTCCTTAGGGTCCGCTTCTGAAGGTGGCGTGAGGCCGGGGTGCAGGGGTGGTTGGAACCCCGTGTACATCCGCTGGGTTGGGCCCGGGCAACGAGGGACTCGCTAGACGGCCCCCCTCATTGACGGTGCAGCAAGACGTGGCAGGCGAGAATGGGGGCGGCGAGGCGGAGAAAGAACACTCGCATTACCCTTAAGGGTCCTGGAGCAAGGTGACATCAAAAGGGTGGTACCCTATGGAGTGAATAAAGCCCGGGGGGCACAATGTGGAACTGTATAAAGGATGGAAGACTCTGAAGAGATATTACAAAAGTGTCTGGGAGTGGTAGACCTATGATAACACATAGAACACAAGAATTTTTCAGAAATATTGGTTAAAGAGAAGTGAGGAACAGGGTGGAAGAGTGTGAAGAACTGTAGGTAAGGAAGCAGGAATTATTAAAGGAAGTGGTAAGAGAAGTCCGAGTGAAAGAAGAACTGAAAGACGAAGTGATGGATAGAAGAATTGTTTAAAAGGAAAGCAGATGAGAAAATCTTTGTGACCAGTGCATCTTGGGTGGAGAAGAGGGAAAGGCGGTATAAGTATTTTTTTGGTGAACTTGAGGAAAAGAAGGAAAGAACTAAAAGCAGTGAGAACGGAAGAAGGAAACAAAATAGAAGAACACACAAAAGTGTTGGACACAGAGGCAGAGTTTTATAAAGAGTTGTAGAAAAGAAGAGAAGTGGATGGAGGAAAAACTAAGGTGCTCCTTGAGGGGATGAGGGAATGAATAGATGGAAAGAAACAACAATTGGAGAAGTTGGAAATTGGAAACCTGACCACGATGAAGCCATGCTAGCTGTCATTCAGAATCCTACCTTCTGCAAGCCTATCACACATTGACTCCTTAATGAATTATAAACATGATGAACTTCATGTTTAAAGTATTGCAGAGGATGTTGGAGTTGCAGCCGGCAAGAGAAATGAAGGGAAACAAGAAGCTTGTTAGCAACAAGAAAAAAGTCAGGGAAATTGTGGGTCCCTTACTGAATGGGGGAGGCAACCTAGTGACAGATGATGAGGGAAAGGCTGACGTACTCAATGCCTTTTTTACCTTTGTCTTCACAGGCAAGGTCAGCTCCCAGACTATTGCAGTGGGCAGCACAGTTTGGGGAGAAGGTGAGTAGCTCGCAGCTGATCAGCTCTAAAAGAACGGGTTAGGGACTATTTAGAAAAACTGGACAAATACAAGTCCCTGGGTCTGGATACAATGCATTTGGGGACGCTGAAGGAGTTGGCTGATGTGATTTGCAGAGCTGCTAGCCATCATCTTTGAAACTCATGGTGACTGGGGAAGGTCCTGGAAGACTCGAAAAGGAAAAATATAGTGCCCATCTTTAAGAAAGGGAAGAAGAAGGATCCAGGAAATTACAGACCACAGTCAGCTTCACTTCAGTTGCCAGAAAAGTCATGAAGCAGGTCCTCAAGGAATACATTTCTAAGCATTTGGAGGACAGGAAAGTGATCAGGAACAATCAGCATGGATTCACCAAAAGCAAGTCATGCCTGATTTAATCTGATTACCTTCTATGATGACTGGCTATGTGGATGCAGGGAAAGCAGTGGACATGATACACATTGACTTTAGCAAGGCTTTTGATACCATACCCCAGCTATATTCTTGCAAGAAAGCTGAAAAAGTATGGGTTGGATGAATGGACTGCAAGGTGGATAGAAAGCTGGCTGGATTATCTGGCTCAATGGGTAATAATCAAAGGCTCACTGTCTAGCTGGCAATTGGTATAGAGTGGATTGTACCAGGGGTCAGTCCTGGGGCTGGTTTTGTTCAATATTTTTATTAACAATCAGGAAGATGAGATGGACTGCATCCTCAGCAAATGCACAGATGATACTAAGTTGAGAGTGTAGTACATCTGCTGGAAAGTAGGGCTAGAATTCAGTGACCTAGACAAATTGGAGGATTGGGCCAAAAGAAATCTCATGAGGTTCAATAAGAATAAGTGCAAATCCTGTACTTGGGACAAAAGAACCCCACATACAGGTACAGAATGGGGACCAACTGGCTAACCAGCAGCTCTGCAGAAAAGGACCTGGGGGGTTACAGTAGTTCCAGGGTGGGCAATTATTTTGGGCAGAGGGCTGCTTACTGAGTTTTGGCAAGCTGTAGAGGGCTACATGGTCACCATCTTGGGAACCAGAAGTCCTGCCCCTAACCTCTGGCCTTTGCCACCGGAATTCCCTCCCCTTACCGCTGGAAGTACTCCTTCGAGGAAGAGAGTTTGCCATCTAATGGAAAAGAAAACGAACAAATTGTAAACAAAAAGGATTAGGATCTCATAGGGATAACGGAGACCTGGTGGGACTCCACGTATGACTGGGCCACAGGTATAGATGACTATACTTTGTACAGGAGAGATAATGTGGAAAAAAAGGGGTGAGGGGGCATCTCTCTATGTCAAGGAAAGCTATGAGTCCCTGCAAACTAGCATTGGCACCCAGGGGAGATAACTGGAGACTCACTGGCTTAAAATCCGTGGTGAGCAAGGCACAGGGGACACAATGGTGCACGCCTACTACAGACCTCCTAGCCAGGATCAAGAGGCTGACCAGGAATTCACCAGGGAACTAGCTGAGGCTGCATGCTCCCAGTGCATGGTTGTCATGGGAGATTTCAACTACCCTGACATCTGAATGGTCACAAAACTTCCTCATGTGTATGGATGAGCTCTGACTCAAGACATTTATGGACCAATGAGAGGCAAAATGCTGCTCAACCTGGTACTGGCAACAGGGGATGACTTAGTGACCCGATGATTGAAGGGAAGCTGGAAGACCGTGACCAGGAGCTGATCACCTTCACCATCTGCCATAAAGCTGGCAAGTCAGTCAACAAAGCAGAAGTCCTAGACTTCAGGAAAGCTGACTTTGACAAGCTCAGGAGGCTTGTTGGTGAGGCCCTAAGGGACCTCGACTCAAAGGGGAGGGGAGTTCAGGAAGAGTGGTTGCTCCTCTAGGGAGCGATCCTGGAACTCAAGCAATACCTATCCCATCTCAGAGAAAAGGCAGCAAAAGGGCACAGCAGCCCCCTTGGCTCCGCAGAGAACTACTGGACCTAATGCATCTAAAAAGAGAGACATAAAGGATGGAAGGCTGGATCCACCCCAAAGGAGGAGTACTCTGTACTGGTCCAGACCTGTAGGGAGTGAACCAGGAAAGCCAAGGCTGCAATTGAACTCCAGCTGAAGTTCACATATCTGCCTAGCAGGGGCTTCTGACCTGAGATCATGGGGATGTTCATGCCTGCACCAGCATGGGAAATTCAGTAAAGAAGTGGGGGGAGGGGGCAGGGAGGACCATGGGGATCACCCCAGTCCTCGGGGCCAGGCCAGCTTCTGCTAAGCCCCAAGGTCCGGCCATAAATCCAGGAGCCAGCAAGTGGGTGGGAAAGTAGCAGTGGGGGCAGGGGGGGAGTGGAAGTGAGTGCTGTGCAGGAGCGTGGGGTCTGTGCTGGTCACCCTGGGGCCAGCACTGGGGGGGTCTGTCTGGACGGAGCATCAGTGGTGGGGATGGTGCTCAGCACGGGGGAAAAGCATCCCTCCTCTCCCCGCCACTGGTGCTCCTTGCTACAGCCAGCCAGAGCCCACATGGGGCTGTCCTTTCTCTCCACTGCATCACCACAACTGAGACCAGGCACTGGCAGCCCCACATGGGCTCTGAGCAGCTGCAGCATGGGATGCTAGCCACGGGGAGGGGGATGTTGCCTTTCCCCCATGCTGAGCACCAGTTCATTCCCCAGCACTGTTTCTAGCCTGGGCCCTGTGCTGGCTCTCGGTTACCTGTAGGGGCTGAGGTGTGGCAGTGGGGCATGAACTGCTGCTCAGCATGGAGGAAAGCAGCTCCTCTGCTTGCTGCCACCGGGCGGTGTTTGTTGTGGTTGCCTGCCCCAGCACACCAGCCATGGCCATGTGGAGCAGCCACAGGACAGCACAGAGGCTGCAGTGAAACAGCCGCACCACAGCCCAGTGCAGTGTGAGCTCTGGGAGGGCAGCCACAGCAAACACTGCCTGGCAGTGGCAAGTGGGGGTCCACTTTCCCATGAACTGCACTGGGCCCCTATGGGTGATCTGGAGTCAGCACATGGCCCAGGCTAGCAGCGTGGCAGGGAACAAACTGGTGCTTGGCACAGGTGAAAAGTGCACCCCTCCACCCCTGTGGCTGGCGCCCTGTATTGTGGCTGCTTGGAGCACATGCAGGGCTGCCTATGCCTGCTCTCTGTTGTGGTGACACAGTGAAGAGGCAGGACAGTCCCATGTAGGCTCCAGCTGGCTGCAGCAGGGAGTGCCAGTGGTGGGAGTGCTTTTCCCCTGCTCTGAGCACCATCCCCACTGCCGCTGGTCAGTCCAGGTGGGTAAGCACAGGGCATGCAGGGTTGGAGGATGTGTGCTCATCCCCGCCTGTACTGCAGGGCTGTGGTGGGGGCACGGGGAGTAAGCAGTTGGACAGGAGCCAGCAGCAGCCACACAAGAGCATGAGGCCTGCCCCACTGTCCCATGGCCAGCGCTTGCGGGACCCAGAGCAGGGCAGCAAGAGTGTGAGGTCCCAGCCAGCAGGGGCTCTCTGGACTGGGTCAGCTCTCCCCTCTCCCTGTTGGTGCAGCCCAGCCTGAATCCACAAACCCCTGCCAGCCAACACCCACACTCCTACCACCCCACTCTGGGCCCTGTCAGTGCTGGCCCCAGGACACTGGCACAGGCTGTTTACTGCACTCACTTCTGCTCCCCCCACCCCTTCTGCTTTCCCCACTTTCTTGCCTACCAGCCAGCTACTCTGCACTACATGGCATCCATACCCACACACACACACACACACATACACACACACACACACACACATCCCCACATATGCAATCACTTCTGCATATACAGCACAAATACACAAATCAGGACAAAAATATTTTTTAAATTAAATTAAAATATATTATTATGGGTGTTTTATTTTTAGTGTGTGATTTCATAGATTTCATAGACATTAGGGCTGGAAAGGACCTCGGGAGATCATCGAGTCCAGCCCCCTGCCCAAAGGGCAGGAAGTCAGCTGGGGTCACAGGATCCAAGTCTTTTCTCCAACATGTTGGCTGATCTCCTATATCAGGCTTTAATCTAGCTCAGATGGGGGATGGGAAGGCAGAAGAAGGAGAACATCAGGAACCTGTAATCCATGGGACATTCAGCAGTATAGAACAGGTAAGCAATAAGCAGGTAAACAATAAGGGGCCCATTGGGCATCAGAGCCAGGGGGCAACAAAGGCACGAGTCACAGGACTCAAGTGCCTATACACTAATGCTAGGAGCATGGGGAACAAGCAGGATGAACTAGCACTCCTGCTTGCAGAAAACACTTATGACTTAGTGGTGTTAACAGAAACCTGGTGGGACTCTACCCACAACTGGGTGGTACACATTGAGGGCTACAAGCTGTACAGAAAGGATAGAGTAGGGAAGAGAGGAGGAGGGGTTGCACTCTATGTCAAGGAGCATTATACATCAATCCTTATCAAAATGGAATTAGAGGAGGAGAAAGTAGAAGGATTCTGGGTTAGGATACATGGAGGTCAAGGGGAAAGGGATTTGGTGGTAGGGGTCTGCTACAGACCCCCACACCAAGGAGAAGAACTAGATTTGGAACTCCTGAGGCAGCTCTTGGAGAACATAAAGACTAGAGAAGCAGTAGTCATGGGGGACCTGAACTACCCTGACATCTGCTGGGAGATGCAGACAGCAAATTCTCACCGTTCATGCAGGTTCTTATCCTGTGTACAGGACCTCCACCTGACATAGGAGGTACATGGTCTCACTAGGGGGAATGCTGTACTGGACCTGGTATTGGCAATGGGGGATGACATGATACAGAACCTATAGATTAGTGGTTACCTGGGGGACAGTGACCACCAAATAATAGAATTCACCATAAGTTGTAGAGAGGGAAAGGTAACTAGTAGGGTGGAAGTGCTAGACTTCAGGAAGGCTGACTTCAGCAAGCTCAGGTGTTTAGCCAATGACGCACTGCAGAGTAGGAGATTTGGCAAGATGTGAACCCAGGAAGGGTGGCTGTACCTTAAGGAAACGATCCTTCAGGCACAGAGGGAGACAATTCTGATAAGAGGGAAAGGGGCCAAGAGGCTTCCTTGACTGATCAGAGAAACCCAGAGCAGACTAAGGGCAAAAAGGTGGGCATATAAGCAGTGGAAATGGGAAGAGATTACTGAAGAGGAGTATGCCTCCTCAGCTCGCAGTTGTAGGGAGGCAGTTAGAAAGGCCAAAGCTACCATGGAGCTGAGGATGGCATCCCAAGTTAAGGATAACAAAAATTTGTTTTTCAGATATATAGGGAGTAAAAGGAAGGCCCAGGGCAGTATAGGACCACTACTGAATGGGCGAAAGCAATTGGTGACAGACAGGGGGACAAGGCTGAACTCCCCAATGAGTTCTGTCTCAGTGTTCCTAAATGAGGGGCAAAACAAGTCTCACAATGGGTTCATAGACAGACAACAGCTGGGCACCAGACTACCAAGCGTTGACCCCGAGATGGTGCAGTCACTTGGAAGGACCGGATGTGTTTAAGTCAGCAGGCCCGGATGAGCTCCATCCGAGGGTACTGAAGGCACTAGCTGATGTCATTGCACAGCCACTGGCAAGAATATTTGAGCACTCATGGCACACGGGCCAGGTCCCAGAGGACTGGAAAAGGGCCAACGTGGTCCCTATTTTCAAGAAGGGGAGGAAGGAGGATCCAGGCAACTACAGGCCAGTCAGTCTCACCTCCATCCTTGGTAAAGTCTTTGAAAAGATTATTAAGGCTCACATATGTGAGAGCCCAGCAGGAAAAATTATGCCGAGGGGAAACCAGCATGGATTCGTAGCAAGTAGATCATGCCTGACTAATCTAGTCTTTTTTTATGATAAGGTTACAAAGCACCTGGATGCAGGAGTAGGGGTAGATATTGTTTACTTAAACTTCAGGAAGGCCTTTGATATGGTATTCCACCCCATACTGGTGAACAAATTAAGAGGCTGTGACTTGGGTGATTACACAGTCCAGTGGGCGACAAATTGGCTAGAGGGTCATACCCAGATAGTGGTGGTGGATGGGTCAGTATTGAGCTGGAAGAACGTGGGCAATGGGGTCCTGCAGGGCTCAGTTTTTGAACCGATACTCGTCAATGTCTTCATCAGTGACTTGGACAAGGGAGTGAAGTGTACTCTGTCCAAGTGTGCAGATGATACAAAACTGTGGGGAGAAGTTGACACACTGGAGGGCAGGGAACAACTACAGGCAGACCTGGACAGGTTGGACAAATGGACAGAAAACAATAGAATTCAATTTAACAAGGAGAAATGCGAAGTGCTGTACCTAGGAAGGAAAAATGTCCAGCACACCTACTGCCTAGGAAATTACCTGCTTGGCAGCACAGAAGCGGAAAGGGATCTTGGAGTCCTAGTGGACTCCAAGATGAACATGAGTCGTCAGTGTGATGAAGTCATCAGCAAAGCTAACGCCACTTAATCGTGCATCAGCAGATGCATTACAAACAGAACCAAGGAGGTGATACTTCCCCTCTACTGGGCACTGGTCAGACCGCAGTTGGAATACTGCATCCAGTTTTGGGTGCCACACTTTAAGAGGGATGTGGATAATTTGGAGAGGGTCCAGAGAGGGGCCACTCATGGTTAAAGGCTTGCAGGCCAAGCCCTATGAGGAGAGACTAAGGCACCTGGACCTCTTTAGCCTCCACAAGAGAAGATTGAGAGGCAACCTTGTGGCTGCCTATAAATTCATCATGGGGGCGCAGAAGGGAATTGGTGGTGCTCTATTCACCAAGGCACCCCTGGGGGTCACAAGAAATAATGGCCATAAGCTAGTAGAGAGCAGATTTAGACTGGACATTAGGAGGAACTTCTTCACAGTTAGAGTGGCCAAGGTCTGGAATGGGCTCCCAAGGGAGGTGGTGTTCTCCCCTACCCTGGGGGTCTTCAAGAGGAGGTTAGATGGGCATCTGGCTGGGGTCATCTGAAGCCAGGTCTCTTTTCTGCCTATGCAGGGGGTCAGACTCAATGATCTATTGAGATCCCTTCTGACCCTTACATCTATGAATCTATGATCCCACCAAGATAAACATCCAACCGACCCTTAAAGGATTCCAGAGTAGGTGCTTGCACCACCTCTGGTGGCAGTCTATTCCAGGCCTTGGGGGCTTGGACAGTAAAGAAGTTCCTCCTTATGTCCAACCTGAAACAGTCTTTGAGGAGTTTCAGGCCATTTGACCTTGGCGTCCCATGGGGCACTCTGTTTGCCCAGATTCTGATGTACACTCCTTATATACTTATAGGCAGTCACCAGGTCCCCCCTGAACCTATGCTTTTCTAGGCTGAAGAGTCCCATTGCTCTCAGCCTCTCATCATAATGCCTGTTTTCCTGCCTTCTGATCATGTGTATAGCTGTCCTCTGGATTCTCTCAAGCTTCTCCACATCCTTTTTAAACTGTGGCGGCCACAATTGGATGCTGTACTCCAGCTGCATCCTCACCAAGGCTGAGTACAGCAGGAGGATGACATCCTGGGATTTGCCAGAGAAGCATATATGGATGCAAGTTTTGCTCACTTTGCCAGCTGCAACATCACATTGGCTCGTATTCATCTTGTGGTTAATCATGACCCTCAAGTCCCTTTTGG
>NW_017728921.1:22270330-22282448 GCF_001723895.1 Crocodylus porosus | reverse complement strand
ACTGGACATTAGGAGGAACTTCTTCACAGTTAGAGTGGCCAAGGTCTGGAATGGGCTCCCAAGGGAGGTGGTGTTCTCCCCTACCCTGGGGGTCTTCAAGAGGAGGTTAGATGGGCATCTGGCTGGGGTCATCTGAAGCCAGGTCTCTTTTCTGCCTATGCAGGGGGTCAGACTCAATGATCTATTGAGATCCCTTCTGACCCTTACATCTATGAATCTATGATCCCACCAAGATAAACATCCAACCGACCCTTAAAGGATTCCAGAGTAGGTGCTTGCACCACCTCTGGTGGCAGTCTATTCCAGGCCTTGGGGGCTTGGACAGTAAAGAAGTTCCTCCTTATGTCCAACCTGAAACAGTCTTTGAGGAGTTTCAGGCCATTTGACCTTGGCGTCCCATGGGGCACTCTGTTTGCCCAGATTCTGATGTACACTCCTTATATACTTATAGGCAGTCACCAGGTCCCCCCTGAACCTATGCTTTTCTAGGCTGAAGAGTCCCATTGCTCTCAGCCTCTCATCATAATGCCTGTTTTCCTGCCTTCTGATCATGTGTATAGCTGTCCTCTGGATTCTCTCAAGCTTCTCCACATCCTTTTTAAACTGTGGCGGCCACAATTGGATGCTGTACTCCAGCTGCATCCTCACCAAGGCTGAGTACAGCAGGAGGATGACATCCTGGGATTTGCCAGAGAAGCATATATGGATGCAAGTTTTGCTCACTTTGCCAGCTGCAACATCACATTGGCTCGTATTCATCTTGTGGTTAATCATGACCCTCAAGTCCCTTTTGGCCGTGGTGCTAGCAAGTGTAGCACTGCCAAGCCTATAAGCATGCTGCGGGTTTTTCATCCCAAGGTGGAGTACCTTGCATTTTTTGGTGTTGAAGGCCATCAGTTTTTTATCCACTCATTTTCCGAGCCTGTCAAGGTTGGCCTGGATCACCATCTTGTCCTCGGATGTGGATGCTTTACCCCAAAGTTTGGCTTCATCAGTGAACTTGGCAAGTCTGTTTCTGATCCAAATGTCCACATCATTAATGAAGATGTTGAACAGAACAGGCCCAAGGACAGCTTTGAGGGACCCCACTGGTCACAGCACACCACAATGATTGACTTCTGTCAACTACCACGCTCTGGGTCTGACCTCAGAGCCAATTCCCCAGCCAGTGGACTGTGATGTAGCCGAGGCCACAGTTGGCCAGTTTTTCTATGAGATGATCATGGGATACCAGATTGAAAGCTGTTTTAAAATCATGATGTGACATCAATCTCTTCTCTCTTGTCCAGGTGATAGGTCACCTGGTCATAGAAGGAGATAGGATTGGTCAGGCAAGACGTACCCACAACAAACCCGTGCTGGCTGTCCCTCAGGAAGTTGCCTTTAGTCAGTTTGTCAAGAATCGTTTCTTTGATTTTTTTTCCAAGATCTTCCCCAGGATAGAGATCAGGCTGATGGGGCTGTAGTTCCCTGGATCTACTTTCCTCCCTTTCCTGAAGATAGGCACCACATTGGCTTTCTTCCAATCTTCAGACACTTCACCAGAGCGCCAGGAGTTCTCAAAGATCCGTGCCAGTGGCAGAGCCATGATGCTTGCCAGCTTCTTAAGTACCCTGGGGTGTAAGCTGTCTGGGCCAGCTGACTTGAAGGTGTCTAGCCTCTCAAGGTGTTCCTTCACATGGTCAACATTGATGAAGGGTAACAATTCTCCCTCACCCTGGCTGTCCTGTACCGTATTGAGCAGGGCTGTCCCTTGGGGCAGGTGAAAAACTGATGCAAAATACCCGTTAAGCAGGTTGGCTTTTTCCTGGGGATCGGTTGTCAGTTGACCCATATGGTTTAGCAGGGTTCCAATGTTACCCTTGCATTTCCTGTAGCTCCACAGATATCTAAAAAAGGGCTTTTTATTGTCCTTGAAACATGTAGCCAGTTGGAGTTTAGACACAGCCTTGGCTTTCCAAGGTGGGGAGAGGGGGGATGCTTTTCCCCCACGATGAGCACCATTCCCACCACCGCTGCTCAGTCCAGACAGGCCCCACCAGTGCTGGTCCCAGGACCACTGGCACAGACCCCACACTCCCACACATCTTTGACAGGAGCCAGAGGCAGATGCATATTAATTTTTTTAAACTTTTAGGGGCCCCACGGGCTGCATAGAATGGCCTGCTGGGCCTGATCTGGCCCACAGACTGTATTTTTTCCCACCCCTGCAGTAGACAATAAGATGGATATGAGTCAGCAGGGTGTCCCTGTTGCCAAGAAAGCTAATAGAATACAGGGCTGCATTAGTAGGAGTGTTGCCAGCAGACTGAGGGAAGCAATTATTCCGCTCTATTTGGTGAGGCCACATTTGGAGTACTGTGTCCAGTTTTGGGTCCCCCCTCCATTATAGAAAGTATGTGGACAAGCTAGAAAGAGTCTAGCAGAGGACAATGAAAATGGTTAGGGGGCTGATGCACATGACTTATGAGGAGAGGCTGAGGACCTGTGCTTATTTAGTCTGCAGAAGTGAAGACTGAGTGGGGATTTGATAGCAGCATTTAACTACCTGAAGGGTGGCTACAAAGAGGATGGAGCTAATCTGTTCTTAGTGGTGGCAGATGACAGAACAAGGGGAAATGGTCTCAAGTTGCAGCAAGGGAGGTTTAGGTTGGATATTAGGAAAAAACTTTCTCATAAGGGGGATGGTGAAGCCCTTGAACAGGTTACCTAGAGATGTGGTGGCATTTCCATCCTTGGAGGTTTTTAAGACCCAGCTTGGCAACGCCCTTGCTGGAATGATGTAGCTTGGGATGGTCCTGCTTTGAGCAGGGGGTTGGACTAGATGACCTCTCAAGGTTCCGTTTAACCTTAATTTTTTATGATTCTTTGGAACCACTCTTTAGGTAGTTGAAGGCTGCTATTAAATCCCCTCTTGGTCTTCTCTCCTCCAGACTCAGTAAGCCCAGTTCCCTCAGCTTCTCCTCAGAAGTCATGTGCCCCAGCTCTCTACCCATTTTTGCTACCCTCCACTGGACTCTCTCCACATCCTTCCTGTAGCGGGGAGCCCAAAACTGGACACAGTAGTCTTGATGTAGCCTCACCACTGCCAAATAGAGCAAAATTAATCACTTCCTTTGATCTGCTGGCAATGCAGCCTAGTATGCTGTTAGCCTTCTTGGTAACAAGGGCATGCTGTTGGCTAATATACATCTTACTGTCCACTGTAACCCCCAGGTATTTCACAAAGTTGCTGCTTAGCCAGTTAGTCCCCAGTCTGCATCAGTGCATGGGATTATTCTGTCCTAAATGCAGGATTTTGCACCAGTGTTTATCGAACCTCGTGAGAGACCTTTTGGTCTAATCCTCTAATTTGTCTAGGTATAGCCCTACCCTTCAGTGTATCTACTGCTCCCCCAGCTTGATGTCCTCTTTAAACTTGTTAAGGGTGCACTGCATCTTATCTTCCAGGGCACTGATGAAGATTTTGAACAAAACCAGGCCCAGGACTGACCCCTGGGGCATGCCATTTGATACCAGCTGCTAACCAGACAGCGAGCCATTTATTATGACCTTCTGAGCCCAAGGATACCACCAGTTTTCTATACCCGTTACAGTCCATTCATCAAACCCATACTTCATTAGTTCAGATGCATAAATATTGTGGCAGACCATATAAAAAACTTTGCTAAAGCCAAGATATATCATGTGCTCTGCCCTTCCCACAACCACAGAGCCAGTCATAGATTCATAGATGATAGGGTCAGCAGGGATCTCAGTAGGTCATTGAGTCTGAACACCTGCTCTGGGCAGGAAAGCGCTGGGTTCAGATGACCTCAGCTAGATGTTTGTTCAGTCTCCTCTTAAAGAGCCCCCAGGGTAGGGGAGAGCACCTCCTCCCTTAGAATCCCATTCCAGATTCTGGCAACCCTTACTGTGAAGAAGTTCTTTCTAATGTCCAATCTAAATGTGGCTCTCTGTCAATTTGTGGCCATTGTTCCTAGTTACTTAAGAGGGTGCCCTAGTAAAAATAACATCTCTGATTCCCTGCTGCCCTCCCCTGATGAATTTATTGGGAGCCACAAGATCACCTCTCAGCCTTCTCTTGCAAAGGCTGAAGAGATCCAGGTCCCTCAGTCTCTCTTCATAGGGCTTTGCCTGCAGGCTTCTGACCATATGAAAGGCCTTCTCTGAACCTTCTCAAGATTCTCTGCATCCCCCTTGAAGTGTGGCATCCATAACTGGACACAATACTCTAAATGTGGCCTGACCAGTGCCACCTAGAGGGGAAGCATCACCTCCCTGGACCTGTTCGTCATGCATCTGTTATTGCATGAGAAAGTGTGGTTAGCCTTGTTGACAACTTTGTCACATCGATGACTCATGTTGATCTTGGAGTCAACTATGACTCCAAGATCTCTTTCTACTGCTGTGCTGCTCATAAGGTCATCCCCCAGCCTGTAAGTGTTTTGGTGGTTCTTTTTGCCCAGGTGCAGCACTTTGTACTTGTCTTTGATGAACTATTTCCTAGTTCATTCTGCCCATTTTTGCAATCTGTTCAGATCTGCCTGGATTTGTTCTCTACCCTCTAGTTTGTTAACCTTGCCCCATAATTTGGTATCATCTGTGTGAGAGTCACAGGGCTACAAAGCACAAGGACTAAACAGAGGCTCAGCAACCCCAGGTCCACGGCCCCAAAGAGCCCGGGAGAAATCTCCCTTACCCAGGTGTTTCTGGAGGGGAGGGGCATGAAGCTCCAGCGCCAGTATAAAGAAAAGCCTGGAACAGGCAAGAGGGGAGAATGTAGAACTGGAAGGAGGTGGAGGAGTGAGCCGGCACGCTGCATGGAACCCTGAGAGCGACGCGGAGAGCTGGTAGGAGACTCTTGCAGACAGTAAGCCCCACAGAGGGAACTTAGAGCAAAAACTACTGACCCGGCGGGGCTCAGAACTGTTTTGTTACTATGCCAGGAGCTGGCGGAGCCCGGCAGAGTTTTGTACTGTAATATCCCTAATAGGGACATTATGATAGATTTTGCAGTACCGTGAAGCACGTAAAAGTGGCACAAGCCAAAAATGGTGTCACAGATGGACCTAACGGGATAAATGGAATGGTGGCAACCTCAACAAGAGGCTTAGAGAGAACCACCAAACAGAGGAAAGGGGCAGAAAAGAGGGCCCGACCTCACGAAAGTCTATTTGGTTTGCTCTTGGCTAAAAGCAGCCGGAACAATGACCCAGGCCAGGAGTGCCTGTTTTGTTTTCTTGTTTTCCTGTTTTTGATTGGAACGGAGGTCATGCTGAAAGACCAACTGGCTGATCAGAACCCGGTGGAACGGGCAAGGGTGTAGGTGTGGCAGAGCCCTCAGGAATGTAGGACCTTCACAGGATGACGGTAAGACTACTAATGGGACTACTCGCACAGGTACTGAACCAAGTCCTTTAACACCAAGTCATGGCACAAGAAACATGGGTGTGGATTCCCAATTAAAAATGGTCTCACCCTAGTCGGCTGGCAGGTGGTGTCCTACAGGTCTGCAAGTGACTGAGATACCTGACAATCTGCAAACTTGGAAAGGGTGCTCTCCATGCCCTCGTCCAAGTCACTGTTGCAGACATTGAATAGCACCAGTCCAAGGACCAAGCCTTGTGGGACTCCTCTGCCCACAACTTTCCAGGTTGATATCAACCCATTCACCACCACCCTCTGGATTTGACCCCTAGGCCAATTTGCCACCCACCTGACCATGAAATCATCTACATCACAGCCTGTCAGTTTATTTACAAGAACAGAATGAGATAACATATTGTAGGCCATCTTAAAGTCTAGGTAGATGAAATCTACCTTGACTCCTGTGTCTAAGGATTTTTGTGATGTGGTCATAAAAATAAACAAGGTTAGTCAGGCAGGATCTACCTGCAATGAACCCATGCTGACTTCCTTTCAGCATTATTTCCCCTGCTGGGCTCCCACAGATGTGATCCTTAATGATTTTTTCCAGAGTTTTCCCAAGGATAGAGGTGAGACTAACTGGCTTATAGTTTCCCAGTTCCTCCCTTCTTTTCTTGAAAATAGGGACCATATTGGCCCTTTTCCAGTCCTCTGGGACCTGACTGGAGCACCATGAGTGCTTGAACAGTCATGCCAACAGCTTTGCTATGGCACCAGCCATTTCTTTCAGAACCCTTGGGCCCGCTGATTCATCTAGGGCCCGATGATTTGAACACATCCAGGCCCTCCAAGTTCCCCTTCACTAAGTCTGCACTAGCAGTTTGTGGGCCGGTGTCCCTCTGTGTCTGTCTGTGATCCAATTGGGAGATTTGTCTTGGTCTGTGTCTAGGAATACAGATGCAAAGAACTCATTGAAGAGCTCAGCTTTGTCCCTCCTCTCTGTCAGCAGTTGCCCTAGTTTGTCCTTTAGGGATCCTGTGCTATCTTGTGCCTTCCTTTTGTTTCCTGTATACCTGAAGAAGGACTTTTTGTGGTCCTTAATTTTTGTCACCAGCCTAAATTCTAATCTTGCTTTGGCCTTCCTGATTCCCTGCAAGTGTGAGCCAGGGAGGTATACTCCTCCTTGGTAGCTATCCCGTTTCCATAGCCTGTATACCTCTTTCTTTGCCCTTAGGTTTTCCTGGAATTGCCTGCTCAGTCAAGAGGGCTTCTTGATCTCCTCACCCCCTTTTTATGAGCAATGAGATTGTCTCCTTCTGTGACATTAGGATTGCTCCCTTGAGGAACGACCACCCTTCCTGGATCCCCATTTTGCCAATGCTTTTGAGTAGGGCTGTGCAAAATGTCACTGGCTGTTTTGGTTTGACATTGTCGACTCTTTTTGAGCTTGGAACAGTGAAATCAATCAAAACAGTGAGGCTGTTTCAACATTTCACCCAACCATCCCATTGGGGAAAGGAACTCATCCCAGCTGGGCTGACTCCCAACCCCAGTGTGATCATAGGACTGGGGAGCGGAACTGAGCAATTGGGCTCAGTTCCTTTCCCCAGCCTGATTACAGTGCTTGGGAGGGGAACTGAGTCTGGGCTCAGTTTCCTTCCACTACACTGTGATCAGCTGCCTGCAGCCTGGCAGCGGGAGACAGAAAGAGCCAGGGCTGCACTCCTGGCTACTACTTGAAGCACAGCCATAGCTCTTCCCTGTCTCCCACTGCCAGGCTGCAGGCAGCTGATCACAGTGTAGGGGAAGGAAACTGAGCCCAGACTCAGTTCCCCTCCCAAGCACTGTAATCAGGCTGGGGAAAGGAACTGAGCCCAATTGCTCAGTTCCCCTCCCCAGTCCTATGATCACACTGGGGTTGGGAGTCAGCCCAGCTGGGCTGAGTTCCTTTCGCCAATGGGATGGTTGGGTGAAATGTTGAAACAGCCTCACTGTTTTGATGAAGTGAAATGGAACAGCTGTTCTGTCCAAACTTTGAAACTGAAGTCAAATAGAACAGTGCCTTTTCACACAGCCCAGTCTTAACCCTTACTAACTAATCTCCTGAGCACACTGAAGTTAGCCTTTCTGAAGTCTAGCATTTCATCCCTGCTGGTTAGTTTACTGACCCTTTGCTAGATATTGAATTCAACCAACTGATGGTCACTATCCCCTAGGTTACCTTGTGTGTACGGATTCCCCACTAGGTCCTCCCCTGTAGCTAACACCAAGTCTAGCAAGGCATTTCCCCTAGTGGGATAGTATACCTCCTCATTAGGTTGAGGTCCTGTATGCAGGTTAAGAACCTACATGAGTGGTTAGATTTGACTGACTGCTCCTCCCAGCAGATAACAGGGAAGTTTAGGTCACCTATGACAACCATATCTCTTGACTGTACAGCCCCTGACTGCTGTCTGGAGAATTCCAGGTCTAGCTTATCCTCCTGGTGTGGTGATCTATAGTAGACCCTCACTACTGAGTCCCTTTCCCTCCAACCCCCTTGTATCCTGACCCACAGTACCTCAGTTTGGCCCTCCTCTGATCCCATCTTGATTATAGAGGATGTCATGTCAACATAGAAGGTGATCAGATTGTTCAGGCATGACATGTCCTCAATGAATCCATCCTGACTGTTCCTAATCACTTCCTTCTCCTCTAAGTGCTTAGAAAGAGATCTCTTGAGGAACTGCTCCATTATTTTTCCAGGGACTGAGGTGAAGCTGACTGGTCTGTAGTTCCTCAGAGCCTCCTTTCCCCCCACTTTTAAAGATGAACACTATATTTGCCCTTTTCAAATCATCCAGGACCTCTCCTGACTGCGACAATTTTTCAAAGATAATGGCCAATGGATTGATGATCAAATCACCCTCAGCACCATTGGGTGCATTGTGTTAGATCATATGATGTACAGCTTTTCTAAACAGTCCCTAACCTGACCTTTTACCCCTGTTGGCTGCTCATCACCTCACCAAACTGTGCAGCTCAGTGCAGTAGTCTGGGAGCTGACCTTACTTGTGAAGACTGAGGTAAAAAAGGCATTGAGTACTTCAGCCTTTTCCACATCATCTGCCACTTGGTTGCCTACACTTTCCCTCATCTTTCCCATGTTGCTGACATACCTTTGGAAACCCTTCCACATACCTTTCATATCTCGTGCTAGCTGCAACTCCAGTTGCACTTTGGCCTTCATGATTTCATCCCTGCATGCTTGAGCAATACTCTTATACTTCTCCCTAGTCCTTTGCCCAAGTTTCCACTTTTTCTAAGCTTCCTTTTTGTTTCTTTAGCTCATTGAAAAATTCCCTGTTAAGTGAAGCTGCTGTTCTGCAATAGTTTCTAGTCTTCCTGAGTGTTGGGATGGTTCATTCCTTTACCCTCCGTAAAGTTCATTTATAATGCAACCAGATCTCCTGGACTACTTCTCCCCTCAGTCTGGTTTCTCAGGGGATTCCATCAGTTCCCTGAGTGAGTTAAAGTCTGTTTTTCTGTCTAGGGTCCTTACTCTGCTGCTCTCCTTCCTTTTTTCAGGATCCTGAACTTAATTGTGGTTGCTGCTGCCCAAGCTGTCATCCACTACCATGTTCCCCACCAATTTTTCCCTCTTTGTGAGCAGCAGATCAAGAAGAGCATAACTCATAGTTGGTCTCTCCAACACTTGAACCACAAAGTTGTCCCCAACACTTAAAAACTTCCTGGATTGCTTGTGTGGTGCTGTATTCCCCTCCCAGCAGATGTCAGGGTCATTGAAGTCCCCCATGAGAACCAGGACCTATGAATGAGAAACTTTTGTGTGAACTGTTTGAAGAAAGTCTCATCCACTTCATTCTCCTGGTCTTGGGGTCTATAGCAGACACCCACCACAACATCACCCTTGTTGCTTTTCCGTTTGACACTAGACTTTCATCAGGCTTCTCTCTAGTTTCATACTGGAGCTCTGAGCCATCATACATCTCTTTTACACACAGCACAACTCCTCCTCCTCTTCTCCCCTGTCTGTCCTTCCTCAGTAGTTTGTGCCCATCCATGACAGTACTCCATTCAAGTCATACAAGTGATCCTACCAAGCATTCATTATTCCAATCACATTACTTCTTTTGGGACTGTGCAAAGATTCCTTCTGCTCGTTTCCCAGGCTCTGTGCATTTGTGTACAAACACCTAAAGTAACTAGCCAATTGCCCTACTTTCTCAGGCAGAATGAAAAGGAGTCCCCTGTTGACCCCTTCTTCTTGTGCTTCCTCCAGGTCACCCACTTCCTCACTTAATTAAGGTCTTTGGTCTCTATCACCCAGTTTACTTAGTTTAAAGCCCTCCTCACTAGGTTAGTGAACCTGTCTGCAAAGATCCTCTTCCCTCTCTTTATCAGGTGGATCCCATCTCTTCCTAATAATCCTTCAAATAAGGATCAAAGATAATAAAAAGTCCTTTTTAAAAATATATAGTGAGAATGAAGAAGACACTGGGTAATGTGGGGCCCCTGCAGGATATGCTTGGCAATCTGGTGGTTGCACCAGAAGAGAAAGCAGACCTCTTTAACAAATTCTTTGCCTACATTTTCTTGTGCAGGGACCAGAACTCCCTGACAAAGATTCCAGATGGACTCAAGAGAAACACCACCAGGCCTAAGGTCGGGGGCGGGGGGGGCCAGGTTAGAGACCTTCTGGAGGGGGTGGACATGTTCAGATCAGCAGGTCCAGATGCTCTCCACCTCCGGGTGTTGAGGGAATTGGCAGGGGTTATTGTGGGGCCCCTGGCACAGCTTTATGAGCACTCATGGTGCTCTGGCCAGATGCCAGATGGCTGGAAGAAAGTCAATGTGGCCTCCACCTCTCTCACCTGGCTAAGAGGCTCTTCTCAGCCAGACTGGCTGACCTGCTCCACCAGGCTTTAAACTAAACCCGCTGGGGGACTGGGGGAATACCGCCACTGCTGGCCCACTGAGCTACCCTTGAAAAGCCAGCAGGCCAAGGCACTTAAGGGAGCCCACCCCTGCCCCAGCCCTGGTACAATCTGTGGGCAAGGCAAGAGCCCCCAAGGGGACACTTGCCTGCCTGTACACAAATGCCAGGAGCTTGGGGAATAAGCAGGAGGAACTTCTCCTGCTTAACCCAAATAATTATGATGTAATTGGGATAACAGAGACCTGGTGGGACTCCACCCATGACTGGACCATGGATATAGATGGCTATACCCTGTACAGGAGAGATCATGTAGATAAAAGGGTCGGGGGTGTAGCTCTCTATGTTAAGGAAATCTACGTGTCCCTGCAAGCTGATGTTGGTAACCAGGGTGGATGACTAGAGATTCTCTGGGTTAAAATCCATGGGGAACACAGCACAGGGGACACAACAGTGGGAGTCTACTACAGACCTCCAACCCAGAATCAAGAGCTTGACCAGGATTTTGCCCAGGAGTTTGCCTGGGAACTGGCTGAGGCCACATGCTCCAGGACCATGGTTGTCATGGGTGACTCAATTACCCGGACATCTTGTGGGAGGATTGCTCAGAAAAATCTGAGTGGTTGCAAAGCTTCCTCTCCTGCATGGATGACCTCTACCTGGCTCAAGTCTATGGGCCAATGAGAGGTAAAGCACTGCTCGACCTGGTACTGGCTGCTGAGGATGACCTAATTGGCGACCTAGTGATTGATGGGAAGCTGGGTGACAGCGACCACAAGCTGATCAACTTCACCACCCGCCGTAAAGCTGGGAAGTCAGTGAGCAACATTGAAGTCCTTGACTTCAGGAAAGCCAACTTTGACAAGCTCAGGAGGCTTGTCAGTGAGGCCCTAAGGGACCCACAGGAAGAGTGGTTGCTCCTCAATGAAGCAATCCTCAATGCACAGGCTAATTCTACTCCATCTCAGAGGAAAGGCAGAAAGAGGGCACAGCAGCCCCTTTGGCTTTCCAGGGATCTAGCCTGAGGCTAAAAAGAAAGGCCTACAAAGGATGGAAGATAGGATTCACCTCCAAGGAGCAATATTCTGCACTGGTTCTGTCCTGCAGAGAAAAAACCAGGAAAGCCAAGGCTGCAACTGAACTCCACCTAGCTTCAAGCATCAAGAACAATAAAAAGTCCTTTTTCAGATATGTGGGGAGCCAGAGGAAAAGCAAGGGTAACATTGGACCTCTGCTGAACCAGATGGGACAACTGACAACTGATGCCCAGGAAAAAGCGAACCTATTAAATGGGTGCTTTGCGTTGGTCTTTCATGGAACGCCCATACCCACCACGGGACAGGGAGGTCCAGGTGAGGGAGATCCTCTGCCTTCCATTAATGTTGACCTCATGAAGGAACACCTTGAGAGGCTGCATACCTTCAAATCAGCTGGCCCTGACAATTTACACCCCAGGGTACTCAGGGAGCTGGCAAGCATCATAGCCCAGCCTCTGGCATGGATCTTTGAAAACTCCTTGCGCTCTGGAGTAGTGCCTGAAGACTGGAAGAAGGCCAATGTGGTGCCGATCTTCAAGAAAGGGAGAAAAGTGGATCCAGCTAACTATAGGACCATCAGCCTGACTTCTATCCTGGGGAAGGTCTTAGAAAAATTTATTAAGGAGGCCATCCTTAATGGACTGGCCAATGCCAACATCTTGAGGGATAGCCAGCATGAGTTTGTTGCGGGTAGGTCTTGTTTGACCAATCTCATTTCCTTCTATGACCAGGTAACCTATCACCTGGACAAGGGAGAAGAGATTGATGTCATATA
>NW_017728921.1:22263977-22270150 GCF_001723895.1 Crocodylus porosus | reverse complement strand
TGATGAGTGGGGTCCCCTGAGGCTCTGTCCTTGGACCCATATTGTTCAACATCTTCATTAATGATGTGGACATTGGAGTCAGAAGTGGACTGGCCAAGTTTGCCGATGACACCAAACTCTGGGGCAAAGCATCCACACCTGAAGACAGGTGAGCAATCCAGGTTGACCTGGACAGGCTCAGCAAATGGGCAGATGATGCAAGACTGTTTCAGGCTGGACATAAGGAAGAATTTCTTTACTGTCTGAGTCCCCAAGGTCTGAGACAGCCTGCCATCGGAGGTGGTTCAAGCACCTATATTGAACACCTTCAAGAGTAAATTGGATGCATATCTTGCTGGGATCCTATGACCACAGCTGACTTCCTGCCCTTTTGGCATGGGGCTAGACTCAATGAACTTCCGAGGTCCCTTCCAGCCCTAATGTCTATGAAATCTTTAAAAAAGGGAAGAGAGAGGACCCAGGCAACTATAGGCCAGTTAGTCTTACTTCAGTCCTGGGGAAACTCTTTGAGAAGATTATCGAGGAGGACATCTGTGATGGGCCAGCAGCAGGGATGATGCTTAAGGGCAATCAGCATGGTTTCATTAGGGGCATCAACCTGTCAGAGCAACCTGATTGCCTTCTACGATCAGGTCACAAAAGCATTGATGCAGGTGTTGCGGTGGATGTAGTGTTTCTGGACTTCAGCAAAGCCTTTGACACAGTCTCCCACCCCATTCTCATAAAAAAAACTAGGTGACTGTGGAATTGATGCCTACATAGTCAGATGGATTACAAATTGGCTGAAGGGTCATACTCAGAGGGTAGTGGTAGATGTGTCTTTTTCAACCTGGAGGAAAGTGGGCAGTGGAGTCCCCAGGGCTCAGTCCTTGGGCCCGCACTGTTGAATTTCTTTATTAGTCACTTGGACAACAGGGTGAAAAGCAGCCTCTTTAAATTTTCTGATACCAAGTTTTGGGGTGAGGTGGGCATGCTAGAAGGGAAGGACAGATTACAGCAGGACCTGGATAGGTTACAGGGGTGGGCTAATAAAAATAGGATGGGTTTCGATATTGACAAATGCAGAGTGATGCACTTGGGCAGTAGGAACCAGCAGCATACTTATAAGCTGGGAAACTCCCTTCTCGAGTGCATGGTGGCAGAAAGAGATCTTGGAGTCATTACTGACTCCAAGATGAACATGGGCCAACATTGGAAGGTAACGGTCAGTAGGACCAACTGTACCTTGTCGTGCATCCACAGATGCATCTCAAGCAGAGCCAAGGAGGTGGTCCTCCCCCTGTATGTGACACTGGTCAGGCCACAGCTGGAGTATTGTGTTCAGTTCTGGGCGCCGCACTTCAGGAGGGATGTGGACAGCATTGAGAGGGTCCAGAGGAGGGCCACTCGCATGATCCGGGGACAGCAAGGCAGACCCTATGAAGAGAGGCTAAGGGACCTTAACTTGTTCAGCCTTCACAAGAGAAGGCTGAAGGGGGACCTGGTGGCCATCTATAAAATCACTAGGGGAGACCAGCAAGGTTTGGGAGAGACCTTGCTTCCCCTAGCACCCCCCCAGGGTAACAAGGAATAACGGCCACAAGTTGTTAGACCCTCTGTCCTTGGACCCATATTGTTCAACATCTTCATTAATGATGTTGTTATTGAGAGTAGGTTTAAACTAGACATTCAAAGGCACTACTTCACAGTCAGGGTGGCTAGGATCTGGAACCAACTTCCAAGGGAAGTGGTGATTGCTCCTACCCTGGGGGTCTTTAAGAGGAGGCTTGTCATCTACCTGGCTGGGGTGATTTGAACCCAGTTTTCTCTCCTGCCCAGGGCAGGGGGCTGGACTTGATGATCTACAAGGTCCCTTCTGACCCTACTTCTATGAATCTTCTTGGAAGAACATCCCATGGTTGAAGAAGCCAAAACCCTGCTGGCAACCCCATCTGCACAGCCATGCAGGATGTGTCCGCTCCTGCCTGGGTCCTTCCTCTGAGTGGAAGGATCAAGGAGAACACTAGCTGAACCCTGTCCTCTTCACCCTTCCTTCCAGAGCCCTGTAGTCACTTATGCTCTTCCCAGGGTTGTCCCTAGCAGTGGTGCCCACATGGATGAGCAGCATGTGGCAGCAATCAGAGGGTCTGATGAATCTTAGTAATCCTTCCTTGACATCTTGGATCTGGGCTCTGGGCAGGCAGCAGACATCCTTAGACAAGAGTTCAGGCCAGCAGATGGATACCTCTGTGCCCCACAGAAGGAAGTCCCAACCACCACCACCTGTAACTTTCTCTTGATGACAGTGGTCTTTATCCTCCCAACCTTGGGGTGGCCTGGCTTGGCCTGTTCCACTAATGGAATATGCTCTCCTTTGTCTGTTGCTAGGGATCCATATCTGTTTTTCATGCAAACTGCTGCATGTGGAGATGAAGACTTCTGCTTGGTGCCAGAGTTCAGAAGCTTCCAGATTCCACTTTCATGGGAATCTACATTCTCTTCCTTCTCTAGTGCTTCCTCTGGCCATTCTTCCTCAGCAGTCCTACAGTTATCCTTCAGAATTGAATCAATGAAGTCCTTATGGTGGAGGATGCTTCAGAGCCTTGACACCTCTTCCTGTAGCTCTCTTGCCTGCTCCCTGAGGGACACCACCAGGAGTTAAAATAGAGCCGAAAGAGACCTCAGGAGTTCATCTAGTCCACCTGTACTAAAATCAGGATCATCTCTCTAAACCATCTCAGAAAAAATGCTTGTCTAACTGGCACTTAAAAATTTCTAGTGACAAAGTTCCTACAACCTCTCTCAGGAATATGTTTTGGAGCATAACAACCCTGCAGTTACCCTATGTATATAACCATTTTGCCAGGTGGTGGTTGGCAACAAAAAAGACTAGGTCCAATTCTGGAAGTTCCTACTAATAATCTCAAAGAATAATTGTTCAATTCCTCACTCCAAGTCCCAGAAAGACCAAATTTCTCCATCTGGTTACTCATTATGCCTCGGGAAGAGGATGCCCAGGTTCTAGATCCCTCCACTTTGGGGCTTGGGAGTTATAACTCCATCTTCTGTTTCTGGGCAAAGAGCTCTAACTACCAGGTCATAGGCTAGATGCTTCTCAGATATGTGAATTCGTGAGTAAGCAAACAAGGCAGAAGTAGTGCGACTCAGTGAGACATGCCATTGAAGGGAAGGGAACCAGGATAGTGCCTTAGCTCTATGCCCCAGTTTGGCAGGAGCTATTCTGCTGCTCTTTCTTCAGAAGAGCCACCAGAGACCAGCTTCAAGAGGAGGGCTGGACCACTTTCTAAACAATAGATAGCCTGTGGTCTGGTTGTTTAAGAACTTTCATGGGAAGTGAGTGATGCAGGCGCAACCCCCATCTGCATAAGAGGGGACCTCGGGTCTTCAGGTTTAAATGGTGTTGTGCACATATGTGGGAAATCTTGGATGCAGACAGAAGGTATATTTATTGCATGATTGGCCCCTTGGAAATGCTCTGCAGCGATGCCCTGACAGAAGTACACAGCTGCAGAGTGCCTTATCATGGTACAAATTAACCCTCGTTTAATGAGGGTTCAGATGAAGACACTCCAAAGCAGAGTGCCTTCATTAACTTCTGTTTGTCCTGCCTGGGAGCAGGGCTGGGCTGCATCAGCCCAACCCTGCCCCTTGTATTATCTTCAGGATTGGGGGAGGGGAGGGAGAGGAGGGAACTCTATTTGGGGTTTGTCCAGCCTGTGCTTGGGATTTGAGGGAAGGGGATTGGAGCCCTTCACCTCGGGATGGTGGGAGGGATGCACTATTTTTCACAAACTGCTCTCTGCACGTCCTATTGGCTTATCTATGCTGCCTACTGATGAATAATGCCCAGAATGTGCTCAGGTTGAATACCCTTTTTGTATGAATTCTGTTTATGAGCTTACAACAGTTTCTGGTGAGACTTCATAGTACTTCCGTGCATAGATATCTTTTTGAATCTGGCTTGGAGTGCTTGAAAATTATTTTTGATGGTATCCTTCACTATCTTTCCAGGTATCAGGTTAGACTGAGCAGTTTCTAATTTCCTGGGCCATCCTTTTTCATCTTTTTAAAGATGGTCACTATATTTGCTTTTTCCCAGTATCTTGGGACCATATCTGTCCTCCACCAGATCCTTCTGAGTTTGAAACATACAGCTTATTTGAGTAATTTGTAATTTTTCTTTTCCTACACTAGGCTGAGCAGCTATCCCCTGTCTTTGATACTACTTGTGCTACTCATCTGACAGCTGACCTTTTTTGTGAAGACTGAAGTAAAAAGGCATTAAACACTTCAGCCTTCTCATCCATTATTAGCTTCCCCTTTCCTTCAGAATGGGACTTACACTTTTTTGTTCTTCCTTTTGCTTCTAATGTATTTATAGAATGCTTTTTATTACTTTTTATATCCCTCAGTAGCTGTATCTCAGTTTGTCCCCTAGCCTTTCTTTTTCTGTCCCCAGAGGTTCATGCCATAGTCCTGTCCTCATTCTTATTAATATAGTTACATATCCATTTCCTGTATGATCCTTTTTCAATAGCCATTTTATGTAGAAGAATGCCACCTTTCTGAAACTTGAATGGGCTTAGCCGCTCATCAGAGTCATGCCTGAGGTCGTCCTGGAGACATGCAGAAGCAAAACTTCAGGCACTTAAGAAACTGTAAGATAAAAAAACTGGGATAGCTATGAAGTTTAACCACCTCTGGGGATTTTTCAGGATTGCAGTTCTGAATTAAAGCACCTAAACTCTCACTTAAGTCCTGTTTTAAGTGGCTAAGTCTTTTTTTGGCTCCAGCCTTAGAGCTAAGTGTTGTTTCTCCTTTATATATTTCCCCAGTTCAAACACTGGGGATAAATCTTGTGGGTGTAGCTTTTGGTAGAGAAGAAAGGAAGATAATTTAAATGGGTGGCTAAGAGGAACAAGGGAAGGGGCTGGAGTATGAGTGAGGTGCTAGAACAAGCTTATTAAACATTTTGGAGTCTTATCCTTCTATTACTGACATTGATGGGAATGAGGAATGCCTCCTAGAAATCTAGGATGTAAATGAGAGGAGAATCTGACCCAAGCAAGACTGTTTTCTATCTTCTCTTTTACTAATTCCTTCTTAGCCTGGCTTGCAGACAATGACATATTGAAATTCCCTTTGTAAATCACTTAAAATATGACAGGTAATATACTGCCCTCTCAGGCCCCAGACAGGACTTTCCCCAGAGTAATTGCTTTCAATTTACTTGAAATAAATATAGTGATTTTTTTCCCTTCTAATAATTGAATTTATTTATATTTAACTAAGATTAAATATCCTTCTGGTACCTGGGATGAATGGGATCACCTAGTGGAATCAATACAAGCTACTCTTTGTTGTTATTATCACTTTCAGAAGCCCAGGTTAGCTCTTAATGACCCTTCTGTCAAGCTCACAAGACTGACTTCCCTTAGGGCCCTCCAGGAGGTATCTCTGCTCAGGGACACCCAGCTGGACCTTCATGCTCATGTCACTGGGAAAAGGCCAGTGGCTAATATTTTCAAACATTTTTTAAATGTATGGTGATGCAGACATGTTTTAAAACAAGGGTGGCCAGCCTGTGGCACAGGTGCCACAAGTGGCACTGGCAGCCTTTGTATGTGGCACATGATAGATCAAGGAGGGATCATGACATGTCATGACACCAGCAGGAAGTAAAAAATAAAACAGCAAATCAGCCAGGGACTACAGGAAAGGAAGCAGAAAACAGAAGATGAGTCAAGGAGCACGGGGGTAGGGGCACACAGCAGAGCAGCAGGTCAGGCAGGGGAAGGAGACTGGAGTGGCATATCATAACTAGTAGGGTAAGAAAGGACCTGAGCAGATCATCAAGTTCGACCCCCTGCCATGGCAGGAAAAAGTACTGGGGTCAAACAATCCGAGCAAGGTGATTGTCTAGCCTTGTCTTAAAGACCCCCAGGGTAGGAGCCAGCACCACTTCACTTGGAAATTGGTTCCAGACCCTAGCCGCCCTGACAGTGAAGTAGCGCCTCCTGAAGTCTAACTTGAATTTACCCTCTGCCAGCTTGTGACCGTTATTCCTGGTCACTCCTGGTAGTGTATGGGGGTACAGGGACTTCCCCAGTGCCTGCTGGTCCCCTCTGACTAGTTTGTAACAGGCCACTAGATCCCCCCTCAGCCTTCTCTTG
>NW_017728921.1:22256068-22261846 GCF_001723895.1 Crocodylus porosus | reverse complement strand
TCCCCTAGTGGCCTGGATCAAGGCCACTGACCCCCCTGCCCTCCCCAGCACCCCAGTTCCTCACTCACTGCCCCCTTGCTCCATCCCCTACTTAATTGTGGTTGTTTGCACTATCTGTCCTGGGGGAGCAGGCAGGGAAGGGTTAACCCACCTGCCTGGCCACCATCTCTGCTGCTGCTGCTCTCTGGGTGGCGTAAGACTGGAGAAAAGCAACAGCCCTGCAGCAATGGCAGCAGGGGCCAGGCAGGAAGGTTAACCCTTTCCTGCCTGCTCTCCTAGGACAAACAGAATGGGCAGCCACACTTAAGCGGGGAGGAGGGGGCAGAGGGGAGCCCTGAGGGATGGAGGTGAGGGGTGGAACGGGAGAAGCCTCAGGGACAGGGGGTGGAGGGAAATCACAGAATGGGAGATGGGGTGATTCATACCTTTCAGTCCTTCAGGGCCCTGATGGCTTGAAGCGTGACCACTCAAAACTCAGGCTAACACTCATCAACATTTGTGCAACTCACAGTGGAAGTTCTAACAAGGGCCTGAAGCATGATACAGTAGGCTTGGGGAAGCTTTCTCCAGGATCTATATCACAGAATGGCATTGTACTCACCTGGCATGAAATCTCCTCTGAGCAGTGGTTACAGGAGTCTCAGCATAGGTGACTACCAAGTTAAGCTGATAAGAAATGGATACTATAGCATTTGTGAGGTTTCAAATTTTTGGATTTGGTGTTCAATTGGTTATGGGAATTTAATTAGAAAGTAATTTGGACTACTACTTAACTTTAAAAAATGGCATTCTACTTTGTTTTGAAGCCTCTCAGAGAATTTGTGATATGTAAAGGTCTACTGAATTTGAGGAAGTCACCAGTTGATTTTGTAGGTAGATCCCAGGGCCAGCTGCCACTTTTGCAAGTTGAGTGTAGTGGCCCCCTCCCATGCCTTTGATTGGCTAAGGCACCCCAGCAGTCCTACCCCTTTCCACAGATTGCCAGGTGCCCCAAAACTTAATTACCATGATTAATCCTGGGAAGCCATTAGTCCACATGTTATTAAGTGTGGATTAATAGGTTTCCTGGGCTTAATCAGGGTAATTAAGCAGCAGTTTTGAGCCATCGCTAAGTGGGGATGCTGCCCAAGCAGCTTCACCAGGGTCTCAGGCTAGTTGCGGCAGGCAGCTATGAGGCTGCACTGGGGTCTGGTTGTTGCTGGTGGCAAGTACACATGTGCAACGAGCCTGGCTGGGGCTCTGAGGACCCTGGTGCAGTCTCCTGGCTGCCTGTCACAGTCAGGTCAAGACCCCAGTGAAGCTGCTTGTACAGCATCCTTGCATCCTGCTGCAAGCACCTGTGTTCCCCCCCGCCCTGTGCTCTCCCTCTTCCCCCCATCCCCGCTCCATACTCCCCTTTCTTCCAGCCTCCTCCCTCCACCTTTGCCCTCCCCTCCTCCATCCCCCATTCCCCCTCCTCCTTCCTTCCCCTCTGCCCTCCTCTCCCCTCCCCTCCCCTCTCCCCATGCTCCAAGACTGAAGGGCTTCCCACCATTTTCTCTGCTTTCTGGTAAGGTTTCCTCCTTCCCTCCCCACCCCCCACAAGTCTGCTGTTTTTCAGCCTCTTGTAAAGAGTTTTACTCCTAGGCAGTTAAGTTTCTTTAAAGTGTCTGTACTGCACACAGTAGGTCAGTTGAAGCATGGGTCTTAGACATTCTAAAACGGCTGAAAGTCTTGAGTTTCTTTAAGCTCTTGAAGAGCTCTATAGTGGACCAGCATCCTCCTGGTGGTAGTGTGTAGCAGGAGGTGTTCCCCCTAGTGGTTGTAAGTGGAAGCAGAGCAGCCCCTGCTAGTTGCAGTGAGGAGCAGCAACAGCAGTGGTGCAGCAAGGTCCCCCAGCTGTGGGGAGAAGCAATGACAGAAGAGGCAGAACAGCATCCCCTAGTGCCAGTAAGGAATGATGGCAGTAGTGGCAGAGCAGTGTCCCCCAGTGCTAGCAAAGTAAGGAGAAAGCTTGGATTAGCAGTTACACTGGCTACCAAGCTCACCCAGTATGGGACTAAGCCAGAACTCTGAACTCATTGACTACAATCAACTGTTAATAGCTGGCAGAGGTGGGATACTGATTCTAGAGGGCTTCTGAAGATTGTTTGTTTGTCTCATTTACCTTCCCCTTTAATAGACCCTGTCATATTTTAATATTGCTTGTGAGCAGGGATGTCTGTTCACAACAGAACATGCAGGTAGCTTTTGTTCCCCAAATTTGCTGGGTGGGAGCTTGGGCCAAGAGCATCAATTTGTGTAAAAATGGTAGAACTGAATTTGAAAACTGGTTACTGCCATCCTAGGCCCAGCAGAAGAGTTATAGCTAAAGTAGATGGAGAGCAATGGGGAAGTTTCTGACCTATTGAGAGTAACAGTCAAGGGTAGAACAGAGGGCCCCTCCCTTCCAGGGGGTAGTCATGTCACTGAGCCACAACACCCTCCAGGCTTGTTTTCTTTCTCCTGATGCCAACATAGCTCTTTCTGCTCAGGAATTGGCCTGGGTCTCCTGCTTTCCCTCCTTCATCTCACAGTCACTAGTCATGAGTTGTTTCTGGGCAGAATTTCATGACTTATGCGTACCAACCCATATGTGGATACAGAACTGCATACCTGCCTGGCCAGAATGCATCCTACTGCACATGATCAGTAGCTGTGTGGACACTTTGTGCTCACGTTGCACATGCAGTACAATAACAAATGCTAAAACAGGAGTCTTGTGACTGGGTAAGTGCCATTTGTGAGTGTCAAGTAAAATAGGACTCTGCCATAAGTGTTCATTTTACACTGGATGCTCAAAATGAGTCTCTTTTGGAGCATATGCATACCAGTTATCCCTGGCTAGAGAGAGATTTATACCTGTTGCCTAGCAGTGAAACAACGTTACTCCTTTAACATTCCCCAGCCCCACATTGTCATATAGATAAAACGGAAGCTATGAAATACTTCCAGCTGAGTGGCTAAGGCTCAGAGGCATACATCCTTCTACCTTGATCCTGTACAAGAGGATTTGCTGTGATATCTACTTTCACTGTTACTTAAAAGAGAAAATTTGAAGCCTTTCTCCACTTTCTCAATATTACTTTTGTGCCAACTGGAATGTATTAATTTTTTATGATGATAATATCCATTTGAACTTGGCAATAGCTTGCCTATAACTTGTGATGAACTCCGTATTTCACTTGGTAAATTATAGTTGGATAAGATATCTGGACATTCTGGCTTTGACATACTGGCAGGTTAAGTCAGCCATGCACTGCTGGTCAAGTGTCTGCTCGTTTTTCATTTTTACTGAATTGCCTTCATTTTCACATTAATCTAATTCCTTTGCTGTTCTCCCCTCTTCTCCTATGCCCAAAGCTCTTCTGCCTCACATCTGATATTACTACAATAGATCTCCACTTATAATTTAAAGTTGTAATTACTGTTAGATATTTACTTGGTAATCTAGAAACAAACTAGTTTTTGCAGATTCACTGTGTCTTCCCAGCAGTCAGAAACTGTCATATTCTTTGTTACATGGTTGGAATGCTAAGGAGCAGCTATGAAACTCCCAGGGAAAAGACTACTATGGTCACTGGTTTAATGTGTTTGTCTGAACTTTAACAAAATCAATAAAAGCCAAGGTTGCATTATGAATATTGTTGCACTTTGAACGAAGATCTGAAATAACTGTGACTGAAAAAAATTACTCTCCTGAATGTTTCCTGAGGCTCTTTTTTCCCCTTGTGTGTGTGATATACATTTACTGATAAAATACATAGAGGGTAATTATGGTATGGCTAATTTCCCTGAAATATTGCATCATAAGAAAAATGATACCTGTTAAATGCTCCATTTCTCATTTTCAGGACACCATTTTTCTCTCACGGTGGATAAACACATCTCTTTGGGCTATCTGGTGCATGGAATCCTATTTTTCCTACTCTGTTGTGTTTAGCATTTGCCCTTTGACAAGTCCTTGTTGTGATTCTGAAATTGCTATTGTGTCAGTATCTTTTGTTTTTAACCTTCTGCTTGTCCAGAGCTAGAGATCTCAGCTTGACCAGAGGATGTAGAAATCAGGTCACTGATGAAACAGCTTGATTGCTGAACAAAAATTAGGCCACATCTGAAATCAAATGCTGCCCTTACACCCATCTTTTTCTCTTCCTTCTGTGTGTTAGGAATGAGTGTAGAGAGAATGATCAAAACATGGAGACTTTGCACCATCTCTGAAAACGCTATTGATTGTCTATTGTTATTTAGAGTCCATATTTGATGTACCGTGTTTACTTTTAACAAAGTTTCCATGACTTAAGCACATGAGATATAGAGAGTATGGACAGACATTCTTTTGAAGCCTTTCATACCCAGCTCCCCTATGAAACTCTTGAAAATGGCCCTGAGTTCACACTGTGGCAAAACTCTGCAGCTATGGTGCAGGAGAACAGAGGTCCCAGTATGCCTTTTAGGTCTGAGTATCAGAGGTTACCAAGGACTTCTAAGTGCTCAGAAACAGGCTCAGTAGTCATATGCCCTCTTGTAGCTTCTTCTGGGTGTCCCCAGACACTGTGGGCCAACTCAGTTTCATTTGAGGAGGGCTCATCTGTTATAGGAGTAGTCCTGGGGAACCAAGAATGGGAGCCTGTCATCTGTTCACCATCTAGTCCCTAGCCAAGCAGTGGTGGGAGCTGTTGTTTCTCCTGTTCTACTTAAAGCTGTCATGGCATACTTGGGCATGCTGTGACCCCCTTCTCCATCTTATGTGCCAGCTAGTATGCAAAGGCATGACAGAACAGAGCACCATGACTGAAGTCCTGAAAAAATGCCTCCTCAAAACGAGGTACTTTGCACTGTTGGTACCTACATGCTCATCTTGATTTTTTGGGGTGTTTCCAGGTACCTTTCAGCACTTTAGATATTATTTCTGCCCATGACCAGGAAAAAGAGCTGACATTGTGAGAATACATAGCTAGAGGATAAGAAAGATTTTCGACTCGCCTGTTAAGAGATTCCTGCCTCAGGGAGATGTTTTCAATTTATTAGCAAACAAAGATGATTTCCTTGGGCTTTGCCTTGCAAAGTTTTGGAGGCTTTTGTAAATTACAATTCACTGGGACTAGGCTATGATATTATATTACTTGTGCCCTCTCAGATGTTTTTAGAAATACCTATTAAATATTAACTCTGGAACCATCACATTCCTGGAGCTATTTTACTTTAAACATTCATGACTTTTTAACTATTGAGTCAGTTGTCTTCAAACTTGGCTTGTTTTGCAGTTCAGATTGAGTTTTCAAAAATAAGTCATAGCTTGAAAAACAGCCCTGGTTCTTAGCTGCCACAAATATAGTTGCAATCCTTTATGATTCAGCAAAGGGAGGGTAAGGAGGCACATCAAAACTGCAGCAATTCCAATCATAATTTTGCAGATGGGGAAAATGACACACATAGCAGGGTGGTGACAGTGCCAGCCTCTCACAGGTAGCTTCTGAGGGTGTTTGTAGATGACATGAGATTTCCCATTTATGCCAACGCAACTGCATTTATGTTTGCACAGTCAGGATTTCCTGCTGCTCTAAAAGTCTTTTCAGTGTGTTAAACTAACACTGCTCGGATGTATTTTATTTTGTTTCGAGTTTGCTTACCTCACTCTAATCTATGGATTCATGTCATGTAAAATGTAATGAGTTTCTTTGTCCACCAGAGGGCAATGTAGCTTTTTTGTATTTCACCCCTTTGTCCACCAGATGGCGCTCTGAATAGGTGAGATGG
>NW_017728921.1:22253626-22255968 GCF_001723895.1 Crocodylus porosus | reverse complement strand
GGCTGCGCTGGGGTCAGATACCTACATGAGATGGTACCATCTGGCAGGGCTGGGGGGCTAGAGGCTGTAGGTCAGCAGTATGGGGCAGCAGCAGGGATGGGGTTGCTGTGGTTTGGCATTGAGAGGCAACAGAATGGGCAAAGTAAAGCAGTGCACCAGCATGTCACTGCCCTTCCCTGCATGACAGGGCTATGGTTCCCAGCATCCCAGAGCTGGTTCAGTTTCCATGGGGACCCTTGACTGACCCAGGGATCACTGTCTTGTCTCGGGGATTCTAGGTGCATAGCATCCTTTCTCCATCAAGCCAGAGTTTCTTCCAAGGGGAGAGTTTCTTAACACGTGTGTGTGCACTTCTTACCAATTGCTTAGGTGCAATAAAATCTTTTTCTGTGAAGAAGTGGAAATGCCTGTCTCTGGGTGGAAGGGAGGAAGAGGAAGAAAACTCAGCTTCTCTAAATAGACACAGCTCCAGGGCCTGTGGAGGTGCAATCAGGTACTAATTGCCCTCTTTGAAATTGTCTCAGGGGGACAAAAACAGACCACTGGAGCAGCCTCCCACAGTGGGACCTGAGGCAGGGTTGACCTGCACAAAGAAAGAAATAGAAAGCCCTGAAATGAGGGCACATTTACTGTCCCCAGGAGAAGCGGAGCTGCACTGAGAAGGCCACTGGCATGGTTCATGAGCCATTTTTATTGCCAGCTGGGAATGGCACCGGCAGATTTAAAAGCCAGTGGTGGGAAAATGGAGATGGGGGGCAGCAATACCGAAGCCAGAAGGTGAAGCTGCTCCCTGGCCTGCAACTCAATAGGGTTGTCAGCTCAGAAGGGGGCTGGATGGAGACCTGCAGGAGGGGTCTCAAGCACATTAGAAGAATTACACACCCAGCTTGGCAGGGCAGCTGGGCCAAGGAGGGACGGTGTTGAGGGATCCCGTGGACCACAGATGCCAGACCCATGAGTGGGGTGGGCAGAGGCCTATACCCCACTTATTCCTTTCTTCTCTTCTTTTTTGTTACTTTATTTTGGAGGGTGCACAGAGCCTGGAATGAGAGAGGTACCTACGAGTGACCCCGAGTTGAGGGAGAAAACTGAGGCAGCACAGCAGAAGCCTCAGGGGGAGAACAGATGCAGAAATGAGGACAGTAACACACCTTGCTGTCATCCAGGGTGAAAGGTCATTGAGGGACGGGCCAGGAGAGAACAGAGTGGATGAGAACATCAAAAGGGGAAAGGCCGGTGACCCATCATCTGGGAGTCCTGAGGGCTGGCTCTTGGCTGGGGTGTAGGGAGGTGGAGCCCCAAGAATGCCTGCAAAAGGCAGCACCCAGTCTGTGAGGATCCCCGAGAAAGAACCCCACCACTGAAGAAAAGAAGACCAAGTCATGGTAGGTGAGTATTGGGGCCTCTCTCGGGGCTGCACGCGATCCAAAGCACAGGTCCTGGGGACACACCATGGGGCCGGAACTGGGTGTGCGCTTGAAGGTCGCTAGAGAGCACCTATACAAGACCAGGAGGGTGCAGAAATGTAAAAAAACTTTTCACTAAAATCAAAACAAACCCATTCAGTCAGGGTTAAGGGAAGAAGTTGTTCCTTCCTGCATTTTTAAACCAGTGGGAGATGCAAGGGATTTTTGCCCTAGTAGGAAAGCTTTCACTTTTGTATATATTTGTCATTGAGTGTTTGTCAAAGTAATTTTACCTTGAAACATTTCCCCCAGCCCTATCTATTGCCTGTGTCCAAAAAGCGTTATTCTGACTGAATCCTCCACATTACACAGGGCAGACCTCAGATTATAGCTTTTATGCCAAACACTGACATAATATATTTGTTCTTCTAATCTCTGTCATCTAAATAACCCCTTCTTACACTGAACCCCCTCCAAACACTGCATGTAATTAAACTAAAAAAAACCTAAAATTTTATATATAAACAGAAAGAACAAAAAAAACTAAAGTAAACAGAGAGAACTCCCTCATGTTAGCATGTTTGGTAGGGGTTTTCTTATAGCCTCATATCATGAACAGGTTGTGATATAAGCCAGATATTTGTTAATCTTAACACACAGCATTATTTGGTTGCCCATCTATATATTTAAAATTCCTTTTAATCATTGGTGATGCATAGGGGGTGCACGTGGGTGCATGTGAACCCCCTGAGATTGGCTGCCACTGGTGGCAGTGCCTGTGGACAATCAGCGCTCGCCACCCTCTCTGCCCCCCACCACCAACACTGCCGGCAGTGTTTGTGGGCAGTTGCCAATCACTACTGGCTGCTGCCAATGCTGTTGGCAGCATGTATAGATGGTCACTGATCACCTGTTGGTGCTTGCCATGTCCCCTCT
>NW_017728921.1:22225714-22252016 GCF_001723895.1 Crocodylus porosus | reverse complement strand
GATGCTTATCTTGCTGGGATCCTATGACCCCAGCTGACTTCCTGCCCTTTGGGCAGGGGGCTGGACTCGATGATCTCCTGAGGTCCCTTCCAGCCCTAATGTCTATGAAATCTATGAAATTTGTGGTATGCAGTGCTGCAGACCTGTCTGTGCCACACATGCAGGCGTTCCCTGTGCTGCTAATGTGCAGTGTAGGTGGGTGGTGTTTGACACTGGGAGATCCAGGTGTCAAAAAACCTGCACCTGAAAAAAGAGGGGTGGTGCATATGGTGGCAGTGTGCACTGCCTAGAAATGGAGCCATGCCAGTTGGATCCAGACTCTAGCTGCCAGCCGGGTTCCATGTGCCTGCTGGATTGCTGCCTCTAGAGCCCCAGGAAGCCCCCAGAACCCCAGGTAAGGGGTTACCTGGGGTAACTTGCCATATGTCAGAGCATGCATGCACAGGCATTCTCTGAGGACAAGTAGCATGGACACATATTGTGCCACTGTTGTTTGTCCTGTGGAAAAAAACCACGTGCACTCTTGTCTTGATGCACCCTATGGGTATATCTATGATTTTGAAAAAAAAAAAAGAAAAATCTGCTAGGCCATGAAACAGAAAAAGAGAGATCAGGAGTAGCTAGGAAGGGATGGGGCACAAAAATAGCAACAGCTTTATTGTGTTGACCTGGCTGGCATCACTGCTGCAGTTGGAAGCATACTGATGCTGTCACATGTGTTGCTGCTGCTTAAGGTGCTCTAGTATCCAGCAATACCTCTGTCTTTCAGACATGTTCCTGTGCCCTGAGAGCTCTAAGTGCAGAGATTGTAGGCCGGTTTTCTATAGTCTAGTGGATTGGAGTATTAGTTGGGAGCAAAAAGAGTAAGCTCTTGCATTGTCAATAACATTGACTCACAGAATGACACTACAGCTCTTGTTTAAACTTGGGAATATTTTACCCCTCTCCCTCATAGAGAATGTGTGCTACGTCAAAAGAATTTGCATGAAGTATAACAAAGAAATGCCATTGGCGAAGGTAGTACTAGAAGTCTGAGCAGGCTGCTTCTGAGCTGAGGACTAAGTCAAGCTATGAAGAAGACTAGGTTAGGAAGAAGGGGGCCAGGCATTCTGAGATTTCAGTGTTATACCCAATTCTCTCACAAGCCTCCTGTGTGATGCTGGCCTAGTCACTATGCTGCCCTGTGTCTTAGGTTCCCCAGCGGTAAAATATCGGTGGTAATTATTGCGAGGCAGTAATCATTATCACTGGAACTGGCCAATGTCATAGCAGATGCACTGGCAGGGCTTTTTGAGCACTTGTGGCACTCAGGGAAGGTCCTGGAGAACTGGAAAAGGGCCAATGTGGTCCCTATTTTCAAGAAGAGGAGGAAGGAGGATCTGAGTAATTATAGGCCAGTCAGTCTTACCTCCATCCTTGGAAAAGTCTTTGAAAAGATTATTAAAAATCATATTTGTGTGAGTCCAGTGGGAAAAGTAATGCTGCAGGGCAACCAGCATGGATTCATAGCAGGCAGATCATGCCTGACTAATCTGATTTTGTTTTATGATCAGGTCACAAAATGCTTAGATGCAGGAGTAGAGGTGGATGTCATTTTCTTAGATTTTAGGAAGGCCTTCAATATGGCATCTCATCCCATTCTCATAAATCAATTAAGGGGCTGTGACTTAGTTGCTTACATGGTCTGGTGGGTGGCAAATTGGCTTGGGGGTTGCACTCAGAGAATGGTAGTAGATGGCTCAGTATTGATCTGGAAGGACATGGGTAGTGGGGTCCCACAGAGCTTGGTCCTTGGACCTGTATTCTTCAATGTCTTCATCAGTGACTTGGATGTGGGTGTGAAGTGTGCTCTGTCCAAGACTGTGGATGATACTAAATTGTGGGGGGAAGTGAACACTTTGGAGGGTAGGGAACAACTGAAGGCAGACCTGGACAGGTTGGATATGTGGGCAGAACACAACAGAATGCAGTACAACAAGGACAAATGCAAAGTGCTGCACATAGGGTGCAAAAATATCCAGCACACCTACTGGCTGGGGAATGACCCTCTCAGCAGCATGGAAGTAGAAAGAGATCTTGTAGTCACAGTGGGCTCCAAGATGAACATGAGCCGTCGGTGTGACGAAATCATCAACAAAGCTAACAGCACTTTATCATACATCAGCAGACGCATGACAAATAGAACCAAAGAGGTGATACTTCCCCTCTGCGCGGCATTGGTCAGACTGCAGTTGGAGTACTGCATCCAGTTCTGGGTGCTGTATTTTAAGAAGAATGTGAAGACCCTTCAAGAGGGTCCAGAGGAGGGCCACTTGTATGGTTAAGGGTTTACAGGCCAAGCCCTATGAGGAGAGACTAAGGCACCTGGACCTCTTCAGCCTCCGCAAGACAAGGCTGAGAGGTGATCTTGTGGCCACCTACACATTCAGATGCTCTGTTCACCAGGGCGCCTCTTGGGGTAACAAGCAGCAATTGTCACAAACTGACAGAGAACAGATTTAGGCAGGACATCAGAAAAAACTTCTTCATGGTAAGGGTGACCAGAATCTGGAATGGGCTTCCAATGGAGGTGGTGCTCTCTCCTACCTTGGGGGTCTTTAAGAGAAGGCTGGATAGGCATCTGGCTGGGGTCACTCTTTCATGCCCAGGGCAGGGGGTTGGATTCGATGATCTGTTGAGGTCCCTTCTGACCCTAGCATCTATGACTATATGAATCTATTATCTGCCTCAGGCTAGGGTTAGGAATTGGTTTAGTAAGGGTTTGGGGGTGTGGAAGTGGGGAACATGATATCAGTTTTCAAATACTTCAAAGGCTGATATAGAAAAAGAGGTAGAAGAGTTATTTTCCCTTGCTGCAGAGCGCAGGACATGAAGCAATGAGTTTAAACTGCAGCAAAGCAGATTTAGATTATGTCTAATGGGGGGAACCCCCCCCTGCATCCTTACTGTTAGAACAACAGGACAAGAGAACAAGTTGTCTAGGGAATTTGTACAATCTTCTTCACTGGAGATTTTCAAGATGAAGCTGGATAAACATTTGTTTGTGATGATTTAGGAAGAGTGCATCCTGCGTGCATGCAGCAAATAGGACCGGATAAAATAGATAAACTGTGCAGGAACAGGTTCAGAAGGATGGATAGAAATTGCTCCAGAATTGCTTATAACTGGGAGATGAGGGCTGGAACCTTCTTCAGCAGAGAAGGGAACTGAACTCAGGTCTCTTGCATTCTACACAATCCAATCACTGGACTATGTATAAGGGGTGGAACTCTGTCTCCTGTGCCTGGTTTTGAAAGAGAAGATGGATTGCCACTGTGTTTCTGCAGAGGACACTGACTGATTGGGTCCCTCAGGGTAAACAAGCAGCAAAATTAATAGCTTGAGGAGTCTCATCCAGGTCTAAGTGTGAGATAGGTACCAACTTGTTTAGCTTGGAGAAGCCCGAGGCAATTCTTAGCATGTGCAGAAGTAGAACTTTAGGCACTTTGGGAAGTTTTGCAGTCAGTCATGCAAATACTTAAGAGCTAGGCAGTGGGGTTGAGGACCACAGGCTTGGACTTAGGTGCTTGAGTTCCACCTAAGTCCCATATTAGAAAGACTCTTTTCTTGTGGCTCTGGTCTCAGGTGACTTGCCAAACACAAGAAGGGGAGCCGGTGGCAGAGTAAAGCATAGTATTCATGTTTCCTGACTCCCCAGTATGTATCCTGCTTTTTGGGTCATCCTTCTTACATCACTTTTCTCTGATGTTTTGAACTACTGATAAATATAATCATTATCATAAAACTGATTTTATAACAGGATCTACATTCTTACAGGAGGCTACAGCTATCTGAAACACATAGCTATTTTTGGCTGAACACTATAACATACAAGTTTCTGCTATTATATTTTTAAGATCTGGCGCATTCAAAAGACCTTCAAGCAGCTGCAGCTTGAAGTGCCTGGACACTGACCTTCAGAGCTAAATGGATATAACTTCCAAACAAGGGCCACCTGATTGTGCTAACATGTTTTTTGTTGCTGCTTTATTGATATCTAGTTACAGCCATTGTAGTTTACTGAAGGCATGACTGTTCTATTGATTTTTAGATAACTTTGCAAATAGGCTCCTTAATGACAGCAGAAAATGAACACTTCAGGAGCCTAGCAGTGGTGTATGCAGCCTGCCATGAGTTTGGATTCAGCCTGTGTTCTTTTATGGAAGACAGTTCTCATCCTTTAAGCATGGGCAGACTCTTTGAAATCAGGTAATGAGGCTTGTCAAGCTGCTGGCATGGCAATCAGTAATAAGGGGTGGGCGATAGGGCACCAGCTCTGGCTTCCCACTTAGAGGGGGTTCAAGATGGTAACCACCATTGCTACCAGTGCAACTGCTGCTGCTGCTGTGGCTGGCCAGACCCTGGCTTCCACCCCTGTTTCCATTGCTGCCCAGGGTACAGTCATACCCCTGATCACAGTAGTCCTGCTGTCTTGGTTGGGGCTTGAAGAAAGAGTACAAGGGCCCCTGTTTGGATACAGTTTTCCTCTTCCCTCTAATAGTGGCTGGTCCTAGGCACGTGGGCTCTGTTCTTTGGCAATGAAACCTACCTTGCAGGATTATTTGGAAAGCACCTTTCAGAAGCATTAAATTCACTTAAAAATAATATATTAAGAGGATCATGACTAATTGATGATGCTTAAAAACTTCAGTAAGGAGCATTGGCAGGAAAAACCTTGGAGCTCAATGGAGAAGAAAAACATATTCCTGGAATACTTTTAGTGTAGGTATCATTTGTTGAAAGGCTGTCCGGAAACGGCAATAGCAGAAAGAGAACAGCCAAGGGCCAGCACTGTTAGGTTTGAGGACCAAATTCAAAGTGATGTCACAGAATGATGGAATGGAACTCATGCAAAATACAAGAGGAGGTTGCCCCACTAAAGTGATATATGAAACCTGTGAAGTTCCTACTAAGTTTAGAGTGGGAGTGAATATTTGAACAGCTCTGGCCCATGTTAGAACAGTGCTCAAACCCAGATTCTTCCTTCCTGTGAGTTCTGTTGCTCCCATGATTTTACAGGAGTGGTGTTGCTTGAGTTGCAGTGCAAAGGGTCAACCAAGCCACCAAAATTTCCTGTTGATTGGGAAGAAAGGGTGGAGGTTTGTATACAGTCTGATTATTGGAAATGATAGCATGGCAAACAGAGGAATATCAATCAGGTTTGATGCTATTTTCAAACCTTTAACCTAACATTGTTGAAAAGGTAATCCAATTGTCCAGTTCACCCTGGCAGCATTTACTTAGGGGAGGGCAATTATTTCAGGCGGAGGGCCACTTAGCAAGTTGCGGCAAACTGTCAAGGGCCGCATGGGTAGCCCCGCCCCTTGACAGGTGCCCCGCCGCCTGGTCACCATCTTGGGACCAATGTCCCAATGTCTTGGTACTAATGTCCCAGGGCCAGCACTGGTGGGGCCCAGAGCAGGGTGGAGGCTGGCAGGGGTCTGTGGGGCTGGGCTGGGCTGCATCAGCAGGGAGAGGGGGGAGCTGGCCTGGCTCCAAAGAGACCCTGTCAGCTGGGGCCCTGTGCCTGTGTTGCCCTGCTGGTGGTGGCCCTGGGACATGGGCACAGGCCCTGCTTCTGCCCCTGCTTACTCCCAGTGACCCCCCAGCTCCAGGGTACAGGCAGGGGGCAGCGCGCAGCCCTGACCCCCTGCTCACCAGCAGGGAAGAAGCTGGTGCAGCTCCGACACATAAGCCCGGAGCCAGCGCGGGGCCCAGGCTGGCAGCGGGGGCAGCTTACAAGCTGGTGCTGAGCAGGGGAAAAGCGGCCCCTCACCTGCCCCATGGCCGGTGCTCCCTGCTGCAGCCACTCCCAGCCCGTGCGGGGCTGTTCTGAGCAGGCACAGGCAGACCCATGTGGGGTGCAAGCAGCTACAGCGCAGGGCGCTCGCCATGGGGTAGGTGATGGGGTAGGCGAGGGGCCGCTTTTCTCCTGCTCAGCTGCAGCTTGTAACCCATCTCTGCTGCCAGCCTGGGCCCCACCCTGGCTCCGGGCTTGCCTGCTGAAGCTGCACTGTGGTGGCAGCAGCTGCGGCCCCCCTGCTTGCTGCACTGGGCAGTGTTTGCTGCTGATGCCCACCCGGAGCTTGCGCAAGAGTGGGGGCCGCTTTCCTCTGCACTGAGCATCTGCTCCCACTGCAGTGCAGCCCCAACAGATGAGCCTGGAGCCATGTGGGGCCCAGGCTTGCTGCAGGGGTGGGTTAGAAGCTGGTGCTGAGTTGGGGGGGGGGATGGCCCGTTTCCTGCCCCATGGCCAGTGCCCCATGCTGCAGCTACTCACAGTCTGCCTGGGGCTGCCCGTGCCTGCTCAGGACAGCCCCACGTGGGCTGCAAGTGGCTGCAGCAGGGAGCGCCACTCATGGGGTGGGTAAGAGGCTGCTTTTCCCTGTGCTCAACACCAGCTAGCCTCCTTCCCTCCCCCTCTCCCTTACCTGAGGTTCCCACACCTGGGCAGCCATGTGGTCCCAGGCCAGAAGCCCCTGCTGGGGCTCCTGGCTGGGGGGTGGGGCTGAGTGGGCCCTGCTGTTGCAGGAGCTCTCCAGGGCTTCCCCTGGGTTCTACTGCCCTTGGTTCCTGTCATTTTTGACAGGAACCAAGGACAGATAAATTTTAATTTTCTAAATATTTTTAGGGGCACGGCAGGCTGGATAGAATGGCCTCACGGGCTGGATATGGCCTGTGGGCTGTATTTTGCCCACCCCGACTTAGGTCCATATTATATGGGAGACTTAGCAGGCGCATCTACATGAGACATTTACTTCAGAGTTAACTAGTTAATTGTGGAGTAAGTAGCTCAGCATCTACATGTGTGCCCCAATTAGGGTGTCCACAACTAATAAACTCTGCAGGAGGGTAGGACTTATAAGTACAAGTCCTATTCTGCTGTGGAGTTTTTTCATGTGCTGCAGTGCACATGTGGGTGCCGAGCCGGTTATGGGGCATGAGGGTGCTTCAGTGAGGGGGCTGCCTGCCAGCTAGCCCCACACTGAAGTACCCTTGTGCCCCAGCCAGCCTCTCTACAGCATATTGAGCCTGGTAAGAGCAGCCTTGTGCTGGCAGGCTGACCCCCTAGGGCTTCAGTGACCCAGCTCAGTGTGCTGGGGGTGGGACAGAAAATGTAACAGGTTCAAGTCTCTGGTATGGTCTCCAGGCCAGGCCTGAAAAATCAACTGATTGTGATCCCAGCCCCAGCACCACACTGGAGGCTTGAATTGGCTGTGGTGCAGTCCTGCACCGTGCCACACCTTACACAAAGAGATCATAGTAAACATTACTGTGTGACTACTTCCATAATGATCTAACTTTTAATATGGCACAGTAATGCTTACTATGATCTAAATAAAACACGTGCTAAGTGTCCCATGAGACAAGGTCCTGAGATCAGATCATGTAAGTGTGCAGTGACAAAAAATAACTTGTTCCTATTTTAGATTCTTTTGCATTTAGCCATTGGAGACCATTTCAAAGAGCCTTCCTTTGTTGTTCCACTGTAGACTGAAAAAACTGTTTCAATTAAATTCCACAAGGTAAACACATTTTCCCTTTATAGATAACCACCGAAGTCCGCATCAAGGAGCATTTCCATTTCTTCCTGCATACGATTTTACACATCAGTATTTTCTTCAGCTTGACATTTACCTGGGATCTCAAAATGAGTTAAAAATCTGATACAAGTTTCATTCTGTCAGGCTACCAGTTGTATTGGATTAGTAAGTTACAATAGGTTCTCTTCTTACCTCCAGGAGGCATGTCTGTGGGGAAAGGCTTGCAATATGAGCAGAGATCATAACACTGTTTTTAGCCATTTCATTTCCAGCCCCAGACAAGCTTATTTAATAGAATAACAGAGGCCCATAAAATGTCTGTGTTCAGATCACGTAAAAACTTGCATGTCTGGAAATTATTAGTTTTTATTAGGGTTGGGGTGTGCTGGAGTTAAATCATTTTACTGGCTAAAACCTGCACTATTCTGCCTCCTGCATTTAACTAGGCCTCTAATGGCAATAAGCATGTTGGAAACACAGGGCCTTTAACTCCTTTCAATACAACTTCAATGGTAATTTTCCATTTTCCCCTCTCTTTCATTAAAGCCTCAACCAAGGAACTAGTGATATTTAAATTTGCATCTTCTAAAAAAGTGCCTGCTTCCTTGGATTCCTTACTTATTTAGAAATAAGCTCCAAGAGAATTATGGAGATCAGTTGCCTAGCAAAGATACCTCTTGTCCAGAGCAGATTTTGGTTAAACTTAGAATTGTTAAACAGTTAAAGATGTAGATAAGGATACAGTTAAACATAACTTGTTTGCCTTAGAATAGTTCTTTTAGGGACTGAAAGACTTCTTTGTCAATGCCAAGCATATGTGGGAGAGTATCATAATATAAAGGAACACATGTGCAGAAATGCCAGGGGCAAGAAAGCAAGTGACTTCCTAGTTAGGAATAAAAGGCCTGTTTTTTCTTTGAATATGAACTATTTCAGATGTATCCTGGGATTAGTAAACATAGAATTACTCCGACGTTTCTCCTAAGGGTTTCTGTATATGCTAGAGATTACGTTCCCTGATTTATCATGTTCATTCAATAAATGATAATGTCTGCTCCAAAGAGTTTACAATGCAGCTAAAGTTAAGACGCAGCAAGGGGGTAAACCATAAAAAGGCAGAGAAGGCGGCCAGTCTAGCAGTAATCAGACCATGTTTTGCCTGAACATGCAGAGCAAAATTTTACTTTTCTGGTAAAACATCTGCATCCTAGCTATTGCTTTTTTCAAGATAATGTGACAAGGCACAAGGAAGGATTTCGCTTAACTTGTATAGACACACAGTTTTCCTTCTCTTTCAACAGGGAACTAATGGACCTCCAGACACACATTCTACTTTGCCCTGAAGAGTCATTTATTTCAATAGGCAGCTGTTAGACGCCTCCAGAGGGAGATCTTATTTCACCAGGGAGGTGCTCAGCTCTTCAATCTCTCAGTAGGGAGTTTTAAGCTGTGCTCAGATAACTCCAGTTGGTCACAATTCTACTTTAAACTAACCCTATAAGATGGAGACATCTTAACAGAATTCAGAAACTAATTAAGGGAGTTATTTACTAGGGCTGTGCGAAGCTTTGCTGGCTGTTTCATGTCAATGCTGTTTTGACTTGTTTTGAGCTCGAAACAGCAAAACCAAAATGAAATGAAGGGCTTCAAAACAGCCTTGAAACGAAACGAGGCCAGTCAACACATTTCAAAAGTTCTGAAATGTTTTGAATTTCGAAGCAGCCGGGTGGTGGGAGGCAGGGGAGAGCCTGAGCTATGCTCCCAGTGGCTTGGTGTGGCTCAGCCCCACACTAGAGCTGATCAGAGGAAGGTGCAGGGCCCACGAAAAATCAGCTCGTGCAAGGACCCACCGCCACCTTGGGACTTGGGTGGTGGCAGGTCCGCACATGAGCTGATTTGCCCCAGGCCCCACACCAGAGCTGATTGAAGGAGGGAGGTGGGGAGAGCCAGGACTGCGCTGGCAGCCAGGGCTCCAAATGGCTCCAGTGTGGGGCCCGGGGAAAATCAGCTTGTGCAGGTACCCACTGCCGCCTTGGGATAGGGATGGTGGTGAGTCCCCGCATGATCTGATTTTTCCTGGGCCCCGCACCAGAGCTGATCGGAGGAGGGTACGGGACCTGGGGCAAATCAGCTCATGTGGGGACCTGCCCCCATCCTGGGACTGGGGCGGGCTGGGTCCTGGCACGAACTGATTTTCCCTGGGTCCCGCACCAGAGCTGACCTGAGGAGGGTGCTGCGCCAGACTGCTCCTGGGGGTGCAGGTCCCCAGTCTGCCTCCTGGATCACAGGAGGGTGGTGCAATGGGCTGGGGCCAGCGGCAGCATCGACCTTCTTGGAGCTGGCTATGGGCAAAACATCAAAGCAGCATCGAAACAGTCAAAGAGTTTTGACAAAATGAAACGGAACAGGGCTTTTGAAATGAAAAAAAAGCTTGAATCAAAAAACTGTTTCCTTGAAACGCTGAAATAGAAGTTGAAGTGGAATGATGCTGTTTCGTGCAGCCCTGATATTTACCTCAATGACTGCATCTCTCTAACAAGCAGCAGCATTAACTTCCATGTAAAGTAATTCCTCCTAACATAGCTAAGTGCTTAAAGCTCTTACCTAGGGTTACCATATTACCAGGTCCAAAAAAGGGGAAAAAGAAGACACCTGTCATGGGGGGAGGGGGAAGCAGGGGAATATGATGGGGGGGAAGTGGTGTCCTGCCCCTGCCCATTCTGTTGCACCTCACTGAGCAGCCACATGCTTTCACTCCCTGCACATGGACACAGGCGCACACACAGACCCACACAGACTGCCCCCCCCCACACAGACAGACCCACACACAGAAACACAGACAGACACAAGCACCCCCCACACGCCCCATACACAGATCCACACACAGACATAGACCCACGCAGACCCACACACAGACACATCCACAAACAGACACACCCACAGACCCCCACCCCACACACAGACAGACCCACACAGATGCAGACCCACCCCCACACACAGACCCACACACACAGAGACACAGGCACACACTTTCCCTTCACAAGACTTCCCCCTCCCTCACTCTTGATCACATGGAGGCAGCCTCCTCTCCTCCCCAGCACCCCAAAGCTGCCCGTGGCTCACACCCTGTTACACTGACCTGCAGGGAGGTACTGCAGGCTGTGGCGGTATGGGAAGGGGTGGCTTCGGAGGTGCTAAGATGAATTTTCAGGGGCTATAGCTCCCAAAGCCCAGAAAGTGCCATCACCCACAAAGGCATGGTGCTTCTGGCCCGGCTGCCCCGCTCAACACCCCCCTCACCCGCTGCCAGGAGAGGCACAGCTCTCCCAGCCCAGCTCAGCCCCCTCCCCTCCAGATGCAGTGCCACTGGCCTATCCCCCTCCCTCAGGTGCAGTGCAGCTCTTCTGGCCCTCCCCTAGCCCCATTGGTAGAGGAGCTGGGCTTCCAGCTCCTGAGGAAGCAAGTGTGAAAGCTGCAGTTTGGAACTTGGTGCCAAAGATGGGCTTCAACTTTAAAAATGTGGCTTTCACTTCCCTGCTGATGAGGATTGCAGGGCCAGGACCCCAAATTGGTAGGGGCCCCTGGGCTCATGTCCAGCTGGCCCATGAATTAATTTGCCTATGCCTGCTGGTGCCTCTCACTCCTGACCCGCAGACCCCTGCTCCCCTCAGCCCTGCTGCTTACTCTCTCTGTCTCTCACTGGCTTGCCTGAGCCTGCATGGAAAGCATGTGATCCCCAACAACGAATCACCTTGCCCACTGCTGCAAGCCTGAAGCAGCTGGTCTGGGACAGCAGAAAACCTGGACATTTGGTCTTTTTTTTTAAAACTCACCTGAACACAGCACAAGGGTCCAAAAAAGGACCTGTCTGGGAAAACCCAGATGTATGGTAACCCTGCCTTTACCTAGAACTTGTGAAGTCATGTTTTCTAGGCCCCTATGAGCAGGTGGAGATTTGTAACATATGTCTTAATGGAGTGGCTTCGGGCTTAGGCATAGGTTAGAGTTTCCTTTTGCCCCTTGCATTGAAGCTAGCCCACTGTCTAGTCAAGGGAGGACGATTCACAGGTCTAAAAATACTATGGCCCAAGGAGATGGGCACTACTAAGAGAGAATATATGGTTCTAGCCCCTACTTCTCAGGTTGGTTTAGGCACTTTAGACAACCACTGTGTAAAACTAGTATACTGCACATGGAAAGAGTAAATACATATCCCATCCATTAAGTGATGTGAGCCAGTGAGTTAATGATTGGAGAATGCTGAATATTGTACATATGTGGGCCTTATTTTTTGAGACATTTTGAAGTAGATGGAGCATCATGTGGAAGACGCCTGATGTCAGACAAAAGGAGAGCACCACTGGGCTGTGAGCAGTGCCAAAATTAATCATGTTTTTCTTTTTGTTCATTACAGTTTGGGGTTATTTTGTGATGCTTGTTTGCTCCATCACAAAACTGTATTGCAATGGAACATAAATGGAGCTGGATGTCTTGGGGCTCATATTAAATTACTTCTTGAGTATGCACCAAGCTTAGGCACATAGGGTGAAGTGGACATGTGTAAAGAATGCAGACATCTTAGCGGGATTCATGCTGTTACAGGGGGCAAAATAGAACCTGGTTGTACAATTTAAGATTCATGAAAATATGTAAATGCTGTTTACGTGTCCCAGACACAAAGCATATTTATTCTGTAGTGCTCTCAATTTATTCTTCAAAACAAAGGAAGGAGACACACACTGTCTGGAGGAAATAATATTCTTCAGCATAAAGTTACTTCTGAGGAAGTCTGTAGTAAATTTACACAAGAGATTGTTACTTCAGTATAGGCATGTTTACATGAGATGCTTTACTGAGCAGTAGATTGACTGTGCAATAAAGCATCATTGTCTACACAATGCAGATGCCTACTGTGCAGTCAATTACGGCATTTTTACCTGTGCTCTGGAGGTGGAGGGGAGGAGGTCACTGCTTTAGTTAGAGCAGTTGCAAGAGCAGTAATTACTCTACTCCACAGTTAATTTGCTACCTGCAAATTAACTTGCATCCTGGACCTGGGTGCTGGCTTCTGGCACAACCCCACCGTCTGCCTGCCTGTCCTGCACTGTGCCCCTGTGCTGGGTGCTGCAGGCACTTGCTCAAGCCCTTCAGTACCCAGACTATGGCACCAAAGCTCTGTGGGCTGTTGAGGGAGCCATGCTGGCATCGTCCCCAATGCCACACATCACTTTCTGTGGGCAGAACTGGTTCCAGGAGAAGACTGTGGACTTCATGGTTTTGTGGGGTGAGGCTGAAGCTGAGGTCCCGAGCCAGTTCTCCTAGAGCAGGTGTTCCAACGCCATGTGTATGAGGGCCCGCTGGGCCACATGTGGGACCATGGGCATGACTGGTCAGCACACCAGTGCTGCAAAAGAGTCAAGGCCTTGTGGGCACTGTGTGTCACTGTTACCAGCCACAACTGCTGGTCAGGGGTTGGTTGCAGGCACCTGCAAGAGAAGTGAGGGGAATGGGTTTGGAGCTGCAGCAGCAGGTGCTGTCAGTAGACAGGCCTGTTTTGACTTGGGAAGTGGGTGGGGAAGGCATACTACCTGCAACCACCACCCAGCCAGGATCCTGTGGTGGGGCCTGCCCTGGCAGCGGCAGCTTCCCAGGATATAGGAAGCTATCTCCCACCCCCTGGTGGATGGCAGATTGGGTTTGCTCCTGGTCAGGAGTCTACACAAGTGCTACTGCACAGTTATTGATCTCATGTAAATTTGCTACCTGCAAATGCAAGTAGCAAAATTTACTTGGGATTAGGGAGGTTTACTGTATAGTAAGCATGTGCATGTGTAGATGTGCATGCTTACTTTGAAGTAAATTATGCTAAATGCACAATTAAGTGTCTTGTGTAGATGTGCCCAGTAATATTTGGGGTAAAGTACTCTAGAGTATATGTGCTGCATGACCTGCAGAATAGAATTCTTCCTGCTGTATGTGCCATTTGTTTTTCTTTCAGCTTCTCTTAAATCTCCTTATCCTTCTTAATTATACCCTTTATTTTCTGATAGTTCAACAAACAAGCCCCATCTCCCACAGGCTTATTACTTTGGAGATCCTTACAGAATTTCTTTTTATAGTTTTGATCTCTTTGACTTTTTTGGTTTTTAAGTTCCTTCTTGTATTTTACCCACTCTGCCCTGCATTTCACTGGCCATAGCTCATGCTTCTTTCGGTTGACTTGATTTGCTTACAGGACTCATATTTAGTTTGAATAACATCTCAAATCCTGCCACTTCTTTGCACTAATCCATGTCTGCCCTTTTGCTGCTTTTGTAGTTTAGGATTATCTGTGGTTGCTTAAGTATCCTCTGCAATTTGCTAAAGAATGCCAAAGTTTTTACTTTTTTGGGAACTAGCTTCCTGATTTTTTGTGCAAGGGAAAAAAAAAGGTTAGTTTTGAATATTTTGCTGTTCATTTTGACTGCACTCACCTTCTTCCATCCTGAGATTCACACAAACCTGGTGTTAATTGTCTCCAAGGTGCAGCATATCTGTGGCAAGGGGGAGCAAAGCCAAATGACTTGGTTCAGTTGTGTAATGTAATGAATGTGAAAATATGCAGGGGCTGCTACACAACTAGCCACACAATGGGGAGGTGAGGGGGAGGGAGAGCAGATTTATCTCATAAAAAGTTTCCTGCCATTTTATGCTTTTGCTAAATGAAATCAAGTAAAATAAAATAATTTTTATATTTAATGAGGCAGAACTGCTCCTCCATACCAATAGAGGAGCTGACAATAAGATATAGCTTTAATTAGCAATCAGGATTTCAGGAACAGCTTATTATGTTAATAGTTTCAAAGCTTCCCAGTAAAAAAATGCCTACAGAGAGATTTGCTAATGACAATGAGATCTCCATTTTGTAATATAATCATGTAAGTCTCTAGACAATAATTACACATTTCCCTGCATGTTTGTTATGAAACTCTGGATTCTAGTCTGTGCCATGTACTCCCAACAAGCTGAAAAGATAAAGATAGTGAGACAAAAGTCCTGTTCCAAAGAAATGAAGTAATTTTTTCCTGGAAGTTCCCTGCCCTGTCCTTCAAATACTGGAAGCAAAGTCAGTGGGATACAGCACTAAATCGAAGTAAATTCAAAATCTATCCACAGTTCTGGCACGAACAACTGTAAGAGAACACTTTAACTTCCAGAACAGACTATTTTCTATGGACATGGTAATATTACTGTAAAGTTTTGAAGCAGTCACCAGAAGCGAGTGTGTCAGTGGCAGAGCTGAGAACACAACCTAGTGTTGTTCCTGGTCCCTCATTTTGTCTGCCAGGTATCACTCCCTTGTCATGGAAGACCTGGTCACAGTAGACTTCAGTGATGAGTAGCTGTCATGAAGCTGGCATTGTGTGTCAGCACTGGAGCCCCAGAAACTGGCACCAAAAACAAGGGGGCTGGGGGTTCCTACTTTTATATGGCAAATTAGAGGTTAGGGTCAGAAGCCAACAGGCCAAGGAGAGGGAACATGTAAAAAAATAAAAGATGAAAAGATGTAGCACTGATATAGTGATGGTATCCAGGTTGTAGCCATATTGGTCTAGAGGGTAAAGGAATCGGGGCTCTTGGATAGAGGTGATATCTTTTATTAGACCAACTAGATTTTTGCAAAAAAAAATCTTTAATTGCAAGCTTTTGGGCACAAACACTCTTCATCCGGTATCAGAGAAAACATTGTAAAGGTTCTCCTGTGTAGTAATGAAAGTTCATATTTCATAGGATTTTACAGAGGAGTCATTAGATGGAAAAACCCTTTGGGCAGCAGTTCTTAGCTGGTAAGGAGTCTCAGTTCTCCTGTGAGGCTGTGATGATGCAAATTACCTTAGACCTGCCTTTGTCGAAGGTAATTTGCATCATCACAGCCTCACAGGAGAACCGAGACTCCTTACCAACTAAGAACTGCTGCCCAAAGGGTTTTTCCATCTATTGACTCTTCTGTGAAACCCTTTGAAATATGAACTTTCATTTCTACTCAGGAGAACTTTTACAATTTTTTCTCTGACACCGGATGAAGAGTGTTTGTGCCCGAAAGCTTGCAATTAAATAATTTTTTTTGCAAAAATCTTGTTGGTCTAATAAAAGATATCACCTCTGTCCAAGAGCCCTGATTGACACAGTGGTGGGGGTTTATTATAGGCCACCAAATCAGGAAGAGAAAATGAATGAGGCATTCTTCAGTCAGGTGACAAATTTATCCAAAAGCTATGCGATGGTATTGATAGGAAACTTCAGTTTACTGGACAGCAGGTAGAAGAACAATGCAGCTAAACAGAAAACATCAAGCCAATTCCTCAACTGTGTGGAGGGCAACTTTCTGTGATAAAAAGTGAAGAATACAACTATGGGATCATTTACCTTGGATCTTGTCCTAACCAACAGAGGAGAAGTGGTGGAAGATGTGAAGGTGATGGGTAACATGGGAGGAAGTGATCAAGATATGATGAAATTCCAGATCCTGAGACAGGGAAAGCACGAGGTCAGCAAAATTAGGACACTGAATTTCAACAAGGCAATCTAATCCAACTCAAAGCAGGTATGGTGTCATGGGAGGATATACTGAAGGATAAGAGCACCTACAAGGGCTGGGAGCTTCTAAAAAGCACAGAATTGAAAGTCCAAGAAGAAACTGTCCCAATACAACAGGAGCAAAAGAAGAATGGAAAGAAACCAATGTCACTGCACAAGGAGCTTCTAAAATTCCTCAGATGCAAAAGGAAAGCATACAGGTGATGGGAGGTGATGGCAGGTCACCAAGGATGCATTCCAGGAAATAGCAAGAACCTACAGAGACAAAATCAGGAAGGCAAAGATAAAGAACAAGCTGCACCTGGCAAAGGAGGTTAAGGACAACAAGAAGCGATTCTATAAGTATATTGGTCAAAAAAGAAGGACCAAAGAACCTGTGGGTCCTCTGTTAACAAGCCAGGGGGAACTTCTAACTGAAGATACAAAGAAGGAAGATCTACTCAACAGCTACTTTGCCTCAGTCTTCCCCAAAAAATAAGCTGTAGCCAGATACCCAATATGGATTATCGGTATTAGGAAGGGGGCAAGCTCAGGGAGGAGATAACAAAAGAGATGGTCAGAGGGTTTTTGTTGGGTCTGAATGAATTCAAGTCAGCATGGCTGGATGAACTTCATTGCAGGGTCCTGAAGGAATTGGCAGACAAGATCTTGGAGCTCTTGGCAAGGACCTTCATGAAGTTGTGAGAGATGGGCCAGTTACCAGAGGACTGGAAAAGGGACAATGTAGTGCCTTTCTTTAAAAAAGGCAAAAAAGAGAACCCAGGGAACTACGGACTGGGTAGCCTTATCTCAATATCTGGGAAATTACTGGAGCATATCCTAAGGAAGGCCATTTGCAAGCGTTTGGAGAAGGAAAGGATGATCACAAGTTGCCAGTATGTATTTATGAAAAACAAACTATGTCAAAAAAACCTGTTCTCCTTTGACAAATACATACTTGGGTGGATGAAGGAAATGCTGTGGATAGAGTGTATCTGGACTTCAACAAGGAAGGTTTTTCACCAGGGCCTGCATGACCTTCTCATAAATAAATGGAGAAATGTGGGCTAGATAAAACTACAGTAAGATGGATAGATAACTGGCTCAATAGCTGCAAGTAAAGGATAATTGTTAATGGGTCCATGTCAGAATGGCAGGTTTTGAGTGGAGTCCCACAGGGGTCTGTCCTGGGCCAATGCTGTTCAATGTGTTTATTAACAATTTTGATTCTGACATAGAAAACTTCTTGAGCAAGTTTGCAGGTTACATGACACTGGGAGGGCTTGTGAGCAAGCTGAAGGATGCAAGTGCAATTCAGAAGTATCTTGACAGATTGGAAAGTTGGGCTAGAGCTAACAGGATGAAGTTCAAAGCAGACAAAAGACAGGTGCTGCACCCTTGGAAGAATAATAAAAAATATAAGTAGAAAATGGGTGACACCTGGCTGGATATCTTCAGTGTTTGCAGACACACAAAAGGGGAATATGATTTTGGGATGCATCAACAGGAGCATTAGGTGCCAGACATAGGAGGTGATAGTTCCTCTTTCCTTGGCACTGGTTAGGCCTCATCTAGAGTACTGTGTGAAACTCTGGGCTCCACATTTTAAAAAGGATGTGGAGAAACTAGAGATGGTCCAGATGTGGGCAACAAAGATGATAAAGGGCTTGGAAAGCAAATCATATGAGGAGAGCCTGAAGTAATAAGGCATGCTCAATTGGGGGAAAATAAATTTAAGACAGGGCATGATAAAAGTCTTTAAATACTTGAAGGGCTGCCATAAAGTAGAGGGAAAAAACTTTTTTTCTCTTTCTGCAGAGTGGACCATGTGGACCAATGCTTTGAAACTGCAGCAAAGTAAGTTTAGAAAGGAAAGAGAAGGCTTTGGGAAGGCAGAGCAGATAAACACAATTAGAGCATTTTAGAAAAGCATTTCAGAAAAGCTGTCTTTTTCCTTTCTCTGCTGTATAGGCCTCACCCAAGAAATCTTTATTAGAAAGATTGGGAGATTGTAGCTCCTTGATTGGGTGCAGAGTTATAGTATGCTGTAGGGTTGGAGTGCTGCTGCTTACTGTGCAGAACTGCTGAAATCCCCTAATAAAGATTTACACACGTCTCAGGGTTGAATAGGATCACTGTCTCCTCCCACTGCAAACCCTGGGCACTTAGTTGGCAGAAGTGCAGGAACTAAACTCCAAATGTTCTGTTTGCTTAATAGGATTCCATCTAAAATTGTCACAAATTTCCAGGAGTTCAGGAACTGTAGCTTTAAGGAAAATACAGTATATCATAAAACTTGGCAGTGCTGTGATCTGGGGTCCTTCAGAGGTATCACTGCAGTCAATCACAAGCTGAGAGCTATGAGAGACACACATGCTCTATAGATTGGGCTAATGGGTTACAATGGTATGTGGATACCAGGGCTTATCTGCAAAGTCTGTGGTTGATACACTAGTTGGTTCTTTCAACTATACAAAAGCTCTTTTGAGGTGTGAGGCAAATCACATGTAGGAGGTGCTTTGCTTTACGCCAGCAGCCAAGCTGTGCAGGGAAATGTAAAGGTCCTGCACAGCTATGTTTGGCCCACTTAGTTCCTATGCTAAGTTCCATTTGTCTGGATCTAAGGCTTAAAGTATTATTGTCTAAATCAGTGATTTTGTGGGGGGTTAGCAGAGGTATGAATCATCATGATGCTATTGCAGAAAAAAAATTGATTGCCAGCTTTCCTTTGTTATTGTGCTGTACTTATATTTTCTGTCTATTCTTTGATAAAGTGTATTATGTTTAATATAAGTGACTGCACACAGATCAAATGCTGTCGTGATACCATTACCAGTCACCTGCGTAGAGGTATCTAATTAGCAGAAATATCCCTCAGCTCAGCACTTCCCCTCTAAAAACATCAAGGTAAATGCTGAGTGGCCCAGAAATGACAAATATAAGCTCTTGAACCTTTTCCATGGGCTGCTTTGGCAGACACCTATAAAAGGTGCAGTTGAGAGAGATTAATAGCAGACACTGATGCAGGCAAGATGGAGCCATCAAGGGTTGGCTACCTGCATGCACAAAGCTCACTTACTGGCTTGCTTTGTAAAGCTGGATCTTTCTTTCAGGAGTTGAAAGAGTTCCACAGAACCAAGCCTTCCTCTAGTGAGTAGGGCAAACTTAACCACTTACCTCAGTCTCAGTTTTAAATACTTTATTCCTTCCATTTAGTTTATAAATTAATACATTCTGAAGCTAGGATAACCATCAAGTTTGCTGTAAGAATCCTTGAGTGGGTTCCTCTGCCCTATGTTATGCTCAAGGATTCTTACAGCAGTCCTGTACATCAGAACACAAGAATTGCCATTTACTGGGTCAGATCATAGGGTTATCTTGCCCAGGATTGTGCATCTTACAGAGGCAGAGAGTGGATGCTGAAAGGGAGAGTGAACTGGGTATAATCAGGGTTTTTTCCACTGTTACAATCTCACTTGCATCTTCCACCATTTAAAGTCTGCATTTTGCAACTGAACTAAAACAGATCCTTTACAAGAATGAAGTCCACTTTTAATTTAAAGATTCCCAGAGATGGAGGATCCACTCGGTTGCCTGAGGCAATCATCTCAAAACTCTCATTCATAACCTCACAATAACACTATCTAATGATGAAAGGCAGGAGACCCCATAAACAAAAGACCAACTTTTCTTACAACATCCTCACAGAAAACTGTAGGCCAAACAAAAAATCAAGTTGTGGCAGATCCTACTAGAGGCCTCCCACAACAACTTTACCTGAAGCCACTTGGAACATTGTCACAGGAAGTCCCTTGATATGAGGATGACAGTCTTGCAGTAGATACAAAAGTCATCAATGAGTCTGGAAATGACCAAAGAACCTAATCCAAGAACTGAATTTTTGACCCCAGACATGACAAACAGTTGCAAGAGGAAGGAATGGCTTCTGGTGATGCTGGATCACAGCTTTTTCCCTTCATCTCTCACCTATCCAACTCAACAGTGATCTGAGTTTGCTCAAAACGGTCAACATTTTTTCATAGATTGTGAGGTTGGAAGGGACCTCAGAGGATCATTGGGTCCAGCCCCCTTGTCACAGGAGCACTTGGGTGCCCTGTTCCTATGAAGGAATAAGGGCTGCTGAAGCTCCCTGAGACAGCACAGGTGTTGGTTGCCGGAGCACCCAGGCTGGTCACATGACCAGAAGGGGGCAGGGCTGGGCCTTTATAAAACGCCCAGGCCAAAGCCTAGCAGCAGTTCCCTTTTTGGTAGTTTGAGGTGCAGGAGTGCCAAGCAGAGCAGAGATGAGTGGTGCAGCCTGAGCACCCAAGGGGCTGCATCATGGTAAGGGTGGAGAGAACCCTGACTGGGAGGCTTTTGCAAGAGAGCCAGGTGGGCTTAGATCCTATGTTATAGTCAGGAGGCTTATTGTTGTGTTACAGCCAGCTGGCTTATGGTTCTGTTTAGTTATTGTTACACCGGAGGACTGGGCAAGGCTGTAGGGGTGGAGGAGGCCTCATCAGGAGCTCCCCAGGGAGGTGGGGGTGCTCCTAGTGCCAGAGAGGGGTGCTGTATTGCAGGGCGTCTAGACCCTGACCCCAGAAAAGGTGAACAGATTGAGGAGCCCAGGGAGGGCATGCTTGGTGAGATGAAGCCCCATGTGGGCGTAGGTAGAAGCCCCAGCGGGGTATGACCCAGAGAAAGGGGTCAAGGGGGCCAGGTAAAGTGAGGGCTGCCTGAGCCCCAATTGGGAAGAGTCCCAGAGGGGCTCCCCAGTGGTGGGGACTCCGGTGCCAGCTAGGGCACCGTAGTAGGGGTGTACTACCCCAGCCCTGACAAGGTGCACAGTGCTGGCGAGGGCCCTGTAGTGTGGAGTGTAATACCCCAGCCCTGAGAAGGGGTGAAGAAGATTTTGGGGGGGCCAGGCATGGTGAAAGCCACCTGAGCCCCACTTGTAAGGAGCACCAGCGAGCAGCCCGAGGGGCTCGTGTTGGGCCCAAAGGGGGACACACAGGAAGAGAAGCCCAGAGTAGGGTGTGGCTATAGAGACGAGCCCGGAGAGGGCGAGTCCGCGATTATAGAGAGCCCAGAGAGGGTGAGTGCGCAGAGGGATAGGCCCCAGTGGTGGGGGGGGCACCATCTGTAAGTGGAAAGGCCCCAGGAGGGCCGAGTATATTGAGCAGACCCCGGGGGGGGGGTGGATATAGTTAGTAGGCCGAGAAGGCTAGCGGATAGAGGGGCACCAGTTGCGTGACAAGCCCAGGGGCGCCAGTACATCTGCAAGGCTTGGGGCATGCTAAAGGGGAGGTTGGAGGCACGCATAGCCCGTAAGGCTAGGGTGCACCAGGTCACTGCTTATGGAATGGGGGGGACAGTATAAGCATAGCACAGCATCCAGGGCAACAAGAGGCAGCCTCCCTTCTAGAACTGTATAACAACAAGACATGGCGGGCGAGTAAGAGGGTGCTGGACCGTCTACTTAGCACGGCAGGGGGTGCTAGAGAGATCACAGCTGCTACTAGGCCCCACTCTGTGACACCCCTGCATCAGGTGGGAAAGACAGTTGGGGTCAGGTGACCCCAGGAAGGTGACCATTCAGTCTCCTCTTGAAGATATCCAGGGTAGGTGATTGCACCACCTCTGGAGTGAGTCTGGTCACCCTAGCTGTGAAGATGTTTTTCCTCATGTTGAGCCTGAAATGGTCTTTCAGGAGTTTATGGTAATTACTCCTTGTTTTCCTAAAGATTGCCCTAGTGAACAGTTGTTCACTGAGCCCTTAACGTACGCCCCAATGTATTGGTAAGCCGCTATCAAGTCTCCTTTGCCTTCTCTTTTTCAGGCTGAAGAGTCCCAGGTCCCTCCGCCTTTCCTCATATGGCTTGCCATGCAAGACTGATCATCTGGGTGGCCCTTCTCTGGAGCCTCTTGAGCTTTACCACACCCTTGTTGAAGTGTGGTGCCCAGTACTGGGTGTAGTACTCCAGCTGTGGTCTCATGAATGCTGAGTAGAGTGGGAGAATTGCTTCCCTAGTTTTGGTGGAGGTGCATTGATGCATGCCAGGGTATTATTTGCCCTGTTGGCTACAGTGTCACACTGCTGGCTCATATTCATACTGTGGTCTATTATTACCCCCAGGTGCCTGTCATTCATGGTGCTGGTCAGATTGCCATTGCCAAGCCCGTAGGTAGGTAGGAGTATTTTTGTCCCCAGGTGGAGCACTTTACATTTCTCAATGTTGAACTTCATTTGATTCCAATCCACACAACTTGCTAGCCTGTCTAAGTATCTGCAGCCTATCTCGTTATACATCATGTCACCACTGGCGATAATACAATGCTTGAGTCTCTCAGGTATTGATATTAATATTGTATTGAAATAGTGCCTTCTTCAGATTGGCTTTTCCCAAGGACTTCTTGAATCTCTTATTTTGCCCACCTCCAGAGTGGTGACCACTGGTGAATTGGGAGTATAGGATCTGTTTCAGGAACCAGTTATTCTTCTGTCCATCCAATTGATATGGAAGATTTTTTTAAGATATCACTTATGGTAACTTTCCAAGGCTGTGAGATGTTTCCAATATATTGTCAATAAAGATTTTTTTTGGGCCAATACTGATCACTAATTATTAATAAGCCATATTGTCAGATACCTGTCTGATTTGCTGATATGCATCCCAGCAGCTTGGAGAGCAGTGTCTGGCTGGTAAGTCTGTGGTGGGGGGGAAGGGATGGGGGGGAAGTGATGTGGGGAGGCAGATAGAGGCCCCTGCACTGAGGGAGGGAGTGGGACTGGGGTAGGGACAGGCACTGCCTGGCTGGGGTGGGGCATGGGATGAAGCCATGAGTGGCTAATCTGGGGAGCATGGGGGGGGCACCTCCCATCACTTGTGCACCCTGGGGGAGGCACAGAGGGGCATGTGCCTCCTGGATCTGGGTGGGGTGATGGCAGGCTGCTGCTGTAGGCTGGGGCCAGGAGTGATGCTGGGCTCTTTCCTGCATGGGTGGGGGTGGGAAGCTGGGCTGGGGCTGTGCACAGGGTGGGTGGTGGAGGAGCCGGGAGGGGGGTGTTATGGGTTGTGCTACAGTCACCCCAGAATTTACTGTAGCTTCCCCAAACTCCCCCTGCAGTGCCACTGCCTTCCCCATGCTGAGCCCTGGCTTAGTCCAGCAGTTGCTAGAATGGTGAAGGAGGCAGGGTTTGCCTAGGAAGAAAGGCTGCATAGTCAGAACCCAGTGACAGTGGAGCTAGTGACAGCAGGGCCTGCAAACAGGGGAGTCTGAATGGGAGTTTTCTGGGGAGTTTGTTCTGACTCTTTCGTACCTTTCCCTCACTGTAACTTCGCTGAGTGGAAGCAAGTAAAGGAGGAAGAGGGATATAGAGATAGAGATAGATATATATATATAATATATATATATATTTTTTTTTTCCCAGGAAGTAACAACAGAAGAGGAGGGAGGAGCTGGCAAAAGATCACCAGGGTAAGATGTTGCAATGCCAAAGTCTCTGCCACTCTCTCAGCTCTTCCTCTGCATGTAACTGTGGGATTTGTCCGGGCACTGCCTCTGATCACAGAGGGCATGGCTACAATTTACCTTAAAAACCAGCATAAAAACATTTAAAATGAGAGCAGTCATTAGTTAAGGAGTGTTAAACCACCATAAGCAGCCACTAAACATTTTAAAAGGTAAGCCACTTGAAAGCAGGTTTATTCTGGAAACATTGCTTGAATGGTTAGGGAGATGAACACTTTATTTTCATTCTTCCAGTACCCTATGGGGCACAACTCCCAGCCACTCTACCCTCCCTACCCTCCAAAACTTGTGGTTTCACCTTCTCTCCACCCTTCCCTCTGAGAGCAACTTCCAAGTTTAATGACAGAGACCACATAGCCATGGTTTGGCTGTGTGAAGCTCAATTTCAGCCTGAGCAGAGCCATGGGAAAGCTGCTTCTCCTGGGCCCTATGCTCTGATGGGTGATCTAAGCATGTGTTACTCAAATTGCCAATTGCTCAAATCATGAGTGAGACTTTATAAAGGGGGATAAGGCAAGGTGCAGTGTTTATTGATTACATGAGTTAGACACAGAAGTTCGGACACACTATTCATACAAATGCGCACAAATCATCATACACTTCATTACACACAGGCATACACATACACAAAACAACCATTTCATCCACACATACACTAGATATAGTCACCAGCAATAATTACTCAATACCCAGGCTTACTGAGTAGATGATGATGATGATTTGAAGATAACAGCCGCAACATGGTGAACAGATGAATCTGTGCTCTGATGAAATGGTAATAGAGAGACAGAGACTTGCCCAACTTGGCATTTTTAAAGTGTTCTTTTACAGGGATTGGCATCCTTTGTTTCAGTGCTTTGGGGGTTTTTCCATACCCTGTTTCTGTTTTTGTGGTTGTTCTTCTTTTGTCTTCAGCTTATCTCAGCCTTGGAGCGTGTTTGTGTTTTTGCTACCCGTCTAGGTGCATTCTTTCTTCTTGTTATCATCTTTGTGCCCTAGGCCTAAAAGGGATTCTTCAGCCATTCATTAGTTTACTGACTAGTAACTTACATTTGGTGCCTTGCTGCTGACATAAATCATCTTCTCCCATCTTTATGCCATTCTCTCGCCGTTCTCCCTCTTGCACACACTCATACATAAAGGCTATGGAGAGCTCATTCACTTTGTCAAGCAGAGGGGTACAAAATGGAGTTTTCAGGTTGCTTACAGGACAAGACTAACATGGTTATATTTACTATTATTACACTCTATGTTAACATCAGCTGCATTAGTTCAGTTCATGCTACACATGGAGTGGCCTCTTCAGTTTCAGCCCTAGCCCAGGTCCCTGGAGAAGCAGCTCCCCAGGCCCTGTGCTTGGGCTGAACTGATGCAGCTGTTGGGTACAGGCAGTGGGTTAACAGCTGCAAGATCCTGTAGCCCAGAAAAACATGCTGTCCCTGGTCCAAGGTTCTCACCAACTGGGCCAAGACCACTCTCCCCTCCCAGCCAGCACAACCCCTGTTACCTCTAACCCAACTCCCCCCCCCAACCTAATCGCAATTCACTGAGATGCATGCAAGATTTTTAGTCCTTTTAATTTTGTGTTAATCTTTCTCACCCCCTTCTTTCTCTTATTTCCCCCCCCCAACCCCCCTGCCTCACTTCAAACAGTCTTTCAAGATTTCTCCCCTCACACCTTCCACTCTGGCTGGGCTCCTGCTGGATGTGGAGGGAGGGAAAACCCTATTCTGTTTTCTCTGCCTCCCGGTGACATGCCTCCCTTTTCTTCCCTACCAGAGGAGAGTAGTAGAGTCCTGGCTCCTGTCCACTTGTCCGCTCATCAGCCTTCTAGTGGCAAGTCATAGTCATGTAGGTCTGATACAACATGAAGCCTTTACCTGAGACTACTTGAAAGATGCCATGATTTTATGATATTACAACACTTCACAGATTTCAGACATAATACAGGTAACCCAGAGCCATCCATCCATGTTCTGCTCTGGCTTTGCAGGGACTGTGGCCTGCATGTCCCTGCAAAAAGACAGCCAGGTGGAGGAGTGCTTGTGGTATGATAAGTGCTTCCTAATGGATTCTCTCAGGAATCAGGTAAGGGAGCTGCAGGAGGAGGCAAATAGGTTCAGAAGCATCCATGAACATGAAGCTTTCATTGACCTTTTGCACAAAGAAACTGGCAGTATCATGGAAGAGTGAGAACTAGAGAAGGTGCTGGATGACACAGAAGACATGGGGTTTCTAGAAGGTGGAGCCTGGTAAATTATCACCTTGGGCAACAGGTCTGTGTGAAGCAGCTAGTATTCACTTTGGATTTGGCCAGTTTGGAGGACAGTGATTCAATTTGGTGATTCGAATCACTGTCCTGAATTGATTCAACCAAATCTGATTTGGAGATTTGGCAGCAGCCAAATCTCTGAATCACATGGGATACATCCCCTGCCCTCTCTCAATGGCTGCCCTGCCTGGCCCCAGGTCTCAGCTCTTTGGGGAAAAAAAAAGCTCTCACTCACTGGCTGCTGCCAGGCAGGGTTGGGGGGTGATCTCTTCTGCTCCCCACTGCCCCAATTCCACATGGGGGGCTTTGTCATGAGCCCCCTGACCCCCACCTGTTGTCCCAGTTCCCACCCCCCCAT
>NW_017728921.1:22212659-22225274 GCF_001723895.1 Crocodylus porosus | reverse complement strand
CCCTCTCCCCTGCCCCCTACTTACCAGCATGGAGTCTGGGTCCAGCTCCCTGCTGCAGCCAGTGGGGACTGCCTGAATCACCAAAGCTCTCTGAATCTTTTCTGAATTGATTTAGAGAGATTTGAATCAATTTAGACCTTTTTAATTGTTCCCCAGATTCAGATTCAGAGATTCAGCCACCAAATTAGGCCAAATTTCCCCTGAACCAAATCAGCATCTGAAGTTTTGCACAGCCCTATTGGGCAACACTTTGACAACATCTCTGGCAACAGCACTCCTCTTCTGGACCTTCAGCTGCCCAGCTGGAGAACAGGTATGAAGCCCAAGCACCCAGTGAAACCTTAAACATTTTCCACCTGCTTAAGAGAAATAATTCTTCTGCTATATTCAGCACTGGTGAGGCCTCACTTAGAGAACTGTATTCAGTTTTGGGCCTCATTTTTCAAGAAAGATGTGGCTTATAGGCCTGGGTATCATGGGGAAAGACTTAATAAACTAGGACTTTTTAGTCTGGGGATCAGAAGAATGAGGAGTGATTTGATCTAGAGCAGTTATAGAATATCCATTCCTGGAAATTTTCAAGAGCAGATTGGACAGATACTTTGCTGGGATGGTTTAGTCAGGAATGATCATGCCCTACACAGAGGGATAGACTAGATGACCTTGTAAGGTCCCATTCCAGCCCTGATTTCCTGTGATCCTTATTTTTAACCATAAGGGCAGAATCTTAATCTACTTTAGGTGACCAAGTGGCAGCCAGCCAGCCACGTTAACTGCTATTTTTTTTTGTACAGCTTGCATTCTCTTCCGCATGCAGTAAGGACATGTACTGGGTAATGCCCTGGGGCAGCCACCTGGTTCCTTGCCTTCCTTGCCCCTACTGGCATCTCGGGGTTCAACCATGTTGTCTCGCCTGCCATGCTTTGATGTCATAATTGGACTGTGAGGCTGCCCCTAAGGGGCAGGAGGATTTTGCTTCAGGTCTTAAGTCCTTGTCTGGGCTGAGAAAGGTAGAATGCTTGTTAAATGTTAGGGTGCAGCCAGCATTTCTTGTAAGAAAAGAGATTTAAAAAACCCCACCCATCCCCAGTGGCAAGCAGGTAATCTGCAAAACTTCTCCATGCATGGACCTCCCAGGGCCTTTAGCCTGTAGCCTTTAGCAAGTCTTGAATGCATTATAATGTATTTCATATGCAGGGTTACTGAGGGAGGGTGGGGAGTTGCGGTTAACACCTGCTGCCACAGCTCCAAAACAGCTTTTTCTTCTGCCCCCCTGACAGGCTTTTCTTTGCAGACTGTACTGTTATGAGAAGTGCGATGCAAAAATGATTTTTTTTCCCCAACGCTTGCTTTGCAGTGCAATGTTTTCTATACAACATCCTGCATGCAGCAGCTTTTGAAGCTGTGTTTGCAGATGCCTTCCCCCCCCCCCCCCACACACACACAGCCAGCTGCAACCTGTTCTCCCTCTGGAGAGAGCTCATCAGATTTTGGTTAAGATTGCTTTGCCATATCTCTCCTCTTAACCTTCTCAAAGGACAGGGAGAAGGTGAGAGGGAAATGAGGAGCAGCACTCCCAAGGCAGCCCAGAATAATCTATTCATCTACCTCTAGGCCTCTGCAGAATCAAGTGTATTCAAAGAAAGCATAATTGTGGCAGAACTTCTTTTCATCCAAATTCAAAATTTTTTTCTGCATTTCAAGTCAGAGCACTGGAAAAGCCTTGCCAGGGCTCTACAGTAGGTATTGGCATGGCTTACCACATGGTTCTTAGCCACCTCAAGGAGTCAGTCTAGCAGGGAGAAGCTAATTAGCCTCAGCCAGGTTTTCAAAAAGCACTCTGTTCCCTATAGAGCGTGCGTCCACCTGAGCGCACAGGTGCCTCTTGCAACAGACACATGCGGGAACAAAAAAATGTTCCCCATGCTGCAAGTTTGCAGTGAGGGAAGAAAATTAGACCCAGGGGAAAAAAAAAAGCAAGTATAAAAAAGCGGAGTAGGGCATGGTCCCCTACCATGATCTGAGGCAACCAGAGGCTGGGTGCTCCATCAAGACACTCTGGCTGTCAGAGCATCCCTGTGGTTACCCCTTGCCCTGGTGCTGAACCACGTGGCTGGCCAGGCTGCATATTGCAGCACTGGGGCTCCAGTGCCGGTGAGTAAGGGATCGGGGGGGTGGGGCTGGGTGGGAAAGCCTTTGGGGGGACTGCAGCAGGTGGGGGGGGATGGGGCCAGATGGGGCAGCAATTAGGGGCTAACACACCCCTGCAAGGCCCACATGCCTAACCCCAGCGCCCCGTGGGGTCTGCTTGGCCCCCGTTGCATGGCCGTACCCCTTGTATGGGGGGATGAACCCACTTTTGGGGGGGTTTAGCTCTTGTTTGGGGACTGAACCCCCTTTTGGGGGGATGAAGCCCTTGTGTGGGGGCCATCGCCCTGTGGGAGGGCAGGAAAATATGAATTCATGAAACCTGTAGTTAGAATTCATTTTATTATTATGATAAAAGACTTGCTTTAACACTGTAGATATATCAATAAAACATTGTCCAACTGATCATTGTCTCTCTCTCTCTCTCTCTCTCTCTAGTGGTCTTTTGTTTTACTTGTGGAGGAACATGGATTTGGGGGTATTTTAGGGAGTGAGTTTTGGGATTTTTTTTTATCGGAGATTTTTTCAGTTTTCCAATAGGGAACACCAGAATTCCTGCTAGGGAGGCCAGTGGCAGGACCCTGCCTATCTGGCTGTGGCTGACTTCCTGGCCAAATGGGGCCAGGAGGACTATGCTTTGACAATTCAAAGCAGACCACCTCACCCGGAACATCTTCTGAGTGATATCTGCTCAGATGGCTGGGCAGGGGGCACAAATGGCAGTAGTGCCGCACAAAGGCCCACCCTGAAACTGCAGTCCACTGGCAGCTGGCCCAGAGGGGCAGATGCCTCTAATGGCTCTGCAGTCCCCATCTGAGTCTGGCAGGTTCACAGCAGGTCACACCCAGGCAGCAGCACCCACTGCCAGACTGCTGCAGTGGGTAAAGGGTACAGGGAACTCCCAGGGCTGCTTCAGCAGTCCAGCTGGCACAAGGGGTAGTGTCCCCAGGTACTAATTGGTTGGGCCCCAGAAGCTCCTACTTGCCAGGGTGGCTTCTTATATGGCTGGAGCCAGGACAGGGCAGACTTTTATACTGCTGGGGACAGTACAGGTACTGGCCCTGGGCTCTAGATCCCCCTGGCTGAAGATCCAGGAGGAGTCAGGCAGGGTTATTTTGCCCCAAGTGGTACAACTTGCTCCACAACAAAGTGCATGTCTGAGCACATGTGCTGAGGCAAAAAGCCCCGGCTCAAATTTGCACTGCTTCTATTTGAGCTTCTGCAAATGCATATGCTTGCATGTGTGGATGTGCTCAGAGAGGCTAGAAGTGTTATGCAGCAGATGACTATCCCCAGACATTATTGCGGTGCCTGGAGGGTAGGCCAACCAATCTGAAATATGGACCCTGACCAGCTTTGTGTCCAGCCTGGGAAGCTACTGCACTCCTGCCCTGGCCAGCTGTAAACTGCTCCCCTTCTTCCAGGTCCATGCCCTGAAATCATGAAGAAGCAAGTACAAATTAGAATTTTTTGTTCCTCATCTTTCTTTTTTCACAATAAATTGAATTGCAATCAATTCAATTGAGAAATCACAATAAATCTAAAACAGTATACACCTTTTTGTTTTGCTCAACAATACTGTTGGTAGTCAACTGGTGAATACATTTTTTACATTACAGCTATTGCCAGCAAATGCAATATAATATGATAAGACATCAATTCACAATATGCTCCCAAGGTCCCTTGAATAATCCCCTGATATTCCCCACAGTATTACTACTATCAAGCAACTGTTGTTGTATAATATGTGTGTGTTCCCTTTCTCCAATCACATGCAGTATGTCACTTGCTGAGGAATAGATGGAGGGCTGAGTGGTAGGAGGGTGAGGGGGAGGGAGGCAGGCAGGCAGCCAGCCCTCCTTCCTGGATATTGGCTGTGTCCCAGCAGTGTTTTATTTTTGGTCTATATGGCATGTATGGCCAATGTGGGGTGGGTGGGGTAGTTTTCAGAGAGCTGATGACCATGCAACTTTTATGGAGTCATGGCATTACTGGAAAAAGTTACAGTGTGGACTTTTATCAGATGGAAGAAGGTCAAATGCTTGGCCAGTGCTAGTGTGCTGCCAGCATTTCTTTCAAGAAAGAAGACTAAACAACCCCACCCACCATTAGTAGCAAGCATGACCTCCTAGGTCCTTTAGCCCTTAGCAACTCTATAAAAACTTTAGCAATGAATGACAATGTTTCCTGCCAGAAGATAGGTGGGTGGTTGGGGGAAAGGGAAGGGAGCAGGCCGCCTGCACCCCTTCCTGGTTTCTGAACATGTTCCAGCAGGAAATTGGCTGGGTAAAGGATGGTGGGGCTAGGCATGGTCCCAAAGGGCCCCTCTCAGGCATGGTCCGAAAGGGGCCCCATCAAGTGTAGATGCATGGCCCGACTCAGATATTAGCGTAGCCCGACCCATCCAGCTGTTACATAGTAAGTTTCAAATTTTTGCTGGCCACAAAGCTTAGGGAGGGATGGGGGAGAGGGAAGGAGGGAATCAGGAGACAGAAACAGTGTGGTGGGCGAGTGGGGTTAAGAGCCCACAGGCCTGGACTACTATCTGGACGCTGGGAGAGAATTTGCTGGAGGGCTTGGCCAGCAACTGAGAAGAAAGCCTCTGCAATTCAGAAAACAAACTCAAGGAGTGGGTGATAAGGAAGGACCTACCTGTGTCCCCAGCCCTATGCCACTACAGTGGTCATAGCTCCCAAACACAGCTGCAGCAATGAATGAAATAGGCCTGCAGAACTTGTGCAACTAATGCTGATGCAGGAGGCAGGGTTTTCCCCAGTCAGATGACATGTACCCCAGTCTGAATTTGCTGGGATGTGGCCAGTAACCAGGAGGAGGGCAAGAAGACATGTTTTTTGTATTTACCCCAGTCAGAAGACAACAACTCTTAGCTCTCTCAAGCTGATGCTCAGGCCAAAGCCAGTGAAGAAAGCGGGAGGGCTTCACCAGCAGCAAAGAAGAAAGCTTTCACATTTGGGGACAGCAACGATTCTCTAATTATAATTCCATAATATGCTCATTAGCAAACATGGCCAGCAACCAAGAGGAGGGCGAAAATAATATGAAATGGATCTGCAGAACTTGTGCAACCCTTACCATACTTGAGCTGATGCTTGGGCTGAAGCCTGCGAAGAAAGCCTGTGTAATTCAAGTAGTACACAGAAGAGAAGCCTCAGCAGTACTTGTGGCCAGCAACCAGGAGAAGGGTTTTTTTGTTTCAGTTTTTCTTAAAGGCTTGGGAGTTGGGGCAGGTGGGACAGCCATGGGAGGAGCTTGGACAGTGGGATGGGGGGTTGGAGGTCTCATGCAGAGCCCCCTACACATTGCGGGGCAAAGGAGGCATCGGGGATCACCCCACCCACCCAGCAGCTGATGAGTTGGGGCTTTTTTTTGCAAAGTGCCAGAAGCTGGGGCAGTTGGGGCAGACCATTGCCAGGGCTGGGCCTATGTGATTTGGACATTCTGCTGTTTCAGCAGCAGACAGCTCTCTGAATCAGATTCGCTCAAACTGATTCAGGACAGTGATTCAAATCACTGAATCAAATCACTGTCCCTGAATCATATGAATCCAAATCCAAAGCAAATAGCTGCTTCTCACAGCTGCTTCTCACAGCTGCTTCTGCATTTCTTTATGTGCTTATTTACAGCAATACTCACTTGATAGTAGGTTAGCATGGGGACTGTAGCTCAATGAATATGAGTCAATGGTATGTTTTTTACTGCATAGTGTCTTATTGAAAATAGCTTGAGCTGCATTTGTTGCCTAGCCAGCAACCAAGGAGGAGGGCAAGAGGAAAGCCTTGCCCTCCTGGCACAGCGTCAGGCTTAGAATTTGGTTTCACAGTTTCATAGTAGCTAGGGTCAGGAGGGACCTGAACAGATCATCTAACCTGACCCCTGCCACAGGCAGGAATGAATGCTGGGTTCACAAGACCCTAGACAGGTGATCATCCAACCTCCTCTTGAATTTGCCCAAGGTAGGGGTGAGGACCACTTCTCTGAGAATCTGGTTGCAGATTTTGGCCACCCTAACTGTAAAATATTGCCTTCTGATGTCTAACTTAAACATATTCTCTATCAGCTTATTACCATTGTTCCTCATCACCCCAGGTGGTGCTGGGGGGAATAGGACCCTTTCTATTTGCTCCTTATCTCCTCTAACAAGTTTGTAGGCAGCCACCAAATCCCACCTCACCCTCTGTTTGCTGAGGCTGAACAGGTTCAGGTCCCTCAGCCTCTCCTCATAGGGCCTGCCTTGTTGCCCGCCAACTAAGTAGGTGGACCTCCTCTGAACCCTTTCAAGGCAGTCCACGTCTTTCTTAAAGTGTGGTGCCCAGAACTGGACACAGTACTCCAAGTGAGGCCGGACCAATGTTGAGTACAGGGGAAGTATCACCTCTCTAGATTGTAAATATTTTATTTCATTTTATATAACTGCCGCGTGGCATTTTTCACATTTATGTAACTTTATAGTCTTATCTATAAGTTAATCCAAACCAAAAAGGATTTACTAAATAGACAATCGCGTGCGAGTTTTGTATCTCCTGCACACGCAAAGTTTTGTATTTCCCGCACGCGCGAAATTTCCTTTGTCTACTGCGCGCACTAATTTTGTATCAAGCTGCGCATGCGTATTTTGTAAGTTTCTTTTCTATCCTGTAAGTTTCATTTCTGCGGAAACGCAACCTATGTAAAAAATCTGCCTAGCAACACCCATGTAAAAGAAACTATCCTATCCCTGCATGCTTAGCTTATGTCATAGTTAGTGTCATAGAGGCGGTCCAACCAACATCAATAAAGATGCGAAGAAGCAAGAAACAGCAGAGACGGCGACTGGATAAACCTCAGGCTTGATCACCCTGTTGCCGGTCCTCAGCCTCCCGTCTGGGCGTATCCCAGAGAAAAACCCGTCAAAGGCCTCGAAAACCTGACAAGGAACATCAGCCTCTCAGCGTAGCTTAGACTGCATACCCGCTTTTACCATATCTCTGCGCTTATACTTTAGCTGCAACTTCGCTCCAGCCGGTCTCCCCTCTTATTCGTAAGAGGGTGAGGCCAGGTGAGTTGAATAAACCCTTTTACTATAAACTTTGAAAGCGTATAGCATTTCGCCTACTTGCGCCAGTAAGGAGAACCTTGAGGGCAGTCGACGAGCCACCTCTTATCCCGTCCCACAAGCCGCGTACTCGCTCGCTCTGTAAAGTCAGCGGCTCACCAAGTAGCGTTGGAGTCTCTAATCCGGCATTTCGCAACATGGATCAGCTTGAGATGCATCTTTGGATGCATGACAAGGCGCGATTGGCTTTGCTGGCTGCGGTCTGGCATTGGTGGCTCACGTTCATCTTGGAATCAATAATGACTCCAAGATCCCTTTCCGGCTCTGTGCTCACAAGGGGGGAGCTCCCCAGCTTTTATGTATGCTGTGGATTCTTTCTCCCAAGATGCAGCACCCTGCATTTATCTACATTGAAGCCCATCCTATTACCATCTGCCCACTTCTGTATTGGTACTTTTCCCCAAGCCAGAAGGCCCAGCCATGGGAATAGAGGGACCTAGGGAGGAGCTTGCTTACTTGTATGGTCAGTAACCAGGAGGTGGGTATTTCCTCCCCTCCCCACCATAGGGAAAGAGGCAGGGAAGGTGCATAATCACCTGCCTTATGCTCACTATCTGCTTTCTTATCAAAGGGAATCAAACTGGAATTATAAGTCTATATCATATATTGGCTATATATATGTGGGTGATATATATATGGTGAAGGCCCAGAATGTGTGATGTGTGCCCAGGATGTGTGGTATGCATTCTGCAAGAGGCAGATGGGGTGGGGGTGGTAAAGCAGATCTACCTGCTCTGAAATGCTGTAATAAGGAATTGAACCCTTAAAATTATTATTGACAATTAATAACTCATTAATATTAATATTGTTACAAACTCTTATTAACATATTACCGTTGGAATTAATATTATTGACTCCTATAATTAGTATTACCTGTTATTATAAGTCTATAGTATGAAAGTCAACTATAATTATAATGCATACTAGTTCAGCTAAGAGAATCCTGAAGGAAGTGTTGTCATTCTCTTCATCTTCTCTTTCTTTCTTCCTTTCTCTTTCTTCCTCTTGTCACACCAACAGGGATTGATCAGCCTGTGGCTAGCAGTGGAAATGGATCTAAGAACCGGAGGGAGGGAGGGAGGGAGGATAGAAAGAGCATTGGAACTTGTATTGGTGCCTCTTGTGCACTTTTTGTACCTTCCTTTATGCCCATAAAATTCCATCAGCCCCATTTACAATAAATTTGAACTAAACAATGCATCTCCCCAAACCAGAGAGGACCCTATCGGGGTGCAGGGCAGTGGTGTAGTGACAGTGGTGTGTGGGGGGCTGCTGCAGGCATTGACATGAAGAAGGCACTATTGGTAGGTGCCTGGGGGAGCTACCGCTCTATGCTGCCCACCCCACTCCCCCCATTGCCAAAGCCACCATTAAAGGTGGCTTGCCTGGGGTGCACAAGATCGAGGGCAGCGGCACACCAGGCTTGGCCCCTGGTGCAGGAGATCCATGGTATGCTAGTGGTGCAGGGCCTTGGGCAAATTAGGCCCTCCCCTCCACAGAGTGGATCCTGCATGCTGTGGCAGCGGTGTCAGGGTGGGGGGTTGGTGAGCACCCTGATGCAAGGCTGGTGGCAATGCTGAAAAGTCACCCCACCCACTCTGCCCATCTCTGTGGGACCCCCAAAGCCTGGGGCAGTCTATTTGGTCTATTTGCTCCCCTCCTAGGGATGACCCTGCCACCCTCAGGGCACAGACAAGTGTCAGGTGTCACTTACCAAAGGTGGCTTGTAGCACATCGCCATGTCCTCTTTTGAGTCATATGTTGCAGAGGTGTGGGCATTGAATAGCACTTGAAGCTTCACTGCACCCAACTTGATAAGCCTGCAGTCTTCTCGAACCCTGGATTTGCATTGCTGTGCCCCCAAGGAGCATGTCTTGTGACTGGGATGAGTTCTTCTCTGCCCCCTCTGTGCTGTCATCCCTCAACCACCTCAAACCTCCCTCATTGATACAGCGAACACGCACTCTGACTTCTGGTCTTCCAATTTATAGTCCTTCTGTGGCGTAAGCCCTCTTCCCTACCAGCAGCCTCATTTTGGTGTGGAAAAAAACTCAGACACTCTGGTGCCAGTCTAGAAAAGAGTGCAAAAAGTATACGGAAAAGTTTGCAAAGTTTCTGAGTTTGTGTGCAAGCAAAGCAGGTCTTAAACCCCACACTGCCCCCCCCACCCATGGTCTTGCTTCAGTGTTCCAAAACAAAGGAGACAGTGCCTGGCACCTGGCTGGCAAAGAGCGTGAAAAGAATGCTGAAAAAGCACTTTTTCAAAGTTTCCATCTAGGGAAAATGCAAGGGTTGTGAAGGGTGAGCCAAAGAGCCTGGGAAGGCACGAGCCCCTGTGGCTTGCCGAAAAGCAAGCTAGGCTGCTGGGAGGTGACACCACTTCCCTTCTCTCATCAAAGGGAGGTGAAATCTGAAGAAATATGGACTCCAAAGTGACTTTGCAGAGTGGGTGCTGCCTTTTGCAAATGCTGGTGTGCAGGCCAGCACTTGTTTGTTGCAACCCACCCAGGCAGCCCCCCTGTGCACCTGTGCAAGAGAGATTGCCAACCCCTCCCGCCCCCCCTCCCCCCTGGTCCCATGCAGCAAGTGGCAGGAAAAACAAACAGAGAAATTAACCCAAACAATGAATGAAATCCACCTTCCCATCCAAGCAGTGTAAGGGTGGATATGGAGGCAGACACTGAAAGCCAAGAAACCATGAGTTTTATTGTTTGGAGCACAGTATTATATGCAGTTACTTGTGCTTCTTTGCCTTCACCCCACCATGACCCTGAACCACCCCTGTGTCCCTGAAATGCAGTGGTTCCCTCCTGGCCCTCCTGGCAGTCATATGGCCCTCTTGTGACCCCAGTGAGTTAGGGGGAACAGGCTCAGCTGTAATTATCCATTCAGGTTTTTCCTGCACAGAGGCAAGCCAAGCAGTCTGACTTTTCCCTTTCAGGTGTGGTACCCATTTATTTAAGAGGTAGTTCTGCACACTCTGAAAGGCATCACTGAAAATTTCCTGTGATCTCTGTAATTCAACACGGGACTTGTCAACCATGTCTATCAAATTCTACATGGTGTCTCGTGCACTTCCTTGAGGATGGCATCATCGTTATGCAGTGACTTGAGGGGTTTCTCTTGCCAGGCATCTATGCGTGCTGCTCTGGCTAGTGAGGACTCCACCAAAACCTCAAGTGAGGTTTTGTGGGACCATTATTGCTTGCTGAAAAAATCTCTGCAGTGCTCTGCTGTAGTGTGAGTGGGGGGCTGTTCAGGGTGACCATGGGTAGCGGTGGCTGATAAACAAAAAAACAATGGTTGCCTTCCCCACAAGAGAAGGAAAGTACACATCCCACCTTCCCCACAAAGCAGTGCACAAAATGCTGGCAGGCACAGAAACAGACCCCACAACAGTGGGGTATCACTCATACTGCTCCAAACTTACAAGTACCCACTTCAAAAACAGGCCCACAGCTGCCACTGCTTGTGTTAGCTGCAAAAAATTAAACCAAATAATTACTTTGGCATCTGTTACATAATAAGCTATCGAACCCATCATGCGCCACCAAAAGAACATGGCAACCCACCTACAGCAACACATGAATTTCTCCCCTTAACACCTGGACCCCCAAACCCAACCAGCATGAACCCAGGAATTGCCTGGCAAGAGGCACATTACAAGAGACTTATCAGGTCCAGCGTGTTCTTGGGTCTTGGTAGCAGTAGATGATGTATCAGCCATATGGATTTCTCTCTGACCATCCACCTCCTCCGCTTCATCATCTGTGCTAATCTGTGGAATGGAGGGGCTAAGTAGAAATAAGTGTATGATGACCAATGGTTCTTCCTGCTACTCATGGTCATCAGGGAGCAGAGAGTGGTCTGTGTACAGCTGACACATGCTCATGGTTTCAGCCTCAGAAGGGGCTACTACACCTCCTCCTCCTGCCCAACCCCAGTGCCAAAAGTCTCCAGAGCTGGATTGTCACCCGCATCCTTGGAGAGAATGATGGACAGCTTGTCATAGAAGGGAGCAATTGTGTGACCTGCCTCAAAACAAGAGTTTGCATCTTTGGCTCTGTATAACACTGATCTCAGGTACTTGATCTTGCACTGGACCTGAGTTGAGTCATAATTGTGCCCTCACACCTGCATGCCTTTTGCTATCTTGATATAAATAGGCTTATTCCTCCTACTTTCCAGCCTATGATCCTTTGCTCTGAACAAATGTCGATTAAGTCCTCCAGTTCTTCCAGGGTCTAGTTCAGTCCATGGGTGTTGGAGGTATCAGCCTCCTGGGACATCAGCTCCATACTAATAGCCTTGGCTTTCTGAAACATGGTGAAGCAGTTCATGGTCAACAGCACAAATGATTCATGAGAGGGGCTAGTGATATTGGGGGGGGCGCTTTTCTACTCAGGCTGTGCTTGCATGAGGGTCTTGGAAAATTCCAAGGATTGTGAAGTCATTGCCTGTAAGTATCAAAACACCCAAAGGTGATGAAGCACCCAGTTTACCGACAAAGACCTGGTGATGGGGTTGAGCATGGGGTAAATAAGGCCATTTTACTTTGGTATGGCTGCTCAATGGCCCAGAATGTTGCAAAAATTGATGACGCGTATCTGCCTGCTCATGCAAAATAATCTTATTGCAGAAGCACAGCCTGTTTTCCCTGAAGTGGCAAAAATTTTGAGTAGCCAAACAGGAGAGGAGTAAGCAAAACATTTTTTTGTTTGTGAGCTTGATTAGATCAGAACACCAAGAGGGATTATACAGTGGTTGCTAGGGGATACAGGGGGGCAGTCAGGAAAGCCAAGGCGGAGATGGAACTGGGACTAGCTTCCAGGATCAAGAACAAGAAGTCCTTTTTTAAATACATAGGGGGCAAAAAGAAGGTTCCAGGTAATGTGTGGCCACTGCAGGACATGCTAGGAAATTTGGTCGTCTTACCAGACGACAAAGCCAACATATTTAATGATTTCTTTGCCTCCATTTTCCTGAACAGGGACCGGAACAGTCACCCCCCTGGGCCCCCCTTAGACCCCAGGGGAGGCACACCTAGGCCAAGGATTAGTGAGGAACTAGTTAGGGAACTTCTGGAAGGACTGGATGTATTCAAATCAGCTGGTCTGGATGATCTCCACCCTAGACTACTGAGGGAATTGGCTGAGGTCATTGCAGGACCCCTGGCACAGCTTTACAAGCACTAGAGGTGCTCTGGTGTGGTGCCAGAAGACTGGAAGAGGTCCAATGTGGTTCCCATCTTCAAAAAGGGAAAGAAGGAGGACCCGGGAAACTATAGGCCAGTTAGTCTTACCTCGATCCTGGGCAAGCTTTTTGAGAAAATTATCCTGGCGCATATCCACGAG
>NW_017728921.1:22205512-22212559 GCF_001723895.1 Crocodylus porosus | reverse complement strand
TTCTCATTAAGAAACTGGGGGACTGTGGTGTCGACACCCACACAGTCAATTGGGTTGCCAACTGGCTGGAGGGCTGCACCCAGAGAGTGGTGGTGGATGGGTCATTTTCGACTTGGAGGGATGTGGGAAGGGGGGTTCCGCAGGGCTCGGTCCTCGGGCCCGCACTGTTCAATATCTTCATCAGTGACTTGGATGAGGGGGTAAATAGCATCCTGTTCAAATTTGCTGATGACACTAAGATGTGGGGGGATGTTGGCACACGAGAAGAGAGGAATAGACTGCAATCGGACCTAGACAGGTTACTAGGGTGGGCGGATGAGAATAGGATGGGATTCAACCCTACAAGTGCAAGGTGATGCACCTGGGGAGGCACAACCAGCACCATACCTACAGGCTGGGGAACTCCCTTCTTGTCAGTACAGAGGCAGAAAAGGATCTTGGAGTCATCATTGATGCCAAGATGAACATGGGCCGGAAGTATGGGGATGCGGTCAGGAAGGCCAACCGCACCTTGTTATGCATGCACAGATGCATCTCAAGCAGGTCCAAAGAGGTGATACTCCCCCTCTATGCGGCACTGGTGAGGCCACAGCTGGAGTACTGCATCCAGTTCTGAGCGCCGCACTTCAAGAGGGATGTGGACAAGATGGAGAGGGTCCAGAGGAGGCCACTTGCATGTTCAGGGGGAAGCATGGCAGGCCCTACGAGGAGAGGCTACAGGACCTGAACCTGTTCAGCCTTCACAAGAGAAGGCTGAGGGGAGATGTAGTGGCCTGTTACAAACTAGTCAGAGGGGACCAGCAGGCACTGGGGAAGTCCCTGTCCCCTGAGCACTACCAGGAGCGACCAGGAATAACGGTCACAAGCTGGCAGAGGGTAGATTTAGGCTAGATATCAGGAGGCGCTACTTCACTGTCAGGGCGTCAGACTCGATGATCTGCTCAGGTCCCTTCCGACCCTAGAAACTATGAAACTATGAAACTAGTGCCCCAGGGTGCTGGGGTAAAGTGTTGAAAAAGCAGCTACACCAAGCTCCAGACCACAGAACATCCTGAAGTTCCTGCCCTCCGCTTGGTGCAGATGGGTGAACAGCCACTGCTGATGGAGAAGGGCAAAATGGAGAAAAGGATGAAATGCATGGTAATGGAGAACAACACAGTGAAGAGTTCTCGGCGCTGCACTTCAAGAGGGATGTGGACAAGATGGAGAGGGTCCAGAGGAGGCCACTTGCATGATTAGGGGGCAGTATGGCAGGCCCTACGAGGAGAGGCTACAGGACCTGAACCTGGCAGGCATGGCAGGGGGTCGGACTAGGTGATCTGCTCAGGTCCCTTCTGACCCTAGAAACTATGAAACTATGAAACTATGAGTCCTCTGGCATGGAGAATAAGGAGGACATGGGTGAGAAGGAGGAGGAGGAGGAGTAGGAAGAGGTGGTAGTACTGATTCTGCAATTGCTGTTTACTGGGCAACTACTGCTGCAATGCTTGAGAAAGATAGGAATGATGATAGAGTATTCAGTGGCAAGGTGTGTTCCTGCTTTAACAGCAATCAGAATAATAAGATGATACAGGTACTCATAGAACTGGAAATATCCAGAGGAAACCAGAGAAGTGGAAGGTGACTGAGCTCTGTTGAAAAACCTGAGTAGGACCAGAATGCACACAGTGTGGGCCCATGAGAACAGTTTGGATTGGTGGGAGCGAATCATGATGACGGCTTGGAAAGACCAGATCTGAGTGAAAAGAGAGACATTTCACAGTTTCATAGTTTCTAGGGTCAGAAGGGACGAGAGCAGATCATCAAGTCCAACCCCTGCCATGGCAGGAAAGAGTACTGGGGTCAAACGACCCCAGCAAGGTGTACATTTATCCTCCTCTTAAAGACCCCCAGGGTAGGAGCCAGCACCAGTTCGCTCAGAAGTTGGTTCCAGACCCTAGCCGCCCTGACAGTGAAGTAGCGCCTCCTGATATCTAGCCTGAATCTACCCTCTGCCAGCTTGTGACCGTTATTCCTGGTCACTCCTGGTAGCGCTCGGGGGAACAGGGACTCCCTCAATGCCTGCTGGTCCCCCCTGACTAGTTTGTAATAGGCCACTAGATCCCCCCTCAGCCTTCTCTTGTGAAGGCTGAACAGGTTCAGGTCCCGTAGCCTCTCTGACATTCTATCATATTGTCTAGATGCTGGGGCTCCACATTGTGAGGCAGGATACTAACATGCAATGGGCCATCCCACCAGACAAAAGGGTTGCGGTGGCCATCATGAAACTGGGCAGTTCATCCAGCCTCCACTGCATTGTGAACCAGTCCAGCAGGGCTGCCTGCACGGTGAGACTGGCAACTTGTGAGTTATGACAGCTGGTAAAGGAGATCGCTTCAAACAAAATTATCTGCCTGGCAAATCTGCAGTAAGTCATAGATGGCTTCAATGACAAGGGGTTCCCAAACTGCATGGGGGCCTTAGACAGCACTGACATCCCAGTGCTGTGTCCTGCAGGGAGGGGAAGGGCTTTCAGAAATAGGAAAGAATATGCCTCTGTGATCCTGCAAGCCATGGTGGATCACCAGGGCTGGCTCATGAACATTTATACCGGGTGGGCTGGCAGTGTGTATGATAGGTGCATGTTCAGAAACTCCCCTCTGCCTGGCCTCATGGAGAAGAGACACTATCCACCTGGTGTGGGGGAGATAGTGATTTGTGGTGCTGCTGTTGCTTTGATTATATTAGCGGATGCTGCCTGGCCCCTAAAGCCCTGGCTCATGAAGCCTTATGGAGGGAATGGCACCGATCCACAGAAGCTGGTTTTTAACCACTGTCTGAGCAGTTGCAGAATGGCCGTGGAATGTGTGTTTGCAGGATGATGGAGGATGCTCGTGTGCGGGCTTGAGACGGAGCCAGAAAATATCACAGCCTTTGTAGTGGCAGCCTGCATGCTGCACAATATCTGTGAGAGCTGTGGAGAGGTTTTCAAGGAGTCATGGGAAGAAGCATGACAGGCAGCAGCCAGACAAAAGAGATGTGCCTGGGCAGCAGCAGCATTACAGGGACCAAGGAGATATTCTCAAGGACAGGCTGCTTGGCAGCCCTTGTGCATGATTGCCTGGCAGGATATATTGCTGACAACAAGACCTAGGAGTTATTTGTTGTTTTTCTTGGTTATGTTAAAATAAATTCATTTATACTTTAAATCTGCATCTGTATACCAAGGCATTGCAGATGGGGGGTGCAGCGGAGGACGATCGGGGAAGAGGGAAAAAATGTGGACTGGGCTAGGGGTTTACTGCTTCCAGACTGTCACTGGTTTGGGGGAGGAAGGCACTATGCACCGTCACCTACATCTGAATGAGTCCCCCACCCATGTGGGTGAGAAGGCTATCTATAGCTCTTAGCAGGCTAGGTGAGTGGGGGACCAAGCCAAACAGCAACTCACATTTAAAAAACATTTATAAAATATTTCACAACACACCTCCAAATGTCGTATGTCGCACTGCACAAACAGACTGATGGTAGAACCTGGGCAGAGAACAGGAGGGTTCCAATGGGAGCCCCACTGGAAACTGTATGAAGATCAATGAGCTTGGGAATGCTGGGAAATGTAATCTAAAAACACCAGAACAAAAAAAGGGCAGAAGAGCTCACCAGCTCGCCACCACCACCACCTTTGGCAGCAATCACCAATCAACCAGGCGGCAACAAACACCCACCCATTACTCTGAACCCTGAACACTTTATGATATCATAGCAGTTATATAGTAAATAAAAGAAAAAGCACATATATTTGTACATGGTGGGTTGGGAAGGGAAAGGAATGAAAGGGGAGGATTCACGCAACTTATCTTTGGAATGGGGATTGTGATGGGGTCTTTGGGACCACGTACTGATGGAGAGAGACCAGATCAACAAGTGACAAGGTTTTGGGGGTAACTGTTTCCAGGGTAAACTCCCAATTAGAGGCTTGGGACAGGGACAAAGGAGGCCAGTTTACATGTGCCTCCTGCTGTAATACATTAGGAAAGACATTACGGGGGGGTAGAGTGGTATTTGACAGGAGACTTAATTCACTCGAAAGTGCCATGTTATGCAAATATGAATGTCCTGTTGTGCAGATGCAAATGTGCCGCACCAAAAAAAGCTGGATTAAAATGTTCAGGCTCTTGATATTAATGCCTGTTTTGTCTATATACATCATAGGATTCCAGTTCTGGCTTTCTAAAAGGTGAAACCCTTTGTTTCCCAGTGCATCAGGGGCTTGATTATATTAGAAGAGGATCATTTGTTAGATTTTATAGTCTTACATTGGGCAAGAGGAATCTAGTTCCTTTGAAGTTACCTGGTATGAAGAGTCAAGCACTGACAGGTAGAACTTCTGAGTTTTAACCTTTTCCTTGCAAACAATTTGTTGTGAAACATTGGGAAAACCTACTGAATTAACCCCCTATCAGCTGAAATAATAAGGATTAAAGTTGCTTTCCTCAGCTGGAAAGTGAAATGTTACTATTGCTAAAAATGTAGAGAGCTTTAATTAAGAAGGTAAAGTGTTTGGGGAAATCTTCAATCATATATATGTTTACTTTAGAGACTCCTAGAACTTTTCTTTTGAGAAAGCCAGATGTGCACCTGAAAATTTGTCACAAAACAAGGTAATTTAGGGAGGGTACATGCTCTACTTCCAGAGCAATAAGGGCATTGACAGAAGAAACACCAGGCCGGGAGTCAGAGAACCTCTGTTCTGTTTTCTATTATGTCATTGAACTGTACCATTAGAGGATGGTGTGCAAAATATGGCCCACAGGCCAGATCTGGCCCACCAGATGTGGCCCATGTCACCCCGCCAATGGATTTTGCCCCACCCAGCCCTTCTGTCCACAAGGGTGGAAGCAATGTGCCTACACCCACCCCCAACATAACCTATTATGCCTCGCTCCCACCCTCATGGATGGAAGGGCTGGCCCCACTAGCATGACGTGGGACTGCTGCTGCAGGCTTCCCCTGTGTCCTGCTCCCTCTGGGCAGCAGGCAGGGAAGCTGGGGTGTGGGAAGGACTACAGCTGGGCAGGAACATGGAGTGTGGGGCTGACCTAGGGCTAGGGCTGGCTGCAGCACCAAGCCCACACCGCTGGGCAGCAGCATGGAGCTCATGTGAGCAAGGAGTGGGTGTGAGGGGGGAATGGTATGAGGACCCCTCCCACACTTCCCCCCCATGGTGCACAGCCCTGGCAGGCAATAGGGGCAACAGCAGCAGGGGAGAAGTGGTGGTGGTGTGAACTCTGCTCAGCACAGCTGCCTGGCTCTTGCTGTTTATTTAACCAGCACTCCCCACACTCACGGGGCACAGGAGGGAAGCCCCAGACACTGGAGTGGGCTGGGGCAGGGAAAGCATGCAGCTTCAGCACCAGGGACTTCCCTCCTGTGCCCCATGAGTGCAGATAGCACTGGGGAAACAAATGGTCTGGCTGGGGCTGCACTCTTTGCTGTGACATACAGTGCCAGGCATCAGCACCCCCACCTGTTGCTGCACCATGGCAGGGGGGGCATCTCCACATCCCTCACACTTCACAAACCACACACACAGATACATACCGCCCCTCCCCCCCAGTGTTGCCTGTGTTGACTGCAGGAGAGGATAGTGTGTTCCAGAACCACACACCCATACACACCACACAACCCCCCAACATACCTTATGCCCCCTCATACACAGCCACACCCCTTCACAAACTCTCCCCACACCCTACACACCCCCCCTAAATACCCCCACACTCCAGTATACACTCCTCCATCATAAACACACACCATACACCCCTCTGCCACACACACACATGCCCAACCACACTTTTCACAATATAAAAGACTAAAATTTTATTTTTAGTTATTATGCAATTATCTTGAGATACACTACACAAACACAAATCATGACAAAAATATTTTTATAATAAGATTAAAATGTGTTATAGTACATGTTTGACTTTTAGTGTATGATTTGTTTTTTTTTTGGTTCTAAGATGTCAACCCCCCTCCCAAAACGAGTATTTCTCGTGGGGCAAAGGGTGGGACTTCTCATCCCAAGATGACAGGCAGGGGTTGGGGCACCTGGCAAGGGGCAGGGTGGCCCATGTGGCCATGGACAGCTCAGCAAGTCTCATTAAACAGCCCTGTGCCCAAAATAATTTCCTACCCTTGCATTAAAGAGAGGAAGTGGTAACATGGGGAAATCTTATGCAGTGTTTCTCAGTTGGCATATCATGAATTCCATGGACATCACAAAACTGCTGGGGAGGCCATCAATTACCAGTATATAGGTTTAACACTTAGCATTGATACAGTTTTCACTTCTTTTTACAATAAATTTAAGGCAATTGCATTGCCTTATAGTTTTTATTATGAATAAAGGGTTGCCCACTAACAGATAAGGGTCCCGAGGGTGCTTGTTGTGCCCCTTGGTGGATCTGCAACCGTGGTCTGCTCTGCTCCTAGGGTACCTTCCTGTTTCATCTGCCATGCCTTGATGGTATTTATAACATTTAGGGAGGCTTCCCACAGGCCTTTGCTAGGCCTCAATCCCACTGGTCCTAGGCCCCTGTAGTCAATTGTGCCTGGCAGGGCACCCAGACCCTTAAGGGCTGTGTGGATCAAATTCTCCCCTTTACCATGCCCTATGCCCCACAGGTGTTACAGATATGGTGTCCCTCTGTTGGGGCTTCAGCCTCCTTGGGCCCTACCCCTTTAATTTTGCTAGGCCTCCTAGCCTAGGGTTACTGAATTGGGCCAGGCTTTGAGGCACTAGCTTCAGTTGTCCTGTCTAATTAGTGGGCCGCTCCCCTGTGTGGCTACATCCTCTCTGGCACCAGGCCCCTGCATAGTTTCATAGTTTCTAGGTTCAGAAGGGACGTGAGCAGATCATCTAGTCTGACCCCCTACCATGGCAGGAAAGAATACTGGGGTCAAATGACCCCAGCAAGATGTTCATCTAACCTCCTCTTAAATACCCCCAGGGTAGGAGCCTGCACCACTTCTCTTGGAAGCTGGTTCCAGATCCTAGCCACCCTGACC
>NW_017728921.1:22203123-22204583 GCF_001723895.1 Crocodylus porosus | reverse complement strand
CCAGGGGACTTGCAATGACCTCGGCCAGTTCCTTTAGAACTCTAGGGTGGAGATCATCCGGTCTGGCTGACTTGAATACGTCCAACCCCTCCAGAAGCTCCCTAACTAAATCCTTACTAACCCGTGGCCCAGGTGTGCCTCCCCCGGGGGCCGAGGGGGGCCCCAGCAGGGAGGTGGCTGTTCATGCTTGAGCATGCTTGAGCCTGTTCTTGGCAGGTGCATGCTTGAGCCGGTTCTTGGCAGGGCTCAAGGCAGTTGAGTGCCCCCTGGGCACTAATCAGGCCTCTTACCTCCCTTTTCAGACTTATCCCAAACCAGCAGTAGAAACAGTAACATAAATCATAAGCCCCTGGGCTGTAACAAACAACAGAGAAAGCAGCCCTTTGTCCCTTAAGAGGACAAACCCTCTCTCCCCACTTGTGCCAAGGTACCACTCCGTATAGGCTCCTTGTGGGATCCCGAAACCTGATCTTCCTACGGTCAGCCTAGCATCCCTACATGGGTCCTCTGGGCAGGAGCTCCTTCCCCAGTGGCAGCCAGGGAGAGACTTCCCTGTCAGCCCCAGCTTTGGGCTTATATGCTCCCAGGACCCTGTCTACATCTGGTAAGGTGACTGCCTGGGCTGGCTGCTAATTGCCTCATTAGCCCTGTTGCCCCAGCAACCAGCAGCTGCTGCTTCCTGCCTAGCCTGCAGAGCTCCTTGGCTGGGTTGCTTTTCTTTTTAAAGGAACAGAGAACCCAGGGCTTTCTGTTACACCCACCTGCAAAGGTTCAGAAATCCCAGCCTTGTGCCTATGGAATTGTACTTAGACTTAGTAAACCAGGGTCTGGGTCCTGCTTAGCCGTACGTGTTTTCTGGACAATTCAACCCCCTCATACCTACTTCCAGTTTTTGATTCAACAAAAGAGCTGCTTTGCAGTGACACCACAATAAACTGAGATGCAGCAAGAGACATCCAGATGAAGTTAGGAAAATTGATACAAAATCTCCTATCAGAAATGACAGGAGCAGGAGGCAACATCTTCACTTCAAAGGATCAGCATTTGGGAGGATGGATAATGATAATAACTCTGGACTGACATAGGAATCCTTCTGAGATAGAAACATTTTAAATCTCTTCATTGATGGTTGCAATGAAAAACATCTGTGACCCAAAGTTTCTAGGGAACTTTTAAGAGATACTGTATGTCCACTTTTACATGGCTCCTGCTTTTAGAGGTGCTGGGTACCAAAAACTTGAGCTGAAGTTAGTGGATTATTTCTGAAATCCTAATTCTCCCTATACTACATCAATGGCAGAGAATTGCAGAAAGTTTCATAGTTTCATAGTTTCTAGGGTGGAAGAGACCTGAGTACATCATCTAGTCTGACCCTCTGCCAGCTTGTGACCGTTATTCCTGGTCACTCCTGGTAGTGCTCGGGGGAACAGGGACTCCCCCAGTGCCTGCTGGTCCCCTCT
>NW_017728921.1:22198871-22203023 GCF_001723895.1 Crocodylus porosus | reverse complement strand
TTTAAAAAAGGACTTCTTGTTGTCCTTAATCTGGGAAGCTAGTCCCAGTTCCATCTCTGCCTTGGCCTTCCTGACTGCCCTCCTGCATGCCCGAGCAACTGCATTATAGTCCTCCCTGGTGATGGCCCCTCCCTTCCATTGGGTGTACGCTTCCCTTTTTACTAGGAGACATTCCTGGATGCTTTTGTTGAGCCATGGGGTCTTATGTGCCCTCCTGCTTCCTTTGATCCGTGTTGGGATTACCTCCCTTTGGTAATCCCTTTCCTTTAACTCTGAAATCCAGCTGGCCCTGCAGCTATGCCTTTGACCCTGCATCTGGTGTCACTTCATTTCTGTTTTCTGGGGATCCTTTCCAGAGCCCACTGACCTTTCTGTCATGCATTTAAAAAATAAAGGTATGTACAATTTAAAGGAATTGTACATACATCTTTGTTGTCTCTTCTGTGGAGGCTCATCTTGTTCGCCCCCTTCCTTCAGTTTTCAGATGACTTGAAGAAAGGTGATTTAACCATTAGTGTTGAGAAAACATCTAAGAGAACTGACCAAATTACCTGGTGATTTTACTTTGGAGACCATGAGAATGCGCTATTCCAGAAAAATCAAAACAAATCTCTTCAACCAAAGATCATGGCCCTTAAGAACAAGACTACTTAGATACACAATGAAAGAAGATACTCCGCAACTAGCAAGGGACAAAGGGGATCAATAGTGAGAAAGTACAAAGAAGAAAATAATGATCTTTCAAGATTACAGTAAAAAAAAATCAGAGATGAAAGCCAAAAGTTCAAGCAAGTGAACATTTTAGCCAGAAAGGAAGTCACGAAGGTTCTTTATGATTTCCCTATCTGCACAGTTTTTATCATCAAACACGAATGAAGGATTTTCAGTTTCTTTGAACCAAAGAGGGTAGCAAACATGCTAAAAAGAGAAATTATTTCATAATAAGCAATAGATACAGAGTTAGATTGTAATGTTAGCATGTCTGGTACCTGAATTTGTGGAATACTGAGACATGCCTAGAATCTGTCTTTTGAGAATATAGCTTAGGTCAGTTAGGTTAGCTTTTGGACAGATGAGACCAACTGTGCATCTATTCTGTAGGGGAGTCTCAGGGACAGAAAACCATGTCTGAAAGGACCTCTTGGGCCATTGGATCCAGTGCCCTGCATTTACAGGCACTTGATAACCCAAAGACATCCTATAATTGCCACTTCAAACCCCACACTCAACTATGAGGCATAATACCCAGAACACCAAGAACACTCCATTACATCATCTGCAGTCCCTCACAGTTCAGGATGCTTGTTTTTTATGGTTGCCTTATCTGTGGTTTTGAAGATGACTGATAAGGCCAAGGAAGGATACACAGGTTCTAATTACACTTGGGCATGTGTTTTCATGCAGGATGGGTTGCTCTGGATTCCCGGTTTGGCCCACAACACACTATTTCTGCCATTCCCACTTTTCTGTCTCCTGTTGTCATTGTGGACTCTTCTTCCATTTGGGGTGGTTCTGGGTGATAGTCTCCCATAAGTTGATGTCAATGTTTCATTTTTTGAAATTCGTCTTGAGAACGTCCTTGAACTGCTTTCTTTGCTCTCCTCTTGAGCATATGCCTTGACTGAGCTGGAAGAATAAAACTTTCTTTGGGAGTCTGGAGTTGGACATCTGGATATTGGGGCCAGCCCAGTTAAGTTGATGTCGAATGATCATCACCTTAATGCTAGTGGTTTTTGTTTGTGAGATGGCACTAATGTTGGTGTGTCTGTTTTCCCATCGGATTTGAAGGATCTTCCACAGGCAGTGATGGTTGCACTTATCCAGTGACTTGACATGCCTCCTGTACTTTGTTCACATCTCATCTCCATACATTAAGGTAGGGTCATGACTGCTTGATAAACCATGAGCTTCATTTTGAATCTGATGTCATAATCTTTGAACACCAGTTTCCTCAGGTGTCTGAAGGCCACACTTGCAGATCTGAGGTGATGCTGGATTTCTTTGTCGATATCAGTCTTCTGCAAGAGATGGCTTCTGAGGTACAGGAAATACTCAGTGTTCTCCAGAGCCTCATCATTAGGGATCTGGGTTTTCCAATTCCTATCAAAAAATGGAGAAAACCATGGATTCTCTGTTTTTATCAGAGAAAACGCGGATTTCTTGGCAGAGAAATCCGCAGATTCTCCCCTTTTGCAAAGAGCTCTTGCAGGCTGGCACAACTGCAGGCTGCAAGAGCTGATTGCAAAAAGGGTGGTAAACCCCCAGCCTTGCCCGGAGGAGGAGGAAGACGGGGGAGGGCAGGACCTGAGCCTCTGAGGCAGCCAAGGCCAGGCTCAGGCTCATACTTGCCCTTCGCCCCTGAAGCATGAAGGTAAGTGGGGCTGTGGGGGAGGGCTGGGGAGGATGGTTGGGGGCTGAGGGAGTTGTGGGTGCTGCTGGCCCCCCGGTGGTAAACCACAGCTGGGAGCAGGGCCAGGGGGTGAGGGAAGGGGTTCCCCTCTGTGGGGGGCTTTGGAAGCAAATGAAGTGGGGCAGTGTGGTGGTGCCCTCCATGTGCGGGCTGCACATATGCCGCCCAGCCACCTGCCCAGGGGAGGGGGAGAGGGAGGCTGGCATGTGGCCTCACAGCTCCATGGTTGACTCTGCAGCCACAGTGAGGGATGGAGGTGCAGAGGGTGGGCAGGGGCTTTGGCTTGCAGGTGGCGCTGCCACTTACCTGGAGGCTTGTGACAGTGGTGACAGCCACTGTGTACAAAACCTCCCACTGTCACTGTGGAGCCATGCCCGGACCTGTACAGCTGGCCGCTGGGTGGCAGAGGCAGCAGCAGTGTGGTGGTAGCTGGGCAGCACGCAGCCATTCCCACCACCACCCCATGCTGCACCACTGTAGCTGGCTGCACAGCTCCAAGCATGGCTCCATGGTGGCAGCAGAAGGTTTTGTATGCAGCGGCAATCACCGCTGGCATGGGCGGCCACTGCTGCTTACCTTTGGGGCCTCCCATGCCAGCAGTGACTGCCGCTGCATACAAAACCTCCCACTGTGGCCACAGACCCGTGCTCAAAGTTGCGCAGCTGGTGGCAGAGGTGTGGTGCGGGATGGTGGTGGGGATGGCTGCCTGCTGCCCAGTCACTACCATGCTGTTGTTGCCACCTGATGGCCAGCTGCATAGCTCTGGGCATGGCTCCGTGGTGGCAGTGGGAGGTTTTGTAGCCAGTGGCCATCACCACCGTCATCGGCTTCCAGGTAAGCAGCAGCGCTGCATGTGAGCCCAAGCCCCCACCCCCCCTGCACCCCCATCCCTCACTGTGGCTGCACAGGCAGCCATGGTGCTGTGCTCTGGCCACATGCCAGCCTCCCTCGTCCCCTTCCCAGGGCAGGTGGCCAGGTGGCATGTGTGTGGCCCACACATGGTGGGCACCACCACACTGTGCCCTGCATCGCTTGCCCACAAAGCTGCCTGCAAAGGGGCTTTCCTGCCCTCACCCCCTGGTTCTGCTCAAAGCTGTGGTGTGCCGCCTGGAGCTGGCAGCACCCCCAACTCCTTCAGCCCCCAACCATCTTCCCCAGCCCTGTCCCACAGCCCCCAAGCCCCACTTACCGCTAGGATCCAGGGCGAAGGGCATGGCTCCATGGTGGCAGTGCTTGCCTGCAAAGCCCCCCCACCCTGCATGCAGCCACCACTACCCTGCACTGCCACAGAGCCATGCAGCCAGTTGTGGGGCATGCTGCTGCATGCAAGCCCCCTGTTTCACCCCCCAGCTGGGTGGCACATATGTGACCCACACACAGTGGTTGCCACCACACTGCTGCTGCTACGCCCCTTCCCCACAAAGACATGCAGGTGGCCGTGGGATGGTAGCGCAGGATGCAGTGGCAGAGTTGCGGTGGTAGGCTCTGTGTGTGAACCTCCTGTCAGGCCAGCCGGCATATGTGTGGCCCACAGAGTGGCACCCCTGCCCTCCCCCCGCGGCTCCGCTCTAGAGAGTGGGCCTGGGGCCAGCCCCCACCCACACTAGATCTAAGCCACCAGCAGTGCTGCGGGGTGGGGGTCGCTGTGGGACCTTTAATTTTTATCTTGGATTTTGGGTTTTTAATCAGAGCATTTGCAATTTTTAATCAGACAAAACCAGGATCCCAGGTCATCACCAGTG
>NW_017728921.1:22164612-22198771 GCF_001723895.1 Crocodylus porosus | reverse complement strand
TCCCTTTCCCTCACCCTGCCCCTTTCCTCCACACATACTTACCTGCTGGGTTGGGTGTCGGTGTCTACGTCTGCATGTCTGTAGGTCTGGGGGGCTGTTGCAAGTGGCATCAGGAGGGCTGTTGACACTGGAGGGGGACTGCGAGGCACCAGCAGTGCTGCGGGGTGGGGGTCGCTGTGGGGCCTTTAATTTTTATCATGGATTTTGGGGTTTTAATCAGAGCATTTGCAATTTTTAATCAGAGAAAACCAGGATCCCTGGTCATCATAAATCTGAATGACCAGAGCTAGGGATTGCTCATTAAGAACTTGTTGCTGGAGGACCTTAGTCTTCTGAATGTTAAGTGTCAGTCCTACTTTCTTGTATGCCTCGGTAAACATGCTAACGAGTGCCTGAAGGTCTGCTTCTGAGCGAGCACAGACAATAACATCATCAGAGTTCAATGATTGAGTTTGGGGTGGTCTCGATTTGGGCTTAGAGTCAAAACTAGATTTTGGTAGTTTAACTCCACTCCAACTGAAATTTATTGGTGGTCATATGTAGCATCATGGTAAGGAGTATTGAAAATTGTGTTGGAGTGATGACACAGCCTTGCTTAACTCCAGTCATAACTTCAAAGGGATCTGTGATAGATTTGTTACTGAGAACCACTGCTCACATACCATCATGGAGCAGGCAGAGAATGGTAACAAATTTCAGTGAGTACCTCAGAAGGATCCTCAACAGCACTTCTTGGTTGACAGAATCAAAGGCTTTTGTGAGGGCAAAGAAGTTCATATAGAGAGGTTCATGTTGTTCCCAGCATTTTTTCTGTAGCTGACAAGCAGTGAAGATTATGTCAGTTGTGTGTCTTAATGCTCTAAACCCACACTGAGATTCTGGGAGAAGCTCATAACATGTCAGAAAGCATGTCATAGGACATGACACGCATAACATTTAGTAACAGTTGAAATGTGTCTTAAACATCTGGTGGACAGACATGCAGACCTGATAAACTAACTTAAAGTCACCTGGAATTATTCAAAAGTGAACTTGGATATTCAAGTACTTTTTGTAACTGGTTCACTGTGAATTGGTTCGGTGTTCTGTGTGGACACCAAGTGCTTCATGACCTGGCTCTTGTTAGTTCTCCAGGCATTCCACACTTCATCACTCTCCCTGCCTCCTGCAACTGCTTTAACCATCTGCTTTGGTATACAGCCAGAAATCTACTATTTCTTTATTTCTTTTTGTTGTTGCTTTTTATCACAAAGCTCCCTTACAGTTTGGTTAATAAAAGCTATCTAACAATTAACTATGTCCTCACTCTCTTGCTCAACCACAGCTCCTCGTCATAGAATCATAGAAAAGTAGGGATGAAAGGGACCTCTGGAGGTCTATAGTTCAATCCCATGTCCAAGGCAGGATCATCCTTATCCAAACCATCCCATACAAATCCTTGTCTAACCTACTTCTAAACCTGCATAGTACATGATATCGCACTATCACAGGTAAAGCAGGGGGACAATGGAGGTCAATGTCCTGCTGCTTCAAGTGTTGGTAAAATGTATGTGAGAGATCCAAGGAAGAGAACCATACCCCCAGTACAGAGAAAGGCAAACCCCAAATGTGCTGACCAGTCTGACCCTGAGTGTCCAAGACCTTTCCTACTTCTGGCTACTGCTAGCTGCAGGGTTGGTCTCAGAGTTTTTGGGGGTAAGTTTGCTGCACCCCTTCCTGCCTTGGGCTGTTGCTGTTGTTGCCCCCCACTTGGGGAGGAGCCCATTGCACTGCACCGCACCCCAGCATTGCACCCCAAATTCTGCCTGCTGCCTATTCCACACAGAGGAGTCTGTGCTGGGGAGGGAGCTTGTGCTGCCTGTGGTCCCCTCCCTCATCATCACTGCCAGAGCCTAAAGGTGCCTTGCCTGTCTCAGCTGCCTTTGGCAGGCCACCCCCTGCCTTCACCTCTGCTTTCACCTGCAGCACTCCCTAAGTGGCTGAAATGGATGGCTACTACCACTACCACTACTGCTGCTGCCATTGTTCTGCTGCTGACCCCTCTCAAGAGAAAGGGAGAGTCCTTGCTGCACCACCTTGCACCACCTGACACCACACCTGCTCCCTAATTGACTGATTGTTCCTGCCTTCCCCCACAGCTGCCTCACTGCATCTGATCCTGCTTTGTTTTTCCTGCCTATTGCTCTGCTGCTGAGTACTTGGATGGAGGTCTGAGGGGCTCCTAGGCTGATCTTTAACAAACAAGGACACTCCACCATTCTAGTCATCTTTTACATCTACCCTAGCAGCCTTCCCTGGGTGTTTTTGCCCTTGTGTGGTAAGTCCTGTGGTGCACTCCCCCTGCCCTGGTGTTTGTTGTGTGGCTGAGTAAGCCAGCTCGAGTCTCCCCAGCCCTTGTATGTGTGTTCCCCCTCCCCCACATTCCCCAAGCATACCTCTCCTGTTTTTTTTCCTGTGGGGCTGTAGCTCAGTCTCCCTGCAGGACCTGTGAGGGCTGTTGGAGTACTATCAGGACCTCCTCTGGGTCTAGAGGCTGGTCTCTGCCTCCAGTGTTTCCTAGAACACTGTCCCAATGCTGACCTGCTCATTGAGTCCCTCCTCTGGAACCTCCAGCTGGAGGTGCCAACAGCAGAGGTGCCCCAGTTGTGACAGAGCTTGATCCTGGTTGGTGTCACCCATAAGAGAGACCTGGACTACAATCGGCAGGAGTAGGTGGACCCTGCTGCACTGGCCTGCTGCCTGTGTCTAGCCATGACATGTGTGACCTGCCATCTGGTTCAGGAAGTGAAATCTGCCCTACCTCCCAATGCCCTTGCCCTTGTTGCCCAGGTCCTGTATGGTGCCAGTCCCTGCCCTACCATGTCCTCTAGCCCTCTGGGGTTTGTTGTGGGTCCAGCGCCTTGCCCGGCCATGCAGCACTCCCCACTCCACCACCTAAGCCAGCTGGAGGACACCAGACTGGTCTGCATTTCCACCATCCATCGCTGTTAGCTCTACATGCTTGTGTGCTGCATGATTCATCATGATGCCCTTGCGTCCTGCGGACACCAAGTGGCAGGACCTGCTCAGCGAGGGTGTGGCTGGGGCACCCAAGTGGCTGAGTCTATACTCTATTCTCATCCCACAAGCCACTGGGGACCTCAGCTGGTTGCTCCTCCATGGAGACATCACCATGGGTGTGTATGTGGTAAGCTTCACGGACACCCTGGCCTCCTGTCCCTTCTGTGGGCAGAGGGAGACCCTGGCACACATGACCCTTGACCTCCTCCTGAGGTTCTGGTTGAATTTCACCCCCAACCTTTTTGTTTTTGGTCACCCTATCCACAGCCCCATCAAGTCCTGAGACCTCCTGGTCAACCTCCTGTTGGCCCTGGTGAAATGGGCCTTGTACTTGAGCAGGAGGGAGGCTATGGCTGGGAAGGCGCCCGGAGACTGTGAGGCCAGTTTTCTCTCCCTTGTCTGTGCACATTTCTGGGCAGAGCACCAGTGGGCGGTGTCCATTGGCTCCTTGGATGCCTTTGAGGACCAGTGGGTTCAGTCTGAGGGCCTCTGCTCATTGTCCAGAGAACTTTTCACATTTTGAACCTTTGACTCCCACATCACTCCTACCCTTTTCTTCCTTAGTTGTCCCACAAAAAAAAAAAAAAAAAAATATCAGTTGTATCTTTTAAACTTTGGCCCCACACAGTGGGGGCTATTAGTTAACTAGGTGGGCCTTAAGGCCCATGATTTCTGGAAGATACAAAGAGACAGGAGCTTCTGGGGGAGCAGCCTCTGCAAAGAAGTTGGCTACACACCTTCCTGTCCCAGGTGGTTTCTGTTGCTGCTGCTGCCACTACTGCAAGCTTAGTCTCAGGAGCTATGACAGAGTGGATCACAGGTACCTCATAGGCATGTCCCTGCTTCATGTGGGCTCTCCAGGTGCTGTATGTCTCTGGACCCAAAATCTGTGTTCTTCCATGATTAAAATGAAATGCCACTATATATAGAGGGATCAGTTGGGCAATGTTTTATTGAGATATTTATAATTTTAAAGCAAGTTGGAAGCCTACCAGTGCCTCTATCATCATAATAAAATGATTTTTAAAGATCTATACACTCTGGCATTTGCTTTTAAAAAAAAAAAATCAAAGATACACCTTCCCCCTTTGCTTACCAGGATATTGGGTGCTGAGCAGCACTGATATTCTCATGCCCCTGCCCTTGCCCCTCACTCACAACCCACAACTTGCCTGAGTGCCCCTCACCCCTCACCCCTGGACCCACAGCCCCTTCCTGCCCCCACTTGGTCCCTCCCAGCCACAGCTCTGTCCCAGCACCAGGACATGAGTCCAGCTACAGCTGTTCAACCCACTGTTTTTTGGCTCTGAGCAGCGGCCAGACCTTGCTGTCCTGGTCCCTGCATCTGTGGCCAGACTCCAGCTATCCTCATGCCATTCCTGGGAGCCCTCAACTTGGGCTCAGGGACTGAGCTGGGCCCTTCCCTTCCAGGCCAGCATCCCCTGACACAAGTTGTTTTAGGGGAGCAGGGGGGCTCTAAACCTGGGTCTGGTGGCCTCTCCTACCTGGAGCACTCTCCCAACCCCAACCCCCATCTCTATCTCTCTCTCACACAGCCTCCTGCTGCAACCTCCACCTTACCCCCACAGCTGATCACACATCCAAGTGCTTCCTGGGACCAGGAGCCCCCTGCCCCCCCACCCAGGCTGGGGCCACATGTCCCAGCACTGGTGGAGGGACAGGGCAGGGCTGCAGTGTGGCAGTTGCCCCTGAAGCCACAGCTCCTGCCAGCAAGTCCTGTCCTATCCCATTTGGCAGAAGGGCATACAGGAGGTGAGATTGTGAGGGTGATATGGGGCTTGTGGGGGATTTGGGGAAGCTTGTGCATGGGTGTAGGGTTTGTGAGGGGAATGGGGCTTGTGCAGGGGTTTGGGGCATGAATTTATGGAAGTGGTTTGGGAGTCTGCGGTTTGTGGGTGGATTATAGGGAGGTTGTGGGTATGAGGGGAACTGTGTGGGGGTGGGGGGATTGTGTGTGTGTATATGGGATGGGGACTGCTTTGGAGGGGTGGGTCACCTGCCCACACCCCCCCTGCATGGCTCATGACCTCCTCACAGCAGCAGCAGCAGCCACCACAGCCACTGTCCTGTCAGTCATGGCTCACTACTGACTGGCAGAGCCCATTGACAGTGCGGCACATCCCCAGTCACCTAGGACCTGGTGCTGGCTGTGCTACATGGTGCTGTACAACTAAGTCTTCTCGTGTGTGCCCTGGGTCAGAATCAGGCTGAACCTGCTATCACCTATGGTCCTGGCATCGCACACAGGGGTCATGCACCCTCAGGCCCAGCTGGGTGCCAGAGTATCTCTCTGGAGGGCTTAGATTCCAGTTGCCTCAGGACATGGTCTAGGAGAGTGCCCTGTGCCACTTTTATTCAGAGGGATTTTTTGATACTGGGATTTTGCTAGCAGGATTAGAGTCTGCATTGCAAATATGCAGTGGGGGGAACATTTTTTCATTCCCAGCATGCCATAACAGACACACACATGCTCATTTGGATTCACCCCATGAGATTCCTTTTGGCCCAATCCTCCATTTTCTCTGGTCACTCCCAATCCTAGCCCTACCCACCCCCCAGTGTATCTTCTATTCCCCCCAGCTTGGTGTCATCTGTAAACTGGCTGAGGGTGCACTCTATGCCATCATCCAGGTCCTTGATGAAGACACTGAGCAAAGCCAGCCCCAGGATTGACCCTGGGGCACTGCACTTGATACTGGCTGCCAACTAGACATCAAGCCATTGATTACTACTCTCTGAGCCCAATGCTCCAGCCAGTTTTCTACCCACCTGACAGTCCATTCATCCAGCCCATACTTCCTTAGCTTGCCTGCAAGAATGGTGTGTTGTTAAAATCAAGGTACACCACATTTACCAGTCTCTCTGCATCCACAGAAATAGGCACCTTGTCATATAAGGGAATCAGGTTGGTCAAGCATGACTTGCCCCTAGTGAATCCATACTGACTTTTCCTAATCACCTTCTTCTCCTCCAAGTGCTTAGAAATGAACATGGGCTGGCAGTGTGGGGATGCAGTCAGGAAGGCCCACCGCACCTTGTCATGCATCCACAGATACTTCTCAAGCAGGTCCAGCAAGGTGATCCTCCCCCTCTTTGTGGCACTGGTCAGGTGGAGCTGGAGTACTGCGTCCAGTTCTGGGCGCCTCATTTCAAGAGGAATATGGACAACATGGAGAGGGTCCAGAGGAGGCCCACTTGAATGATCAGGGGCAGCAGGGCAGGCCCTACAAGGAGAGGCTATGGGACTTGAACCTGTTCAGCCTCCACAAGAGAAGGCTGAGAGGAGATCTAGTGTCCTGTTACAAACTAGTCAGAGGGGACCAGCAGGCTCTGGGGGAGTCCCTGTTCCCCTAAGCACTACCAGGTGTGACTAGAAATAACGGTCACAAGCTGGCAGAGGGTAGATTCAGTCTAGACATCAAGAGGCACTACTTTATGGTTAGGGCGGCTAGGACCTGGAACCAACTTCCAAGAGAAGTGGTGCTGGCTCCTACCCTGGGGGTCTTTAAGAGGAAGCTAGATGAACACTTTGCTGGGGTTGTTTGCCAGTACTTTTTCCTGCCAAGGCAGGAGGTCAGACTTGATGATCTGCTCAGGTCCCTTCTGACCCTACAAACTATGAAAGTATAAAATGGCTTTTTTAAAGATCTTCTCTATGATTTTTCCAGCGACTGAGGTGAATCTGACTGGTCTGTAGTTCCCTGGATCCTCCTTCTTCCCTTTCTTAAATATGGAAGCTAAGTTTGCCCTTTTCTAATCTTTGGGACTTCTCTTGATCACCATGAGTTTTCAAAGATGATAGCCAGTGGCTCTGCAGTCACATCAGCCAACTCCCTCAGCACCCTTGGCTGCATCCCATCCGACCCCATGGACTTGTTCACATCCAGATTTTCTAAATTGTCCCTGTGGCGGACCAGTAGGGGGCACTCCTGTGTTGAGCCACCCACCTCACTGCACCCGACCCCCTTCCAGGCTCCGAGTGCCTCCCTAGGGGTGCCTCATGTCTGTCTTACCCCTTTCTGGAGAACACTCGCTAGCCTGGGGGTAACGTAAGCTGCCACCACCCCGAAAAGGGACTCTCTCAGCCCTGTGTCCACAGACATAAGGGGCCTCTTAGGCATAATTTACACCTACCACTCAATAAGTCTCCTACACCGGTCACAAAGGAGAACTTTATTGATTACAGGGGTAGGGTGAAACTAGGGTACAAGATAGAACAATATCATAGAAATCCCATAGAGCAAACAGTCTGGCTGAGGTAGCCTTTTGATCATGCATCTGAGTTACTGCCAGCTATATATCTAATCAGATCTTGAGTAGCTTACTCACAAGCATCATTCGGAGGCTGTTGGAGATTCCCTCTGGAGGCAGGCTGTTCCTAGCTCATGAGTTATGGGGGAGAGAGCCAGTTTCAGATGGTAAAGCTCCTCTCTGAGTCCCCCGCATGGCTGCTGCCCCCTCCTCCTGGGCAGTCTTAACTTATATAGCCCCTGTGACCTCATTCACTTGGGCCAGTGGAGGCCAGCTTCGGTGGGCTATCAGCCAACCAATTTGAAATACATCACTAGTTGCCAGGCAGACTCTAGCCCACGAGGTAGATGCCCCTCACCCAGATACCAGTCATGTAGGCAGAGGGAGCAGGTTTCCCCCCTCCCTCAGGAATGTATCTAGCTCAAATACCTAAAGAGATAGGGTAAAGGTGTGTCTCCTCTGGGGGTCTTTAAGACAAGGCTAGACAATCACCTTGCTGGGGTCGTTTGACCCTAGTACTTTTTCCTGCCACGGCAGGGGGTCATACTTGATGATCTGCTCAGGTCTCTTCCGACCCTACTAACTATGAAACTACTGTGCCTCCTTCATTCAGTAAGGGACCCACACTTCCTCTGCTCCTCCTCTTGCTACCAACATACTTGTAGAAACCTTTCTTGTTACCTTTCACATCCCTTGCTAGCTCCAACTCTAATTGAGCTTTGTTCTTCCTGACTTCATCCCTGCATGCCTGAGCAATGCTCTTATATTCTTCCCTAGTTATTTGTCCAAGTTTTCACTTCTTATAAGCTTCCTTTTTGTGACTTTGTTTATTGAAGTGTTCTCTGCTAAGCCAAACTGGTCTTCTGCCATATTTGCTAGTCTTCCTGCAGACGGGGATGGTTTGTTTCTCTACTCTCAGTAAGGCTTCTTTAAAGTATAACCAGCTCTCCTGGACTCCTCTCCTCCTCTATCTTGCTTCCCAGGTGATTGTGCCCCTGAGTTCCCTGAGCAAGTCAAAGTCTACTTTTCTGAAATTAAGGGTCCTTACTCTGCTACTTTCCATCCTTCCTTTCCTCAGCATCCTGAACTCAATCATCTCATGGTCACTGCTGCCCAAGTTGCCATCTACTTGTACATTCCCCACCAATTCTTCCCTGTTTGTGAGCAGCAGGTCAAGAAGAGCATGGTCCCTTGTTTGCTGCTCCAGCATTTGCTCCAGGAAGTTGTCCCCAGTACTCTCCAAAAACTTCCTGGATTGCCTGTACACTGCTGTATTGCTGTCCCAGCAGTTGTCAGGGTGACTGAAGTCCCCCATGAGAACCAGGGCCTGTGATCAGGAAACTTCCATTACCTCTTGGTTTGAGGGTCTATAATAGACCCTCACCATGACATTGCCCTTTTGCTCTCCCATATGACCCTGGCACAGAGACTTTCAACAGTCCTCTCTCTAGTTTCATACTGGAGCTCTGAGCAACCATATAGCTTTTTTTATATAAAGTGCAACTCCTCCTCTTCTTTTCCCCTGCCTGTCCATCCTCAACAGTTTGTACCCATTCATGACACTGCTCCAGTCATGTGAGCTCCCACCAATCCAATGAAGATTGCTGTGTCATGGAATGTTTCTTTGCATAGGGACTTAGCTGAGAAGATTCCTAGCATGTATTTACCAGACTATCGACAATGGCTTGTGTGTGCCATTGTTATGCCAAGAAGATTAGCTATAACATAGGAGAATCAGTTTGTTTCAAATGTGTTTAAAAAGGATTGGCATTTAGGGAGTGGAAGGAAAGTTATGTGAACCAGGAAAGGCTTAGGGAGACAACCAGGAACAGAAAGACAGATGGATTAAAGGGTAAAAGGGCCCAGGGGAGCTAGTAGTGCCTAAAGGCTGCAGTACTGGGGGTTCATCAAGAACTATTCAAACATCATGAAAAGATAAGAAGAACTGCAAGAGACAGATGTGGCTGCACAAGGAGCTGTTTAGTTACCTCAAAATCAAAAGAGAAACAAGCAGTAAAATAAAAGAAGAGCAAGTCCCGAAGGAAGCATACCAAGGAAGAGCAAGAATGTTCAGGGAAAATTGGGAAAGCAAAAGCAAAAATGAGATACAACTAGCAAGGGATATTAAAGACACTAAAAAGGGGATTTCTAAATATGTCAGATAAAAGGAGGAGAAAGAAAAGTGAGGGACCACTGATCAATGGTGAAAGCAAAGTATAAACAGATGCTCAATGATTACTTTGTTTCAATCTTCACAGAAAAAAAAACAGACTGTGATCAGGCAGCTAACAAAATTCATATGAAGAAGGGGAACGACTGTAAATCATGACAAGGAAAGAAAGTGTAAGACAGCTTTTGACATATTTGCATGGATTTAAGTCAGCAGGGGCTTATGACATTCATCCCAAGGTGCTGAAGGAACTGGCTGAAGGAAACTTGGAGCTACTGGCAATATTATATGCAAAATCATGGATGACAGGTAAGTTTCCAGAGGACTGTAAAAAGACTAACATAGGACCTGACACTTCCACGTATTAGGCATACAAGTATTCCACTCTGTTTATTTTCTGGAAAAATCTGGTAATACACAAGAGAAGTTGTACTCCTTGCTGGTTTTTTTGTGACTCAATCTTAAAGGCCAAATTATGATGTGTTATAAAAGTAGATATAACTTGGATTTTCAGACACTTAAGCAGGGTGGAATTGCACTTAGGTACACTAAGTCCACTGAGACGCCATATAGTTTGGGAAAAAGTCTAGACCATAATGTCCATATTTAAAAGGGGAAACAGGAGTACCTAGAGAATTATAAATCTGTTATCCTGGCTTCAAAATCTGGAGGGTTACTATGATCAAATTAGAGAACTGGACCATAGACAACAAATGTGAGTACAAGGTACTATGCCTAGGGAAGTAAAAACAAATACAGAAAGGGGGATAATTAGCTAGTTAGTAGCATGGCTGAGAAGGTTATGGAGGATCACAAACTCAGCTTGAATCATCAATATCATTGTCATAAAAAAAACAAAAAAAAAAAGAACTTTTCTGCACTAAGAAAAGTGTTGTAAGTGTTATAGACTGGAGAGATACCAGAGGACTGGAAAAGGGCCAATTTAGTGCCCCTCTTTTTAAAAGGGCAAAAAAGGAGGATCTGGGGAAGTATAGACCAGTTAGTCTCACCTCAGTTCCTGGCAAGTTACTGGAGCATATCACAACTTGGACCTACTAGAGGGATTTGCATATCACTATATTCCTGACTTAGTCCAAATCCAATAGCTGATTATATTCTATATTCAAATGACTAAGCTCAAAAACTGGGGCCACATTGTCTTTACAAGGCCATCATCCTACAGGCAAGTCCCATTTGCAACCATCTGGAGGAGAAAAGGCTGATTACAAGTAGGCAAATGAATTTACAATAGACAAATTGTGTCAAAAAAACTTGATCTCCTCCTTCAACAAAATAAGTAGCTGGGTGGATGAAGAGAACCAGTGTATACAGTGTATTTGGCTTTCAGTAAAGCTTCTGAAAAAGTCCCTCTTGACTGTCTCATAAACACAGTGGAGGAATGTAACCTAGACAAAACTATTACAATGCAAGCACTGACTCCTCAGCAGTCTTTACCAATTTTTTCTTTCATTCTCAGAACCCTTATAAATTTAACAGTTTTAGAAGTTGGAGCAGTGCACACAAACCCACTCACGTGACCCCTTCTATTTAAATGGTTAAAAGCAGTTAAAAGCATGTTAACACTATCAAAACTGTAACAGGGTTCCCAACTGAAGCCCTGTTATTTGAGAAATCTCGCAGCTGGTAGTGATTATGACCCAGTGGGTCAAGGAGATGCTCCACACCCATGGACAGCCAATGGGACTTGGTGCCCAGGGATATGAAGAGGATGATGCCTAGGGAAGTTGCCTTCGGGCACCATGAGAGAAGAGAGGAGCTGCTGGGGGCTCCCGCGAGGAAGGGTCCGAAGGAGGGATCCGTGACATGAGGCCAGCACTGACCAAGGGACTCCAGAGTATGGGGCCGGCAGACCACACTTGCTACTTACCAGGAGCCTACAGGAGTGGCGGTGAGTCCGAGGAAAACTGAGCCGCCACACTGGAAGAAGTTACCAGATAGATTGAGCCACTGGGGTGATCCAGGTAACAGTCTGGATGAGCTGCTGCCTCCCCTCCAGTCCTCTGCAAAAGAAAGAATAAAAAAAGCACCTAGATTATGAAATAGACCAAGCATGGTCCTTCCACGGGTACTAATCATTACAATATCTCTTCCCTCCCCCTTTCTTTAATGAGATCGAAGTCATGGCAGGCAAGAACCAGGGGATCAGGTGGTACCCTCTGCAGATGTGCTAACAAAAACAAATAAAAATTGTTTCCATTTTCCTTGACTATGCCTATCGGGGGGGATATAGAAAAGGGATACAGTGGGTGCATCTATACATACGTTTTACTGCAGAGATGACTAATTAGTTCCACAGTACACCATCACTATCTACATGTGTGCTCATATTAGGGTGCAGTAAATTAATTCCTGAGTAGGACAGTACTGTCTGGGACAAGTACTATCTTATGGCAGAGTCATTTAGTGCACTAAAACACATGTGCAGATGGTGACCAGGGCTGGCTGGGGCATGAAGATGCTACAGTGTGGGGGCTGCCTGCTGGCTAACCCCACACTAGCACCCTTGAGCCCCAGCTAGCCCCTATGCTGCCTGATGTTATCACTTACAGCCTGGGGCTGAATCCCCTCTGCACAGGCCCTCTGGCAGCCCTGACTCAAACTGCTGTGGTCTTGGAAACGTGTAAATGCTGAGCCCAAGAATGGCTGGCTCTAATGCTAACCGTGCCAGAGTTTATTCATTCAGGGTAATTGCATGTGTAGAGGCACCCAGATCTCAGCAATCTGACCCTGCATAGTAATTGTGTTTGCAGATAAGCACCACAAAGGGGTTACCACATGGAACACAGCAGAACGGCATACAGTAGAAGTGTTACAATTGGAAAGCTGGGTGAAGGCCAACAGGATGAAGTTCATTGCTGACAAATGCACTATAGGAAGAATAAATAAACAAACAAACATGACCAATGACAACTGGCTGATGGCCAGGGCCAGATTATGACATGCGGGGGCCCTAAGCTAGGGATTCCCAACCTTTCTATGCTACAGCCCAGCAAACTGCACACTGGAAGCAGCTACAGCCTGGCAAACTGTGGACCACCGTGTGGAGCCCTGCAGCCAGAATTTCTGGTTGGAACACAGGTAAAGATACCTCAACACCCCCCCGGGGGGAGGGTTGGGCTTAAACCTCAACCGTGGCTGCTGCAGGCCCTGCGGGAGGAGTTATGGCCTCTTCACCTGGCTCTGTGGGGCTGTGGTTTGCCAATCTGCAGTCACTTGCAGTCCGGCAGCTGACCCTTCATGGCCCAGGGGTTGGTTTAGAGGCCCCTCATAATGTGAGGCCTTAAGCTGAAGCTTTCTTACCTTATGCCTAAATCTGCCAGTGCTGATGGCAGCACTATGGAGAAGGATCTAGAAATTTGTATTGGTCACAGAGTCAATATGATGGCTGTAGCTGCACAAGTAGTGATGCACTTTTGGGATGCATCAATAGAATCATAGGGTGCAAGATGAAGGAGGTCATAGTACCCCTACTCAACACTGGTTAGGCCTCATCTAGAGTATTGCATGCAGTTCGGTGCTCCACTTTTTAGAAGGGATGTGAAAAATTTAGAGAGGGTTAGAGATGAGTGACAAAAATGAAAAAGGGTTTGAAGGCAAATCTACAAGGAGAGGTTCTAAGAAATAGGCATGTTCAGCCTGTGGAAAAGTTGATAAAGATGGACGAGATAGCAGTCTTCAAGATAACATTTGAAGGGCTGCCATAAAAAAGGTGGGGAACACCTTTTCTCTCTTGCTGCAGAGAGCAATATGTACACCAATAGCTTGAAATTGTAGCAAAGTACATTTACACTGGATATCAGGAAAATATCTTCACTGTTAGAACAGTGAGGCAGTGAAAGCTGTTCACTTATGGGAGTAAAGGTTTTACAATCTGGTACAAATAAACTTATAGGGCACTTGTACGAGTGACAAGGGTTTAGTCCCCTAAATTGAAACAGTGGATTTTTAACTGCAATAATTAACACCCCCACCGCCATTTCAGTTTAGGGTTCTTAGGGTGTTAGGGTGAGGGGCCTAATCCTTTTTTTTTGGTGAAGTCTGACCGTGTCTCTCGCAGCCAGGGGGCCAGTTGCTGGTGGGCTGAACAGCCCCTGAGCTGCAGGGCCCCCTGGTTCTTCTCTCCATGGTGAGGGTGCCCCTGGAGCTGCTCAGGCAAGGTATTAGCAGGCCAGGGGCTGCTCCAGCTTGAAGGCAGCACCCTGCCAGATCCAACTCTTCCCTGAGCCCACCCAGGAAGCAGTGCCTAGCAGGCTTCCAGCAGGTAGACTCAGGGAAGAGTTGGATTGGGCCAGGTGCTGCCTCTGAGCTGGGGTAGCCCTTGGCCTACTAGCACCCCAGCCAGATGGTCCTGGAGGGTATCACCACTGTGGAGGGAAGGACTGTGTCCCTTTGCAGCTCAGGGGCTGTGTGGTCCACTGGCAGCTTGCACAGGCAGGTTCTGCTGGAGAAAGAAAAGAAGTGGTGAGGAGCCTGATCTTTTTCTTTTTCCCCACAGAGTCTGCTTGCCTCTCCCAGGCCCTGGGGAGTGAGCTTCCAGTAGGTGCTGAGCTGTGGGAGTCCCCAGTCCTTCCCTCCACAGTGACAGTGCCCCCCGGGGCTGCCTAGGCAGGCAGCAAGTAGACAGGTGCTGCCCCAGATCAGAGGCAGCACCAAACCTGATCCAGCTCTTCCCTGAAGCACCCAGCCTGCTAGCAGCCCCATCTGGGCAGCCAAGGAAGGTGCCACCACTGAAGAGGGAAGGACCAGAGTCCCTTGCACTTCAGGGGCCACTTGGCCCACTGGCAGCTTGCTCCCCGGCCATGGGAGATGCTGGCAGGCTCTGCAAAAAAAAAGGATCGAGCCCCTCACCAGTTCTGCCTTCAGCCTGTTTCTCCCATGGTGGTGGGAGGGAGGGGGGGTGAGCTGTCAAATGTCTGCAATGTTACAAATAGCTACATTGCAAACTAAACTACATGAGGATGTGGTTTACTTTGCAACATAACAAACTCATTCAAATCATAAACCCCCCCACATATGTACAGCATGACACAATTAAAATGCAAACATGGGCAATTTGGCACATGTACAGGCACCCATATTTCCCCCCACAGACTTACTTGCTGAGGGGTGTACCCCCAAATAATCTTTTTCTCTCTCTGCCATGATGTGCTCCCCATTTCCTCCCCACAGACTTAGGTGCTGGGCAGGAGGGGTCGGGGTAGATCTTGGGTTCCTTTTAAATTCCAAAAATGATCTCTGACTTAAAAAATGTGAAGACCACTGCTCTAAGAGCTGCAGGTGCTTAATGCTTCAGGGAAACTGGTTTGGTTGATATTATACCCACATTTCTTGTAGTAGCTGTGTCAGCTTTGATAGTAATACAAAATGGATTCTCAGCCAGTTAAAGTCTTGATACCAATGGTCTCATCTTCAAAAATTGAGATGAGAGCTCATGAGACAAGTCAGAAAGATGCTTTATGAATTGCTGTTGCAAAAATGATACAGCGTCATCCAATTAGGTTATCTTCAGTTGCAGACTTTTGAAATGTCTGAAATCACTGTCAGGAGCTGATGACAGGCAAGAGCTATTTTTGTTCTGAATGGAGAAACAGCTTGGTAAGGGAGGTAGTATTAGGCTCTTTCTTTGTAGGCAAAGTTCACTTGTATTCATGTGACAGATGATATAGGTAAGGAAAAACTATTTGCATCATGAGTTTCATGCAGAGGTAATGGTGGGTCACACATTCTCACTCCTTCCCAATGACTTTGGTCACAAGGCCAAGATCTGTAAATGTGACTCTGGCTGAGCCATCATATTTTGACAATTGATAAGTAATCATGGTGATGAATTTCCTAATTTAAAACTTAAGATAGCTTGTGTTTGAGTGCCTTTAGCAAAAGCCTCCATTAAGAGTTTGCAGTTGAAATACACTGTGAAAATGAAAAAGAAAGTGTATTCTCATTGTCAGCTCTAAGCAGACCAGTCACATCTTTTTCTTTTCAATCTATGGAGGTTTTGTTGCTGATAGTCATAGAAACAAGCTCTTTCAAGTAAGCAGCTTTGCCTGATTTGTTGAAAATGTCAGAACTGGCTTGTAAATATTCCAAAAAACAAAACCCCTCTTTGTTTCAGAAAACTAATTATAGTGTCTGAATGACAACAATGTACTTAACTACCATGGTATTCACAAAATCTGGGCACTTAAAGGCAATCAAAATGAATAGTTAAGGGTGTCATAAATCTCACAGTGTCCACATAATAAACAAAACTATTCTTACAAAGTACAAAGCAATACGTATTTTTCATCACAGTACATTGACCTTAACTCTGACCCAAAAGGAGCACTATTCTTTACCAGAAAATTCAAAATCTGAGCACAAGCCCTTTTATAACAAGCATAAAAATTATATATGTTCAGATTTGTGACATATGTTGTATAACAGTGTTTGACAGCATTCCTGGTTTCAATGTTAATTTAAATCCCTGCCAAAAGAAAGTGTAAGCAAGAATATGACTTTCTGAAATATTTTGAAAAGACACTTCTTTAAGACGTGACACCTGATTCAGAAATGCCTTGTTTTTAAAAATACTTTTAACAAAGAGCAAATAGGGTATAAAAACTGAACAAGCTCCAGCAGTTCTCCTATGAGATATTAAGGCCATCTAAACATTACACTAAAAGAGGGATTATTACAGTATCTGGAGAGTCAAATATGACCTAAGTTTCATCCTGAAAACCTAGCAGAATAAAGATGCAGCCCTCAAGATATTGACTCCATCAAGTGACCTGTTTCTCTTATAACTACAAAAGCAGTGAAGTTGGTTTTAATGATCAATGTCCTACTCAGATCTAACACACATTTCCCATGTAGAGGGAATAATTACTGTGGCAAAATGGAAAGGTTAAGGAATCCCAGGAAGAGGCATCACAGTCCCTTATGAAATTACCTGGCCAATAGGCTCCCTATGCAATCTAATATTTAGAGCAGAAGATTACAGTCAGACTCAGTTTGTTTATGAACATTGACATTTGCATTTAAAAGAGATGTGTTTCAGACATATAGCTAAGTAAATTGGGGAGTACACGGAGCGTATATTGAAGATCATGAAGCTTATGCATCTGTATAGGTAGAATATAATTGACATTGCACATAAAAATGATGCAGAGGAGGAAAGTAACAAGAGAATGTTAACAGCCCATGAAGACATGAGCATCATGTTGGTGTTTAGCAGAAGCGTAACAAAGCGGGGCGATCAGAGCCCCAGCCCCAGCCCCAGCCCCAGCATGAAACCTGTTAGGGGTTGGTGCAAAAATAGCCAGCATCCCATATGCTGATGCTACCCCAGGTGCTGCCACCACTCAAATATCCAGTTTTGCTTTTGGTGTTTGGTGCATTCATACATGTGGATGCTGTACAAAGCTCTGTATACAGACTGGCTCAACACAATTTTTCTGCTACAGTACCTGAGGAAGTCACCAGCTGGACAGGAGAATGGATAGCCTTAAACCATAAGCAAGGGGATGAAAGAGAGAGAGAGAGAGAGACAGACAGACAGACAGACAGACAGACAGACACCATAATAAAAGTATTCAGTGTGGAGACAGTGAAGGAAAGTATGGAAACTGGACTGAGGTGCAAGGCTTCACTTAAAGAAGACTGGGGTGTAACAATGCTGTCCCAGGAGAAGGGGTGGATTGTGGCTCAAAGAGGCACAACTCCTTCCTCACTTCCCCCTGACTCTGGGAAGGAAGAGACATGGAGGGAATCAGCCACATCTCCCCATTCCTGGATGCTTCTTACTTCCCTACTTGTGCCTCGAGGGCTGGGTAGAGAGGGGAGAGACAAGTGGGCATAGATAGAAGTGACAATTTGCACCTGATATGGCCACAAAAAGCAGTTTATAAGTGTGTGTTGGTGCAGTATAGGATAGTCAAAACACACAATCCTTACACCCATCCATGACTGCCTGATTCTTACCTGCCACAGTCTGGGTGTTGAACTTGTTTTTGTCTTCCGCTGTGTCCAATTATAAGTGAGGTGTGCCCATATCTTCTTTGGGACTTCAAACTCCCATACACCCTATCCTAGCATCACCCTGCTGGTATCACATCCATAGTGCCCTCATTCTTAATGGGCAATCATCTATTGTTTGAGGCTTCTACAGGCCCACCTTCACCTTGGGCCTGGCTTATGGGGACCATGCCTGACACCTGTTATCCGATCGGTCAGTTGCAGTTCAATCCACAAAGAAGAAATGGTGTGCAACTTAAGTGGTGAACAGAACTCAGGTAGGTCCCAGCACGTAAAATCCTTGTTTCCACAAACAGAGTCTACTGGCCAGAAGACAGCTCAGTCCTGGAGCTGTGGGCCTTACTCAGCTGCCTGAAACTCATGAAGAAAATTAAAAAGGGCAAAAAAAGAAAACAGACAGGCACACCAGGCCCCCTCTTGCCTGTGGTTTGGGCATTTTCCCTCTCTAAGCACTTCTGTGTTTGGTCAATAAGTACTTAGTGGCACTTGCTGCCTTCCCTGGTGCGTCAGGGCTGTCAACCCACCCTCCTCCACTATGTTCTTAGTGAGTCTGAAGCCTGCCCCAGCTTGCCGTTGCCAGTGGTGAGTCCTCAGCTTCCCTTTTCTCTGAGCTTCAACACTGCTTCCTGGGTTCTAAATAAATAAATCCTGAAACCAAACCAACTAGTGTGTGGTGCTGCCAGCTCCTCTGAAGGCTGTTTCCTCCAGTGCATCTTCCTGCTGGCATTTCCTGCCTTCCCCATCATCACAGCCTTCACAGCAGCTTTTCAAAGTACGGGAGCCCTTCTGGGCTTCCGGGACTTAGCTCCACCAGCTCTCCATGGTCCAGAGCTGGTTTGCTGGCATCCTGGTGTTCCTGGCTCTCTGCCTCAGTCCCATGTCAGTCTCTTTTTTCTCCCAGCCCTGGAAGTGGGCCAGAAATGCCCATACTGCCATAGGTGGGGCCGAGCTTAATTGAACAGCTGCTGGTGAACCACACCAGTTCCCAGTTGCTCATTATTATTGGCCTCCAGCTGTGCCAGTGAGTTTCCAATTGTAGCAGTGCCATCCCCAGAGGCATTCAAGAACACCTGGATGCAAGCCAAAGTCCCTTTTTATTTTGAATTAGCTTCTGGGAACAGGTTCCCCTTCACTTGTCTGCCACGTCTTAATGTTTCTTTGGGTTTTCAAAAGGGAGGCTGCCCCAGGGCTTCCCAGATCTGGTCTGTGCTCTCAAAACACCTGGAGGTGAGGAGCTCCTCCCTCCTCCCTTAAGGGCTACTTGAATGGCTCCATGCTGTCTTTTTACCATGCCCCATGCTTCACAGGTGTTATGTGCATATTGTTGCTTCTGTTGGGGTCTCAGCCAACTTGGCTTCCCCCCCTTTTTATGTGGCTAAACCATCAAGCTTAGACCCAGTGTTGGGCCTGGCTTTGAGGCACTAGCTTCAAACAATCTTACTCTCGCCTCTGGGCCCCTGCACCTGTATATCTCATGTGTGCCCGTGTGGTATTGGGCTCTCTGGCCCCTGTAGCTGCACTCCTGTGGATGCTAATGAGGCCTCCACCTCCCTTTAGCCTCATCCACAAATCACTGGTTTAAAGTTACAACATAAACACTACATTCCTGGGTTCTAACGAAGAAAAATAATAGAGGCAGTTAGCCTGCTTACCTATGGCTCCACATCTCTGGGTTACTTTGCCTGGTGTTCTCACCTGCAGGATTGCTTCTCAGTTTCCTGGAGCCTTCAGGAGCCCATGCTCTGCCACAGCCTGGGCTGGCCCCACTTGGCTAGCTCAGTCCAGGGCTTATATAGCTTTGGCCTGAGCTCTCACACAGTCATGTGACAGCTCTAGTCAGCTGACCAGTCTGCAGGGCTACCCTTTAACTCCTGCTCTGCTGGCAGGCTATGCTCTGAAGATGCTGACCTTAAAGCAGCCACTCTGCTTCCTAGTCATAGGGTAATAGGGTTATGGTTCCCTGTTACACCCCTTTCTGTGAACTCAGAGGGTTTTTTTCTTATTTCTTTACAGTGTGACCAAAGGGAAGTGCATGGCTGAAGAGTGACCCAAGGTGGGAGGGGAGGGGGCTCCAATTCACCCACCCCTCCTTTCAGCATGGGCTGGGGAGTCCCAAGAATGAGCTCCCTCTGCTGTCTTTCCCCTTCCCATTCTGAAAATAGTGAGCACTTGCAGAAAGCCCTGGCTGTTGCAATGGGAACCCCTCCCTTTGTGGAACCAACACTGAACTTTTGTTTAGTCTGGGGTAATGTTGTAACTCAGAATGATTTGCAGAACTCATTCTGAGTTACACCTGGGACCTGCACTTCTGTCTGCACCCACTGGCTCTAAATAGGAGTACTCCATGAAGGGCTGTACTCCATATCACATTGTAGCTGAGTTTCAAGAGGATCTTCCATGGATGGGGAAGGCTAGGACCTGAGACTGTCCCACTGTGTGTGTCAGACAAGGGTATAATGCTCCACCAAGGAATCAGCCCTTCTAACATGGGTTCCCCTATGCTGCCTAGCAGCTCTCATGCAAAGTCCATCATAATTATTGGATGCATAAAATGAGAATACATCATGGGTGTTTTTTTTAAATTAATATTCTTTGCCCTTTGGAAAAAAAAATCCAGTTCTAGCAGGAAACTTCCAAACACTGGATAAGATTTGCAATTTTTTTCTGTTGTCCCAGTGAACTGCAAAGAGGCCCCAGAGAGCTATATAAAGCATCACAAATACATAAAGGAAGATATCTCCTAAGCCTGTGAGTGAGTTGGGAATTTTCCAGTGAACTATATCCACAGATAGAATTTTCCAGGGTAGAATTTCAGACAAAAAGAGAGTACATACCCTCCACCAGGAACTAGCCAAATTCAGGGTTCAGAGTATCCACTTTGGCCATAAGAGGCCCAGCTTGTTCAAAATTGACAAGAGACTCAAACCTGGATCTTTCACATCCCATGTGGGTGCCCCATCTACCATGCTAGTGGCTTTTGAGAGATGGTGGTCATGGGGGGAGATCTCAGACATGAAAAAAATGTAAAGCTCTTTTTTCTTGTTTTTGTTTTTGTTCCAAGGTAGTTTAAAAACAAATAAAAACCCACAGCCTTTTTTCACAAAATGAAAGTCTTATTGTCCAACCAGCTCTAGCGAAAACACATACCAAACAGTATGAAATAGACATTTTTGAGCACTAAGTTTAGAGCAATTCTGTTTTTTTAACACAATTTTGATAAACAAATAGATATCCTCCCATACTTATAAAAAGGAGAAAGTTCCCCCTCAACCCACCCCCCCGGCAAAAAACCTTTAATTTTAAAATGTTTGTCTAAACTTTCTATAGTCAGTTTATAATTTTGGGGAGGTTAAAATATTATCAAAAAAGGCTTCTGCACAGCTGCTACAGTGTTTTACCAGAATTACAGTTTAGGTGCCTCTAGTCCTCTCCCAGGACTAGGTTTCCGAGTCAAACCACGTATCTGATGAAACATCTTCTGGAGATTGCAGGGAGTATGTTGTCATGAGATAATATTGACATGATATATCATAGAAAATTGAGTACAACTGTAAAGCCAAGTCTATAGAGGAGAGTGAGAGCAGAAGGCATCTGAACTACAAGTTCCATAAGGCAACATACCAATCCTGCAGAATCACTACCTTTGTTTTTTTCCTTGAAATTACTAAGGGGTTTTGGGTGTTGGCTTTACAATGAAGAACTCCAAATTTTCCATGGAAGGTAAACAATTTTTGTAATAATTGAATTTAACTAAAAATCCAATTTAGGATCATAGTATTATTATAGGAAATTAGGGCTGGAAGGGACCTCAAAAGGTCTTCTAGAGTGCAGACAGAAGTAACAATTTTCACTCAATCTGGCCACAGAAACCAGTCTATAGTCATGACAAAACACCAGTGCACAGCTGCAGACCACTTGAAAATAGCCAATTGAGTGAAAATCTGACCCTTCATTGCAGATGAAGACTTTTAAAAATATAATGTTTTCTTTAACTTCTGTCTTCCTGCGTGCCAGCCTCTGACTTGTTTTCATAATGGGAAGGAGGAAAGGGAGTGGAGGAAATTCAGTCTGGGGTTTTTCTACCCCTGTTGAAGGGTGGCAAGGGTGTATTGGAACCCCCCTGACGTGGCAGGGCTCCAATTCACCCACCCCAATCTCCACCGTTGGTGAAGGAACCCCTAAAACGAGGCTTCTCTGCTCCTGTTCCCCCTTCCCATTCTGAAACAGGGACAGGCTGGGAGGAATGAGGGGCTATTGTTAGGGGAAACCAGCTTCTGGCTCCAGCCAGCAGCTAGATTCCTCTCCCCCCTGGAACCAACAGTGAACTTCTGTTTGGTTCAGAGGGTGGTTGTAACTCAGAATGGTTCCTGAAAAGTGTTTTCAATTATAGTGGGGAGCTTCACTTCTGTCTGCACCTTTAGTCCAGTTCACTGCTCAAGGTAGAATCATCCAGCTAAACCGTCTAATGTCAAGTGTCTGTCTAACCTGCTTTTGAAAAGCCCCAGGATAGAGAATCTACAGCTTCTCTAGGTAGCTCATTCCAATGCTTGATCACCTTTATAGTAAAAAAGTTCCTCCTAATCTCAACCTAAATTTCCTCTGCTGCAATTTGAGGCCACTGTTCCTAGTTCTGTCCCCTACAGCCACAGAGAACAGTCCTTCTCTATCCTCTCTGTAATTAACCTTCAGGTATTTGAAGATTTTTCAAATACTTCGCTCCGTGCTCTCTTCTCCAACCTAAATAATCCTAGCTTTTTCAGTCTCTCCTCATAAATCATGCTTCCCAGGCCTCTAATAAATGTTGTTGTCCACTGGATCCTTTCTAATCTGTCCACATCTTTCCTGAAGTATAGGGCCCAAAATTGGACATGGTACTTCAGGTGAGGTCTCCCCAGTGCTGCATCAAGTAGAATCTCTTCATTTGATTTGCAAGTGACACTCCTGTTAATACAATCCAGTATACTGTTGGCCTTTGTCTACAACAGAGCATACTGTTGGTTTATATTCAGCTTATAGTCTACTGTAACTCCCATGTCCTTCTCTGCAATATTGCAGTCTAGTCAGCCATTCCCTAAGCTGTATTTGTGCATGCAGTTGTTCTGTTCCAATTGCAAGACTTCACACTTGTCTTTGTTGAATTTCATCAACTGTTATGATCAGGGATCCTGGCTTTCTCTGATAAAAAAATCCCCAATTTTTGGATTAAACAAGTAACCCAAAATTCACATTTTTCTGTGATTAAAATGAAACACCACTATATATATGTGCATTAGTGACATTTCATTTTAATCACAGAAAAACGTGGATTTTGTGTTACTTTTTTATCTGAAAATTGGGCATTTTTTTTAATCAGAGAAAACCAGGAGCCCTGGTTTTCACTTTAATGTTGTCATAGAAAAAATTCAAACAGCTTTTACAAGTAGCATCTAAAACATCTTCATTGGGCTCCTAGCTTCTCTCTGTCTGGAATGAACCTAGCTGAGATAATATGGTTTTGGTAAGAAAATAATAAAAAGGAGATAGAAGGTGCATCTACATGTTCCTTAATACTCTGTAGTTACAGTGGATTAAGTTAATATTTGTATAATCAACAAGTAAATAAATGTTCAAGAACTGGCATTACTGTGCAGTAGTGCCAACACACACCATTTTAGAGATGCTACTGTGCAGTAGCTTAATAATACTGTGCAGTAGTATATAAGCACTGTTTTTGCTGTGACACACTACTGCACAATATTATTAGGCTACTGCGCAGTTAGCATCTCATGTAGATGTGCTCAGAGTCTTTGATAATTATTAGTCTTAATTTTGTAGTGAATAACCAAGAGGACTAGAATCCTGTGGACACCCAAGTTTTTTTCCCTTTTATTTAGAGGAGATCTGGAGATGTCAGGAAAGTGGATATTATATCTTTCTATTTAAAAATGTTTCACTGCCTTTCTTTTCTCAAAGCACATTACGAGCACATGCTCTAACATAGGATGAAGTCCCCTTGCACAGTTCAAGATGCTACATTGTACAAGAGACCAATAATACTTGAACAATAAGGGCTTCCTAGAAATATAGAACATTTTTATAATTGAAAATGGCATACGAACAATATAGACAAGGTTTCAAGCATGAAACTACCCTTCCTCAGACCTCTCCTCTCAGAGATCTGGGGAAGGGTACTATGATACCAGACAACTTGCTGATATGTATCCTAACTGTGTAGTTGGTTCAATAAAAGTTATCACCCCTAATAATTTTTGCATGTCACATATTTCCTGGACCATCTTGGCAACAACAGCATCTCAACACTATATAAAATGTAGCTAGGACACTCAACAAAAGAAAACTCTTTTCAGATACTGCAAAGAGCTCAGAGATAAGTACTAGCTTCAGCCTATTGAGTTATTCCTGTTTGTGCATTTTTAACTTATTAAGCTGCTATGGATAGATATGTTATACAGCTAAATAAAGGACTCAGCTGTGTAAATTTTCCATCAGGTCTAATTTTGATGCATTAAAGATCTGGCTTAATGTCCGAGTTAAATTTTCGAAACTTCCTTGTTGTATATATTCTTTATTAAACACCTCTGCAGCTAACTCCTAATGATTACAGCACACATTTCTAATATCTAAGCACCAAATTGGCACAAATGACAAAGAAACACATTCAAGGACCAGTGACGACAAACTTCATTATGGTGTCCTACTATTGCTCTTTCCTTTACTCACTAAGAACAGTCTCCTTGATAACCTCTAGATGGAGCCTATGCATTCTAACATAGACTTAATATATGTGTCTTTCTGATATTTCTGCTTAGTTTAATAGTTTCTCCACTTAAAGTCCCATAAACTGGTCCAGAGATTGCAGAGAAGCCTTGCAAATATTGTTTGGCAGTGTCCAAAGCCAACAGTACTCTAAATAAGCTTCGCTTCTCATTGCAAAACATTGTTTCCAGACTATGAGCATTCCCAATAGCCATATCTGCTCTCTATCCCTTTAACTCAGACAATGACTTCCTTAGTGGATATTCTGGAAAGTAACAAAAATCTAATAAAGGCACCACTACAATCCATCTAATTTAGAGATTGCTAGTAAAATTGTACATTATGGAAGAAATCACCTGTTGTTATAGGGTACCTTCTCCATTGCTAGTGATCCTGCAACCCATCATCCCCCTTGACTCCCCTGCCACTCCTTGATGGGAGAAAAAAAATGGAAATATAGTGAAGGGATCAAACGGCTCATGTGTGACAGTAGGCGCTTGGTGTGTTGGTCTCTGTTGCAGGGCTCCACTACCCCTCATACTCTGACCATGCCCAACCAAGCTCATAGCACAGAGTCCTTACTCATCTGGCAGCTGTAAACTTTGCACCCAACCTATCTGTTTAGCGGGTCTATTTCACCTTCAACTCTCTGTCATCTCTACCCCTCAATGGGGCCAGTCTTTTTAGGAGACAGTATTTGCTGGGTCCAACAGCAGTTCTTAAAGTGTGTCAGGTGCCCATTAAGTACTATCCCTCTCCCTCTTGTAATCCTTTTTGGCAGGGCTGAGGTAGGACACTTTCACATTTTCTCTCTCCCTCTCTTTATCTACAGTTGCCCCATTCACCCGGTGACTCACTGCATCTGTCATTTCAATGCACTGCATCCACGCTCTGCAGCTACACTGCCTCAGCCCCTGTATGTCTCAGTTTTTTTAGTTATCTGTTTCTGCCCCTCTGTGTAGATTGATCATAACCCTCTCAGTTGCTCAACTGCCCCCTCTCCGGGGCGGCAGCATCCACCAGTGTTCCTTCTTTTGTAGGTTGTTGCAGCTGGTGCTACCAATTGGCTGAACGTCTCAAAGAGGGGAAGCAGGAAGGCTTTGAATCAGCCTACCATGAGATGATATCATCAGAAGAGCTGATGGATTATTGGAGGGGACATAAGGCAAAACATATATGGATGCAGAGCCATTTAGATTTTAGGGTGTTTTGCCAGCTTTTTATCTGAGAAAATTTGACAACTGTGGGGATATGAGTGCTGGGAGGTATGCTATAGAAGGGTAGGCTTATGGTCTTTTAGCAATTAAAACCCAAGCTCAATCTTTATTTTTTCAAATGTGTTTGCAGCTAATGCAGGTGCATCTTCAGATAATGCTATACAATATATTACAGCCTGACTGGGTTATTGAAAGAAGATACTTATCAATAATGAGGAAATCATGTTTCATATATGTATCTACTTGCTTTCCAGTGCTAGGCATTTTCTGTGTTAGAAAGAATATTGCACTGTGAGGTGAGACTTTAGCTTGTAGTTGACCACAGTAAATTGGAAATATACTGCAAACCTTTTCTCTTCTTAGCTCTGAAGGGCTGGAATGCTGTTGTAGTTGTGATGGTCCAGGAAATGTGTGAGAAACAAGGGTTTTGGGCGATATATTTTGGACCAACTGCATAGCTGGGAAAGAGGTTAGGCAAACTTTCTGCCAGGGCCTCTGGAAAATCATGCCTGCTGTGCCAAACACTAGCCATCATACTTGCCCCAATCCCTGGCTAATGAGATCGCTTTAGTTTTCTGTGGAGGAGAGCAACTGGATTGGCTGCTGGAAACACTGCTTAGCCCTTTTAAGCATACCTGAACTCTCAGGCTGCAGGAGTGCCTTAATGCAGTCTCAGTCTGTTCTAGCAAGCCTCACATTCACTGGTCCTTTGGGTTTTCCTGGCTCCTGACTCAGCGTTGGCTTTTCCTGACTCTGACCTCAGATATTCCCTGAAACTAAGCGTTGGCTCTCTTACCCCTAGTTTCTGCTCTTAGATTTTGCTTCTTGGATTTTGCCTCTTGATCCTGAAACTTGGTCTCCATATTCTCAGACCCTCTGACTTAGACCCTCACCTGACATTCTGGTAATCTGTGCTCTCACCCTGCTGATTTCTTAGCTGCTCCTAGTGGCTCAGCTTCTTATTTCCTGGCAGAACCCTTAAACTTTCAAGTGGAAAGCAAACACAACCCTTTGCTTCTGATTTGTTAGGAAAGGCTAAAAGTGATTAAAACATAGGCAGGCAATAGGATCATTGCTTTACACTGCAAAGGGATGCCTGATCTCTCTTCTCCCGGATGACAGTCCTACCCATTACACTGCAGAGTCTCCCCCTCTAGCACAATTAATATTTAATCATTCCATGAAAAATAGAACTGTTTCAAAAGGGACTGAGAATCCCACCCCAGAATATGCTGTAGCCTGGGAGCTGAAGCATTCATCTACTGGGAGATGCAAATTTAAATGTTCTTAGATAGAAAAAGGAATGGAACATGGATATTGCACATCCTGGCTCAGACTACTGAATCATTGGATAAAACATGTGGAAGTTGCAGCAACAGCAGTTTTGATTCCTGAGGTGCCCAGTTCTGTATTTATGTTGTGGCAATGCCTTGTGGATCAGGCCTGGCCAGCAGGTTGGTGAAGCAATTTGCTTGTGAACTGGGTTAGGCATGACTGGGCATGCCTACAGGAGATGCTGAGTGTGCAGTAGCCAAAAAATACTGTGCAGTAGCGTGTCACAGCACTGACAGTGCTAGTACACTACTGCACAGTATTAGCAGGTTACCATGCAGTAGCCTCACTTAAAAGACATTTGGTGGCACTACTGCACATTAACTCGGGTTACTGCACATTTATTTAGTACTTGCTAATACCAGTACTAAATAAATGCACAGTAGCGACTGCACAGTGGCGTCTCATGTAGATGTGCCCACTAGATACCTAGTTGTTCAGTAATGCGAGGAAATATGTAGCTCTGAGCACCCCAGAAAGACAATTAGGCACACAGGGAACTGCATGGGTAAAACAAAGCACTTGCAGACTTCAGGTAGCCCTAGGGTTAGACTAACTGAACAGGAGTGTTGGGATTACACAAGAGCATGCTCAGATATTATGGTGATGGGGGTCATAAACATGAAGAAGGACTTAAGGAGGAGGCACAAAGAATAATGAGTTTTTTTTCTGGAAGACAATATTCCCATGTTTACTCTAGGCAGAACATTTCATCTTGCTTGCCTGTTTCTAGCTGTTCTCAGCCTCCAAAAGTCTCAGTTCCAGGCATCTTTAGAGCTAGCTTTCCTGGGGTAGAGGGAAGGTGAAGCTATTTTAAATTAACAGAATGAAGGTTGCTGCAGTTTGTTGTTGGCTAAAGTATAAGTCGTTGAAGTCACTATTTCAAGCACGAAGAAGACAGTAATTGTTTAAGGAAGGACACAGACATAACTGTGGAACTTTGTGATTTAGGACCTCTGTGCTCTGTCCTGGCTCTGCCTAAACCTTTGATAAATCACCCAGGCAAAAATTTTCAGATGTGGCCAGTAGGTTTTTGCTGCTTGCACTTTGGATGCTTAACCTTAGACTTCATACATGAGCATAATTTTCAGATATATTGAGCCCACACATCTTTCACTGGCTTCAGGTGGAACATTGGTTAGTCAGAACATCTGAGAATTAGGCAATATTTGTTAAACACTGGGCATCTAAAAACTGAGGCAGCAGAACTAGTCAGAAATTAAAACCTGGGGACAATAGCAATGTGTGCCTCTGCCTCCTTCTCATACTTCACCTAAATGTTTGGGTTGCTTGTCTCTGAAATCAGAGATTTGAGATCGATGGAGTGCTAGAACGGAACTCAGCATCCTGTGTGGAGTCATGCCAGTGCTGCAGAAAGGGATTATTCTGCTCTGGGTCAGGTACATCTGTAAACAGCCTCACACTGCATGTCCTTTTATTGCCTTTCATCTCACACTCAGGCTTCTGTCCAATTTGTTCCATGCTGTTACCAAAAGGTTACTTCCAGTGCTCCTGCTTCCTAGCTCTTTCTCTCCTTCACAGTAATTACCCTAAGTTAGTTTCTCCCTCCACCACATTTTTTCAGGCAGCCTCTGATTTTATTTCATGCTCATTTTTCTAACCTCTTTGGTGCACATTTGGCATTATCACGTTTCTGCCCTCCTCTGTATTCATTTTCAGATTCTGACATTACGTTGCCAGCTGAAACAGACTCAGCTGCTTTTGAGCGTAGAGATAAGTATTGCCTTCCAACTTTTCACAGTGCAGAGTGCTCTCCAAGCCACTCCAAAATTATGGCATTCCATAATATTAATTCAATATTAATACTCTCCACTCTGTTTAGGCATCTCCTGAAATCCAGTGTGCCTAGTCTCTGGTCTCCTACAAAAGCAATGGCATGGCCAGGCTGATCTTCTGAGAAATGGTGAAATCACCAGGTAAAATCAGAAAGCCTGGATTTCAATCTCAGTTTTCTACAGAAATCCCCCTCTCCAGATATTTCTCCCTGGCATTTACATACATGCACATGCACGTACACAAAAGTGGGCATCATTTGAGAATGGAAGGGGCCCCCTGGGCCATAGAGTTCCATGCGTGCATTCAAATGCAACCATTTACCAAAGATTCCCAAAAGAGACGCTTCAGATCATGACACACAACTACAAGGCAGAGATAGAAACATTGGGTGTCTATACATGTGCTCTGGGGTGGGGGAGGAGGGGGAACTTTAATTAAAGCAGCTCTGAGGGCCGCTTTAATTTAAGTGCCTGCAGTGCCATGTGTATTCAGTGTCTCACGCTTCAAAATGATGGTGGGGGCACTTTAACTAAAGCACATTCAACAAGCTTGAGTTAAAGTGCCTCTGCCACCATTTTAAAATGCAGGTTGCTGAACGCATGTGATGCGGAGGCTGCTGGAGCAAGCTAATTAGCACGCTTCAGCAGACTTGCAGCAAACAAGATTAACTGAGTCTGCTCTGATGCATGCTAATTAGCATGCATCAGAGCAGAGCTCCATCATGTGTATAGGTGCCCATTGGGAACACAGTACAACAGCAGCACAAAGAGGGGTGGGTAAAAGGGAGTTGTGCCTTAGGCATTGCGTGTTTGGTGGGGCACAAGAGAGAACTTGGGGCACTTCACACACCTGTCCTCTGCTCATCATATACAGTACTCTCCAGCTCCAGCAAGCTGTGGTGCAGCAGTGTGTTAGAGTGATTCTGGGAACTGTATTTCACTCCACGTTTTGCTACAAAAATCAGAAAGTTTTTTGCCTGATTGGCCAAAAGAGGCAAAATCTCCCATCTGCAGCAGTGAAATCTATTACTGCTGTACTGAATTCCAGTTCCTAGAGTGCTCTGCACACTGTGACACGCATTGCTGCACCACCATTGCCTGATGCTCTAAAATCATAATGTCCATAGTGAAGGGGAGGGAGAACTGCTTTGGGTGCATTCTTGGCCATTTACCCTCTGCTCTGCAATATGACACTGGCAAAAGCAGGGGAAACATAGGCATTGCAGTTACCATTGCAACTACAGAAAAGTAATTAGTTAATACACATTCAGAGGATCCCAGGAAGAGGACCATGCCCCATGTTACAAAGAAAGGCAAAACCCTCCATAGTTTTTGTTAATATGACCTAGTGGAAAAAAATCCTTCCTGACTCCAAATTTGGTGACTGGTATGATCCTGATGGATGAGCAAGATCCTCTAGCCAAGAACCTCTGAGTTTTCTAGTTCCCAGCAAAAGTATCAGTACACCTCAATCCAAGACCCCAACATGATCTGTGGCCAATGTCAGTGCCTCAGAGAACGGCAGGAGGGGAAAAAAAGCAGAAGCCCACAGGGCTTTCAAGACTAAAAGAAAATTCCATCCTTGCCTCTGCAGGCAACCAGCAAAAGCCTGAAGCAAAGTTCTCTGGCACATATCACACTGAAAGACAGATGCTCTTGTATCTCACCATGTAGATTCCACACATAGCACACACTGCTTATTGAACCAAGAACTCCCTTTTCTATCAATACACTTGTGGGTTTCAATTTTAAAGTGATTCGGGTTCTTATCCACACAGTTTTCCTTAGAAGACTGTTCCAAAACTATACTCCTTTAATAATTATATATCCTTTTCTAATTTCTAGATTAAATTTGTTCATAGCCAATTTGTAGCCACTTGAATTAGTATTGTTTTTATCCCGTGAGCCCTGCTCCCTCCCTAGTATTTACTCCATGAATGTATTTGTGAAAAATAATTATATCCTGGTTAATTCCTCTTTTGAGAAGCTAAAGAAACTAACCTCCTTTAATATTATTTCATAATATAAGGTCATACTTCCATTAAACATATTAGAGGTCCTTCTTTGTATAGTAGAACCCAGATATTTCACATGGCTGGTTCCTAACCTCCCCTCCCCCCACCACAGAGATGAAACTTGGCAAAGTATCTGGGTGCACCTAGAATCATAGCAAACCACTTCATAGGATGAAATGTATTAAAGGAGTGGTGTTCTTTGAAGTAAAAGCTGTAGAAAACATCTGAGCAGTTCATTCTTAATTCAGAAACCTGCTGTGAATTAATATGGCTGCAAACCACCCCATTATGAATGGGGTCCATACAGTATTGGTACTAGTGTAGATTCTAGGTTCTACCATACTGGTTCTAATTTAAGTTAGTACTTTTGAATGTTGGTGACCAGAACTATACTCAAATTTTAAATGGAGCCTTACCCAGGCCTTGTACAGTGATACGAACTTTTTTTTTGTCTCTAAGGATGAAATCTTATCTAACAGGCTCTCAAATTTTATTAACTTTTTTGCAGCCACATCATAGTAGTGGTTCATGGCTATCTTAGGATCAGTGAATACATCCAGGTCCTTTTCTTCCTCAGTTATGTCCAGCTTATATGTCAAAAGTTTTGTTATCAGTTCCTAAGTGCATAACTGAATTTGTTTTATTAAACTTCATACCATTTCTAATGTTCCTTTCCACAGGATGATCTAAACTGTCCTGCATAAAAAGCCAATCCTCATCTATAGTGGCAATATCTCCTAATTTCATGTCATTTGCTATTTCATGACACAGATTTAGTTCCAGACCAAAACAAGAGGGAAATACCTTTTCTCTCTTGCTATAGAGAGTAGGATGTGGATGAATGGCTTGAAGTTGCAGCAAAGTAAGTTTAGATTGGGTATGAAGGAAACATTATTCACCGTCAGAATAAGAGGCAGTGGACTAGACAGTTTAGTGAAGTTGTTGGATCTCCATCACTGTAGGTGTTCAAGAAGAGGTGGGATGAGCAAGGTTAGTGATGGTCTAAGTGTAGTTATGTCTATGTTATATACTATGTTATGTTTCTGAGCTTTGCTGGTTTGGGAAAGAATGTTTTCCCCCCCTCCTGCTGCTACATGTGTTGTGGTTTTCTTTTTCACCTTCCTCAGAAGCACTGGGTGTTGGCTGCAGCCAAGGCTGGGGATTTTGACTGGGACATGGTAATGGCCTAGCCAAGGTTCTGGCTAGATGGTCTTTGTCCCTCTGCTCAGGGACAGACTGATCACCATATTTGTCATCAGGAAGGAATTTTACCCCATGGTCAGATTAGTACAGATTGTGGGGGGTTTTGCCTTGCTCTGGAGCAGCAGGCATGGCCTTCTTCCTTGGATCTCTTGAGCATAGTTTAACTATCTTTGCAGCAACTGGATGTAGTACCCCTGCTTTACCTGTGGCAGGTTAGGGTGTTATATCTGGTGTTGTGTCAGGGTTAACTGTGTAGTTTTGCTAAAAGGTTAGACAATGGATTTCTATTGGATAGTTTGGATAGGGGTGACCCTGCCTCAGGCAGGGTATTGGACTAGATGACCTAGGGAGGTCCCTTCCTGGCCTACTTTTCTATAATTCTGTGATTGTAAGTTCGATAGGTCCTAAGACTGATCCCTGAAGAATACTGTTGGTAACTGCTTTCCAGTTCAATAGCTTAACTTTCAACATAAACTACTATGGTTTCCCTTTCACTAATTCCTTATCCATTAATTCCTTATTCATCTACCTAGATTTTAGGAAGGCCTTCAACACAGTTTTGCATCCTATTCTCATAGGGAAGCTAATGGGCTGTGGAGTGGATGCCTACACAGTCAGGTGGGTGGCTAACTGGCTTAGGGACCACACCCAGAGAGTGGTGGTTAACGGGTCATTCTCTGCCTGGAAGGAGGTGGGCAGTGGTGTCCTGCAGGGTTCGGTCCTTGGGCCGGTGTTATTTAATATCTTCATCGGAGATTTGGAGGAGGGTGTGTGAGCACCCTCTCCAAGTTCATGGATGATACCAAATTATGGGGCAAAGTTAATACACCAGAGGGCAGGGGGCAGTTACAGGCTGACCTGGACAGGTTAGATCAATGGGCGGAAAGTAATAGGATGCAATTCAACAAAGATAAATGTAAGGTACTCCACCTAAGAAGGAGGAATCCCCAGCACACCTACAGGTTGGGGGATGTCCTCCTCAGAAGGTCAGAGGCTGAGAGAGATCTTGGAGTCACAGTTGACTCCAAGATGAACATGAGCTGGCAGTGTAATGAGGCCATCAGCAAAGTCAATAGCATCTTGTTGTGTATTAGCAGATGCATGACCAACAGGTTGAGGGAGGTGATGCTGCCCCTCTATGCGGCATTGGTTAGGCCGCAGTTGGAGTACTCTGTTCAGTTTTGGGCACTGCACTTCAAGAGGGACACGGAGGATCTGGACAGGGTTCAGAGGAGGGCCACTCACATGATTAGTGGTTTCTGTGAAAGACCCTACGAGGAGAGGTTGAGAGATCAGGATCTCTTCAGCCTATGCAAAAGGTGGCTGAGGGGTGACCTTCTAGCCATCTATAAATTTATCAGCGGAGGACAGCAGGGAATTGGGGATGCGCTGTTTACCAGAGCACCCCAGGGAGTAACTAGGAATAATGGGTGCAAACTAGTGGAGAGTAGGTTTAGGTTAGATATTAGAAAGACATTTTTTACAATAAAGGTGGCCAGAGTCTGGAATGGGCTTCCAAGAGACGTGGTCCTATCACCTAACTTGGAGGTCTTCAAGAGGAGGCTCGACAATCACCTGGCTGGGTCGTCTGACCTTGGTTGTCTTTCCTGCCAGGGGCAGTGGGTTAGACACGATGATACATTGGGTCCCTTCTGACTCTATAATCTATGAATCTATTTCATGACTGGTGTAGAATTTAGTCAATTCTACCTTATTTCTTCACTCTTTGAACATATAAGATATCCTTCTTTACAGATCAATCCCTTTCTCATTCCCTGTAGATCTTCTGCTTATCAGTAACAGTATGTTTGAAGAGCTTGCTCATCCATGAAGGTCTTTAGTTGTTTGCTACCCATTTTTTTCCTGTGCGGGGTGCAAGATCCTAATAGTATTTTCATAGTTGGTAGGCTCGGAAGGGACCCGAGCAGATCATCAAGTCCGAGCCCCTGCCATGGCAGGAAAAAGTACTGGGGCCAAAAGACGCCATCAGGGTGTTCACCTAGCCTCCTCTTAAAGACCCCCAGGTAAGAAGCCAGCACCACTTCTCTTGGAAGTTGGTTCCAGATCCTACCCGCCCTGACCACGAAGTAGCGCCTCTTGATATCTAGCCTAATTCTACCCTCTGCCAGCTTGTGACCATTATTTCTAGTCACTCCTGGTAGTGCTTGAGGGAACAGGGACTCCCCCAGTGCCTGCTGGTCCCCTCTGACTAGCTTGCAACAGGCCACTAGATCCCCCCTCAGCCTTCTCTTGTGGAGGCTGAACAGGTTCAGGTCCCGTAGCCTCTCCTCATAGGGCCTGCCC
>NW_017728921.1:22157113-22164512 GCF_001723895.1 Crocodylus porosus | reverse complement strand
AGATGCTTTTAATGAGCCATGGGGGCTTTTGCGCCCTCTTGCCCCCTTTGATCTGTGTTGGGATTATCTCCCTTTGGGTTTGGAGGATTGTCTCCTTAAGGAGCGACCATTCTTCTTGCACACCTGACTTCCCTCCCTTCCGGGACCTCAGTGTCTCCCTGACTATTCTCCTTGCCTCACTGAAGTCTGCCCTCCTGAAATCTAGGGCTGCTGCCTAGCTGCAGGCCTTTGCCACCTTGCACTGGATAGTGAATTCCAGCAGGCAATGATTGCTGTCGCCCAGGTTGTTGAGCACTTGCAGTCCCCTCACCATCTCATCACCTTGACCAGCACCAGGTCCAACAAGGCATCTCCCCTGGTGGGGCTGTGCACCTTCTTGGTTAGATGGGGGTCCTGCATTCTGGCTAGGAACCTACGTGAGCAGTCAGACCTGGCTTACTCTTCTTCCCAGCAGATGTCTGGAAAGTTCAGGTCACCCATGATGACCAAGTCTTTTGACCTAACTACCTCCGTGAGCTGACTTACGAATTCCTGGTCTAGCTTTTCCCCTTGGTTGGTGGTCTGTAGTAGACCCCTACCATTAAGTCTCTTTCCCCTCGACCGCCTTGTATTCTAACCCAGAGCACCTCAGTTTGCCCCTCCTCTGACCTTGTGCTACTTGATGAGGATGTATATTCCTCCTTGCTGTAGAGCGCCATACACCCACCTTTTCTCCCTGTCCTGTCCCTCCTGTACAGCCTATAGCCCTTGATATTCACTGCCCAGTCGTGTGTTGAGTCCCACCACGTTTCAGTGAGCCCCACTATGTCTGGGTTGGTGTCAGCGAGCAGGAGGGTGAGTTCCTCCTGCTTGTTCCCCATACTATGAGCATTTGTGTAGAGGCATTTGAGGCCTCCTGAAGATGTGTGCATTGGCCCCCTAATCTCAGTATCGCTCTGGACCCTGTTGCTTACCTGGGTATTTGTTCTGCTCATCATCGGTCTAGGCTGGGCTGTACTTGTGGGTGCTGCTTGGTTTAGTGGTCCAAGGCTTCCTCCTCCCTCATCTTCCCCTTGCCCTGATGAGCCTAGTTTAAAGTCCACTGGAGGAGATCCGCCAACCTAGAAGAGAACACTTGCTTACCTTTGGGGGAAAGGTGAAACCCATCCCAACCGAGCATGTCTTTCATGGTGATCATTGTCTAGGAAGCCGAAGCCTGCCTCAAGACACCATTCCTGAAGCCGCCCTTTGCATATTTTGCTTTAAATAATTCCACATTAATTCTACATCTAGGAATTTTAACTCTATAATCCAGTCAACCCCCTTCACTAATTACCATAGGCTCTCAGAGTTAGCACTCGTGAAGCCAAGAACCTTGATATAGGCCTACAGTTGTCCATCCTGTAATGGAATCAATTTGTGATAGTTTGATCTGCACCCTCCCATTTTTAGTAGCATTTGTTACCCAACCTATATCCAGGAAATTAAAGTAACCCATAATCATACAATTTGCACTTGTACTAAATTCTCCCAAGACTCTGAAGATCCCTTCCAAGTCTAAACTTGTAGGTCTATAACAAATCCCCATCCCATTCTCTTCAAAGTCCTTTTTATTATTCCTTCCTAGTGTGGTTCTAACCCAAACAGATTCTGTGTCATGTATGCCATCCCATTTAATTAAATGGTATATTACAAGGGAATAAATGTACAGTGCTACCTCACCATTTTTATCATTATTTCTCTTCTTTCCTAAACTGACCGTTCCCTACAATATCTCCACTTGAGTCACAGCTATGATAATGTCACACACTTCTGATATTCCTATGTCTGGAGTTTAAGTTCTTCCATTTTATTACTCAGACTCCTTGCATTGGTGAACAGATATTTTAGTTGTTTCCATGTAACTGTATACAACTTCCTATTTGTAATATGTCTGGTCATCTTATTTCTACTTCAAGCCTTATAACTATCCTACCAGGCTAGCTTCAGCTTTATATCCTCAACTTCATTGTTGTGAGTCTTTCCAGCCAATGTTTTCTGTTCCTCAGTTTTCTCTCATCCCTTTGAGATCCATCCCCTATTATTACCCAAAGGAATCCCTCCCATTTCTTTCTCTTCCAATATTTTCAGCCTGCCATATCCCCCATTAGTTCTCATTTATTTAAGCTGTACATATTTATCTCTCTTTATCTTGCTTCATCCATCAGTCCCTCCAGCCCCTAATCATTACTGCCTCTCCTCTGTCAACTCCCACCCATTTATCTTTCTCTGTTACTGCATCTCCTTGAGTTACACAGTATTTGATTATCCCTCTCTGATCTCATGCTATCCATGTGCTTCCCCTGTGCCTGGGAGATGATTCTATGGAGCAGTTTGTTTCCTAGTAGAGTGTTTTATCCTAGTTACCATGGAGACTAACAAAGAGACTCTCCAGGCTTAGTGTGTCCTCCCTCCACAATCTCTGACTACTCCTGTGAAAGGGGAAGGAATGCCTGGCCCCTGTGCCTCTCTAACCTCTATTACTGTGGAGATGGGGGATTTGCTTTTAAAGGCTGGAAAAGGTGGTGACTGTTTCTTACAGCCTCAGGGGATTGGTTACCCTGATCACTCAGAGCTGGCTGGACCCAGGGCCTTTATCTAAGATCATTACAGCCCATAATCACTGGCTACTGTAACGGTGGGAAAGGATATTTCTCTGCAGTCCCTTGATCTGCTCAGAAGACAAAGTTCCCTGAACCTACCTGGCTTCATGGAGCCTCTCCCAAGTGGCCCTGACACTTGCCTGACACTTTTCTGCCATGCATTAGATGTTAAGTTTAGTAGTGGGGTTCCCCTTGGTTGAGGAAAGACATGCTGGGGGGGCGTTGCCAGCGGATGTTCCAGGGGCTCCACCTCCCCTACACCTCTGCCATGTGTCAGCCTGTTGGGACAGACAGATGTTGGTTAGTCTGACCTTTTCTTGGGTGCCATAGTCCCTGGTACCCCCAATCTTGCACTCTTGACCTCGGAGGTCAGGTGCCATGATGACTTGGTTAGCTGCCTCTTTCCTATTGGCTGTGATCTGCAGCTCATCTGCCATGGACCTGGGGACAGTTCAAGAGTCCCCGCTCTGACAGGGCTTCATGGGCTCAGGGTTTACCTTAATGGTGGATTGGCCCTGTGATGTTTGGAGTCCCTGAGGGGCCTTGGGGTGCTCAGCCCTCAACATTGATCCTCTGCCCTTTTCTCCTGGCCTACAGGGCATCAAAACAAAGAGAAAAGAATGGTGAACCACTTCAACTTCAAGGAGAGCCTGGGGCCTCCTCCCTACTCATGCATCCTGCGTCTGAAGGTGCTGATCATCACTCAGTGTGATCCTGGGTCCCAGCTCACTCCCTGGGCCTTGTGCTGAGTGCTCCTCCATCAGGGAATAGACCCCTTGCCAGGTCTTCCTCTGGTCTCTCCCCTTGGATGAGGAGGGTTCCTGGCCAGCCCGAGAGGGGGACACTCAGCCTCCTCTCTGCTGTGTTGCTCCTTTCTTTTATCCATCACCGGCTTTTATCACAGCTGGGTGGCATCTCCTGATGGTATCATCCTCCCATGTTGGTTTCAGCCATATAGAAAAGTGGCTGATGAACATGCGAGAGGTTTTTTCCCCTGAGGTTTGCCCTGACTCACCACCTCTGACAAAAGGTAAGTTCAGCCCACTCACGGGGCTGTTTTTCTGGGCTTGTGCTATGATCCTGACCATGGGCAATGGGTTTCTGCCCCTCTCTTTTTGTCCCACTGGGACAATCCCACTCATACCATGACCTCCAAAGTGGCCCTCAAAAGTACACTGTCAGAAAAGCATTCTATGAATATATTTAAAATAAGAGGAAGACAAGGAAAGTGTAGGTCCCCCACTGAATAAAGAGGGCAATCCAGTAATGGATGATGCAATGAAGGCTAAAGTATTCAATATATTAGTTTAGAAACCACAAATAAATTCAGTTATTAGATGATGACTGCATTTGGCAGCATAGATAGGGGAAGAGATAATCAGCCTAGTATAGTGGAAAAACAGGTTAGGGATTACTAGAGAAGCCGGATGTTTTGTAGTCAGCAGGGCCAGAGAGGCTGTATCCCAGAGCACTGCAAGAGTTGGCTGAGGTAATTTTTGAGCCATTGGCTGTTATTTTGGAGAACTCGTGGAGTATGGGTGAAATCCTGGATGACTGGAAAAGGGTAATACCATGCCCATCTTTAAGGAAGAGAAGAAGGAAAAAGTGGACAGAAATAGTGTGGCAAGGTACTTATGGTGCCTGACACATTAAGGTTAGTCAGTAAGCCCAGCAGGTGAGGCTGGCTCTCATTAGAGCAGCCTTCTACCTGAAAGTTGGGCAGGTGGTACCAAAAAAAAGCTGGACAATAGGCTGGGTAAAGAAACCTGGGCTGGGTTAGGGCCCTAATTCAGGCAGAGGGCTGCAGTAAAGGAGTTGCATCAGGTGAACTGAAGGAATTACAGCACACCATTTGAGGACTCCGTGGTGATGCATAGGGGGTGCACAGGGGTGCATGTGCACCCCCTGAGAGCACCAGTGAACCCCCAGACTGGCTGTGCTTGGTGCTTAGGCAATGGGTGGGGGGGGCAGTGATTGGCTGCCTCATGGTTAGCCATGGGGAACCCCCCAGCCAGTGGGATCACTGACTGGTCACTAAGGGGGCATGTGCCCCCCTGACTAAGGCGGCACCAGTCACCCATGTGTGGACTGCAGATCCTGGAATAACTGGAGAAAAGGGTAGGAACTCGTGGGGATGGGGGAGGTTCCAGGGGATTCCCAAAGGGTGCCTAGCCTGGCTGGGGTGGAGAGAGTGGGACCGTGTGACCAGGACCCCAGAGAGTACCCTGCAGGCCTAGTGAGAGTGGGGCCTGCCCGACAAGGGAAGCAGATCATCGGATGAATTAGAATGGGCTTATGGAGCTTAGAGGCTAGGGGCATGAGTAGACTAGTGCCAGGCAAAAGGGGTACTGTGAGAGTGCTGAGGGTGAAGAACATGAGGGGTTTGAGGTCTCAGAACCGGTGTAATGGTTTACGGCTCTGACAGTGAGGCCCAGAGTGAGTGAGAGTGTAGATGGCCAGGGAGGCATTCTACTACCTCAACTGGTTCAAGCTAAGGCCAGGGCCCAGGAAGAGACAAAGGATGAAGGTGCGTACCATGAGGGGTGGGCCAGTGTCATAGAGGGCCTGGCATTCTAACTGGCCAGAGTGGAGCCAGGCCTAGGCAGGTGAAGGTTCCTAGAGTGGGGGACCACTGGCAAGAGGTGGGAGTCAGAGCCATCTTAACCCATACAAAGCAGGCAAATAGAGCCACCTGCAACTGGGGATGCAAGGGACTGGGCATCAGGCTGAACAGGGGCCATGATGACCCTGAGGGAGGACTAGGGACCAGAGAAGGGAAAAATCTCCCAGATGGAAGAAGATGTGCCCCAAGAGAGGACAAGGGAGAGCTCAGGGACAGGGCAGGGTGTTCTGCCACTGGTCCTGGGTAAGACCTGAAACTGCACCCTGCTGGGGTTGTTGGGTGTAGTGGGAGAACCAGTGGTGGGGCAGCCCCCAGTAAATGCGCTACCTGTGACTCCCCAGTGAAAGGCAAGGATGGGGCACTGGTAGGGTTGCCAACTTTGACTGAAGCTATTCTGGGAGATTTTTTTCCCCCAGCATGACATAATGTCATTAATAGGGGTGCACTGATAGAGATTTTTTGGGCTGATAGCAATGGCTGATTTTTAACAAGCCATATCAACTGATACAGATCCAATTGTGGATCTGCAGCTGGGCATCTTGGAGAACAGTGTCTGTTGGTATGTCTGTTGTGGGGGAAGGAGGGAGGGGGAAAAGAAGGGGGATGGGAAAGGCAGATGGAAGCCACCGCAATGAGGGAGGGAGTAGGGCTAGGGTAGGGGCAAGGGCAGGTGCTGCACAGCCAGGGCAGGGTGTGTGTTGGAGCCATGAGAAGCCTGTCTGATGGGTTCAGGGAGGAGGGGTGGCTCCCACTGCTATGTGCACCAAAGGTGGACATGGGGGCGGGGCATGTGATCCTGGATCTGTGCTCAGGGTGAAGGCAGAATACCACTGAGGGCTGGGGCTGGGATAGTGCTGAGCTCTTCCCGGCTGGGGGCTGGGCTGGGTTGTGCTTGGGGTGGGCAGCAGTGGAGGGAGGCAATGGGGGAGGCTGCAGCCACTCCAAAACTTGCTGTAACCCCCATTCCAACACCACCCCCACTGCCTTCCTTGAGTGAAGCCCTGGTCCAAACCCCTGCTGAGAAAATCCTGGTGCCACCTCCAGCCCCAGCCTGCAGTGGCAGCCCTCCTTCAAATTGAGTGCAGATCTGGGGCCACACCCCCCCATGCCCTCTCAGGGTTCATGCAGTAGTGGGAGCCACCACCTCCTGCACCCTCTGGATGAGCCGCTCATGGCTGTGTCCCATGTCCTGACCCAGCTGTGCACTGCCTGCCCCAGCCCTGCTCTGTCCCTCACTGCTGGGGCCTCAGTCTGCCCTCCCCCCACATCCTTTTCCTCACAACAGACTTACCAGTTGTACCTGACTGCACTACATGCTGCTGAGCTGTGCTCCTGGCCACCTGTATGCTGTGCTGCAGCTGTACACATGCACAGGGGATTTATCGGTGACATTATTGGGCATATCAATCAAAAAGAGCCAATTGCCGATACTGACAATTTTCCTTATATCAGTGCTGATCCAATATAGGACTGATTTCATAGATTTCATAGACATCAGAGCTGGAAGGGACCTCGGAAGATCATCGAGTCCAGCCCCCCACCCAAAGGGCAGGAAGTCAGCTGGAGTCATATGATCCCGCAAGATAAGCATCCAATTTGCTCTTGAAGGTGTTCAATGTAGGTCCTGGAACCACCTCCACTGGCAGACTGTTCCAGACCTTGGGGGCTCGGACAGTAAAGAAAGTCTTCATTATGTCCAGCCTGAAACGGTCTTGCAGTAGTTTATAACTGTTCGACCTCCTCATTCCTTGGGATGCTTTGATGAACAAACGTTCCCCCAGATACTGGTGATCACCCCGATAAACTTACAGGTGGCCATCAGATCACCCCTGAGTCTGTGCTTTTCCAGGCTAAAGAGCCCCATGGCTCTCAACCTGTCATCGTAAGGTCTGTTTTCCTGACCTCAGATCATGTGCATGGCTCTACTCTGGATTCTCTCAAGCTTCTCTACTTCCTTTTTGAATTGTGGAGCCCAAAACTGGATGCAGTACTCCAGCTGCAGCCTCAGAAAGGACAAGTACAAGGGGAGAATGACGTCCCGGGATTTGTTTGAGAAGCATCTATGGATGCAAGCCAGCATTTTGGTCACTTTACTATCTGCAGCATTGCATTGCAGGCTCATGTTCACCTTGTGGTCAATGATGACCCCCAAGTC
>NW_017728921.1:22152712-22157013 GCF_001723895.1 Crocodylus porosus | reverse complement strand
AGAACTTTTTATTGTCCTTGATGCTCAAAACTAGTTGGAGTTCAGTTGCAGCCTTGGCTTTCCTGGTTTGCTCCCTGCAGGACCAGACCAGTGCAAAATAATCCTCCTTGGAGGTGAATCCCATCCTGCATCCTTTGTAGGCCTTTCTTTTTAGCCTCAGGAGGTCTGCTAGACCCCTGGAGAGCCAGTGGGGCTGCTGTGCCCTCTTGCTGCCTTTCCTCTGAGATGGAATTGAATTAGCTTGTGCATAAAGGATCGCTCCCTTAAGGAGCAACCACTCTTTTTGAACTCCCCTCCCCCTGGGGTTGTGGTCCCTTAGGGCCTCACTGATAAGCCTCCTGAGCTTGTCAAAGTCGGCTTTTCTGAAGTCAAGGACTTCAGTGTTGCTGACTTATTTGCCAGCTTAATGGCGGATGGTGAAGGTGATCAGCTGGTGGTCGCTGTCACCCAGCTTCCCATCAATCACTAGGTCACTGATTAGGTCATCTCCAGTAGCCAGTACCAGGTCGAGCAGTGCTTTATCTCTAGTTGGTCCATTCACTTCTTGAGTCAGGTAGAGGTCATCCACACATGAGAGGAAGCTTTGCAACCGCTCGGATTTTGCTGAGTGATCCTCCCATGAGATGTCCAGGTAATTGAAGTCACCCATGACAACCATGGTCCTGGAGCATGTGGCCTCAGCCAGTTTCCGGACTAACTACTTGTCAAGCTCTTGACTTTGGGTGGGAGGTCTGTAGTAGACTTCCACCATTGTGTCCCCTGTGCCATGTTCCCCAGAGATTTTAACTCAGAGGGTCTCCAGTCATCCACCCTGGTTGCTAGCATCAGCTTGCAGGGACGCGTAGCTTTTCTTAACATAGACAGCTACACCCCCTCACCTTTTGTCTACTCAATCCCTCCTGTACAGGGTATAGCCATTTATACCCGTGGTCCAAGTCATGGGTGGAGTCCCACCAGGTCTCTGTTATCCCAATGACATCATAATTATTTGTGTTAAGCAGGAGGATGAGTTCCTTCTGCTTATTCCCCAAGCTCCTGGCATTTGTGTAGACGCAGGCAAGTGTCCCCTTTGGGCTCTTGCCTTGCCCACAGATTGTACCAGGGCTGGGCAGGGGTGGCCTCCCTTAAGTGCCTTGGCCTGCTGGCTTTGCAAGGGTTGCTCAGTGGGCCAGCAGTGGTGGTAGTCTCCCCGTCCCCCCAGCGGGCTTAGTTTAAAGCCTGGTGGAGCAGGTCAGCCAGTCTGGATGAGAAGAGCCTCCTCCCCAGCGGAGGGAGGTGGAGGCCATCTCTTCCCAGCAGCTCGCCGCATCTCTCGCCAAAGAGCAGGCTGTGGTCATGGAAGGCAAAGCCTTCCCAATGACTCCAGTGGCGCAGTCTTTGGTTGACTACGTGGATCCTCCTCTCCCTCCTCAACCATACCCCAAGACTGGGAGGACCGATGAGAACATCACCTGTGCCCCTAGACCCTTTAGCCCCACTCCCAAATCCCTGTAGCGCCTCATGACCTGGCTGGGAGTGCTCCGAGCCATGTCATTGGTGCCTACATGAATAAGGAGCATGGGATACTGGTCTGTGGGCTGGAGGAGCTTAGGGCTCCTCTCCAGAATGTCCTGGATGCCAGCCCCTGGGAAGCAGCAGACTTGCTGGGCTAAGGGGTCGGGGTGGCTTATTACCCCCTCAGTGCCCCGCAGGATGGAGTCTCCCACAACAAACACCTTGTTTTGCCTTGGGAAGAGTGGGGGTTGAACCTGTGTTGCCTGTGGGAGCTGGCAACTCAGCAGGCTCTGCTGGAGCAGCAAGACGTGCATACCTGTTGCTAAGCTCCGGTGGGGCAGGGGCCTTTGTGCAGCGGGCCTTAGGGCCCCTGATCACCTTGGTCCATCCCCCTGACTGGACAGAATGGGAGTTCCCAGAGTCCTCCCTTGTCCTGGAGGGAGTCTGTGGTCTACCCTCTGGCTCCCGGGGGAGAAGGGCCTGGCAGTAGGAGTCTATCTCCTGCTCACAGTCCCTGATGGCATACAGTCTTTGGACTGTGCCCTGGAGTCCTCCAGCTGGTGTGCCAGAGACCCCAGTAGGGAGCAGACCCCACAAGGGAAGGTAGCCATGCTCCCCGGCCCCAGAGCCTGAAAAAGAGACAGGCAGTCCCTGCATCTGAGAGCCTGAGGCTCTGTCTGTGTGGAGCCTGGAACCATGGGCTCTGTCTGGGTGGCCATCTCTGAGGTGCCAGAGGAGGGGGCTGGAGAGCTCAAGGGGACCCTCAGCTGCGGTGCGTGCCTATCCGCGTCATGCCACTGGTGGGCTGGCTACGGCTGGGACTGTCTACCCTAGGGGGCTCACAGGCAGGGCCTCAGACCTCCCGTGCCCCCTCTTGTGCAAACTCTGTGCTAACTCACGCTGGCAGACAAGCACGCCTGTTTGCGCAGCCTGTTAGTGCGGCTCCGGTCGTGTGGCTCCCTGGGAGGCTGGGCGAAGTAGGGGCCTGGGCGGGGCAAGACCTGGCCCGGCTCCACTCAGCTGCCTCCTCCCACTCACTAAGGGGTTAACCCCCTTCCACTATGGGCCCTGCTTACCTCCAGCTGTGCGAGGGGCTCCATGGCTGCTGGGGAGTCTTTGGGGGGGCTTCAGGGGAGCGGGGGTGCAGTGGGCTTTCACCTGCACGTCTGTTATCGCTCTGCAACCTAACTGATGTATCGTCAGACCTGTAGTCATTAATTGTACTGTTCAACCTGTTCACAATTTCAATCTCCCAGATTGCTTTCAATAGTCACTGGGAGATCAGTGCCAATTCCAGTAGACTCCTGGCCAATCTGGGAGGGTTGGCAACATTAGGCACTGAAAAACTTCAATCCCCACTGCCTTGTGGGTGACCCTGTGGCAGGGAAAGGCTAGGGGAGCCCATCCTGACAGAAAAGCTCTATCAGGCAAGGCCCACTGAGGCCTGAGGGGCAAAAGGCCCAGGGAGGGTCCAAGGCCCACTGAATGGGGCTTGAGGCCTAAGGAGTGTGAGTGTGTGGCCCAGTGGGGGGTCAGTGTATGAGGGTGAGGGGCCTGAGGCCTGTGTGAATCAGAGTCTGAGTGTAGGCCAGTAAGGGGCCTGGGGAGTAGCAAGGAGACTAGGATGCAAGCTGCAAGGCCTGACCAACTTGATTTTCTTCTGTGACAAGATCGACTCTATAGGGGAAGAGCAGTGCATGTGATGTATTTTGAGTTTAGTGAGGCTGTCCCCTGTGATATTCCCATTAGTAACCTAAAGAAGTACAGTCTACATGAAAGTACTTTAAGATTGGACACAATTGGTTGCATCCTTGGTATCAACAAGTAGTCCTCAATAGACTGATGTCTAGTTGAGAGAAGGTATTGAGTGGGATTCCCCAGGTAGCCTGTCCTGGGTCTGGTACTGTTGAATATCTTCATTAGTGATTTGGAATTGGGATTGAGTGCATGCTTAGCAAATTTGCATGTAACACTAAGTTGGGTGAAATTGTAGATACACTTCAGGATTGAGAATGACTTTGATAAACTGGATAAATGGCCCAAAATTAGTCAAATGAAACTTAATAAGTCCAAGAGAAAAATCCTGCACTTGAGATGGAATAATTTCATGCATAAATACAGACTGGGGTGTCTGGTTATGTGGTAGGCCTGCAGAAAAGGATCTGGGGGTTACAAGTAGACCATAAGCTGAATGCGAGTCAGAAGTGTGCTTTTATTGAAAAAATAGAGCCAATAACATACTGACTTGTATTAATAGGAACATAATTTGTGAATCAAGGAAAGTGCTTCTTCTACTCTACTGGACATTATTAAGGCCTCACCTGGAGTTCTGTGTCCAGTTTTGGTCCCCATACTTCAAAATGTGGGCAAACTAAGAAGAGACCTATGGAGACTAACAAAAATTATTAGAGGTCTAGAAAATATGAATTAAAGAAAGAAGTGGTATTATTTAGTCTGGAAAAGAGAATACTGATATAGGATTTGACAGCCATCTTCAAATATCTTAAGGGTTTTTATTAGGGCCCTGTGGCAGAAAGCCACCTTGTTTCTCCCCAGAATCTCTGCCCTGTGACACTGTGACTAAAATCTCTGAGCAGCAACCATTTGATTAGGGTGGGCCCAGCAGACAGGGGACCGCACCCTCGGCCTGTCTCTTTAGGTGACTTGAGCTGGCTGCATTCCTGAGGGAGGGGGGAAACCTGCTCCCTCTGCCTACGGGACTTGCATCAATTACCTGGGTGAGGGGCATCTACCTGGGGAGCTGGAATCTGCCTGGTAACAGGTGATGCATTTCAAATTGGTTGGCT
>NW_017728921.1:22142153-22152472 GCF_001723895.1 Crocodylus porosus | reverse complement strand
GGGTCTAAATTATGCCTAAGAGACCCCTTAGGTCTGCGGACTAAGGGAGACTTTACTTTTTGCCCCTTGACTTGGGGAAGTGCCCCAAGTGCCTGTACTGGGTCGAGTATCCGTCGGACTATTAGGCCTGTGTTTCCCCGAGGACACAGGGCCGAGACAGTCCCTTCTCAGGGTAGTGGTGGCATGTTACCCCCAGACTAGCGAGTGTGCTCCGGGAGAGGGGTCGGCCAAGGATAAGGCGCCCCTAGGGAGGCATTCGGAGCCTGGAAGGTGGTCTGGCGCAGGGAGGTGGGCGGCTCAATGCCGGAGTGCCCCCTACTGGCCCGCCACAGGCCCTACCAAATTCACAGCAGAAGTGGGCTGTGTTGCAGCTCCCTTAATCTTCCACATTCCCTTGCTAGAGGGGGAGAGTGGAGGGGCACTGCTCGCAGCTCATTCCTGATTATCAGGGAATTGAAAACCATGGTTTTAAAGATGGTACTGTTTTTGCCTCCCCACTGGTCAGCAGCAAGCAGTGGGGCCACTGGGGCCCCTTGGCCAATTGGAGAGGAAGGCAAAAACAGCACTATGTTTAAAACCACAGTTTGCACTTCCCTGCTGATCAGGACTGAATTGCAAGTGGGGCCCCTCCACCAATCAGGAGCCAGGGTGGGGAGGGGAGAGTGGGGCATGGGGGGACATGCGAGAGTAAAGGGAGGTTACTTCTGCATGAATTTGGTAGGGCCCTAGTGATTATAAAGAGAATGGTGATAGACTATTCTCTGTAGCACAAGGGTCAGGACAAGTGGTGGCCAAAGTCATTGCAGAACCCCTGGCTAAACTCTTCCACAACTTATGGCTCTCCAGAGAAGTCCATGAGGATTGGAAAAGAGTCATTGTTGTGCCCATCCACAAGAAGGACAGGAGGGAGGACTTGGGTACTTATGGGCCAATCAGCCTAACTTCCATCCTAAGGAATAGGGCTGTGCGAGGCTTCAGACAGAGCTTCAGATCCGGAGAAGCTTCAGACACTTCAGTGTCTGAAGCAGCAAGTGTGGATTGAAGTGCTGGATGCATTAGGCTTTCTGAAGTGGTTCGGGGCTTCTGAAGCAATTCAGAAAAGCTTTGGAGTCGCCTCAGAGATCCGGCCATAGGGTATAATGGGGAACAATGAAATATTTATAACTTTGTTGCTTTTTGTCTGATTTGGATGAAACCTGCAGGAATTGTCGTCTCTGCTGACAGCATGAATTCTGCCAAGTATCACAATTGGTGCAGGGGTTTGGAGGGAACTCTACCCCAAATTCTTGAAAGCAAAACTCATGTCATGTCTATGTGCTACAACACAGGGGGGTCAAAGCTGGAGGGGTGGTAGCCCCTGGTGAGGACAAAATGCCTGCCAAGTTTCAAGAAGATCGGTGTAGGGGGTTGGGGGGAACTGCACCTCAAGTTGTGGACAAGCAAAACTTGTGACATGAGTGACATTGTGTGTGTTAAGCCACAGCAGGGTGAAAGCTGTAGGGATGGTAGCCCTACAATGAATGAATGAATGCATTCAAGGTCAATAATCTGTCTCTCATTACCTTTAGGGTGCTAGTCTATGGGCTTTCTATTCTATTTTATTCTATTCTATTCTATTCTATTCAGGCCCTTGTACATGTGATGAAGGACCCCTTTTTGCAGTTTAATTGCCCTTTTTAGCAATGTAATTGTTACACATGTGGTGGCATATTGCAATTAAATTTTGTAATAATGTACACCTGTAGCAGCGCATTTCAATTTAACTGACTAGTTTATGTAGCAAAATAAAATACATCCAATGTATTTTAGTTTGCTATGTAACAAATTACAGTGGTACATCCAGAGATGGTGGCAGTGATGGTGCATGGGGCACTGGAAGTCCAGGCATGCTCAGGGAACCTTGGGCTTGGTGGTCTTCCAGCACCCCTTGCACAATGCCTGCTACCTTCTCCAGCTGCCAGCACACCAAGCTGCCCTCCTGCCACCTTGCCCCAGGGGCAAGCCAGCCCATTCCCAGGTGGTTCCAGGTAGGTGGTGGGGATGGTGTATGGGGCACTGGAACCCCACCAAGCCTGAGTTTCCCCAAGCATGTCTGGGCTTTCAGCACCACATGTGCCATCACTGTTGCCATCTCTGGATGTATTGCTGTAACTTGGTATGTAGCAAACTAAAATACTAAAATACATTTTTCAGTGCCTTGTGCACCATTGGATCTAGTGGGTGCTGCCTTTAAGCTGGGGCAGCACCCAGCAGCTAGCACCCCAACTGGGCAGCCCTGGGAGGTGCCATTGCCACAGAGGGAAGCACCAGGCCCTCCCACAGCTTAGGTGCTGTGTGATCCGGTAGTAGCTTGCATAGGCAGGCTCTACCATGACTAAGAGGAAAAAAACAACTGTGAGGGGTCTGCTTCCCACCGCCCCTGGGCAGAGCCTACCTACATCACTAATGCCATGAGCATGGGGACCAAAAAGGAGGAACTAGCCCTCCTGCTCTCTAGTGGCTATCACGATCTAGTAAGGATTATAGAGACCTTGTGGGACTCCTCACATACTTGGAGTGTAGCCATAAAGGGCTATGCCCTGCATAGAAGGGACTGAGTAGGAAAAAAGTTGGAGGTGTACCTCTATGTGAAGGAGCACTAAACCTCCTTGGAGGCTGACATTGGCTCCAAAGATGAATGGCTTGAAATGCTCTGGGTCAAGCTGCAGGGGAGGGGAGGAGGTGCAGCAAGAGAGAACTAACTCTAGGTGTATACTACAGACCAACAAACCAGGGCAAGGAACTGGATCTAGAGTTCCCCTGAGAATTAATAGAGGCTGCAAACGCATGGGAACATGATCATCATGGATGACTTCAATTATTCAGACATCTCTTGGGAGGAACACTGAAATGAGTCAGATCAATTGTGTTCCTTCCTGACCTGCATCAAAAAGCTTTTTCTGACTCGGGAGGTGCACAGGCCAATCAGAAGTAATTCTCTTCTAGACCTGGTCTGGGCCGAAGGAGATGACCTGGTGACTGACTTAAACAGAGTGTAGCTAGGGTGATAGTGACCATGAAACCATTATGTTCACAGCCCATTGCAAGGAAGACAAATCAGATAGCAGGCTTGGAGTTTTTGACTTCAAAAATTCAAAATTCAGCTAGCTCAGGTCACTAGTAGGGAATGTGCTATGGGACCAGGGACTGTGGGACCAGGGACTGAGGGCAAACGTAGTGCATGAAGAGTGGTTGTTCCTAAAGGACATGATCCTGGAAGCACAAAGGAAATCCATTTCCATGTGGAGGAAATGTAGCATGTGGAGGAAGTCCTCTTGGCTAAACAGCGAAATCATGGTCCTCTTAAGAAAGAAGAGAGACATACAGTCAATGGAAGCTAAGGACAGCTCCCAAGGAGGACTATATAGCAATGACCTGCACTTGTAGGGATCAGATTAGAAAAGCTAAGGTGGTGACTGAACTAAAATGAGCAACGGGAACCAAGGACAACAAGAAGTCCTTTAGGTACGTAGGGAACAGGAGGGAAATGAATGAGAGTGTGGGGCCATTGCTCAACAACTGAGGATAGCTAGTCACTGGCACTCAGGAGAAAACTGAACTCTGGAATGATTACTTTGCTTCAGTCTTTGACTGGGCCAAGGGGAATATCACGCCAGCTAGGGTACAAAATGAGCAGGGTTTAAATGACTACCTTCCTACTATTGCCATAGAACTGGTGTGTCATCAGTTAAAGAAACTCGATGTATATAAGTCAGCAGGACTGGATGAACTTAATCTGAGAGTGCTGAAGAAGCTGGCTAAAGTAATCACAGAACACCTGGAAAATCTCTTCCAAAACTCGTGGCACTCTGGAGAGGTCCCTGAGGACTGGAAGAGGGCCAGTGTGGTGCCCATCACAAAGAAGGGTGGGAGGGAGGACCCGGGTAACTGTAGACCAATTAGCCTAACTTCTATTCCAGAGGTCAGTGCTTGGTCCAGTATTATTCAACATCTTCATTGATGATTTGGATGTGGGGGTGAAAAGCTCACTGGCCAAGTTTGCGGATGACACCAAGTTATGAGGAAGCATGGTCATGCTTGAAGATTGGCTGCAGACACAAGTGGACCTAGACAGACTTGCAAGTTGGGATTGGAACCAGATGAAGTTCAACGTTGAGAAATGTAAAGTGCTCCACCTTGGGATGAACAATCCCCTGCACACCTACAGGCTTGGCAGTGCCTACCTGACCATTACTATGAATGAATGGGACCTGGGGATAATAATAGACCACAGTATGAACATGATCTGGCAATGTTATGCTGTAGCCAGCAGAGCTGACAATACCCTGGCATGCATCATTTGATGCATATCCAGCAAAACCAAAGAAATGATTCTCTCACTCTACTTGGCATCTGTGAGACTACAGTTGTTGTACTGCATCCAGTTAAAGTGCAGTGCCCAGAACAAGGACGTGGTAAAGCTTGAGAGAGTCCAGAGAAAGGCCACCCGTATGATCAGGAACTTGCACGGCAAGCCATCCAAAGAACGGCTGAGTGATTTGGGGCTCTTCAGCCTGAAAAAAAGAAGGCTAAGAGGGGACTTGGTAGCAGCTTACTACTATATCAGAGGCATACATCAAGGGTTTGGTGAACAACTGTTCACCAGGGCACCCTTGAGGAAAACTAGGAGTAATTGTCACGAATTCTTAGAAGACAGTTTCAGGCTCAACATTAGGAAAAACTACTTTACAACCAAGGTGTTCAGACTGTGGAATAATCTCCCTCCAGAGGTGATGCAATTGCCTACCCTGGAAATCTTCAAGAGGAGGCTGGACGGTCACCTTGTTGGGGTCACCTGACCCCCAGTTATCTTTCCTGCTTGGTGCAAGGGGATGGGGCTGATGATCTTCTGAAGTCCATTCCAGCCTTACAATCTATGAATCTATGAAACTCCTACAGCCGGGGAGCAAGCTGTTGGTGAGTCAAGTGACCACTGAGCTGTGGAGGATTCAGGTGCTTCTCTCTATGGTGGTGGTACCCCCTGGGCAGCACCCACCCAGGCAGTCTCGGGTGGTGCTGCCCCTGTGGACATAAGCACCGGGACCCCCTGCAGCTCAGGCTCTGAAAGAAAAAAAAGAAGAAGAAAGACCAGGCCCTTGACTGCTTTTTTCTTCTTTTTTTTTGTCTCGGGGAGACCGCACTCCCCTGTCTCAGCCTCTTTGAGCTGAGGCTGAGGCTTTTTGTCTCAGCCTCTTTGAGCTGCCACTGGGTCATGCAGTCCTTCCCGCTGTGGAAGCAGCACCCCCTGGTATTGCCTGATTAGGCTCCTAGCAGGAGGGTGCCACCCTTTAGGGATGGAAGTCCCTAAATTGAAACGGTGGGTTTCTAATCAACATAAATAAAAACCCACCAATTAAAAACCCATTTCAATTTAGGGAGAATTGAAGCCCCGGTATGTGTGCAAGCACCATTCTATTCTATTCTATTCTATTCTATTCTATTCTCATCCCACATAGAGATGTTATGGACAAAAAAAATGGAACTTTCTGACTTCCCCCTTTTTCCAGTATCTCTGGGAACTCTGCTGATAACCCTTGTGTGAGGTTGACCCAAGGCCAGGCTCCAACTTAAGTCTCTTTTCTAAAACCTGTAGAACATAAGTCTTGCCTTCCCTATCACTATCCCTCTGTCCCTTCCTAGTCACATTCTACAAAGACAGAATAAATAGCAACGAGAATGTGGATCTTTATAGATAAAAAGATCCCTCAAACATATAGTATTTGCAGAAGATGTGGGCCCTTTTTCAGATAGTGTCCAGGATACAATGGACATGTTTGATAGTTTCATAGTTGGTAGGGTTGGAAGGGACCTGAGCAGATCATCAAGTCCGACCCCCTGCCATGGGCAGGAAAGAATGCTGGGATCAAATGGCCCTGGATAGGTGATTATCTAGCTTCCTTTTGAAGACCCCCAGGGTAGGAGTGAGCTTCACTTCCCTTGGAAGCTGGCTCCAGATCCTAGCCACCCTGACTGTGAAGTAGCGCCTCCTGATATCTAGCCTGAATTTACTCTCAGTCAACTTATGGCTGTTATTCCTTGTTACTCCTGGTAGTGCTCGGGGGAGCAGAGACTCTCCCATTGCCTGCTGGTCCCCCTTGGCCAGTTTATAGATGGCCACCAGATCCCTTCTCAGCCTTCTCTTGTGGAGGCTGAACAGGTTCCGGTCCCATAGCCTCCCTTCATAGGGCCTGCCCTGTTGTCCCCTGATCATGTGGGTGGCCCTCCTCTGGACCCTCTCAATGCAGGCCACATACCTCCTGAAGTGCGGTGCCCAGAACTGGACACAGTAATCCAACTGCGACCTGACCAGTGCTGCATGGATGGGGAGGATCTTCTCCTTGGACCTGCTTATGATCCATCTGTGGATACATGTCAAGGTGCAGGTAGCCTTCCTGACTGCATCCTCACATTGGCGGCCCATGTTCATCTTGGAATCAATAATGACTCCAAGATCCACTTCTGCCTCTGTGCTGACAAGAAGGGAGTTCCCCAGTCTGTAGATATGCTGCTGGTTCTTCCTCCCCAGATACATCACTTTGCACTTGCCTGTGTTGAAACCCATCCTGTTCTCATCCACCCACCCCTGTAACCTGTCCAGATAGAGTTGCAGCCTGTCCCTCTCCTCTAGTGTGCCCACTTCTCCCCACATTTTAGTATCATCCACGAATTTGAGCAAGGTGCTTTTCACCCCCTCGTCCAAGTCACTGATGAAGATATTGAACAGTGTGGGCCCAAGGACTGAGCCCTGCGGAACCCCACTGCCCACATCCCTCCAGGTCAAAAATGGCCAGTCCATCACCACTGTCTGGGTGCAGCCCTCCAGCCAATTTGCAATCCATCTGACTGTGTAGGCATTGACACCACAGTCACCTAATTTATTAATGACAATGGTGTGAGAGACAGTGTCTAAGGCCTTCCGAAAGTCCAGAAAGACTACGTCCACTGTGACACCTGTGTCCAAGGATTTTGTGACCTGGTCATTGAAGGCCATCAGGTTGGTCTGACAGGACCTGCCTCTAATGAACCCGTGTTGATTGCCCCTAAGCATAATCTCCCATGCTGGCTCCTCCCAGATATGCTCCTGGATAATTTTCTGAAAGAGCTTCCCCAGGACTGAGGTAAGACTAATGGACCTATAGTTTCCTGGGTCCTCCTTCCTCCCTTTTTTTAAAAATGGGGACTACATTGACCCTTTTTCAGTCCTCTGGCACCTCAACAGAGCACCATGAGTGCTCATAAAGCTGTGCCAGGGGTCCCGCAATGACCTCTGCTAATTCCCTCAGCACTCTGGGGTGGAGATTGGCAGGACCTACTGAGGTCAGTGTAGCTAAGGTGATTTACTCAAATGTTAAGGTGATCTCCAAAACTGAAGCCCTTTGCCCCAGGTATATCAGCATCTTTGTAGAACAAAATACTCATTGTATAAGCTATATGTGTCCATATGATCAGTCCCCATGAATAACAGTGCAAAAGTGGGAGAAAGGCTGGTGCAAACCCAACCTTCCTGCAAGCAATTCATTTGCTCTGTGTCTTGGAGTGATTTGTTGAGGAGGCCTGGTTACATTTCTAATTCCTGTCTGGTCAATGGGCATTATTCCTAAAAGGCACAAAGCACTTTGATCATTTAATTAGCTGGTCTATTAGCTGGATAACCCTGCCCAAAGCAGGCTGATACTAGATAATAACTCTGGGAGCAAAAGCAACACAAAAGATGCTTGATAAGGAAGCACTGCTGCATATTGACCATAGAGACGGGGATGGAACAAATTGAGCCAAGAGTATTGCTGATTTCTGTTAAGGGACACAGTACAAGCAAGGTGCATAAGAGATAAAAGGAACAGACTGCTCCTGTGCAGTCTGCCAGTGGTCCAGGAAATATTAAGAACTGTATGTTGTAGGGTACTGGGTTTTCATGAAGTGGAGCTTTGACCCATCCCAGTTACAGCTTGCTTCAAGTTGCCTCCATGGAACTGTTAAGGAATGTGGGTATACCTGGCATACAGCATAACCAGGAAATCCAAGTGGATATATTGGTGAGAAAACTATGAAAACATCTGTCTTCTGCACTGATGGGGTATGATGGCAATTCCAAAAATCAACTGTTATCCTGAAACATCCCAAATCCTTAAATAATTTTTACCTTCCCCACCACCAAATACAGCCAGTTGTGGAGTGAAGCTTGCCAGTTGTTTAACACACCAACGCTTCAGAACAGGTGAGAGCAGAAAGTGGGTACACTGGAAGAAAGGAGGAAGTGGTGTTATAAAAGGGTATCTGTTCACTGCAGGGTCATGCCAGCAAGTGGGGAAATTGAGACAGGAGTGGATATCTTGTATAACACTCACCAACCATTTATTTCTTGTTACTAAGAGGTCAATGAACCAGTTTCTTGTTACTGTATTTAACAAATTAATGCTTTACATTTCCTCATTTTTGGGAGGTGGAGGCAGGAGAGTGGTGCTCAAAACAGGATTTAGTTCCTAATTTCATTAAGGACCCCATAATTTTTAACCCAGCTGCTCTGCTGATGGAGTACACCTGGGAAAAAGTTTATATACAGTTTAATATATAGCTATCCATACGTATAGCTACCCAGCATTCTGCACTGTCTTCCTCTCAAGTATCTTGAAGGTGTCCATCATCCTGAAACCTAACTCTTTAAAGCAAACCCTTCATCTGTGAGCTTTGCCATCATCTAGCCAAGTATTCTTCAGATATGTGTAGCCTATCTCCATAGGTGGAGGGAGAAAATATTATATGCGGGGGCTGAGTATGTGTGCACACACATGCACCCCCTCCAGGAGGTAAGTCTTTGGAGGGGAAGGAGCAGGGAGAGAAGGAAGGGGTGTGTGTGTGGGGGGGTGCAGATTGAGGCCCCCACAGTGAATGAGGGAGTGGGGGAGGAGTTGAGGTCAATGGGGCCCCAGGGCCAGGGCAGGTTGTGGGACATGGGAGCCCTGGGAAGCGCATGCAGGGGCATGGTGGGGAGGCTCCTGCTGCTGCACATACCCAGGAGAGGCATGGGGGTCACATGCCCCCTGGATTTGTGTGTGGGGCAGATGCAGGTTGCTGCTGTGTGCTGGGCTCTGTGCCCTGCTGCCGCTGCTTCAGGCAGTGATTCACATGTTGGGCTGTGAATGTCTGAGTCTATGCTGGCCTCCCTCTCCCACTGCTACAGCCACCCAGAACCCATGCCTAGGCTTCCCTGAGGCCCTATCTGCTGTCCTGTATTGGGGGTTGGGGGTTAAGCTCTGTCAGCCCTTGCCTTCCACTACCTATGCCTGTCTCTGTTGCTAGTGTAGATTTGCACTCCAAAATCAATTGTCTGACCTCTGGTTTGCTCCAGTTTCTGCTTTGGTGCCTGAGGGCTAGTCTGAGTTGCAGCAGCCAGGCACACGGAACTCATGTTTAATATCCCCTGTAGGAAACCCATCCTTATTCTCAACCTAAGGAACTGCTGCCACTGTTTCTTGTGTCACCTTGAGCTGCCATTGGCCCTGGCTCTCTGCACAGAGGGGTCAATTCAGTTTCTGGCAGAGTTAATAACATTCTCAAGTGCTGTTTTTTGCATTTTCCCACTTGCTCTGAGCTTCCAGAACCCTCTACTTTGATTTCAGACACTTTCAGCACCTTGCCCATTTGAGATGGAGAGGTGTGGACAGAGTGGGAGAGTTCAGACCATCATATTTTCATAAAAAGCCTAAAGTGTGGCTCCTAACTCTTGTCCCTTGTGGCACAGAAACTACCCCAGTGCTGATGATCTATTTTATCCAGTAATTTTAAGGGCAATGTTCACAAAAGCCATTAGGAGCAGAGGTCAGAACTTAAGGCCCCCACTTCATCTAAGGAAACATTTATCTTCCCTTTCTGTAGGGTGGGTGTGGCAAAGTGGGGCTCCCCAACTAGCCACAGTGCTAGTTTCCCCCATGCCTTTGGGCACACCACCCACCTACCTCTCCTGCCATACTTTGTGGTTAATTAATTAGGATATTAATTAAGGCGGGAGGTTGTCCAATCTTACCCCGATGCCAGGGCCACTATCTGTGGATCAGGTCCTCCGCTACACTGCAGCCCAAGCCTCGCAGATGGCATCCAGATGACACAGTACTCCCTGCCTACAGCTGAACCAAACTTAGGCTTCATTGTCAGGCCTCAGATGAAGGGGTAGCAGTGGACATAGTCTTCCTGGACTTTTGGAAGGCCTTCGACACTGTCTCTCACCCTGCTCTCATTAAGAAACTGGGGGACTGTGGTGTCGACACCCACACAGTCAAATGGGT
>NW_017728921.1:22133434-22141328 GCF_001723895.1 Crocodylus porosus | reverse complement strand
AGGTGGTTCAAGCACCTACATTGAACACCTTCAAGAGCAAATTGGATGCTTATCTTGCTGGGATCCTATGACCCCAGCTGACTTCCTACCCTTTCGGTGGGGGGCTGGACTTGATGATCTTCTGAGGTCCCTTCCAGCCCTAATGTCTATGAAATCCACGAAATCTCTGAAACTTGTACTGCCTTGCTGCCTCTTGGAGTGGGACCCCTTCAGCCACAGGCTTTAGCTAGCTCATACCTTGGGTGACAGACTTACCAGTTTTGGGGACTCTCCCGCAACCCTCACCAGGGTAGTGGCCATCCAATTACCTAACCAAATGTAAGCTTGCCCTAGCTCCTCCTGGGGCAACTCTATACATTCAGACATACTAGGCACCTAGCCCTGTGGTTTTCTCTCCACACTGGGGCTGCCCCCTCACTGGAGCTCCACACTGCTGCCCCCTCACTGGGGCCATGGGTCTTCCCTCCCCAGTGGGCTCAGTTGGCTGAAGCCATGCCTAGCCCCAACTACCTCTCCTCAGGGTCCTAAACCCCACAGGGCTCAGGTGGCCATGGCCATGCCTGGCCCCCACTCTCGCTCCTCAGGATCTTGCACCCCACAGGGCTCACATGGCCACAGCCATGCCTGGCCCCAACTACCTCTGATGACAAATGACCCACCTGAAGGTGAGGGCTGGGGTTCAGGCACACCTACCTGCCTTTCATTGGGGTTGTAACTGGCCTGACATTTCTTGGGGGCTCCCACAACACTGAGAGCCCCACCAGGCCACCCACTGGGTGTAGTTTTAGGTCATGCCCAGAACCAGGAACCTCAAAGCCATCTCCTACAGCTCCTGCCCTTATCTCTAGGGTGTTGCTTGCAGCCAGGCAATGTTACTGCCTGGCTTGCCAGCAGTGAACTCTTCTATTTATATAGGCAACCAGAGATCTAAAATGGCTGCCAAAATCAAGCACCTGCTGGCTGCTTGGCTCCACTCTTAAAGTGTCAGGCACCAACAGTGCCCTGCCACAGTGCACTCCTACTCATCTTAGACACACACATTTATCCTTCATTATGCCCAGCTTCAAGAGGAGGGCTTAAGTGGTGCTTACTTACCTACTGCCATCACCATAGCACCTGAACCCCTTGACTCCTGTACTATATTTGCCACCCTAGCTCCTCCATGTGCAAAGGCTGAAATATTATCCCATTATACAGATGGGAGCTCAGAGATCAGTGGAGTGCTCCCCTCAGCACACAACCTCTTCTACCACCTGAGGACAGAAATGCAGGTGGCCTGGGGAGGGAAATCACTGTGCCTCCATGCCTGTCTACTTCCCAGCTCCATGATCTGGCTGATTCAACCCTGTCTCTTACCCTTCCCTTCTCCCCCACCCCCCACACACACTCCACCCACCTGGAGCAGGGATACAGCCCTGGTGTCCTGCCTTTAGCCACACCCCCTGGTTGCCAGCCCTTTAGTGGCATGTCAGACTGTGCAGCCAAGACATGGTATTAACTTTTAGCATGCAATTGCTCACAGAACATTATAACTTTAACACTGCTTAACCTTCCACAGTTTTAGTATGGTCTAAGTGTAACATTTAACTTCATCCTGAAGCACAGAGCGTTGTACGGCTACAACTATGAAAGAACACAGGTATCGTGACACCAATGGTTTTGACAAGGCAAAAGGGATAGCTGTTCTAGGCTCCATACTGGACATAGGTGCATGTGCTCCTCCAAGTTCAGATATGCCTGCACAATGGAGCAAAACTTGAGAAATCACTTTTAAATTCTGGACAGATACACATGGGAAAATCAAGAAAATTAAAAAAAAAAAAATCCCTACATGTTTTGCATTCTCTCATTGTTATGAGGACAAGAGAGGACAAGGAAAACATAATTTAGAATGAGGCACAAAGGTTTTACAAATACAGTTTGTTGTAAGTTGAGAGGCCAATAATCAAAAGCGGGTTTGCGGAGGAGGGGGAAGACATCTGTTAGCTTGCACAGCAACTAGAACAGGAAATGGGCAGGAGCACCCATGAGGCAGGGATAAAAGGAACCATGCATACCTTTGCTCTGAATTGGTGGCAGCATTTTTTTCCTTTCATTTCACTTGCAGGAACTCATTCAAGATCATCTGTGAGCTGAAAAACAAACAAACATTACAAGAACAATATCTTATCTATCCCATCATGCACATTACCCAACGAACCGAACAGTGAACTCCTCTAGCTTGCAAACTGCTGAGGACAGATATAGCATTGCCAGAATTGCTATAACCCTTAGTTTCAATCAAGCTGTCAAACACATATGCAAATGTTTTTGTAGCAATTAGAATTCTTCTGACAGTGCAAGAGCTGAGCACAGTTTTTGTAGGATGAAACTTATGAGGAACTACCTATAATCAAGGATGAACCAAGAAAATTTAGGCTAAGTACAAGCACTCAAGAAGCCCACAGTGGAAGCTCTAACTTTCAAGCTTTACTCTAAGCACCCACAGTTAGGCCAGAAGGAGGCAGAACATGCATTAACCCTTGTTGGGGGGAGAAGGGGAGAAACTCAGAGCCTGCCTGCATGGCTCAATCCCAGCATGTAGGAGAAGCTCTTACATGCCTCCCAGTGTTCCCTGCAGGCTCTCTGGGCTGCTAAAACAGAGCCAAATGGCCAAGCCACCCCTGAATGGCTGGCAGGGACATCACAGCCATCCACCTGGATCTGATGCGGAAATGGCTCATCATGGACACATGCCATCAGATGGTCATCCTGTGCATGCCCGCACAGCACCTGCCAAGTGTGTGTTTGTACCCGAGATGCCTGGGTTCTGTGTGTGTGAGCTTACGCAGGTGTGTGCATCCTGGATGCCTGGGTTATGAGTATGTTTGTGGGCGTATGCGTGTCTTAGATGCCTGTATACTCCTCCCTCACCTCCCCTCCCCCCACACTGATATTGGTGGCCCAGGACCCGCACAGTAGCAGGCTGTCCAGATCCATGAAGCCCTGATTGAGTAGCTCCTCAACTATGTGGACCAAGAGCCCTGTCTGGATAAGTAGGTCCAGAAGGCTTCCAGCCCTGGGTTCCTCAGGCTCTGCATCCTGGACTCCACTGCCCACAAACCACACCACCCCCCTTTTCTTTTCCCTCCCTGACCACTCCCAGTGGCACACACCGGCGTGTGGGGAATGCTGTTTGAGGAAAAGATGTGCCTCATTTTAATCAAATATTGAAGTTGCCAAGCTTTTAGTGTGTTGATTAAACAAAAACTGCTATGTTGCCACTCCAGAACATGGAAACTTTTCTTAGTTAACATTAAGCCCCATGGGGGCTCATTTTAACAAACACAAAACTTCGGGGCAGCAGAGGCAGTGCTGCATGCAAAACTGCTGCTCTTCAGTTTAATTAAATATTGCAGCTGCCAAAGTTCTTGTGTGCATAATAAAGAAAACCTGCAGAACATTACTAGTACAGAACTTGGAGAAAAACCCAGGTTGCTGCTCATCCTTACAGAGGCTTTGCTGTTCCCCTGTAGTGGGACCTGGGCCTTCAGTGGCCTGGTGGGCTTATGGTCTGCTTCCCCATCCCCCAGCTCATTCTGAGTGTTCCTGTCTCCTTTTGGGACTTCCTTGGAGCCTTTGGGGCCCTGCACTTAAGCCAGTGACAGCCAACTGCTGGGGGTATTGACTTGGCTATGGAAGGTGGGTTGAGTCAATGCCAGCCCTGGCACCAGTTCTTGTGCAGCCTGGCCCCCCTCCTGTCTCCTCCCCTCCCTTCCCTTCCCCTCATCCTGCTACCCAGAGTGGGTCTGCCAGATGCCTTCCTGGCTCCATGGACAATATCTTGTGTTCCAGGGCTCCCCTGCCCTCAGCATCTTCCAATCAATGTGCATTGTGGAACATTCCCCCATGGCTGCCATCCAGGGCCCCCTCTCATGGGACTTCCTGGCATGCCACCCCAGGGATAAGTCCCTAGAGTGGAACTCTCCATGCTGGAGGTGTGGGGTAGGTGGCAGCCGGCCACACCACTCCAGCCTGGGAGGGCAACACTTTCCCTATGAGAGGTGGTGCTGATGCCACTCAGGGGTGTAATAGCTTGATCTCAAGTGTTCGTTGGCCCTGTTCATAAACTCCTTATCCCAGCACTGTGACTCTTTCAGCTCCATAGTGGCATGTGCAGCCTTGCTCACAGAAGAGCTGGCTATCCATAGATCTTGTTCTTGGACCTTTGCAGTGCGTCCCTGGGTACTGTGACACCACAGATACAAGCAGTTGCCAACCTGTCCATTTAAATCCCCCATAGCAATGGTCTCCTTTGTTCTCATGTTGCCAGCACTGTCTATGCACACAACTCCAGTACTTTGCAAGTGTCTGAGTGACTATCCCAGATCCAGTATCTCAAGCTCCACCACTGAGCCTCCCATGGACAAATGTGGAGTCTGCAGACAAGGGAGATACCAAGGGACCTCTGGTGAGTAGCCTGTGCAGACTGTTTCCCTCACCCAGGGCTGGAAGCCTAGGTTAGACTGCTGCCCTGCAATGGGGTGGCCAGAATGCCACAATGCTCCACAGGATGTTGGCAGAATACAACCTACCATGAGTCACAATGGGATCTGGTACAGATGTTTGTTACAGTGCTCTAACATACAGCACTGAAGTCTGACACCACATCCATCCAGCGTTATCTTAGAGTGGGCTTCACCATTTTTACAGCATTCTATGTGTCCTGAGTGTCTGTTTGATTATGGCTGCAGAGGGCTTTCTAAGCGCTTACCACACAATAAGTGTAACTTCCATACCTGGCCTTAGTGGCTTAAATTGCCTCTTGATTATGTAATATCATGATTGTATGCTGTTCAGTCATTGAACAGTGATTTTTATGGAAAAATAGGTTCCATGTTAAAGGAGGCCTGTGTTCTATTTCCCTTCTGGGCCAATAAATTTGTAAAGACAGGTCTAATCACAGTGTCTAACTCTTAGGTGCCTGGCTGCCAAAACAGAGTCCACAGTCCTAAGCAAAGAGCCCCAGTTGCTTAGAAGGTGGATGAGGAGAGTTGGAGCCTCAGAGATGGATACAGAACGGCCAGCACACTGGGCAGAGATATCTAGATCTACTAAATAGACAAATACTGATGACAGCTATGTGCCTTAAGCCTCTCCTCTTGTCTGGTTGAGGCATCTCCTTTCACTAAGGATTTGCAGCCCTAAACTCATCCCTGAAGGGGAGCCCCAATATTATTTCTATCAAAAACTGGGAAAAGACCTTCTCCTTTCACTTATAGCAGCTTTATGAGGCAGCAGTGTGATTAGAGTGGGGCAAATGAGGCAAGTACCCCAGGCACAAACTTGGGAAGGGGGAGCAGCTGCTCTTAGCAGCTGTGTAGGTGCAGTGAACAGAAGTTGCTGTTGTCCCCATGCCCCAGGCTACTGGTTGTGTCCCTATGCTACTCCTTTGAGGGATTTTATACAATGCAGTGGTTAATTCCTGTAATGCATTAACTCTGATAGCAGCTAGAGCAGTCAGCCATTGTGTGGGAGACCTGGATTCAACTCCTTGTTTTTGAGGCTATCTAAATGAACATTTGCCCTCTGTCTGGGTAGTATCCTAACTACCAGGATAGGGGCTATTCTGTGTGGCAGGGGCATTCTGCACTACTTTCACAGCTGCTGTTCTACATTCAAAGCAAACAAGTAACAAAACTCAAAGTACATTAGGCCACAGAAGAGAGAAGCAAGTGAGTGTGACTCTGCACTCCAGTGACTGGGACACTTACACTAGGAGGGGGCAGAAGCGTTTCTGCTTCATGGACTGTTTATACATACTTTAGCCAGTGACTCTTTTGTGTGAAAAAAGTTGTAGAACAACTCAAACCCTGGGTGTCCGTCCAAGCTGAATGTTTTAACCCTGGGGTTTCAGAGTTATGTTCATTCACTTTTGTGAATCCTGACCAGGCTTTGTCAGGGGGTGGGAACCAAACAAATCAATCCTGACAAGCTGTAAATAGATACAGAGATGTATGAAAGCAGGACTTTGGGCACTAGCAACACTTTAGGCAGCTTTAGGGTTAGGTAGGCATTTTGAGGAATACAGTCTTGGGCTTAGTTGCCTGCATTTCTTTCATGGTCCCTTTGTAGATATGAAGCTCAATGACTTGCTCAAGGGCACATTGAAGTTGCAGGCCAGCACCCTAATCAGTGAACCATCAGCCCTCTCAATGAGGCATGTTCCTACCATTTTTTGTGATTCAAGTCTCTGATGGGTGGTCTTTGCCAGGGCTTAGGGAGAACTCAGCTAAGGATTCAGCAGTTAAGGCCTTTTTTAGTGTAGGGCCACTAGGGTAGCCCCACCCCTTGAGAGGTGCTCTGCCAGTTGGTCACCATCTTGGGACCAGAAGTCTTTCCCCTAACCCTTGATCTTTGCCACTAGAGATCCTAATTCTTGCCCCCCAGGGAAATATCCTTTCAGGGAGGGGAGGGCTGCTATTGTGGAACCAGAAAAAAAAATCATATACTAAAAGTCAAGCACTTACTGTAACATTTTAATTTTATTACACAAAATATTTTGTCATGATTTGTGTTTGCATAGTATATATAGAGATGATTGCATAATAAGTAAAAAATAATGTCTTTTGTATATTGTGTGTGGGGTGTGGTTGGGGTGAGGGTATGTGTATGATGAGGAGGTGTGGGGGGGTTGAAGGGGTGTGGCTGTGTGTGTGTGGGACAATATGATAAGTTGTAGGGGTATGTGAATAAATGTGAGGGGTTGTGGGGCCAGGGTGTGGGTCTGTTGGGTGTGAGGGAATTTTGGGGGCCTTGGGTGACCCCCCCACTATACACTCCCACCCTTGATGCACAGCCACTGCTGGTGACTGCAGAAGAAGCAGTAGATGGGGGTGCTCAGGGAGCTCATGCCTGGTGCAGGTGCTGTTGCTGGTAGCGCATGGCTCTGGCTAGTGCTGCCCATGGGTGTGAAACACACAGTCAGACCAGCTGCCTATATTGCAGGGAGCTCCCCACAGTGCACATGAAGCTCCTGCACTTGTGTACCATTGGAGGAAGCCCCGCATTATGGAGCTGGCTGCCTTCACTGATACCTGCTGTGCAGGTCCCAGGACTCTGTGGGGAAGCAGGGGTTGGGGCCCTCCTCAACTTCTGGTGAAGTATTGGGACCTGCATGGGAGGGAATGGTGAAAGTAGCCAGCTCCATTACATGGGGCTTCCCCCCATGGCGTGCAAGTTTGGGAACTGCACATGCACCGTGAGGAACCCCACACAATAGAGGTGACTGGCTTGGCTGCACTCCTCGCCACCATGTGGAATGCTAACTGGAGCCACACACTGCCAAGTGGGAGTGCCTGCACCTGATATGAGTGCCCCAAGTGCCCCCCTGCTGCTGGGCAGGGTTGTGGTTGGGTTGCACAGTATTGTGTGGGGGTTGTGCAGCACTGACAGGGAGAGTGTATGGCGGGGGACCACCCCCCACCCTCCCTCACACCCGAGCTCTCTGCTTCTACTGCCCCCCTGGGTGTGGGCCCCACACTCCTGCCAGCCCCAGCCCCATGCTCTGCACTCCCACTCAGCTGCAGCTTCTCCATGCCCCCACCACTTCCCTACCTGGTACCCAGAGTGAGCAGGATGCTGGGGAAACTGAGCAGGTCTCCTGGCAGTTGCAGCAGTGGCAGCTATGGAAACTGTGCTGGCTGGGCAAAGCCCTTCCACCCCTGAAGGTAGGATCAAGGTGCAATAAGGTATATATGTGGGTGCCTCTCTCCCACCCTCATGTAGTGAAAGGGCTGGGTTGGGTATAATTAGTTGGTGGGTACCCATGGACCAGATAAAGATTCCTGGTGGGCCAGATATGGCCTGTGGGCTGTAATTTGCCCACCCCTGGTTTAGGTGATACACCTTGAAG
>NW_017728921.1:22122098-22133134 GCF_001723895.1 Crocodylus porosus | reverse complement strand
GGATGTATGTGGGGGATGGGAGAGTATGTGGTTGGGGTTGGGTGTGTGTGTGTGGGGGCGGTCCTCAGAGTCACTGGAGTGTGTGAGTCTCTGGATTTCCATGTGGCCCCATAGCATGCAGCTCTCCACACTCCCACCCTAGCCCCCGGCCACAGGTGGCAGCAGTGTGTGGGGCCAGCCCCACCTGGCCCCATATTATGCATCTCCCACCCCAGTCCCTGGCTACACACAGTGGCATTGTGTGGGGCCAGTCCCACCCAGCCAAATAGTGCTCTTGCCCACGTCCCTAGCCACACATGGTGGCAGCATGTAGGGCCAGCCCCACCTGGCCCCATAACACACAGCTCCCCATGCTCCCACCTGAGTCCCCAGTTGCACGTAGTGGCAGCATATGGAGCCAGTCCCACCCAGCCCCATAGCATGTGGCTCCTGTGCTCCCACCCAGTCCCTGGATGCCCATGGTAGCAGTACACAGGGCCAACCCCACCCAGCACCATAGCATGCAGATCCAGCAATGTGTGGGGCTAGACCAGCTAGATACTACTCATCTGCCTGTGCTCCCTTCTCCTTTCTCTCAGTGGGAGTCCCTGCCCCCAGACCTGGGGCCTTTACCTGAATTTCCACTCTCCCAGGGAGGGAGGCTGGGAACAGCCACAGGGCAGCCAGGCACAAGCTCTTTCAGGCAGAGGGTTCTTGTCTTCAGTGCCCCTGGCTCAGTGCTGGGGTGGGTCAGGGCAAGCTGGGGTTGGGGGGTGGTTTTTCAGCATCCAGAACAACTCATGGTTCATAGAGGCACCTGCTTTCAGAGAGGCAGCCCAGAGCCAGGGCTTACAGATCTTACAGAGGGGCTCTGTGGACCAGATGGCATTGCCTGGTGGGTCAGATATGGCCTATAGGCTGTATTTTATCCCCCTGGCATAGAAGCTGACAAACACATTTAGCTCATGTAGTGGAAAAAGCTAAAGTTCTGTATGCTTCAAGCTCATCTAGATGAACCCAGGGCTATCTAACAAAATGAATCCTGCCCACCCACTCTGTTCTCCTAAACCTACAGCCCCACCGTTGCCTGTCATGCTTTTTGATAAGGTGTATATTTGTGAGAGTGCCCTTAGAATCTCAGAGTGAGTCTGAGGCAGGTGTGGGCAAAATGGTAGATCCAGCTGGCAGCCAGACTCCATTTTCCAGCAGCCCCTGCCTGCGTGGCTGGAGCCGGTTTCCATGGAGACGAGCCCCAGCAGTACTTGCAGGGCAGAGAGCTGTTCCAGGCCCAGGCTTGGATCTTGCAATGGTGATAGCATGATCTGGAGCCAGGCCAGAGCCACAATCTGCAGCCTGCATTCTCTGGGCAGGGATGTACAGGCAGCAGATTGAAGCTCTGCCCTGGCTCCTTGTAATGGTGACAGCATGGTTCGGAGGCAGAGTAGAGGTGTGCAGACTGCAGATTGCAACTCAGTCCTGGCTCTGGATCATGCTGTCACCGCTGCAAAATCCCAGAGCAGCTCCCTGTTCCACAGGAACCCTGGCTCTGCTATCACAGCAGGGTTGCTGCTGGGGTCTCCATGGAAAACAGCCCCAGCTATGCGGGCAGGGGTTTCTGGGCAGACTTTTCCTGCCCCTGGTCCTAGGTCTTCCCCTTTAACCAGCCTCAGCTGTAGCATGAACTGAACTAATGTATCTGATGTTAACATAGAGTGTGATAGTAGTGACATGTAACCAGGTTAGTCTTGTCCTATAAGTAGCTTGAAAACTCAATTTTGTATTCTTTTGGTTGACATAAGTGAATGAACTCTGTATGCCCTTTTATGAATGAATGTATGTGAAAGGGTAAGTGGTGAGACAATGTCATGGGGACAGGAAAAGAAGATTTAACTGTGTTTGTAAGCAACAAGGCACCAAATTTGTAAGTTACCAGTCAGTAAATGAATTAATAGATGGCTGAAGAATCCCTTTGAGGCCTAGGGCACAAAGGAGATAACGAAAAGGAGGAATGCACACATCCTGCCAGATGGGCAGCAAGGACACTTCAAGGCTGAGATACCAACTTTTACGACTAAACTGACCTCAGGCTGAGATAAGCAGAAGATGGATGAGAAACAACTGCAAAAACAGAAGCTAGGTACAGAAAAACCCTAGACTGCAAAACAAAATATGCCAATCTCCCTAAAAGAGGACTCCAGAAAATACCAGGTTGGGTGAGTCTCTTCAACTGCTGCTTTCTTCAGAGCACAAATGCGTCTGTTCACCCCGCTCGAGCTGCTATCTCCATCTTCTCTCAATAGGCCTGTGCTGACCACCCAGTGCCCCTATTGAGAAACTGCTGCTGGTAACTATAATAGCTGAATGGAATGGTTGTTTTGTGTTTCTGTATATCTGTGTGTAATGATGTGTATGATGATTTGTGTGTGTCTGAACCTTTATGTCTAATTCATGTAATAAATAAATGCAGCATTTTGCCTTATACCACTTTATAAAATCTTGTTCTTGATTTGATAAATGGGGAATTCAAAGGAACACAGCCACATGCTTCTCTAGTATCTTCCACCCCATTAGCTCTGGGTCCCAGGCCATGCCCAGCCACATAGTTCTTACTTTTGCCTTGCTTCCACACTTGCCTCATAGTTCTTACTTTTGCCTTGCTTCAGCCTCCTCAGCTTCAGCTCATCAGACCTTAAGTCTACAACTTTTAGCATCAGACCTCTTAGTCCATAGCTCCAAAACTAGAACCTCCACTACAGCCTCTTCCTTTCCCTTAGGCACTCCCAAATCTCATGTTCCAAAATGGCCAAAATAAGCACTTAACCAAAATAACTATCCCATCTGGGTACACTCACCACATGGAGGATCTTCCCTCCTCCCTACCAACTGGCTTCTGCCAGGACCCTAACATACCTGGTCTCCTTGTATATCCCAAGTTCATCCATCTCTCCAGGAAATCCTTCTTCCCACAGTACTCAAGAACAGAATATGTCTTTAACTCTGAGGTCAAGCCTTTATACCTGCAAACTCTACCCCCTTCTGGTCATCTGTTTCCTAGTTAAAAGAGTTAGGCCCTCAGGGTTCCCATTCATCAATCTAGGCTTGCTTCTCTTCCGCTTGCCTCCCTGTATATAGGTGCACAGCCCTGTGGCCAGCTGTTTCTCATGAAGCAGCCTCTTCACTGCCTTGCAGATTCTAGCTCTGCTGTTGGGTCCTGCTATAGGTAGCAGAAGTTATTCCCTTGCCTAGTGAATGGCAGCATTCTTAGTGCTGCTGCAGCTGCCTTTTACCTTGTGACCTGGAACGCAGATACGGTGGCCATTCGTCTGGTATTATAGAGGACAGTCCAGTTTTCTCTTGTCTTCTGTCCTCTATTGATATGAAATTGGATGCCTTTATGTTCTCTATTTTTCACCACCCCCGCCCCTGCCAACACCACTATGGCCACCTGTGGGAGCTCTCTACTCAGCCCACTCCTGCCGCTGACACTTCCACGGCTGCCAGTGGGAGCTTGCTGCCACCATGTCCCCACACTGCTGACACCACCACCACCTGTGGGAGCTTGCTGTGCCTCCCCAGCCTTGGGAAGCACACAACATTCATGGTGGTTATTCTTGAGCCTCTATTTTTGAGGTACCTCAATGGCCACCATAAGCCCAGCACTTGTAACTCCTCTCTTTAACCAGCTTGTTCCATTCAACTGTCTTTTTCCTCTCCTAAAGTAACAAGGGTTAGCTGCTCTTTGTTACACCCCGAAGGGTTAATGTGTGACCTGCAGGCCCCTCTTCCACCCAGAAGAGGGAAGCTAGGCTGCCCTTGCTTGGGTGGGGATAGTGGAGGGCTGCCAACATGGCATGTGCAGTTGGGGGTAGGGCTGTAAGAGTGGCAGGGGAATGCACTGGGCAGCCCATGTGGAACTTGTGGCTTGCAGAACCTCAAATTCTTTTGAGGTGCTGTGAAATGCATGTGGTACTCATGAATCTATTCACCATGCTTTATATTTGCAGTGCAGTGCCAAATTAGATACTGGGAAACCCCAGTATTAAAAAAACCTGTAGCAGAAAAAAGCAGGGCAGTGGACATGGTTGCAGGGTGTGCTGCCCGAAACTGGAACTTGGCCAGCCAGAACCACACTCTGACTGCTGGCCAGGCTCTGTACACCCAGATCACTGCCACTGCTACCCTGGGAGGCCTTCAGGACCCCAGGTAAGGCTTCTGGGACCAGCACAGGTGCTGGACCTAGCCTTCCCTACTCCACCTGGGGCAATTTGCCACATGCCAGAGCATATGTGCAGGGGCATGCCCGGAGACAAGCAGCAGTGGCACAAATATGTACTGCTATTTGTCCTGGGAAATGCACATTCCCACTTGTGGGAATGCACCTTTGGTGTCTGCTGCTGAGGCCAGAGATCCACACTGAGGTGTTGTGGCACTTATATTTAAGGTTTTCACAGGATTTTTTGATACCTCAGAAGGAGCTAAAATAGTAGTTATTATTCTGTTTCCATCCTGTAGGAACTGAGGTGTTATGAATAACATAGAAACCTAGTCATATTACAGTCCCATTAATAAGTTCCTGTTGCATTAGAAAGCCATTGGAAAAAAGTAAATAAATGCTAACTAAATTATATATCCAGCTAAGGAATGGTTCTTGTTAACTAGGTAAAGGTTCTGATGCCAGACATGCAGCTGTCAGGAAATGCAAAAATGAACATCTTACAGGAACTTTATCAGTGTCTCATGCTGGAGACGGATAGCAACTTAGCTCTTTTTAGCTACTAATGTTACCAGGAGTCACATAAAAATTAATGAGGCAGAGGCTGAACTGCATTATATTAAATTATAGGGACATCCATTACATCTGTGAATATGGTGTTGTGATTTATTGGTTCCCACAGAATGCTTATGGCAATTGTGTCTGAGAGGATAGTTCCATGACCAAATCACTGGAGTAGGATTCAGGATGTGCGGGTCCCCTCCTTGCTGCTGGCACAGACTCCCCACCTGATTCCAGGGAAGTAATAAGGACCACAACCTGAAAAGGGTTTCAGTGGCTAAAAGGCAGATACCACAGTGTTTTCCTTTTAGGCATCTGGGACAAGATCCAGATAGGCACTTTAGATGACTACAATGGGATTAAGTAGAATTCAGGTGCTTAAATCCAATATCAATCAAGCAAGTGCCCACTTGCACAAAATCCCTGAGGTGCCAAAATCCATTTGGTGACTACAGTTTGCCACTGAAAAATCTGTGGGCACCTGAACATCGACTTTCATAGGATCATAGGAAAGCAACATTGAAAGGGACCTCAAGCAGTTATCTTGTCTGGCCTCCTTCTCAAGGTCAGACAACCTAGTCTGTAATTAACTGGATCCTCCTTCTTCCCTTTCTTAAACATAATTTCATGCATTTTCATGCAAAGAAGGAAGTACCCTGCCTTGAGTATTTAGGTGCTCAGTGGGTATGCTCCCCCCAGCTCCATGCTCATGGAACTGAGCAGAAAATAATTTCCCCAGGCTCCACCTTGCATGCTGGATGGGGACAATGTCCCTCTGTCCCAGCAGCAGGGAGCTTCTAGCCCCTACTTCCCAATCAAATTGTGATTATGGAGTGGGGGCTGGGAGCTTGTTCCCAGCAGGTATGTGCTAAGAACACCTAATGCACTAAAGGCACTGAGTTCAGCAGAAACCACATCAGCCATGGCTGTCTATTAAAAACACAGCAGGAAATGCTAGTAGTCATCTTTCAAATAATAGCCAAGTGGTTAGAGAACTCATCCAGGAAGCAGAAAACCTAAGGTCTAGCACTCTTCTCATCCAGAGGTTTATCAAATCTCTAGCTTCTACTTTTTAGGTAAATGTTTTAACACTAGTCTGTAAAATAGTAGGGTGAAGGCACCCAAGTCTTATGAGAACTATAATGTAGCCTGAGCTTCAGTTGAGGTTTTCAAAGTGAAAGCTCAGGTCACCAACTGGCTTCTATCTTGGCTCCCCCTATACTGTTATATTGGGAGTAGGAATAGAAACTGGGTTGTCTTCCTTCTCATTAAGAAACCATCCAGTTATCTTGATCTTGGATGGCAGGCCCTCAGATTATATTTCCAATAGTCTCTTAAGGATAAAGAGTGACCCAGTTGTACTAGCTGGAAGATACTGATGCCCCCAATCAACACACTCCATTTTTGAAGAGAGAGCTAGATAGCGATGTTAGTCTAAAGTCAAGAAGAAGGCAGAGTAGAGATGCACCTTTAAGATTAAGTAAAACAGAAATGTGCACACTTTTTGTGGGTCTGACCTTACTTCTTCAGATGCTAATGAACCACTTTTGAAGGTTACAGGTCTCCTACCACTCCCAGCTAAAAGGGGATATGGATCTGCTGCTGCCCTAGTCAGGGAGACGACTATTCAGTTCAGGTTGGAAACCCCTGTCTTGATGCACGGTGGTATCTGGTTCTGAGGGAGTCTTCAGAGCAAGCATGTACCCATATGTGCTTCTGTTGATTCATTCCCACCAAGAGGTGGCAACATGGTTTGATTCTCTTCCAGAAATATCCTTCTATGCTGTATTCTGCTTTAGTACGAAGAGGAATGAGTATAATAATGCTAATTTCTGTTCATTTTTAATTCAAAAGATTAAATTAACTCAACAAGGTCCTATCCCTGTTCCCAAAAATCTTCATGGGTGCAGCCAAGATCCCCTCTAGTCTAATGCGATTAATGGGGGGAGTGGGCTTCCTTTCTCATTATAATGGTATTGGCCAAATTGGGGTAAAGCAGATTGAATTAATAAAGAAATTAGAATAACCTTCTGTAACCTGGAGTTTTACAATTGTTCTGATCTACAGTGAGTGTCCTCTCACAGCACCTCCCTGTAGTGACAGCACATTCTTCCAACACCAGGTCCCTGGTTTGGGCACCAGTATATGCTTATTCAAAATCACCAACCAGGAGATGAAAGGAACTGGCAACCTCTTAATCCCCTCTAATGACTAGACCAATCTTTTCTTTCTGTTTCCCATTGTGGCTATTGCACAGGCCCCAAAATGGCTGTGAAGTGATGAAAGACTCACTGCTTTCTGTCAGGAACCCCATCATCTGCCCATCGTCTTCCATTTGAATAGCTAATTTGCATAGCTAATTTGCTTCTTCCTATCTTAGCAATTGATGGACCAATAAAATTATTGAAGAAGACATCGGTGGCTTGGAGTTACATGCTCACTTCTGTTTACTGTTAATCTGGAAGATGTCCAAGATCCCAGAATGCATCCTGTTTGGAGACTCTCCAAGTCACTTAGTGTGTAACATTGCCCAATTATACTGGCACTTCTCCTAACCATCACTTCAACCATCTCAACCGATGCCTTACTGGCATATACTCAGCTGTGCACTAAAGTATAGAGGAAATGTCATCACTTTTTCCAACAAGCTTTACTACCTATTACGTATATGCTGGCAAGTCTCATTACAGAGCACTCCTGTAATGCCCACTGCACATTTTTTCTATGGGGCCTTGGACATCTCACAGATCTGTTAAGCCTTCCTGTAGCACTCTAAGGCTTCGTACAGAGGCAATATAGTTGTGTCCAGGTTCATTGAACAGATGTATATGGGTTCATAAATTAGTAGGTGATGAAACAGAGAGCCACACAATTCTACTGTAGTTGGTTATTTAGATGCCTCTGGTAACAGCTCCTTCTTCTACTGGAAGTTGTACCCTTAGTAGTGAATTAGTAGGACCCACTGTGTTGTCTCTTTACAGCACTCATACTCTTGGGTTCTATTTTCTGTACTTTTCAGTGAGATCTCCAAGGCCCCATAGAAAAAGTGTGCAGCGGGCATTACAGGATTGCTCCATAATGAGACTTGCCAGCATATACATAATAGGTAGTAAAGCTTGTTGGAAAACCAGCACGATTCTTAAAGAGAAGAAGGAGAAATCTTGAGCTTTTATGTATCAAAATTCTTCCTTGGGGAAATTTCAGAAGGATTAAACGTGCATATTTTCATATTAAATCAATATTCCAATTAAAAATATAGCTTTGTTTTCACTTGTTTTAACTTGGAAAATCTTGCATTGAAATTTCCCATGGAAAAATGATTTTTTTCCTATTTTCCCACAAAAATACTTCAATTTGTTCAGCAGAAGTTCTGCATCAAAAGCAGTAATATCTTGTAATTGTTAGTGGATAAGGTGCCAAAGGATATGCTGAAAATATGTACCGTAGTTCCTTGTCATGTAGGTCTAATTGCATTGGTTGTGATTCTGTCTCTCTGAGAGAGAACTAAAGGGAAGCTCCCTATCCCCAAATTGGTAAAAGAGAGGTTACTTTGTCTGATGGGGACTTGGAGAGCATGCCTGTCTCTTCTCAAGAGAATCACCTTGTTGCAAATCTAAATTAAGTTTAACTAGCATTCAGATTGGGCAATGGGAAAGCAAAAAGCATGTTAGTGCCTGGGAGGGTGGGTGGAGACCAGACCCCAGGAACTCTGAGCTCCTGTTAGTTGTTCAGTTTTCCCAGTGGTTTACATCTATTATTCCCCCCTTCCATCTTCCCCAGGTTTACAATCATAAATATACAATCATTAATGATATGCATCTATATACAATCTGATCGGGTATATGTTAATGAAAGAGGCTGATCATGAAGACCCTCCCCAGCAAAGTGGAGGAGTTATGATAAACATTTAACTTTTTAAGTAAGATGGCCTTTGCGGTTGTGTCCAGACATGCAGACACATGTGGTTTATGGTGCCACAAACTGCACACCTGGGAAGTTAAAACATGCCACGAGCTGCAGATCTGCATTGTGGGGGCAAAAACACTGAGAAAAAAAGCAGCATGGTGCATACTATAATAATATGTGCTGGAACCAGTGGAGACTTGATTGTTCAGGGAGATGGTCTGGCTGCCAGCCAGACCACCTTTTCTATTTAATTTGTGCCCCAGCTGCTCCAGCACACCAGAAGCCAGGAGGGAAAGGGAAAGGGAAGTTTGCCTGAAGCAGGACTATTTGTCCCTCATTAAAGGGCTTGTGCAGGGATGTACACTGGGGCACAAAGTAGTGGCACAAATTTGTGCTGCTACTATTTGTGCTGCTGCAAGCACATGCCCCTGCACATCTAGGTACTGCCCCAGAGCTTGTAAGTTAGGTTTTGACTCTTGACAATGAGTGCAATTCTCTATGCCAATGGGTTTCAGTTACTGTCAAAGGCCACTTCCACTTTTGCTGAGGTGTGTGCTTGTAACAGCAAAAATAGTAGAGGAACAAATTTTTGCCAGTAATTTGTGCCTCAGTGCACACACCTGAACATGTACTTGGTCACTGGACAAATTGTGCCACTTTGGGCAAATTGTCCTTGCTTAGCTCCTCCCAGCTGTTCAGCCAGGAGGAGCCTGAGGCAGTATAAGCTGACGGCTGGATGAGCAGTTCAATGTTACTTGCTGTAAGAAGCTTCTGGGGGAAGAGCTTCTGGGAGAAAGTTGGCCACACAACAAGGCTGCTGTTGTTGCTGATTGCTGCAGGCTTGGTTTCAGGAGCTTCTGGGGAGAAGATGGCCAGGCCCCGTCCTGCCTCTGGCTACCACTGGCTTGTTCTCCTAGCTTTTGGGGGTAAGTTGGCCACACCCCTTCCTGCCTTAGGCTGCTGCTGCTGTTGCTTGCCCCCCTCCCCACAAGGGGAGTCCTCTGCTGCATGCTGCTGCCCCCTTGGGGAAGGGCCCACCACACTGCATTGCACCCCAGCACTGCACCCCAACTTCTGCACGCCTGTTCTGGCCTGCTGCCCAGCCCACCACCAAGCTACAGTCAGGGGACAGTCAAGGAAAGGAGACTGCACTGTCAGTGGGGCCCTCCCCCCAACATCACTGTCAGAGCCTAAAGGTGCCTTGCCTGCCCCAGCTGTCTTGGCAGGCCACCCTCTGCCTTCACCTTCACTTTCACCTGAAGCTCACCCTGAGCGGCTGAAGTGGATGACTTCCACCACTGCTACTGCTGCTCCCTTTTCTGCTGCTGCCCATTCTCAGGAGAGAGGGAGATTGCCTGCTGCACCACCTGATGCTACACCTGCACTGGATTACTCCCTAAATGACCGATTGCTCCTGCCCTCCCCCACAGCTGACTCCCTGTATCTGATCCTGCTTTGTGTTTCCTGCCCATTGCTCTGCTGATGAGCACCTGGCTGGAGGCCTGAGGGGCTCCTGGACTGATCTTTAACAAACAAAGCCCCTCCACTGCTCTAGCCATCTTTTACATCTGCCTCAGCAGCCTCCCCCGTTGTGTTTTTTGCCCTTGTGTGCTAAGTCCTGTGGTGCACTTCACCTCCCCTGGTGTTCGTCGCATGGCTGAATAAGCCAGCGCGAGTTTCCCCAGTCCTTGTGCTGTGTATTTCCCCTCCCCAACATTCCCCAAGCATAGCCCTCCCATTTTTTGCCTTTGGGGCTGAAGCTGAGTGAGCTTCAGTGCCCTTCCTCCCTGTCTCCCCTTTTATCCCCCCACCATGCCCCTATTAGATTCACCAGCCCCACTGGATATTTTGGCTTTCTTTATCGTCTTTCCCACCCTCATGTGAAACAACAGCAGGGCAGGAACCTTCTGGGGAGGCAGATGCCCCCACAGAACTTCCTGCAGCCCCCACTATGGGGGCAGATCCCAGCCAAGCCCCCAAGTGGATGCATACCCCTGCAGCCACTACCTCAGAGGCAGAGTCCAACCACCCTCCTCTGGGGGTAGAGAAGCTTGCAACCTCTGCTGCAGGGGCAGGTGGGATTCTGGCAGGGAGCCAAAAGTGCCAGGGGGTCTTCTCTGGCCAGGTCTCTGCTGGAGGGGTTCCCAAGCCCCTTCTCCCATCAAGGGACCAAGGGAAAGGGCAGTGGGAAGGGCTCCTCTTCAGCCTCCTCCACAGCTGGGGGTGGGAAGGGCAAAGGCCCCGCCCCCAAGCCTAGACCCCCAGGGCCCGAGGGGATCAGGTACACTGTACCAGCCACCACAGCTACTCGGCCTGCCCCTGTCCCTAGCTCTGGCCCCACCGACGTAGCCCCCCAGTGGGGGACCCACAGCTATGC
>NW_017728921.1:22120425-22121743 GCF_001723895.1 Crocodylus porosus | reverse complement strand
CTCCTGGGGAGAGTAATCTCCCTGGTGGTGGCCTTTTCACTGGGGTGCCTAGACCCTGGCCTCCACCATGTGAGTCCTGCTGCACTTTTGGTTGTTCCTAGCATGCCATGCGGTGTGATAGAGCAGCATGGGCATAAACAGAGCAGTAGAGGCACCTGGCTGGTAGCCAGAGAATTGCACTGGAGGACCAGGCCTCCATTTCTCCCAGTGGACACTTTGATACAATAGAAAATATTTTAATGAAAATAAATATTGTGAAAAATAATCACATTTAACATAGAATATAAATAAGGATAGGAAATGTGGATCAGTTCTAGACTAGACTTGTATGTAGATGGCTTCTTCTGTTAGCTCTTGTTCCTGCCAAATATTTTTGCAAAATTTTCAAGAAAAACATATTTCACTATATATGGATATTTCATGTGCTTTAGTTACCTTCAGTAGTTGCCATTTCTGACTGAAGCAATGATGCAGTCTGGTAATTAGTTGCGTTTAATTCTCTTAAGCTTGTTACTATAATTAATGTCTAACTTTCTGAAGTATAATTAAACTGGAATTGTTCCATGTTCAATAGCTAAAATGTCCCATTAGATAAAGTTAATGCAACTGTCTTGCAATGGCAAATAAGGGTTTTGAGGCCTTTCTTTAAGGGACACATAAATAATCTTAAAAGAAAACATACAAGTTGAAATGCGGGTGGAATAATGACTATTTCTAATGATATTGCCATTCACAGGGTTGTCTGCGCATTAGCTATATAGCTTAATGGCTAATTACAAAGGCAGCAACATTTGTATACTCCACTGCACAGTGATGTAATACCTGAACAGAGATACCAATAGAGTTATGGCCTTATAGTCCATGAGCCAAATTTCTAAAGATCTTTAGATACCGAAAATCTGCAGTGACATGCCTAGTAGGATTTTCAAAACAACTTAGGTGCCTGCCACTCATGGTTATATGCCTACCTGCTTTTGAAGATCCATTGGATCAGGGGTAGGCAATGTTTTTTGGCTGGAATGCTGAAAAAACCACAATGTCTACCTTGGAAGGTGCCGACGTGCCGGCATGCCAGAAAGCAAAACAAGGGCAGGGGGTACATGGCGGGATGCACTGCATATTTGTATAGTTAATAAATGTTGTTTTTTTTAAAAACAGTAAATACATTTTCAAAAAATTGTGAACCTGGTGACAATAAATAAAACTTCTGATAATACCTTTGATCTTGTGTATTTGCTTTGTGCAGGTCCCTCCACAACAGCTCCCCAGCCCTGCTCATGCCCCTTACCCCTACCCACAGCCCCCACCCCCCCAGCCC
>NW_017728921.1:22113103-22119180 GCF_001723895.1 Crocodylus porosus | reverse complement strand
CACTGCTGAAAAGGAGAGCTGGGCTTCCCAGAGCCACACTATGGCTGCTGGCCAGGGTCCAGGTGGCAGAATCATCATGGATGAATCCCTGAGAGGCCCCCAGGTCCCCAGATAAGTCCACGTGGGCCAGCCCAATGCTGGCCTCAGCCTCCCCTACTCCACCTGGGGCAACTTGTCACATGCCAAAGCACATGTGGCATGGATGTTCCTTGGGGGCAGGTAGCAGTGGTTTAAGATGTGCTGTCACTGCTTGTCCCTGGGGAACCAAATGTCCATGCACATCTGGACATGGCCTTTGTGGTAGTGATATAAAAATAATGATCCTTTTTTTGTTAGTGCCATAGAATTGAGAAGACAACGAGGGGAAAGTGTGATGAAAAAAAACTTAGGTTGGATACAGAGCACGTGGCAGATAGCTGATTAAATATATAATCTTTCAATAATTACCCTGAGATCAGGAAAGTGCATGATGGGTGTACCTAGGAGTGGGAATCAAGGGCAGACTTCCAGACAGTGAGGAGCATTGGGCTTTCCATGAGTGACGGAAACTGCACATCTGTCTAGTTTAAAAATACACTGGGCAATGACACACTAAATGTGCTTCATGAATGAATCCTGCTCTGGCAAAAGGTACCTGAGGTGGACATGAGCTTTGACTCCTCAGAGTCTACTATAGCTCTCATAGAAATATGTTTGCCAGTGTATTGGCAAGATTAGATTGTCTTTTTATATATTAATTCATATGAATCATCTTAGAGAAGGCAGATAGCAGTCAAGTCATTGACCTATTTCTTTTGCCAATAACAAGAAAGGGATTACAGAGAGATCCTACCCTCCTGCTCACAGGAAGGTTCAGAGGGTTGTGTTTCTTGGTAAGATTAATCCCTGGAGCATAATAAGAAATCACTATGAGCGGCATTTCTAAGCATCCTGTGGAGCTGGCTCCATTGCTCACCGTGCCATGTTGTGCACTGTCTGTTGGAAAGGACAGGCTGGTATGTAGGGACCCCTGAGTAGACCCCTAACTATAATGATTGTACAAAAAAATCAGATAATCATTCCCTTGCACTTAATTGCAGTGCCTTTAATTGGGTCAGAATTACAGAAGAAGATTGAAGTGACAACAAAATAATCAACTTAGCTCAGTGGGAGAGTACTTGTTAACATTCCAGACTCCTGTCTGAATGCAAATACAGCTTCTACTGGCTGATAAGTCTTTGGGACTCTGCTACAAATAATGTCTTAAAAACATAACAGTGGCACACACTGGGTGCATATGCATGAGACACTTTACTGAACAGTAGACAAATCTACTGCACAGTAAAGTGTCACGATTTACACATGTGTAGCATTTATTGCATACTAGATTAGTCTACTCCACAGTTGACTACTACCTATAGATATAGGTAGTAGATTAACTGCGCAGTAGATACTGTGCAGCTACTGTGTAGACAGCTGACCTGGAGTAAATTGCATCCCATCAGCCTGGGCAGCAAAAGGTTGGGAAAATGCTTTCACCTCCAGCAGCAGTTTCCCAGACTGATGCCCTGATCAGTAGATCAGGGCACAGGGCTGTGAAACTGTCTCTTCCTCCAGTAGCTGTTTCCAAGCCCCATGTCCCACTCTGCTGATCAGGGTGTGGAGCTGGGACGCAGCTGTCCCAGAGGTGGGAAAGCTTCCCCCAGCCCCCAGATCCCAGGTCTGACTCCAGTAGCCCCTGCCAGCCTGGGACTGGCACCTCAAGGGTGGTGGGAGTGTGGACGGGGGAGGCTGGAACTCCTTCTGGCTGCGGTAGGGGGCCAGACCAGGGCAGAAGTAGCCTGGCACTGAACTGCTCCCCTCCAAAGCAAATTTGCTCCTGATGGGTGTAAATGTAGATGTGACCCTGAGGAAAGCTTACTGCTCATTATTTCACTGTGCAGTAAGCTTTCAGTGAATTAATGGCATCTGTAGACATGTCCACTGACAGCAGTTCTCAGAGCTGCATGTAGTATCCTTTACCCTGGCAATTTTTAAATTGCAAATATAGGCCATGTTTTTCAAGCCTGGGTGCCTTACTTTAAGCTCCTAAACTGGTATTTAGGAACCTAAATAGGAACTCCTAATAGAAGCTAAGATTCTCAAATTAGATCAAGGGAGGTATGTACCATCAACATTCAGTGGGAGACAGTGCATTACTCCTTAACCATTTTTTAAAATTATAGTCTCTTTGCCTAAAAATAAACTGAGGATCCAAACTTTAGATGTCCAGGTGTGGCCATTCATTCATTTCAGGTAGTCTATCATTCTGTTCTGGTTTTTCCATCAAAAAGGAGCCAATGTGTCCCCCCTTGGTCCCTTACTAAACTTTAAAGATTCTACCTCCACAGACTGTCATTTCTACTTTAATTTTGAGCAGAAAGAGGTAGTGTCCATATCAGTCTGAAGTCAGGCAGAAGGCAGGGTTGAGTTGCACCTTTAGACTAATTTAGAGATGCATAAACTTTCAGAAGCAGCACCTCACTTTATTAGATGCCATGTGTAGTGCCCCCGAAAGTCCTTTCATAGTGTCTGGCTAAGTGAGTGCGACAGGGCAGCAAGCCTGCCCTGTCACAGAGGTCTGAAGGAGTGAAGGGAAACAAGTAACTTACCTTTGCAAAGACACTAGGAGAGGAGGAATAAGGTGGCAAGCCTGGAGTGTGGCAGAGAGACCCGAAGGGGAGAGAGCGGGACCCAAATGAAAACAAAAACAAAGTGCTGCAGGGGGCAGGGAGAGTGGTGAGAAAGTGACTGCTGTGGGAAAGGCAGCAGATAGCTGGAGAAATTTAAAAGGGGAACTGGACTTGTAGCTGGGTCCCAAAAGACGGAGAAAAACATCCAGAAGAAGACCTGTGGGAACATGGGAGGGTGACAGCAGATGGCCAAGAGGTAACTGGAAGAAGAGTCCTGAAGAGAAACTTACCCGAGAAGCCAGAGACAGGAGATGGCAGAGACAGCTGAGTTGGTGAGTCTGACACCAAGAGACATTGATTATCTGCCTGCGAACACAGAAAAAGAAAGAGACAAAACCAAGTGGGGAGATGAGTCAGGGGAGGTGACCCCTCATGTTCAGATATTGTTAGATAAAGACAAGGTTGAACAGAGTAACGGTCTGCTTGGGGCTCGTGTGGGGAAGAATGGGGCAAACAACCTGGAGCAAGAGCGTTCTGAGTGAGAGGTGGAACAAAGTACAGCTACGGTGTTGATTCTCTAGAAGAGACATAATAAATAAGAAGCTGAAACATCAGGTGTGGTAAGGGCAGGGTATGGGGATGGTGGAGGACTGTGAAAAGGAGTCCTTATTCTGAACCGCAGATATGATACCAACCTTGTCTCTCAGGACCGTGTTTATCTTCATACCTTTTCCCATCAAAGTCATGGCAGGAGAGATATAAAGGACATTACCCAATTCATAATAAATGAGAGACTCTGATTTTATTTTCTGGACATGGCTAATTTTTCACAGTGAGCTGTTGCTATTGAAAGCTAATGCATCTCTGAACTATTCAGTCTGTAAAGAACAACCCTACCCTGCCTTCTTCCTACCTTAATTTGGCACTAGAATCATTACATTACTGGTGAAAGGGAGAAGAGCATTAATCTCAAAGTCCATGGTGACCAACAGTACCATTTCCATTGCTATTTTTAGAATCCTCTACTTACAGCCGGCCAATGTATTTCTTCACTTCTTCACCACTTACCTCATCAGGGGGTGTTTCTGTTATAGCACCTTTTCCTGACAATTCAAACCTATGTTTCTGGGGCTAAATCCTGTTTGCTTCACACATCCAACTGTAACTGCAGTTTTTGACACTTACATACAGTTTGGGATTAAACTTCCTTCTAAGGCAAAATGCAATTGCCCTGTATATACACATACGGGAAGTAAAAAAGAAGGAAAGTTCTTCTACCTTTTGGTGCCATAGACTATTGGTTAAAGCAGTTGTCCAGAGAGACCCTAGACAATTCTGAATGAAATTTGAGCTACCATTGTCTACTTGGAAAATTGCTCAAGCTTGGTAGGCAGTATGCAGGCCTTTTAACAATTTTCCTCTTGAAGCTGATCCAATGGGCAACCCAATGGCACAGAGATGCAGAAGGGAGAAGCAAGCAAAGCCCAAGGTTTGTGGCTCAGTGGGTGCATCTACAAGTGCTATTAACTCTCATTAGGATTACTGTGCAGTAAAATACTGTGCAGTAAGCCTTCCACCAAAGCACATCTATACATGCTCCCTGTTGGGAGCAGATCTGTTCCTGCCATGCTCTGCTCCCCTGCAGCAGCCAGCAGGTGTCCCAGGCTCTCCCAGGTGCTAGCTTGGGGACTGGCAAGGGGCACAGGGATGGTCCCAATCCACACAGGGCCAGGAGAGCTCTGCCAGCTGCAGCTGTCTCCTGACCCTGTGCACATCAGGAGGGGCCTGGTGTATGTTGTGCTGGGAGACAGCTGCCCCTGCAGTGGAAAGAGATCTCCTGGCACCATGCCTATTGGGACATACTGTTGCTAGTGAGTTACCTGCCAGGCAGGGCTTCCCTGCCTGGCAGGGGATTCACTGGGAGCTGTCCCAGGTATGGGGCAGCTGTTGGCTAGCCTCCTGCCAGGCCACAGAGGAGGGGCTTGCCAGCATTTGCCCTGCTTGGCATGGAGCTGTCTGCTCTTGGAAGTGGGTGGGGGCTGGGAATCTAATCCTCATCCATCCCCTGGAGCATGGCATGAGGCTGGGTGCTCCAGGGAATGGATGGGGATTGGGAATACAGCTCCCACCCGCTCCCTCAGTGCAGCTAGCTCTGCACCATGGAGAGCTGGTCTGGGATGCAGACAGGGGCTGCCTTTCCAGCCCTTGCTTACCCTCTGTAGCTGCCATGTCCATGCTGGGAGCCAGGAGCCAAGAGCCAAGACAGGGGCAGAGCTCCCCAGTCCCAGCACTGATTGGATCCCAGATCCTGTGGGGAGCTAGGACCTGAGAAGCACCAGGACCAGGAACAGAGAGCTTCCTGTCCCCTGTGGTCTCCTGCTGTCTAGGTTGACTGGGTGCAAATTTGCTCCCAGTCAGTGTCTACAGGAGCGCTACTGCACAGTAACTACTTCGCATTTAATCTAGTACTTGTATTTACAGGTACTAATTAACTGCACAGTAGACTAATTTAGGGTGCAGTAAATGCCCCACATGTGTAGATGGTGACACATTACTGTGTAGTAGATTAGACTACTGTGCAGTACAATGTTTCCTGTAGACTTCCCCAGTGAGGTGGATGTAACACTGAAAAGAAGGGCATGCTTTTTCCTAGCCTGGGTACCTGCTCCCTGTGGGGAAAAAGCTCCCCCCATACTCATTTATCCATTTTATCTAATGACTATTAAATGCAGGCAACATTGGGCCAACTTCAGCAGGAGGGCTGAAGAAGGTCCTGGACATTATATTGCCCATGGGTAAGAGCACGCTCTTCTCTTTCAGGAAGCAGGAAATACAAACCCCATCTACGTGTGGGGGACTAGAATCGAGTCCCTGAGCAAGTGCTCCAACCAGTAGGCTATCAGTCCAAAACATGGGGGTCCTTCAATAGAGTAATTTCTCTTGTTCCTTTAGACTAAAATTTCAGAATTTATGCTTGCTTATCTGATCTGTCATATTCCACTGCTGCTGATTACATGGAGCACGTTTCTACTGAACATGCTCAGTAAGGATGTCTAGGCTTGTACCCAGAGCTGAATCACTAACTGCGTGTCAATGCCAAAAATTTCAGTTATTCACCTATGTATGATGCTAGGGTTGTGCGAGGCTTTGGACACAGCTTTGGATCTGGAAAAGCTTTGGATGCTTCAGAGTCTGAAGCAGCATGTCTGGATCAAAGCACTGGATTCGTTAGGTTTTCTGAAGTGGTTCAGAGCTTCTGAAGTGCTTCGGAAAAGCTTCAGAGCCACCTCAGAGATCCAGCCATAGGGCATAATGGGGAAACAATGAAATATCTATAACTTTGTTGTTTTTTGTCTGATTTGGATGAAATTTGCAGGAATTACAGTACCTGCTCAGAGCATGAAGCCTGCCAAGCTTCAAGAAGAT
>NW_017728921.1:22102788-22105105 GCF_001723895.1 Crocodylus porosus | reverse complement strand
GGCTCATGTAGAGCCCCCCAAACAGTGTGGGGCAGTGGGGGGCAGCAGGGATTGCCCCCTGCCCAGAAGCACCTGCTGAGCCGGGGCTTTTTTTTCAACAAGTGTTGGAGCTGGGGTAAGCAGGACAGCAATTGCCAGGCTGGGAGAGCGGGCGGGGGATGGGCCTGCCTGATTCAGAGATTCCGCCAAATTGAATCAGAACAGTGACTCAATTCACCAAATTGAATCACTGTCCCCTGAATTGGCTGAATCTGAATCTGAAGTGAATACTAGCCGCTTTGCACAGGCCTAGTATATAATAAGTCTCGGACCTCATAAGAACTAATTTAGAGAAATTGTATTAAAATGCAAACTGTTCATGTGATTTTAATTTATCATGTTATCCAGATGTTTCTGCTGAATGGCTTTTCTTGCTGTTAACTACATTGCCAGTTTTTACACGATCAATAATATCAGTTCATTCATAAAGTACTTAATAGTTTTGACTCAAGAACACGGATCCCAATGGGACCCACTAGAAGTACCCTTATTGGATAATAAGTTATTTAGAATTAGCTATGTTAATTCACTTATTATGGCTTCATTGATTTTTAAAAGCAGAATATTGTAAAGTATGAAGTCAAATGTCTTGCAGAATCCTTAACTATATTATGTCAAGAAAATTAATGTTAATTAAGTGTACCCCGAGCTTTACAGTTGTTCTTGAGATCATCATGCCCGAGCCATGTATACCACCCTTCCCATTTATATCACACCTTGTAGTGTACTCCAAAGCTGTCTGCATACTTAGTTTTTGAGTATGACACTAAGCTATACCCCTGGTTTCTTCTTTGGAGTCCTTCAAGGAACTACATTGTACATCACTTGTCTCTTCTTCTAGGCTTCTCTTCTTTTTCAGGCAGCAGAAAGAGGAAGTGATGTGCAGAAGTGCCAGAATTTAGGAACAAAGAATATAGGCAAACTTCTTGTACCCAAGACCTGAAATCTGGGCAAGTTTCAAGCTTAATGTAGAGAGTGGTGACTTCTGGGACACAGAAGTATACCTGAACTTATCAGGTCAGGCTAGACTGCTGCTGGGGTGAAGATTATATTTTTACAGTATAAGATAGTCAACAGCAGGTATTGGCTAGAATAACTTTAAGGGAGAGTATAACAACTAATATAGACATAGCCTTTGTCATCCAAAAATAATATCAAGTTTATCTGACAAAATCTTATTTCCACAAATCTGTGTGCATTGGAATTAATTTTGTTGCCATCCTTTATTGAATCTCATATTAATCTTTCCATGATTTTGCCTTTTGTGTACTGCAGGGGTTTCTCTGTCCTAGTGAGATCACATGAAAAGTAACAGAGCAACCAACTTTATTGAACCAAAAAAAAAAGGCAGCTTAATTGCTTTCAAGCATAACATCACATATATGTAAAATACAGTACATAGTACCCCTCCACCCTGATAATGTAGCCCTTTAAATCCTTGGACTGGAGGTTGACTCCTCTAGAAACCCCTCCTTCCTCCTGTTGCTAAATTTAGTGGGGGAGGGAAAGGGTGAACAGCAATGACACTCACCCCCTGGGCTCTTGAAATGTGTAAAAGCTAGGCCTGTGTGAATAGGGAAATATTAAATTTGGATTTGTATTCACTGATTTGAAGGACAGCGATTCAATTCAGAGATTCAGATCAGTGCCCTGAATCAATTCAGCTGAATCAGCATGGAAGATTTGGCACTGATTTGGAGATATTCAGTGATTCAGATTGGACAGGGAGAGGTAGGCACAGCTGGGTAGCTCCTCCAGATGTTCCTGCCTCTCCCTGGGAAGGGAGAGCCATGGGAGAAGCCCCCATGGCTGCCCCACCTGGCCCCATCCTCTGCCCAGCCCCAGCCTAGTCCCAGTACTTTAAAAAAGCCCCACACTCACCAGCTGCAGAAGTGGTGATTGGGGTCTCTGAGCACTCATGGCAGAACCCCCCTGCATAGTGTTGGGCAGTGGGGGGCAGCAGGGATCACCCCTCTGCTTGGCACTTGCATGGCAGCTGCCCCATGGCACAGGTGCGGTGCAGCTTAGCAGGGCACTGTGCACTGTCTGGAGCTGTGGTCACTGGGGCTGAGTGCTGTCAGGCTCTGGCTGACACGTGGAGCAGTCCCAAGTCCCAGACAATGTGTGGCAACCTGTTGAGACATGCGCCATCTTCATGATATGACAGCTGCCATGCAGGTGCCAGGTTGGGGGGGGAAGCCCACTGCCCCGTGGGGGGGGGTGTGGTGTGTGTGTTGGGGGGGGTTCTGCCACGAGTGCCCAAAGGCCCCAATTGCCA
>NW_017728921.1:22075667-22102118 GCF_001723895.1 Crocodylus porosus | reverse complement strand
TTGCCTGTTTAGTCTATGGCCAAATCTCCGAATCAGCCAAATCTCTTCTGAATCTTTTCCCAAATTGATTCAAATGCTTCAAATCAATTTGGAGCTTTTACTTGGTCTCCCAATTCAATTCAGATTTGGAGATTTGGTCCCCAAATTGGGCTGCATCTCCTCCGAATTGAGTCAGCTACCGAAGCTTCATACAGCCCTAGAAAAAGCAGGGATTGTGACCAGACCCTGGGCTAAGCTATGGGTGAAATCAGAACTGACAGCACATACAGACCTCACAGTTCAGAGAGCTCACTGCCACCCTTGATCACTGCAAGGGAGGATATGTGGTGAGCTCTCTTCATTGTGTATGCATTACACTACCAATGTGTGTGGTTGCACCTTCCTTTCTGTAATTCTGGATCTGCTCATGTACAATAGACTTAGCTACTTTGCACCATAATGTCAGGAAGTGACAGGAGATAAACACAATACAGAATAGTGCCACATATACCTAATGCTTAGAACATAATGCTGCCTGGGATAAATTTCAGTGCCACTGGCCTATAATGACCTGTGTTGTCCCATTTATTGTTTTTTTTTCTTTATTGCTTTTAGTTTTGTTGCTGAGTTTGTTATAACCAAATCAAACGTAAATCTTCTCAGCTGTGTAAGACACAGCTATACTGGAGTTTTAGTGCCAGATTGCATGCCTAGAGCATTTTTTTCTCCAATAATTTTGAATACAACTCCTTTGAACATTTGGTTGCCAGAGTCACTCCTGGCTGATTAGTAGAATATACTATATCCTTCACTGAATTTCTCTTGAGAAAGATTGTAATTTCCTCATACAAACCAAATAACATTATCTGGAACGATCTTTCTAGGCAAACCATGTGCTACAAAGGTATTTCTCAAGTGCTTTATGAAAGAGGCTTATGATGTGCAGAACTTCTAGCTACCTAGAACATGAAGACACACATGTGTATTTATTCTTCTCTGCAAAATCAGCATGTAGCTTTCACCAAAGCTTAGTAGTCCACTTCCATGGATAGACAGAACAGTTGGTATTAATTTCCATGACTATTATGCAGCTCCTGGTAATTAATCTCTCTTTTAGTAGCTTGGCTAATGCTTGGTTGAAAATTTTTTTGTTGAAGTTTTGTTTTGATTGGAAATTCGCTTTTTTTACTAAGGATAATTTTTCCTAGCAAGTGTTTGCTTTCCATAGCAAATGTCTAGATAAGGGCTGTCCAATTCAAGTGGAAGCCTGCAGTTTACATGCAACTCTTGATAGGTTAAATTTCAGCTTGCATGTCTCCAGAATCCAGGGGGTGAATGTTGCTGTTACTTGTCCTGCTACCCACAAATTTGTAGGCTTCTGTTATCACTGGTGACTAAAATTAGTGGCAGGGGAAAAAAGAGAGCCATGCTAATGCAGCAGTTCCTGCAGCTGTACCAGTAAACTGCTGCCCTGTCATTTGCAGTGGGTTGTAAATTGAACGTTTTATATCTGTGCCATGGTTATGCTTATGCTAAGCTGCCATTTTAAATGCACTTCCATTTTGTAGAAAATGAAGTAGTAAGGGTGTGTGCTAGGGCTGTGTGAGATTTCACTGGCTGTTTGATTTTGATATTGTTTTGACTTGCTTCAAGCTCAAAACAGTGAAATTGAGATGAAATGAGTGGCTTTGAAACAGCCTTGGAATGAAATGAGGGCAGTCAAAATGTTCCAAAACGTTTCAAGTTTCGAAGCTCAAGCTAGGCTTGCCTGCAGGGAAACAGAAAGTAGGAGATGGAGGGGGAAGAACTGCTCTCATATTGACTGTGTAGCTGGCCAGTGACTGTTATTCTTTCCTGAGGTCCCTTTAAATCCCAGTGCTCTGGGGGAGGGAAAAACAGCAGAAGAGGGTCAATTGTTTGAACTGGCCTGTTTTCTGCCTTGGAATCTGACACTTACTGAGCTGCGTCTTCCAGTACCTCAGGAGTGCTAGACAACGAAGGCTACTACTAGCATTGATTTGAATGATTTCCTACTTGCTAGCCTAGCCTAGCAATTGTGATTCCACAATACCTTCTTTCTTCTAGACCCTTTTATTTTATTATTAGTCATTAAATTTATTCTTTCCAATTTTATAATTATAATGGATATTACACTATAGAATTTAAGTTATATAGGAAGGGAGATACATTTATATTTTATTTCTACACATTTATATCTTGCAGCATAGGCTACACACCTTAGAGAACTTATATAGGAACACAGATACATTTATATATTTGTATAAAACCAAGATGCTATGAAACACACTGTAATGGGGGAGGGGGTGGGGAGCAGAAGACTAGCGGTGCCCATCTCCATGGGACCCACCCACCTGTTGTTAGGCGGACTGCCCACCTTCTCACCCACCACACCTTGGTCTTAATTGATTAATTAGTAAATGTAATTAGCCAGAAGGCTGCCCATTTACTGCCCCACTGCTAGGGGGCGCTATCTGCAGCTCCATTCCTCCCCTACACTGCAGCCCAAGCCTCGCAGATGACATCATGATGTTCTCATACATGCCAGTCCCCCCAGCATCCTGCTATAGGACCCCACCCGAGTTCCTTCCTTCAGGCAGACTCTGCCACCATCATACCGGGCCACACATCTCCCTGCCACTGGTTCACCTCCTGGGTGTGGTCCCCTCACTGGGACCTTCAGCTCACACTAGCCCCAGCCCACCTCCAGGCCAGTCGGGACTCCAGGCCCCTGGCTCTTGGGCGTCCCTTTCAGTAGGCCTCCTTGCCTTTCTGACCCTCCTGGTCCTGTCCCCAGCCCCTGCCTAGGCCAGTCAGGGGAAGCTCTGGCAGGCCTTGATGTATGACCAATAGTCTTATCCCAGGGTCCCTCTCCACAGAGGTGGGGAGCTGGGGTTACCTCACACCATGACTGGGACCTCAGGGTCTCACAGGGGACTCTCACTCCCCACCAGGCAGCAGGTCATGGTACTACTACTGGTATAGTATTCAACCCAAACTCTGCCTCCCCACATTGGAGGACTTATTGGGGTCAGGACTCAGCTCTCTCTCTTTCTGGCTGCTCCCCCCTCACACTATGCTCATAACATCCCCTTTACTTAGAGCCTTGAGCCCACCTGTGGAGGGAAGCCCCAAGTGGCCATAGCCATGCCTGGCCCCAACTCTCCTCCTCAGGGCCTCAAACCCCAACAGAGCTCAGGTAGCCTTGGCCACACCTAGCCTCCAACTCTCCTTCTCAGGGCTTGCACCCTCACAACTTTCTTCAGTGTACATGACCCACCCAAACATGAGGACTAGGGGTCAAGGCACCCCAACCCATCTTTCACCAGGGTGATCACTGGCTTGGCATTTCCTGGGGGCTCCTGCTCCACTGGAAGCCCCACCAGGCCACCCACTCCTGGCAGGGTGTAGTTTCTAGTTGTACCCAGGACCAGGAGCCTCCTACCATCCCCTACAGCTCCTCCCCTACCTCTAGATGAAACTCAACCACCCTCAGATCAGGCAATGTTGTTGCCTGCTCCCCAGTAGCCAAACTGCCTTGTTTATATAGGCAGCCCTGAGCCTAAAATGGCTGCCCTCATTAGGCACCTGGAGGCTGCCAGCTCGAGGGCCTTAAAGTGGCAGGAACACATAGTGCCCTGCCACACACATCATGGAGCATGGTGGAAAGGCAGCTGGCAAGATTTCAGGGAGGGGCAGAAGAGGGGGTAGAGGGAGAGGTGTAAGACCCACCCCCTTCCCCAAACTGAGATGCAGCCTCTTTCCTACAATTAGCAGGGATGAAGCTTCCAGACGAAGCAAGGAGAGGAGAGCAGTGTCAGTGCCAGTGCTACTGCTATTGACTGTGCCTGAGACTGCATCCTCTCCAAGGGCACCAGCCATAACCCCCCCCACCACAACAAGCACCAGCACCAGCATGACAGTTTCCTCCACCCTCATTTCACTTCCCATGTTGAGCCTTTCAGTACCAGAGGAAGAGCTGGAGCTGGATCTGAGTGCCCTTGCAAGGGAAATTCTGGGGAAGGAGGGGAAAGCAGCTGAATTTGTGCTCCACACTCCTTAAGTTTCCCCGTGAGCCAGGTCTCCTTCTGCAGGAGGCACTTTAGAGGAGGCTGAGGTAGAGGTTGTGGAGGCAAGTGGCTCAGCTGAGTCTGCTCCTCCTGTTGCTGTGCCTCTGCCTGCTGAGGAGGGGGAAATTGCAGCATCCACACATGCACCCACACTTCATAAGTGAGCGGCTAGTGTGGTCTGGGATCATTTTGAGCTGGCAGATGATCCCACATATACTATCTGCCTGCACTGCCAAACCAAAACCACCTAGGGCAAGAGAACAAAACACATGAGCACCCTGGGGATGCTGATGCATCTCAGCAGGCACCACCCCCTTGCCCTTGCTCCTCCTCAGCCTGGCACCAGTGAGAATGTGCCCAAAATAAAATCCCCCTTTCACTGCAAAGTCCTCATCCCCCCAAAGCATAGACAGACCACCCTGGCACAGTGGGAGAAAGGCAGACACAAAGTGGAACATATTGCAAAGGTGAGCAAGATCACACAGAGCATTGGGGAGATGCTTGCTGTTGATGGCCAGCCCTTATCCTTAGTTGAGTGGCCAGGGTTCAGATGGCTCATGGCACTTGTGGCCACATCCTACCAACTGCCTGCATGCACTACCTTCAGCAGGACAGTGGTGCCCTCCCTGTATGAGGCATGCAGAGAGTACTCAAGGGAGAAGCTGCACAAGGCAGGTATGCAGGTGGCCTTAAACTTCACTTTGGACATCTGGAGCAGCCAGGGTGGAGATCACACCTATCTTTCCCTCACAGGGCACTGGTGTGATCAGTCAGGCTATTGGTGGGTTCTCCTTTAAGCCAAGGTGATGGATGATGCCCACATTGCAACACAGATCATGGAGACCATGAACCACTTGGTGCAGGGCTGGCTCATTGGGCATGGCGAGCTCACCTGCATGTTCATGGTCACCAAAAATGGGGCCAATGTGGTCAAAGCGGTCTGTGATGCCATCTTTGCTGGCATCCACTGGGTAGCACACAAGTTCCACCTCATTGTTAGGGATACTTTGGAGGAGGGCAGGGCTGCTGGTGATGGCACCAGCACCACCAGCACCACCAGCATGCTCATTTCCAAATTCAGGAAGGTGGCAGGCTACATCCACCAGAGCATCAAGGGGGGCAAGATGCTGTGGGACAAAAAAGCAGAGCTGAACATCCCACAGCACAAAATCATGCAGGATGTGGAAACTCATTGAAACTCCACACACCTGATGTTTGAGAGACTGTTGAAACAACAGAAGGCCATCCATGAGACGATAGATGCTCCTGGGTGACAGGGACTGCCAACAAGAACAGTGGTACACCTTGAACTTGTTCCAAGTGTCCCCTCCCCCCCCCCCCGCGATTCCAGCAGGACTAGCACAGATGATGAAGTAGAAGAGGAGGAACAGGAAGAAACCAGTGCAGCCAATGCGGTTTCTCTTCCCAACAACACTCAATCATTATTTTCTCTTCCAAAGACCCCAGAAGATGTGGGACCAGTGATCTCATATGGCGGGCTTTAAACTAGCTTCACCAGGGGAAGGGGCCACTTCGAGTGGAGAGGATGCTTCACCAGTATGCAGGGTGACAAAAGGAAGGGAAGCCCAGGTAAGCATCAATGCTTGGAGAGCAGGGGGCCACAACTGTCCTAGGAGTGGGAGAGAGGCATGTGCACCCTCAGGAGGCCTCATGCCTCTACAATAATGCTCGTAGTATGGGGAGTAAGCAGGAAGAACAGTGCCTCCAGATTGCGAGTAAGAACCCAGACTTAGTAGGGCTCACAGAAACCTGGTGGGACCCTACCTACAACTGGGTGTTGGGCATTCACCCTATATAGAAGAGACAGGACAGAGAGGAAAAGTGTGTGGGGGGTTGTGCTCTATGGCAAAGAGCACCTCACAACATCAAGGATTAGGTTTGGGTTAGAGGAGGGTTGGACAGAGATGCTATGGGTAAAACTACACGGGGGCATGGCAAAAGGGACCTTATGATGGGTGTCTACTACAGACCACCCAACCGGGGGAAGAGCTGGACCAAAACTTCACCAGTCAGCTTATGGATGTGGTTAGGTCAAGGGAGGTTATTGTCATGGGTGACCTAAACTACCCAGACATTTGCTGGGAGGAGCAGACAGCCAGGTCTGACCACACGCATAGGTTCTTGGCTGTATTACAGGACCTTCACCATATCCAGGAAGTGCACAGCCCCACTAGGGGTAATGCCTTGCTGGACCTGGTCCTGGCTATGGGGGATGACCTGGTAAGGGGACTGCAAGTCCTTGACCACCTGGGCAATAACGATCATCACCTGCTGGATTTCACTATCCAACACAGGTTGTCAAGGGCTCACACCAAGGCTAAAGCCCTTGACTTCAGAAGGTCCAACTTCAATGAGCTTAGGAGACTAGTGGGGAAGGCACTGAGGGCCCAGAAGGTAAAGGAGATGGGATTCCATGAAGGATGGTTGTACCTTAAGGGGGCGATCCTCCAGGCCCAAAGGATAACAGTCCCTGAGAGAAGCAAGGGGGGTAAGAGTGCTCAGAAACCCCCTTGGCTCAGCAAGGGAATTCAGCAATGCCTGAGGACTAAAAGAGGGATGTACATCCAGTGGAAGAGAGGAGCTATCACCAAGGAGAAGTACTCCTCCTCGGCCCATGAGTTTAGGAGGGCTATTAGGAAGGCCAAGGTAGAGATGGAACTCAGGCTAGTGTCCAGGATTAAGAACAACAAAAAGTCCTTTTTCAAGTACATTGGGAACAAGAAGAGGGCACCAGGCAATGTAGGGCCCCTGCAAGACGCAAATGGTAATCTTGTGTCTATGCCAGACAAGAAAGCTCATATTTTTAAGTTTCTTTGACTCTGTTTTCTTGAACAGGGACCAGGATATCCCACCTACCAGAGGTAGGGACAATCTTGGGGATTGCTCTGTCAGGCCTTCAGTCAGTGCAGATATAGTTAGGGATCTTCTGGAAGGGGTAGACATTTTTAAATCTGCAGGTCCAGATGCCCTCCACCCAAAGGTGTTGAGGGAGCTGGCAGGTGTCATCGCGGAGCCCTTGGCCTGGCTGTATGAGCATTCATGGTCTTGTGGTCAGGTGCCAGGGGATTGGAAACTAGCTAATGTGGTCCCAATTTTCAAGAAAGGGAGAAAGGAAGACCCAAGTAACTATAGGCCTGTAAGCCTTGCCTCGGTGCTCGGGAAGATCTTGGAGAGAATCATCAAGGAGCACAGCTGTGGGGGGCCAGTAGGGGAGATCATGCTCAGGGGCAATCAGCATGGGTTTGTCAAAGGAAGGTCCTGCCTGACCAACCTGATTGCCTTTTATGACCAAGTAACTAAATCCTTGGATGATGGTGTTGCCATGGATGTAGTCTTTCTAGACTTTAAGGCTTTTGACACTGTCTCTCACCCGATCCTTATCAATAAATTAAGCCACTGTGGCATTGATGCCTGCACAGTTGGATGGGTGAAAAATTGGCTGATGGGGCACACCCAGAGAGTAGTGGTGGATGACACCTGACTGAGCTGCTGCTGGAGGTAAGGGAGGAACTATGGGGATGGTAGGAGGTTCCTGGGGACCCAGTAGGGTCCCAAGCCCCAGAAAGAAGGCTTGGGCTTAGAGAGAGCAAGGCCCAGCCTATAAAGGGTGTTACAACTTGTGGGCCTATGCAGAGGCTAGGCAGGCCTTGATTAAGCAGGGCAGGGATCAGGTAAGCCCAGTGGAACTAGGCCTCATCCAATTTTTCTGGGGTGCTAGTTCAGCCCAGCTTGTGGTGGTGGCTCAATGGTAGGGCCTAGAGGGGGAGCCACTTTGGAGTATGGAGAACAGTGGCTGCCATGTTGACTTTCTGAACTCTCGACTGGTAAATGTAATGGAGTTGTGGCCATAAGGAAGAAGGGCATTTGAGTCCACCCTGAGGGGCAGGCCAGGGCTGCAGAGAGCCATCTGGTACCCCAACTGGTCTGGAGGTGGGGCCAGAGCCTATATAGGCTGAAAGTCCTCTCGAGGAGGGTGGGGAGGGGTGGGACATCACATCTGACAGAGTAGAGGTCAGTTATCAAGCTGGCTGTGAACGAGGAGGATGCAATACAGCCTCTAGAGGGGAGGATTCCAAAAAGGGTCAGCTGCCTGAGAACTATATCCAGGTCCTCAGAGGATTAGACCAAGGGCAGGTAGGCCTGCATTGGTCCTGGGTAAGACCTAAAACTGCACCCTGCTGGGAAAGGATGGCCTGGTAGGGCTGCCCATGGTAGGGTAGCTCCCTAGAAATGCCAGGCTAGTTGCCTCCCCAATGAAAGGTGGGTAGGGATGCCTTATAACCCCAGCTTCTACCATCAGGTTGGTAATTAAGAACAGGGGCCCAGGCATGTCTGTGGACACCTGAGCCCATGAGGTACCAGACCCCAAGCCTCAGAGATGGGGAGCAGTGGTGTTCACCCCAGAGAGGGAACAGGAAGGGGGCCCTGTGCAGGTTCACGTGGAGTGTAAGGTACAGATCACAGCAGGTTGAGAGTGGCCTAGTGAGGGGCAGTATGAAAGAGGCCCAGTGAGAGTGGGTGGTATGAATGAGGCCCAGTGAAGGGCAGAATGCCAGGAGGAATAACAGAGACCCCAACAATGGGTAGAGTTTGGCCTGGTCTTGGGCCATTAGTAAGAACAACTTACGATGATCTCTGTGAGGTATGGGACATAGTAAGGGAAGGCTGGAGCCATATGTAAATCCTTAGTCATCGGGGCATTAAATGGGCAGCCTCTTGCATTTATTACAATGAGTGTCATAACAAGGCATGCCAGGAAAGACCTTTCAGCCTGCCCTAGACAGGGGGGTGGGCTCATACTGTGACCAGGCCTTGGAGGTTGCCCGTTGTCACAATTATCTAAGAAAGAGATTCTGTAGACTGATTCTACTGCTGATTATGCCTCCAAGTTTTCAAAACAATCAAGATGGTGACTGTGGGAGACTTGTCCTGATAAGCGGGTAAAAATAAAGGTGGTTTCTTGTTGGCTGCTGCCAGACTCAGTATCTTCCTTGGTAGCTAGATGCCTAGCTGATGTGAATTGGATGGGTTGTAATGGATTTAACAGAACTATGAAAATTAACAACAGCTGAAGGCAGTTTTTTTTCCCCATCAGAAGTCTATAGAAGTAAGGAAATAAAAAATGTTTTAAATAAATATGAAATAACTTAAGTGGACTGGAGTTCAATACTTGTTTCCTAGCTTAGGAGGAATTCATTTCAGCTTTTGTTAATGTCCTTGAAGGAAATGCATTGAGTTTCTCTTTACCATCTTTGCATATAATTGAAATTGCAGCTAATACCCACCTGACAAGATAAAGAAAATTGCCAGAAGAAAGTACACTCATACACTGAAGCTACTCTTTAGTTTCTGCTTTTGTGCCTTCAAAAGCCTGATTCCATTTTTGCACCCCCCTTCATTCTATATTGTGTCAGTGCTACACCATTTTTCTATTAAATTTACAACACTGAAATAGAAAAATGCATTGGTAAATCATTGTTTCAGCTGTGCAGAGAACAGAAGTTCTGTTTTGTGAAGGGATTTTCTGAAAGGAAATTTTCCATAATTTTCTTCACAAAGCCAAATTATGGGAAAAAAATCATGCCAGGTCAGTTAAAATAATTAGATTTTATTTTCTTTTAAAATTTTCATAGGATCTTAGGGAAGTAGGGCTGGAAGGGACCTCATGTAGTCATCTAGTTCAACCCCCTGCTCTAGGTAGAATTATTCCTTATATAGCCATCTCTGTCAAGTGTCTGTCTAACCTGCTCTTGAAAATTTCCAGGGATAGAGATTCCACAATCTCTCTAGGTAGCCTGTTCCAATGCTGGACCACTCTTTAGTCAGCAAGTCCCTCTTAATCTCCAACCTATATTTCCTCTGCTGAATTTTGAGGCCATGATCCTAGTCTTGTCCCTTGTAAGCTTAGTGCAAAGCTATATCCATCCTCTTGATAATTTCCTGTCAGATATTTGAAGATTATTTCAAACCCTTCCTCAGTCCTCTCTTGTGAAGCCTAAATAAAACTGAATGTTTTTAAAAACATTCTAAAATGTTGATCTCTAATAGAAATTGAAAATACAAACTGAATATAGTTGGGAATAAGCTGTGATTTTAAAACAAAATTCAAATTTAATTTAACTAAAAATTATAAATCAAAATGTCTTTGTCACGGTGTGAGGTCCCCAGGGCTGGCTGTGATGCCCCTAGGGCTCCGTAACTGTGCCAGCTTCACCCTGCAGGTGCCTTCTAATCTCTCCTGCCACATCTTGTTGGTTTTAGATAATAGATAGGGATGCTGCCCTCAAGTTATTGCGTGGTCACGTCCCAATGGACCCCACTAAACCCTGTGGGTTTGTAGACCCCTTGCTGGGTCCCACTCTAAGTAGGTTCTCCACAAGACACCCCAAACTTTATGAGCTACATGTGTGGCTCCAAAACTGTCCTTTTACCATGACCCAGACCTTGCAAAAGGTATATCAATGTTGTCTCTGTAATGAGGTCTTGACCTAATTCAGCCTTCTGTTATCACAGGGCTCTCTGCAGCCCTGTCACTGCGCCCCCTCTGGTGCTGGGGCTCTACACGGTAGTGTGCCCCAATGAGGCCTCCACCTCCCCAGTAACCTCAGACCGGTCCATCGGATTAAACAACAATGTAAATATGAGCCCCTAAATGGAGCAGGTGCTAGCTGACCGGTGCTAACTATGAGCATCAGCTGACCAGATGCAGGTGCTAGTTAATTCCCTCATTAGCCTGCTGCCATGGCAACCTGTGGGGTTCTGCCTGGGTCCTAGGGCCCTTTCTTTAGGCAGTTTCTGTCCTTTAAGGAGCAGGTACAACTTAGTGCCCTGCAGCAGTCTTATTTTTTGGTTTTCTTCTGAAAATAAATTCTGGTGAAACTGATTAACTTGTATGTGGTATTTTTCATTACAACATAACCATATACCTCTATGGAATATTTCCACGATAATTTTTTCTGACCAGCAAAACATTGGACTTAGTACAGTAGGAAAACGTACATCACTTTCTATAGTAGTTCAGCTTAACTAAACATTCAGTTTTTTGGAAAATTCCATTTTTATTCCTAACTTATAAGACCATATTTTTATAAGCTTTACTCAACTTCAACATTTTTCCCATAGCTAGACTTGTTATCAATATAACTTCATAGAATCTTGAATAGAACATTATAGAATTTTGCCCTTTTTTGGTATTTGTCCTGATCTTTCTATAACTCCATGTGGGCACATCCACACATGCAGGCACGTGCACTTGCAGCAGCTCAAACAGAAGCAGTGCAAATTTGAGTCAGGGCTTTTTGCGTCAGTGCACATGCCCAGACATGCACTTTGGTGTGGGGCAAATTGTGCCACTTGGGGCAAAATAACCCTGCCTGGCTCCTCCAGATGCAGTATAAAAAGCAACCCTGCACTGACCACATCAGTACAAACAGCTGCCCTGGCAAGTAGCTCAGGGCTACTCATTATCAGAAACTTCTGGGGCCCAGCCAATTGGTACCTGGGGACACTACCCCTTATGCCAGCTTGACTGCTGAAGCAGCTCTGAGAGTTCCCTGCACCCTTTAACCATTACAGCAGTCTGACAGTGGAGGCTTCTTCCTGGCTATGACCTGCTGCACACCTACCAGACCCAGATGGGGACTGCACAGCCAGTAGAGGCAGCCTCCTGCATAAATGGCTCTTCCCCTCCCGCCCTCTGCCCCTCTGAGCCAGCTGCCAGTGGGCTGTGGATGTAGGGTTGACCTTTGTGCAGCACTACTGCCATGTGTGCCCCTGCCTGGCCATTTGGGCAACAATTAATACACAGAAATGAATTTCAGAGCTTATTGTTCGGGGGTGGGGGGTTGCTCACAGGTGTAATGTTTGAACATGCATCTGGGAGCAAAAAACTCCAGAGCATATCACTCTGGAGCTTATTCATGTGCAGTATGTGGGACAGCCCAGGTTGGCAGTGGGTCTAGGGGGTCAGCTTGCCAGCCTGGGGCTGGTCCAATAGGCTCTACAAGCTGCAGAGAGGCTAGCTGGGGCATGGGGGTGCTTCAGTGTGGATGTAGATGCACCCAGCATTTACAGAGTTACATGCCAGTTAATTCTTTAAGGAGGTCTTAGAAATGAAGGAGAGGGAACTTTGAAAGAGCTCAGGATAGGCACACTGTGAATACAAACATTATGGAAAGGAAAACATGGAAGGTTCACAGAATCATAGAAAATAGGGCTAAAAGGAAGTTTCAGAGGTCATCTAGACCATTCCCTGCCTGAGGCACAATCACTTCTGGCTCAACCAGACCAAGAAAATAATTGTCTATTCTTTTCTACAACTACACAATCAACACTACCACAGAAATACAAGGCACAGCATCCTAACCTGCCACAGGTGAAGCTGGGAAACAATGATGGACAGTGTCCTGCTGCTGTTAGGGTTGTTAAAATGCTTGAGACCTAAGGAAAAGAGCGACAGCCCCCACTCCAGAGGGAGGCAAACCCCCGCCCCCCACAGTCTGCACCTATCTGACCATGGGGTAAAATTCCTTCCTAATTCCAGGCAATTAGTCTGACCTTGAGCAGACCATTTCACCAGGAACCTCTGGGTTTAACCTCAGCAGGAGCATTGGTGTGCTTCAGTCAAAATCCCCAGCTTTGTCTACAGCCACCACTTAATGCTTCTAATGAAGGCAAAAACACCTCCCTAATGCGTACCAACAGAAGGTGAAAGAAAAATTCCACCCTGGCCCCATGTTGCAACCAGCGAAGACCAAAAATGTGGGGGAAAAAACCCATCCTCCATTCTGCTCTGTATCCCAGGGACAGCAGGCATAAACATCACACTGTCACAACTGACCACCAGAACTGCCCTTTCTGTATCCCTTCCATAAACTCATGCCTGCTCCTTTAATTTCCTTTTATAACTAAGTCAATTGTGCAGCTGTACTTCATTCTCTTGATGTTGAGTATGGTCATCTGCAACTTGTACCCACCTTAGGCTACCGAGCCCTTCTTATTACCTCTCAACACTCTGTGTGTGTGGGAGGCTCTTGGGCTTCTGGCTGCTGTTCTTTACAAAGCGTTCCAGGCACAGCTACTTGTAGATCAGGGGTCAGCAACGTTTTTCAGCAGAGTGCTAAAAACACCAACAACTTCAACTTGTAAAATGTTGCTGTATCAGAGGCAGATGGCAGGGGAGCCAGAAGTGGCCCGATCCTTCTGGTGGCAATGCAGTCCCAGGCCCTTACCCACTAACCACATGAGGTATGTCTGCCATGCAAAATGTCTTCATGTACCATGCTCTGGCACCTGTACCAAGGGTTGCCTACCCCTGTTCTATATCATCCTTGACCAATGCTTATCCAACTTCTTGAAAACCTCCAGTCATGGAGATTTCACCACTTCCCTAGGCAGTCAATTCCACTGTCTCATTTTTCTAACAGAGAAGACATTTCTTCTGATATCCAGTCTAAACAAGCTACTGGTCCATGTCCTGCTCTTTCTCTTCTTTGTGGTAGCCCTTTAGATTTTTGGAAACTGGCAGGAAAATGAATTGAGAGATCAATAGGATTTTTTTCCACTGATTCATCTGACTGTGAAATTGTCCCACCTTTACTCCCTTAAGAAGAGATGTAGGGAAGAACATTAACCAAAACCAAAAACTCACAAACCAGTGTTCTCCCTCAAAGTGTCTGAACCAAAGATTATTTCCTCATGAGACCAGTTACTAGAGAAATAGTAACTGATTGCCACTTGGTCAGTCCCCATCTTGTATACGCAAGTACATCCCACATGGAGAAGAGCCCATTATTACCATAAACACAGAGCAGATCCCAGAAAAGACTACCTGAAAGTGCCCATGCCATAGAGATACTAACAGGGGCATTATAATATCTTTGAGAAAGTAACCAGACAGATACCCACTCCCTCTTTGCACAAAGATCTCAGGTCTGCTCTGAGTAGGGTCAGTGTTGGGAATCACCTTGTAGTGCTGTTGCCCTCCATGCCCTCCCATGCTGCATGCCGCCCTGCACTCCCCAGATGAGCTGATCGTGGCTCTGTCCCCTGCCCTGTCCTGGCTGTGCAGGGCTTGCCCCTCCCTTACCACCATGGGGTGGGGCAGATTGAGGCCCCAGAGGTGAGGGAGAGAGTGGAGCTAGGGATGGGGCCTTGATTTGCCTTGCTCCCACCATGGCCCTTTCCTCTCCCTTGTTCCCTCTCCACAGACTTACCTGCTGGGCAGGGGGTGGGAGGGGAGGGTAGATCTTTGGTTCCTTTTAAATTCCAAAAGTGATCCCCAACTGAAAAAGGTTGGAGACCGCTGAATTAGATCCTGAGGTCCTTTCCAGCCCTACTTTTCTATGATTCTATGAGGAGAGCTATTTGGAACAGCAAGAGAGTTCCTCAGTGTTAATTTGCAACTAGTCACTTCTGGATGTAGAGCTGCTCCAGGCATTGGTGTTTGGGCCAAGACTTCTGAAAGAGGGAGTTGCCTCTGTGCTGTTTGTGCCCTCTCTGTTCCAGGACTGCTGTCTATGGGTGTGTGTAGGTGAAACAGGGGCCCCAAATTTAAGTGTTGGGTTTTAAAAAACACCACTTCAATCTAGGGCTGAATAAACCCCTCTGTCCTGCACACACCCTGCTGACTTACCTGCCTCTCCAGTGGGGAGGGGAGGATGAGCTGCCAGTGGGTGGGGCAGTCCCTGGGCTGCAGTGGGGGGAGGGGTGGGGCTGGTGCTTCCCTCTGTGATTCCCTCTGGTTCCCTCTGCCACCCGCCCCCCCCCGGTATCACCCACCTGCAGTCACCTGGCAGCTCAGGCAGGCAGGTACGCTCTGGGGGAGATCAGGCTTGCTGCTTTTTTGGGGTGGAGCCTTCTTTCCCGGGCTGCTTTCAGGCTGCCTACAGGGCTTCCTGCACAGCTGTGGAGCTGCACAGAGCCCGGTGCTTTGTTCCGCAGCTGTAGGGGCAGCTAGCTAAAACTCCACGAAGGAGTTTTAGTTTGCTGCGCCCCAAGTCATTTAAGGCACATTACACCACCAAGGCGTGCATACACTGACTCATTTAATCTACACAGCCTATAATATCTTGCACTAAGGAAATACCTAGACTTCATACAATTGATTTCTCTAAGAGTAAACCAATCTACAAGACACTGACATCTGCTACTGCTTGGCAAAAGATGACACCCAAAGAAATACATTTTCCACCATAATTTGAGTCCTGTCTTCTCCTAGGAGGTAGGATCTTGGAGCCCCATGCTTCATTTAGTGGCATCACACAGTGCACTTGTTGAAACTTATCAAACAGCTCAAATAACATTTATTTGGGGTTTGCCATTTTACTGGTTAAATTGGAACACACCTAAAAGAATACCTCTCTTATAATGTTTCTGCATCTGTCTACTGATATATCAGTTGCTCATGTTGGGTTTTTAAGTTTAGAAAAAATGAAATCTAAAGGCTCAGTAAACAGAAGGCAAAAAAGGTTATTTAAAAAAAAATCTCCTGCTTTTTAACGCTGTTGTTATGATTTCCTGAGGCCTTACCCATGATTTTTTGGCCACGTGGAGTTGCACTATTATTTTAAGCAATCTGCCAAATGTCAGGGTAACAGTTTACTGACCTTCCCTCTCTTTTCTAAAACAAATGTAAAGGTGCAGAGCATTTGACAGTACTCAGAGGAGAACTACCCAGGCACCAAGAAACAATGCCATTCTTATACTGATTGAACACAGATTGATAACACTTCCAGGCACTGCTACCAGTGAACACTTTGGGTAGAAAAAGCACTGCTGAGCAAATATGTATGAATTCCACCTCTACGCACAACAGAGAAATTTAAAATAAAAGGAAGTTATGGCCAACAGAAGTATTCCATCATGCATATTTTATGTCCCCCGATTATTTTGAACATTGTGTTCTTGTAGAAGCCAGAAGATTCATAAAATGTATTTAAATTTTTTATGTTCATTTCATTTTAAATCTCCTGTCTGGAGTCTATAATCTGATCTGGCAAAATATATAAACCAATCTAGTGATGCAAGGATGACTGAGAGCCTCTATTTCCCTTCCTGCCTGCCTCTAATACTGGAAATCAAGACTTTATGTGGGGCTTGTATTTGCATAAATTACAAAGAACATAAAGGAAGTGAAGAGTTCGGGCCAAAATACATCTGGCCCATCCTCAGAGAAAAGAAGAGTGATGTTATCCTACATATTTTGTAAGAAAAAGTAAAATAAATAAAGTAGTACCTGGAAGCCAAACCATTATCTTACTTCCACTCAGGAGTGCTGACTTTCAGGTGGCTGCTCCAGGAAATGATGGCTCACTCTAGGCAGGGTTTGTTGTTTCTTTTTTACACTTGCATTCTGCCTCTGCTGACTTATCATTGTATTGTATTTTCTTACTGTGTGAGTCCAGTGCTGTTGCAAGGTGCTAAGGTGAAGCCCCTGGCTTTTATCCAACCCTGATCTGGGAAGGTGAGATCTCTGACACTCACTGAAGTCACTGAGAGGGTGGAAACAGATGTCACCATTGTGCCACCATAAAAAATTTAACTGTAGCACATAGTCAAAGCAAACAGATGCCCCTACCTTCTGTTGCATCACAAATGCTTACAATTGTGGCTATACCAGAAAACAGTGACACATTGATGTACTTTATTGTGGCGGGCAGGTGTGTGTTTATGGTAGGAAAACACAGGCAGCCTGAAGCTCCCCACACTCTCCAGCCATTCCAGGCAGGCCTCCAAGGGCTTGAGGAACCCTGGGAAGTCATGTGCAGACTTGGGTTCCTCAAATCTTGGGAGTACCTACCTCACTTTTCTGCTTACCCAGACACATTCCAGAAATCTCCGGACATGCATCTGGGTACATGGGGAAATTTGGGGCTTCACTCCAACACAGGTCAGATGGCTGCAAGTTGGGGTTTCCTGCTTGTAGACATATGTCCTGTGTTAGAGTACATCAGTCCTGAGCACTGGGGGAATCCCACAGGGGTTCCCTCCCCACCTAGTTGTAGCTATGTGCTCTATGTTGGGGTGCAGATATATGTACTGGGGGAATCCCTCTTCAGGTTATTTCCCTGATGTGCATCTGCAAGCATGGAGGGGGAGGACATAGGGAGTACCACCTCCTTGTTTGTAGCCTATGCCAGCAGCTGTGCCTGCAGAGGGATGTCTACAATGTACCTGTCTGCACCCTGACATGGGGTACATGTCTGCAAGTGGGGAGGGAGAAACCCCTATGCACATTCTTCTCTATGCACTTGCACACATACACTGAGGAAATCCCTTTCAGGGGATTCCCTTGCTCCCTAACATGGGGGACCGGTCTGCAAACAGTGGGCTTTCCCTGCTTGCACAGGTGCCCCAGGTCAGGATGTAGAACCCAGTGATGTCTATAGATGTCTGTCTCTAGATAGACATATAGGTACATAGCATCTCTTATAGTCAAGTGCTTTCCCTAGAAGAACCACAGCATTTTTCCTGAAATGCTCCTCCCAAGCACCTTGTCCTACAGGGTGCCCCTCTCTGGAAGAGAAGGAAGTTGAGGCTGTATGGCCTGAGAAACATAAGAAATAGAACATGGGCTATGAGGCCCTCCTAAGTCTTTGACCCCATTCTCCTGCAGTTACAGACACCAGTGTTATGTGCAATGTCTTTCTCATACTGATTGAGCTTTGTCTCAAACCTAGTCCAGTTTCTTCCCCCCAGTCCTCGAACAAGAACCTACTGCTTAAATGATTAGGCACCTGTTTTTAGTTTCTGGCCTAAATTTATTCCTCTCAATTTTGTATTAAAAATTGTACCATCTTGTTTCAACATTAGCCATTAGCTTAAATAGCTCTTCTCTCTCCCTGTTGCTTAATTTCCTGATGTATTGATAGAGAGCAATCCTATCCCCTCTCAGCCATCATTTCAGTAAGCTAAACAAGTTGAACTCTTCTAGTGTCCTTTTGTAAGACTGCCTCAACATTCCTCTGATCTCTCTAGTAGCCATTCTCCTCAGCTCTTCTGTTTGAATTCATCTTTCCATTATTCTTTGACTTTTCTGCAGTGAGAGGGGAGTTAGAAGCAGCTGTGTGAGGGTGCACTTTATAGATGGCAGACTTCGGGGTTTTTTGAACTGCGCAGAAATCACTGTTCCCCTCTTCAGAAGCTGCTGCTGGTAAGACCCTCTGCCTGGGACTTGTAAGCCATGCCAGCATTAGATATTTACTCCTGGATATCGGTGACTATGTGAGTGTAGTGTATGTCCCCCTGCCTGTGGTGTCTTAACACCTGTAGTGAGATGCTGGAATGTATGTGAGGGCAGCACAGTCACTGGTTTGCCACAGACATACAGGATGGAGAGATGAAACCCACAACAAAATCATAACATCAACCTTTTACTTTGACATAGCCAACAAGGATGCTTTTGAGAGGATTTAATACATTCCAGGCACATTTATGAGCTAGATGCAGCATTCGCATCAGTCAGTCCCCTGAAGGCTCCAGTAGTCTGCTAACAGTATCAACATATATGTAACAAAGGCAGACAAATAGTGCAAAACAAGTACATTTCCCCTTGCCATTTCCTCTCCTGGTATAACATGTAGCAAAAAAACCCCAGCCACTGTGTAGCCCTTTTACTGACATTTCAAAATGTGGCACTTGACTCTCTCCCAGGGTTTTCTAGATTCTGAAGAGCTAATCTGAGTCAGGTAGGAGAGTTTGTGGAAAAAGCTATCTCAGTTTGTATCTTCAAGGAAATAAAAAAGGATTTTGTTGAGCTAATAGCTTTCCAAGTCCCTTTCTAAAGGGCCAGATTAAGGCATAGGCAGTCCAGACTCACACTGGAGATTTGACTCCTGGAGTCATTTTTTAGCAGAATATTCAGCAGAGAATTCAAGGTCCTTGGACTCCAATGGACATGACTATTGGTGGAAGCTCCCCAGGTCTGCACGTCCACCCAGCCATGGCTCTGCTCCACTGGGCAGTGTCACAAGCCAGGGGTGTTCAACTGCACGGCTGTGCTCAGGCGGCAGGATGGAACTCTTATCCTCCGCTCACCAGTACTAGGGGTGTGTGGCAGTGCAGAGCCAAGGAACTAGGCCTCTGACATGTTCATTGAAAGCGGCAGTTGGCTCTGATCCCTGATACCAACACATGCACTTCCTGCCATGCCACATGTGCAAATCCTTATCACACCCTTTCTACTTGTCAGAAGTGCAAGGGAGCCTCAGATCATGATTCCTGGGTTTTCCCTGTACCATTGAGTTGAAAACAGTGTGCCTGCAGATCCAGGGCTGGGGCTGACAATGAGCTGAATTTTGGCCCTGGCCCTGGCTCTGGCCCTGGCCCTGGAACACACCAGTGCTGGTTTGGGACCCCAGTGCCATCTGTAGTCAGAGCCAAGAATCTGAGAGAACTAGATTACTGGCCCTGGCCCTGGCCCCAACCTTCTGTATGTTCAATTTAAGATACCAAACAAACCAGCCATAACAACGTTCTACATTTTACACAATACAATTATATGCAGAACATTGTTATGGCTGGTTTGCCATTTTATGAAACCTTAAATTGGGTGCATGTGTAGCACCCTTGTCATGTGACATATATGCAAGTCACATGGCACATTTTACTCTCCTCATGAAAAAGCCCAAATTATATCAAGATATCTAAATTCCTTTGCACTAATGCAACTAATTTGTCTTTCTGAACATTCACGGAAGTGATTCTATACTGTTCCAAAGGTATTGAATTCCATTATGCTTCCTTTTGATTTAGTTTGCCACAGATACACAGAAGTACTGTCCAATTCCCCAAAATTCCATCTAGTAAATATTTGATGCTGTATCAAAGTGGCGGCATTGATATTTTGCCCAGTAACCCATTGGCTAAGGGATTTACACAGGACAAAGAAAAATAAGATTCTAGGCCCACCACAACCTGAAGGGACTTGAAACCTGACCTTCCACACCATGGGACAACATCCTGATCACCAGACTAGAAGCAAGGCTGTTATCTGGTGATTAGGATGTTGTCCCATGGTGTCTAATGAGCCCTGGAAAGGGTAATACTATTACCTCCCATGTCTTTATAACTCCTTTTTGTATGCCTTCTGTCTCTGTCTCCAAGATGCTTACCTATCATCTCTTCCAAGTAGCTTCACTTCATCAAGAGGATAGGTAAACACCTTGGAGACAGAGACAGACGGCATACAAAAAGGAGTAATAAAGACATAGGAGGTAACAGTATTACCCTTTCCAGGGCTCATTAGACATGAATTAAACATGGTGTGCAGTTCTGGGCCCTACTATTGAAGAAGGATGTGGGGAAACTGGAGAAGACTCAGAGGGAAGCAACAAAATAATAAAAGTGAGGAAAGGTTGAGAGAACTAGGTACTTTTAGTTTGGTAAAAATGAGCTGGTTGGGGTGGGGAGCTTGAGAGAAGTTTTTTTTTTCCAAATATTTGAAAGGCTGTCATAAAGAGCAACTGCTCTTTCTTTCCCCAGAGGACAAGGTATGAAGCAGTGGGTTTAAACTGCAACAAAGAAGGTTTAAATTAACTCGCAGGGGCCATGTCTACACATGCACTTAACCAAAGAGAAGGCTAATTAGCTTCAGAATAAAATGTCACTGTGTACATGTGTGATGTTATAATGCTGCAGTGAACTAATTAATGTGCAGTAAGATAGTACTGTCAGGAACAGTACCATCTTACGCTGGGATAATTTACTGTGATTATATACATGTGTAGACGCTATGTTTGTAAATTGTGTCTGGTTGGATCTGCCAGCTGGGGGCCAGACTCCCGCCTGCCACCTAGACACACGGCTTTTTATTTTCAGCATCCTTGTGTACCAGCCGGCCCCTCTGCCACCTGATACCACCACCCAGCACCTGGGGCTGAACCTCTGTGTCCCCTGCCAGCCCAGGCCTGCTCCATCCTGGCTTTAATTGCTGCTGTCTCAGGTACATGTGTAGATGATATACCCGAGAATCGTTTACTCCAGCTCAAACTGCTTTGGACTTTATTGCTTTGCATTAATTGCATGTGTAGATGCACCCAGGAAGAAAAACACAAATTCTTATTGACAGAAGAGTAGGACAGTAGAATAAACTGCCTAAGAAAGGTATGGAATCTTTTTTATTGACAGTTTTCAAGAAATGGCTGGACAGGCATTTGTCTGGGTATCAGAAATAGTGCAACCTGCATTTGTGCTGGGAATCAGACTAGATGACCCTTGAGATCCCTCCAAACACTATAATTCTATTAGATCATTCTACAGAAAGTGACATCTTCCGGGAGAGAAATACAGCAATGTGCAGGCAGTACAGCAAATGGTTTGAGTGTCCTGGGGATACCTGTTTGATATAGATGGTAGAGAAGCTAAGTAGGAAGGAAGCTCTTCTCAACTTGCTGCACACAGACAAGAAGACATGGGGTTAAGAATGTGAAGGCAGAAGGTAACTTAGGTGACAGTGGGTGGGTCTACACATAAATTAACACACTTTAGTTAATGTGCATTAAACTTAGTACCTCCAGGCATCTTTACACATGTTTCTGATGTGTGAGCTGTGCTAATTAAAAGCCCCTGTGAGTCACACATATCAGTGGAACAGCACATCCCTCCACTGACAAAATGGTGGTGGGGTGCTTTGAACTAAATCACATCGAAAGTGTTCATTTCAAAGGGCACCACCAACATTTTATCAGCATAGGGACATGCTGTGCCACTTGCTACATGACACATGAGGCTGTCAGAGTGCATCAATTTACATGCTCCAGCAGACTCAATTACAGGCAGCCCCCACTTAACACGGTTTCAATTAGTGCTATTTCACTATAGCACTCATTTAAAATTGATACCTGGTTTCACTGAGCATTCAGTGAGTTTTGCAATAGTGCTCAGTGGAATCAGCGAGTTTTGGCAGGAAGAAGCAGCAGTGGCGGTAGCAGCAGCAAGTGCAGTGAGCAGCAGTGAGTGGGGTGGGGTATGACCATGTCGGGGTGGGGAGAAGCCAGGCACGGCTGGCGAATACAGACTGGTGGGGCGGTGGAGCGTCCCATGGGAGTGGGGTAGTTTTGCAGCTGGCTGGGAGCGGGATGGGGTTTACAGCCAGCCAGGTATGTAGCGGGGATGCTGCTAACCCCCCTGCTCCCAGCTGGTTGCAAACATTCACCCCACTCTTATGGCATGCTCCACTGCCTGAGTTCACCAGCTGAAGCAATGGTGGTGACAAGGAGTGCGGGGCCTGCGCTGGTGCCCAGGGCCAGGGCCAGCAGGGGCCTGCACCCAGGGTAGGGCAGCATGAGTGTGGGGCCCGGGGCCAGGGCTGGTAGGGGACCATGCCCAGCGCGGGGCAGCAGGAGTGCTGACACTGGCACTGGCATGTGGGGCCGGTGGGTAGGTGGGTAGGTGCTTAAAGGTGGCAGCGCTGAAAAGCAATGAGTTGGGGGTATGGGCATCAGTACAGGGCCTGCGTTGGTGCCTGGGGCCAGGGCTGGCGGGGGCCCAGGGTGAGGCAGCAGGAAAGCAGCCCTGGGCTGGCGTGTAGGACTGGAGTGGGCAGTGAGCTAAGGGGGAGAGGCAGCACCACAGAGAAGTGGTGGCAAGAAGCCATGGTAACCAATTACCTATGTTTACATTAATTACTATGGGCAAATGGGTTTTGCTTGGTGCTCAGTTTTTTTGGAACCAATTAAGAGCACTAAGGGGGGGTTGCCTATAGCCAAGTCTGCTCCAATGTGCTGGATTTCCAGTGTGTGGGAGCAGGCCTCCCGTGTGTGTAAGTGCCTTCCCTTCTAAGATACTAGGAAAATGCACATTAGCATATGTTAACAGCACAGTTTTTAAATGATGCTCAATGAGCATTATAGGCTAATGCACATTAAAGCACATGTGTAGATGCAGCCTGAGTTCAAGACCCTAAGGGAAGGAAGGTAGGAGAGCAGAAAAATAAAGACACTGGACTTCAAAATAACAGACTTCAATAAACTCAGGGAACTAGTGGCCATGATTCCCTGGGAGACAAGTCTGAGGGGAAAAGGATTCCTAGAGAGCTGTTTGTACCATAGGGAAGCCATATAAAGGCACAGCAGTGAGATATCTTGATGCAATGGAAGATGGAAAGCACAACAAGAGACAAGTCTGGTTAGATACAGGCCTCTTCAATGAATTGAAACTGAAAAAAAGAATTCCACAAAAGTGGCAATTTGGTTATAGTATAGGGGAGAGTATAAGTGTATCATGTGATTACGCAGGGGGGAAATTAGGAAGGCCAAGGCATGATTTGAGATGCAATTCGCAAAGGACATAAAAGGCAAAAAAAGGGGATTCAACAAGTATATCAAGAGGAAGACCAAAGAAACCAGGTTCCTTATTAGCAGAAGGCAATCTAGTTCTGGATAATGCAGAGAAGTCTGAAGTATGCAATGTTTTTTTTTGCTTTAATCTTCATAAATAGGGGTAGCTACCAAATGGTGAATGCAGTTAGCAGCAAAGATAGGGAAGAAAACATACAGCCCTGGAGGAATGATAGAACAGGTTAGACATTACTTAGAGAGGTTAGACATTTTCAAGTCAGCAGGGCTGGATGGGTTACACTTTAGGATACTGAAGGAATTGGCTGGGATTAGACAAGTGGTATTGGCAACAGGGGATGACATGATAGGGGACCTACAGATCAGTGGTCACCTGGGGGACAGTGACCACCAAGTAATAGAATTCATCATAAGGCATAGAGTGGGTAAGGTAACTAGTAGGGTGGAAGTGCTAGACTTCAGGAAGACCGACTTCAGTAAACTCAGGTGTTTAGTCAATGACGCACAGCAGAGTAGGAGGTTTGGTGAGATAAGAGCCCAGGAAGGGTGGCTGTGCCTTAAGGAAACAATCCTTTGGGCACAGAGGGAGACGATTCCGGTAAGGGGGAAAGGGGCCAAGAGGCTTCCTTGGCTGATCAGAGAAATCCAGAGCAGCCTAAGGGCAAAAAGGGGGCATATAAGCAGTGGAAATGGAGAGATTACTGAAGAGGAGTATGCCTCCTCAGGTTGGACTTGTAGGGAGTCAGTTAGAAAGACCAAAGCTACCATGGAGCTGAGGATGGCATCCCAAGTTAAGGATAACAAAAATTTGTTTTTCAGATATATAGGGAGTAAAAGGAAGGCCCAGGGTGGAATAGGACCACTACTGAACGGGCAAAAGCAATTAGTGACAGACAGGGAGGACAAGGTTGAATTCCTCAATGAGTTCTTTGCCTCAGTCTTCCTAAACGAGGGGCAAGACAAGTCTCACATGGTAGAGAGGGAACAGCTGGGCACCAGACTACCAAGCGTTGACCCTGAGATGTTGCAGAGTCACTTGGAAGGACTGGATGTGTTTAAGTCGGCAGGCCCGGATGAGCTCCATCCAAGGGTACTGAAGGCACTGGCTGATATCACTGCACAGCCACTGGCAAGAATATTTGAGCACTCGTGGCACGTGGGCCAGGTCCCAGAGGACTGAAAAAGAGCCAATGTGGTCCTTATTTTCAAGAAGGGGAGGAAGGAGGATCCAGGCAACTATAGGCCAGTCAGTCTCACCTCCATCCTTGGCAAAGTCTTTGAAAAGATTATTAAGGATCATATCTGTGAGAGCCCAGCAGGAAAAAATTATGCTGAGGGGAAACCAGCATGGGTTTGTAGCAGGTAGATCATGCCTGACTAATCTAGTCTCTTTTTATGACCAGGTTACAAGACACCTCGACACAGGAGTAGGGGATGATATCATTTACTTAGATTTCAGGAAGGCCTTCGATACGGTATCCCACCCCATACTGGTGAACAAGTTAAGAGGCTGTGACTTGGATGATTACACAGTCTGGTGGATGACAAATTGGCTAGAGGGTCGTACCCAAAGAGTGGTGGTGGATGGGTCAGTATTGACCTGGAAGGGAGTGGGTAGTGGGGTCCTGCAGGGCTCTGTCCTTGGACCGATACTCTTCAATGTCTTCATCAGTGACTTGGATGAGTGAGTGAAGTGTACTCTGTCCAAGTTTGCGGATGATACAAAACTGTGGGGACAAGTGGATGTACCAGAGGGCAGGGAACAACTACAGGCAGACCTGGACAGGTTGGACAAATGGGCAGAAAACAATACAATGCAATTTAACAAGGAGAAATGCAAAGTGCTGCACCTAGGGAGGAAAAATGTCCAGTGCACCTACTGCCTAGGAAATGACCTGCTTGGTAGCATGGAAGTGGAAAGGGATCTTGGAGTCCTACTGGATAGGGCTGTGCAGAGCAGGTAATATTCGATTCGACAGCCATGTCAAATATTAAACCAGGGCCTACTTCAATTTGCCGTCCGCTTCAAGTCGAAGCTCAGTCGAATATTCGAGCTGCTTCGACTTCCCCATAAGCTATAATGGGGAAGGACAAAGCAGGCTATAACTTCGGCATTTCTTGCCTGAACTTGATGAACCTTGCAGGAATGGTAGCCTGAGGAGCCCACAAGGCCTGCCAACTTTCAACAAGATAGGTTCAGGGGGTTCAGAGAAACAACATCCCAAATTCTTGAGAGAAAACCTCCTGTAACTTCTGTGTGGAAAGCCACAGGGAGCTTAAAACTGCAGGCCTGCTACCCTGGAGGAGCCCACAAAGCCTTCCAACTTTCACAGTGATAGGTGCAGGGGATTGGGGGAAATTGCACCTTAGGCTGCTGACAAAACTTGTGATCCAGATGGAGTGAGGAGGGCAGCATTCGCTCTGTCTGCACCTGGCACTTGGGGACCCCCAGCGGCGGGAGGTTCACCTGAAGGAACACCAGCTGCTCCCCCAAACCAGGATCCAGGCAGGTGCGGTGGGGTGTCATAACATCCGCAGCCATGCTGAACACCCTCTCGCTTGGTACACTGGTCGGTGGACAGGACAGGCATTCCCAGGCAACTGTGGCCACATCTGGCCACATCGGGCTGCGGGTTGTCCAGTAGGCCAAGGGGTCACAGTCCAGGGGCTCCACAGGCTCAGCAAGATATACAGACACCATGGTGTGAGGGCTGTCTGCCTGATCCTGGGGTCTGGTGGGTCTGGATGCCCTAATGTTTGCCATAGTCTTAGCCCACCTTGGCAGCGCCTGTGGTGGAAGGGAAGACTGGCTTGTGGATGGCAGGCTTGGTTCAGGCAGTGGATCCCCCTGTTCCACTTCCCCCCACCACCGCCATTCCGCCTCCATCACTTTCTTAATAAGTACCTCCCTTCAGCGACTCAGTGTCTCGCTGCCACATATGGTGCCCTTCACTCTTGGGTCACAGATGGCGGCCAGCATATGCACTGTGTTGGACCACCAAGGGTTCAAGCCTTTTCCTAAGGCCCTCCTTCAGCTGCCTCACCAGTGCCTGCACATCTGGTGAAAG
>NW_017728921.1:22073483-22075112 GCF_001723895.1 Crocodylus porosus | reverse complement strand
TAGTAGGAAGTAGATTTTGTTTGACCAGGCGGTCTAGTTTTTATGTTGTAGCCCAGGGGCTTCATGTTTTATGTTTACTGTTTTGCTTGGAGGACCGGGTGAGGCTGTTAGGGGTTGGAGGAGGCCTCTTAGGGACTTCCCAGTAGTGTGGGGATTCCTGGTGCCTGAGAGGGTGCAGCACTTGGGGTGTGCAGTGGCTCTAACCCCAGAGCAAGGGGTGGGCAGCAAGGAGTCCCAGAGCAAGAGGGGTCAGCGAGGAGCCCCAGAGCGAGGGGGGGGTCAGCGAGGAGCCCCGGGAGTAAAGAGGAGGGCCAGAACATAACAGGGCCCAGGTCAAACCACGTCAACTCCATCTGCAATGCTTGGGCTATGGTATAGGGGAGGAAAAGGAGCCGCAGGTAGCGCCCCTTGTCACCGGGGCGCAGAAAATGGGCAGCCTCATGCTGATTACAACCATCTTCTAATCAAGTAAGATCAAGTCATGATAGACAAGTAGGCAGGTGGTTGGCTCATTACAGGAGGGTGAAGCAATCCCGGAAAGGCTCCAATATTGATAACCTGTCACAATGGTGCATTGGCCAGGGAATTTTTACACAGCAGTATGCACCATAAGACGTTGGTTTACCTGAGTAAAGAAGAGAGCCCCTGGGCCCATACAGAAAAAGGAACAACCTGTGGACCAGTTACATCGAAAGATGCAAGGGCTGATGGACCAAGCGGTGTGACAACAGACCCAGTTGGCTGCCGTGATCAAGAACACCCAGCCCCACCGATGAGGCAGGTAGAACTGTGCGGCTACAGAGCCTGAATTGACCCTGGGGCAAGAAAGATGCCACCCCCATTGCTGACAGAAGTAATAATAGAGGGAAAAAACATAGTGGCGATGCTGGACTCAGGCTCAGTACAGACCATGATGCGGAGTGACTTGCTACCAGCATGGGAGAAGGGGAAAGCGGATCGTACGAGGATGCGGTGTTGATGCAGGGACCCCCTCGACTTTGACAGAGTGAGGGTCGACCTACGGGTAGGCAACAAGACCCGCCGGATGGTAGTGGGGGTCGCAGAACACCTACCCTACCCAGTAGTATTGGGTGGCAACTGGCCTGAGCTGCTGGAAAAGATAGCTGGTGTGAGGGGTGCAGAGACTGCGGAGGGTTTTGTGGGGGAAACCAAACAGCCCCCCTCCGAAGAGGAAGCAGGACAAAGGATCGACGTCTCCCGTTTGGGGGAAGATGAAAACTTTCAGCTCGAGCAAAGCTGAGAGACCAACTTTCGGGTGGCGCTGCAGGAACGCCTAGCCCGAAGAGACAACGAAGTGCTGAGGCTGGAACTGATGAGGAGTACTCCGAGGTTCAAAGTAAGAAACGGCCTCCTCTACCGGATTGAGCAAAAGAAGTCAGAAGGAGGGGAGGTCGCACAGCTGCTGATCCCGCGGTGGTATCGACAGGCCTTATTGAAGGTGGCTCATGACCTCCCCATGGGCGGGCACCTGGGCTGGGACAAAACAGAAGCACGCATTCGGGCAAGGCTCTGTTGGCCAGGTCTAGTGCGGGAAGTCGCAAGTTACTGCGCTTTATGTCCCATATGCCAAAAGGTCAACCCAAGACTGCCCCCAAAGGCCCCTTTAAT
>NW_017728921.1:22071964-22072998 GCF_001723895.1 Crocodylus porosus | reverse complement strand
TTGTCCAATATGTAATCCAACTACAAGAATGCCTTGAAGCCACTCAGAGCGTGGTTTTAGGGAATCTCAGAGAAGCCCAGTGATGACAAGTAAGACACTACAACCAAGGCACACGGGAAAGGAAGTTTGATGTGGGGGACCGGGTGTTGGTTCTATTGCCTGACAGTGAAAGCAAGTTACTTGCCCAGTGTCAGGGACCCTATGAAATCACACGCCGAGTGGGACCGGTGGACTACGAGGTATACTAGCCAGATAAGAAAAAAAAGAAACAGGTATACCATGTTAATATGTTAAAAAAGTGGGAAGACCAGGAGTGTATGTACTTAGCTCCTCACCCCGAGGAATTGGAGTTGGGACCCACATTGACTAAGGAAAGCGGACCAGGTGACGTAGAACTGGCCCCACAGTTGTCAGAAGAACAGAGGAGGCAGGCAGCTGATCTGGTCAGAGACTTTGGAGATGTGTTCTGGGAAACCCCTGGGGAAGCCCAGGGTGTGGTGCACTGTATAAAAACTCCCCCGGGCCAGGTGATATGGGAGAATTGGAAGTGGATTCCCCAGCGGCTCCAAGGCCAGATAAAAGCAGAGATTGCAATGATGTTAGAGAATGGCGTCATATGTGAATCGCACAGCGGCTGGTAGAGCCCCATCATGGCAGTGCCGAAGCCTGATGGGAAAATCCACCTCTGCATCGATTATCGAAAAGTAAATGTCGTAGCCAAGTTCGATGCCTATCTGATGCCCAGGGTGGATGAATTAGTAGAAAACATCAGGCAAGCTCATTACATTTCTACCTTAGACCTGACAAAGGGGCACTGGCAGGTCTCCATGGCACCTGAAGACCAGGAAAAGACGGCTTTCGCCACCCCATGGGGAATCTTCGAATTCTGACGCATGCCGTTTGGGCTGCATGGAGCTGCAGCTACATTTCAACGATTAATGGATAAGGTACTAGCTCCCCACGGGGGTTACACTGCAGCATACATTGATGATATTATTATATATACGGAAAGCTGGGATGAACACCTTGCCATG
>NW_017728921.1:22060501-22071767 GCF_001723895.1 Crocodylus porosus | reverse complement strand
AAGTAGAGGCATTGCGGAGGTATCAGGCCCCCCGTACTAAAATGCAAGTAAGAGCTTTCCTGGGGTTAGCCGGTTACTATAAGAAGTTTGTGCCTCACTTCGCGGATCTGGTTGTACCGTTGATAAAAGCAGGGGCTCCAACCAAAGTAAAATGGACACTGGAGGCAGAAAAGGCATTTCAAGCAGTAAAAGACGCACTGTGCCTACAACCACTTTTATACACACCAGACTTGAGAAGCCTTTCCTGGTGCAGACTGATGCACTGAATGTGGCCATAGGTGCAGTGTTGGTTCAGAGAGAAGGAGAGGATGAGCACCCCATAGCTTATATAAGTAGGAAGTTACACCCGCTGGAACAGAGTTATGCCACGGTAGAGAAAGAATGTCTGGCAATTAAATGGGCTATTGAAACACTTTGATATTATTTGTTAGGACAAAGATTCACGTTGATAACTGATCATGCGCCCCTGCGCTGGTTGCAGAGCATGAAGACAGACAATGCAAGGCTCATGAGATGGGCCCTTAGTCTTCAGTCATACTGTTTTAAGGTGGAACACTGCCCTGGAACCCAGAATGTAAACGCTGAGAGGGAGGGGTCAGGAGGAACGGAAGGATCCTCAACCAGAGAGAGAAGAAGAGGGCTTATAGTTGGAGGCCCTAACCGCCCTGGTAAGAGGTAGGGTGAACCCCCATACGGAGATCTGCCAAGTGGGGCCAACCAATTGGGTGACTGGTGAAGGATAGGGAGGCGGCAGGGAGACAAACCCCAGGACCATCCTACAACCCAAAAAGGCACCCTACCAAGGTTGGCTAGTGTGGGGGGACTACCTGTGGTGAGTAACTCCTGACAAATCCCACATGGTGTGCCTTGGGTAAAAGGCAAGTAGGAGGCACCTAAAAACCTCTGCCCTCTTGTACCTAGATGGTCAGGTGCCAGAGGAGACAGCTGGGGAAGGACAGAGTACCCACTGAAAGGGAAGACTCGGCTCGGTGAGTCAGGAGCAAAAAGTGGGGGGAGGTGTGTCGCAGTGCACTCAGGTGCAGTGGCCCTAACCCCAGAGTGAGGGGTGGGCAGTGAGGAGCCCCAGAGCAAGCGGGGGGCAGCGAGAAGCTTCGGGAGTCAAACCACGTCAACTCCATCTGTGATGCTTGGGCTGTAGGGTAGGGGAGGAAAAGGAGCCGCAGGTAGCGCCCCTTGTCACCAGGGCACAGAAAATGGGCAGCCTCCCGCTGATTACAACCATCTTCTAAACAAGTAAGATCAAGGTGTGGCAGGCGAGTAGGCAGGCAGTTAGCCCATTACAGGAGGGCGGAGTCACCCTGGAAAGGCTCCGATATTGATACTCCTGTCACAGGGACATTTAGCTCTGCTTGTTTGTCCCACAGCATCTTGCCCCCCTTGATGCTCTGGTGGAAGTAGCCTGCCACCTTCCTGCATCTGGAAACGAGCCTGCTGGTGTTGCTGGCGCCATCACCAGCAGCCCTGTCCCCCTCCAAGGCATCCCTCCCAATCAGATGTAAACTGCTGAAGGTGGTGCGTGCGGGCATCTGGTAGGATGGAGCCAGCAGTGCCAGAAGCTGCCTGAACCCAGCTGCTTAATAAAGGTGAAGAGCTGGCCATCCAGATCAAGCTTCTTCCCAAGGTCTGGGTGACCTTGCTCTCATTTGCAACTGGTCCCTTTTGTCCCCAATGCTCCAGGGTGCCCTACCTCTGCTGTGGGGGGATGGGGGCTGTGGAGTGAGCGGGGGCCGTTCCTGTGGCAAAGGGGTGGTACCTGCGGAGATGATTCAGCATCCCCAAGGTGGTCATGTGCTTTGTTCCCTTGCCCTGGCTGATTTTGGCTCGGCAGTGCACGCAGATAGCAAACACCGGATCATCTGTGGATGCTGCTGAACTCTCCCCCTCTTCAGCAGTCAGAGGCACAGGAAGAGAAACAGCGGACTCAGCTGAGCTGCTTGCCTTCACCTGTACAGAGGCACCTTCTGAAGTGCCTTTTGGGAAACACCTCGTGGCTTGAAAGGAAAAAACCTGAGGGGTGTCGAGCCAAACTCGACTGATTTCCCCCTCCTTCCCCAGAACTTTCCTTGCCAGGGCACTGAGATCCAGATCCAGCACCAGCTCTTCTTATGGCGTGGGAAGGCTCAGCATTGGCAGTGACACAGGGGTGGAGTGCGTTGCTGTGCTGGTTGCAGTTATGGTGGGGCTGCTGTGTCTGGACATGAGAGAGTCTCAGTCACAGGCAGTGGCTCTGGTGGCACTGCTGCTCCCCTCTCTTTACTGCTTGTAGCAGCCTCATCCCTTGTAGCAGGAGGAAAGAGGCTGTGTCTGAGTTTGGTGGGGGGAGAAACTGCAGTTCTCCCACTTGCAACCCCCCTTGCTCCCCTTTGCGCAGGCTGGCCAGTGCGGCCACCTGCCTTTCCACCCCATTTCATAATGTGTTCCTTCATATGTAAACTGGAACCTTTAAGTGTGCTGTGCGCCACGTATTAGATTTCTGGATATGTAGAATAGATCTGGGCTGCTAGTAACCCTATTCAATATAAGCGTAAACTAATATGAAAAGTAGTTATAAAATAAAAGCACCAAGTTCTCAGAAATCCCTGTTGCTAGCGTTGCAAGCTGGGAATCTGTTGAAGATCAGGGCTTCCAGCCATTGTGGTCTGACACAGAGGTGCTGGAAAACACCAGCAGCTCAAAAACTGACCCCAAGGCAGAAAGCAGAGAAGCTGAAAAACTGCTGCCTTTTATGCATTTTCTCTGGCCCTTCCCCAGAGCACTGGGATTGGAAGGGACCTCAGAGAATGTTGACAGGCCACTGGCCAGCCACACATGTCAGTCATGAAAGCACTCCTTCCCCCTCTCCCCCTCCCTCCCTCCCCTTACTTTCCTTCCCCCCGCCCCACAGGGAATCCAGTATAGGCAAGTCAACCCGCGCTGTTAATATTCAACTAACTAGTGCTGTTAATATTCGACTTCTGGTATTCAATTTGACAGCTATTTGACCAGCTGCTATTCAACTCGACTTTCACTTTTCAAGGTTGAATATGTAAAATATTTTGTCAAATCGAATATTAAGTTGAAGCTTTGCACAGCCCTACTAGTGGACTTCAAGATGAACCTGAGTCGTCAGTGTGATGAAGTCATCAGAAAAGCTAACTGCACTTTATCGTGCATCAGCAGATGCATGACAAACAGAACCAAGGAGGTGATACTTCCCCTCTATTGGGCACTGGTCAGACAGCAGTTGGATACTGCGTGCAGTTTTGGTTGCCACTCTTCAAGAGGGATGTGGATAACTTGGAGAGGGTCCAGAGAAGGGCCACTCGTATGGTTAAGGGCTTGCAGGCCAAGCCCTATGAGGAGAGACTAGGGCACCTGGACCTCTTCAGCCTCCGCAACAGAAGGTTGAGAGGCGACCTTGTGGCTGTCTATAAATTCATCATGGGGGCACAGAAGGGAATTGGTGCGGCTCTACTCACCAAGGAGCCCCTGGGGATCACAAGAAATAATAGCCATTAGCTAGTAGAGAGTGAATTTAGACTAGACATTAGGAGGAACTTCTTCACAGTTAGAGTGGCCAAGGTCTGGAATGGGCTCCCAAGGGAGGTGGTGTTCTCCCCTATCCTGGGGGTCTTCAAGAGGAGGTTGGATGGGCATCTGGCTGGGGTCATCTGAACCCAGCACTTAGGGGGTCGGACTCGATGATCTGTTGAGGTCCCTTCTGACCCTAACATCTATGAATCTATGAATAAGTGCTTGGCTGGGATGTCTTAGTCAGGAATTATCCTGTCTTGAGCATGTGGCTGGACTAGATGATCTCCTAAAGCCTCTTTCAGTTCTGCTTTCCTATGATCCTATGAGAGCTTGATTCAGTGGCTTAGGGATGGGGGGGCAATGTCTTGAATGGATAGAGAAGAATGAGCACTTGCTTCCAAGTTTGTGTATTTCATATTAGAGAGTCTTTGGGAAAACTGAATTACAGTACAGATAGTAGAGAGTATGATCCTCCCCTGCTTGAAATGTCCTCCCCGTCTGGCCAGGCTATATGTCCATACTAGACTATTTGGAAAACCTTTTAGTCAAGGTTTTCATTTTCAGTTACATTTTAGTGGAGGTCCTCATTATAATACTTGAGAGGCCTGTTGGAAGACCTTACCTAGGATCATTAATAAGAAGAAGCATGTGCTAATGTCTAGAGAGAGGAACAAAGTCTAGTGAACTGGTAGTAGCAAACCTCAAGGTCTGACTTTCCTTTCTATCCAACTATCACTAACCCTCCACAAGGTCTGGGACACTGGCTGATTCTCAGCTCTATCAACTCTCTTCTGAAATCATATTTTTCCTGCAAGACTTAAACACAGAGGGTGCTGTAGGCATACTAAATATGGGTGACCAGTTGATTTTCAGATCATCCTATACACTGAAACCCATAGTCTCCTCTCATTTGTACTGATGCAACTGCAGTGGGGCATATCCTGCCTCTTTAAAAAAATAAAGCCTTGAATAGTGGCATTGATTATAATGGCATTACTCCAGACATGCATCAGTATACATCATGCATCTGGCATCAGTCCATAGATAAAATGTAAAAATGCCTTAGAAGCAGGGGCTAGAAGCCAGGCCTCCCTTCCTGTAGCATACAGTTAGGTTCACTCCCACTTGCCCTCCTTCTGATCCAGCAACTTCTCTCTTGGTTGCCCAGTGGGCCAGAGCAGGGACATGGAAAATGTTTTCAGTCCTCTAGTTTTCAATTTATACAAGTACTAAACGACTGAACAGTAATGACTGTGCAGTCAGTGTCTCATGTAGAAGCGGCCAGGAGCTCTGGAGCTTGGAAACCAGACCTTTTGGGCAAGTGCCCTAATGCCTGGGCTCCTGAGGAGCTAGACAGCTCCCTGCTGTCTAGTAGGGAGATGTAGTTATCAACATAGATGTCTACACAGGTCAGAAGCCATGCTAAAATGCATGTCCCTTGGTCTATCTTAGCAGAGATTAAAATTCCCCCTTGAACTGAATGGAGAGCCACACACCTCCTGGGTAACTGTGGCTCTGTATCTGGAAGTTGTAAGTGCTTACAATTGAAATAAATCATAGAGCTTTGTGAGTTGGCAAAACTAAGGGCCTTGTTACATAGTAATTTTAGGTGGCTTCTGGAGCTCTTAACCCTTGGATTCACTGCATGTTAACACCTTTTAAGTGGCTTAAAGCACTTGCTATTCATTTTAAAATTATACCACTTCAGGGCAGGATTATGTCTAATCTGTCTCATTTTGCTCCTGTTCCATTAGGGCAGGGGTGGGCAATTATTTCAGGCAGAGGGCCTGCTGCAGCTGCTCAGAGCCCATATGGGGCTGCCCATGCCTGCTGTCCATTGCCATTGCTGCCCCATGGGGCAGTGGTGACACAGTGGAGAGGCAGGACAGCCCTGCACAGATTGAGCAGTTGCAGCAGGAAACACCAGTCAGGGTGGTTAGGGGGGGACAGAGACACCACTTTTCCCCCGTGCTGAGCACCATCCCTGCTGCTGCTGCTCGGTTCAGATGAGCAGTGAGGGGTGCGCAGGGTTGGGGCTGCGCACCCATCCCTGTCTGTACTGGGGGGTTGGGGCGGGGGCACTAGGAGCAAGTGGGAGTGCGGGAGCCAGCGGCAGCCAGGCAGGAGTATGGGGCCTGCACCAGTGTCCCAGGGCTAGTGCCAGCAGGGCCCAGAGTAGGCGGTAGGGGCTCTATGGAGTCGGGTCAGCTTCCTCCTCTCCCTGCTCATGCAGCTCAGCCCAGCCCAGCTCCGTAGTTCCCTGCTAGCCTACACCCTGTGCTCCTACTGCCCTGCTCTGGGCCCTGCTGCTGCTGGCCCTGGGACACTGGCACAGGACCCGCGCTCCCGCACGCTACTTGCTTTCACTCCCCCTCCGCCCCTGCCACTGCTTTCCCGCCCATCGGCCAGCCGGTCCGTGCCATGTGGCTCCTGGCTGGATGACTGAACCATGGGGCTCAGCAGCAGCCAGCCAGGCCCTGAGGACCGGGGTGATCATCCGTAGTCCTCCCCTGCCCCACTCTTACCTGAATTTCCTGCATCGGTGAAGCCACGAACAGGGGCTAGGCAGTGGTTTCTGGCTGGTGGGGCAGGGCTTGCTGTTTCAGGAGCCTGCTGTGGCTTTCCTTGGGTCCTTCTGCTCCTGGCTCCTGTCATCTTTGACAGGATTCAGGGACAGATAAATATTAATTTTCTATATTTTTTTAGGGGGGGCCTGATAGAATGGCCTGGCAGGCTGGATGCATCCTGTGGGCCATTTTTTGCCCACCCCTGCATTAAGGTGTGGCTACTCTCCACAGCTATTCTGCCCATGTTGAAGTCCGCCATCATCCTAGGATGTGATCGCCTCTCCTGTGTCAGAGAAAATGAGGACACTGGGGCACAGAGGGGCCAGACATGTCTCCTTGCACTGCAGGCACACTGTGCAGGGTGAATGCCGCAGTCCTAGAGCACCTGGAGAGTGTGATGCTTCTCACTGCTGCTCAGACTGGCTCTATCTTCCCATCAGGCACAGAGCTGGTCTGAGCAGTGGTGGGAGGCATGGGGACCACCAGGAACTCTGGCATACACCCTACCCAGCAAGAGCAGTGAGTCAGTCCTGCATCTAGCTCCTAGTCCTGCCCCTGCTTACCAAGTTTCTACTGTGCTGGTGATGGACACTCAGAGATGGTTTTCACCTTCGAGTGTGACTGCTCCCCTAGGCCAATTAACATTGCTGTGGCTTTCAGTATAAGGTGTAACAAGGCCCTAAGTAGAATACACCTGCTAGAGGGCACTAACTACATGCTACCTTCCCTCTGAAAGTGTAGAACTACACAGCTACATCAGTAAAGTGGAAGATCTGCTTGTGTAAGCCAGGGCTTTATCAGCAGCAACACTTCAGGTGTTGGGAGAAGCAGAACTTAGCCCTAAGTCTGTAGAAAAGCAGCAAAATGTGTCCCATGTGTAATCAATACAGCCTGTGCTAGAAGACAGCATGAAAAACCGGAGCCAAGAAATTTGAACTGCATCTGAAATGAGCTGTTAGTTTCAAGATCCAATACTCTGAGGGTCCAGCCAATACTAGTCCATCCCTGAAAAGCAGCAGCGTATGTAGTACACATTGTAATGTTTGACAAAAGTAGTCTCTGTCTGGGGATGAGCAGAGAGGGATGGGTTGGTCTTTCCAACCCCGACCAACTGTGGGTGGCTGGAGAGGCAGCAGGAAATCCTAGCCCTAGTCCCTGCTGTTAAGCTCTCTTCTCTTTGGACAATGGTAATACCACTCAGGGCGGCTTGGGGCATGTATGATTCTGGACTGGGTGAGAGTGCATGGATCCTGTGCTCTTATGCTTGTCACGGCACAAAGAAAGAGGAGCCTTAATGCAGGTTGATGGGTCAGGCCAGCATAGCTGTCAGGGCTGCATGTTACTGATGTGATTCATACTTGATGACAGCTTTTATGGGATTTCCCAGTAATCAGCCTTGGTACATGCTGAAGCCTGTTTGGCATTGACTTAACTCAAGCCTACTCACAATGCTTTCCAAAACAAAACACACTCTGCCTGCTCTTCATTCTGCCTTTCCGCTTGGGGGCAAAACTGCGAACCAGGGCTGCTGTAGGAGGCAGGCAGAGTGCTCCATTCCTTCAGTGAGGGAGAACACCAGGAACTGGGACTTTAAGAAAAGCATTAAATGTAGCATGACTCATGATGAGATTGTAGGAGTTCTCAACCCTGTAATGAGTTCTGGGTGAATTCCTGACTATTCTAAGGTTGCAGTGGTGGGAATAACTCATAAAGAGTGGAGCCCCCACCCTCAAACTCTGAGAAAGCTACACACTCCAATGCCTTCCTAATATTCTGTAGGTCTAAAATGGAAGTGGATTGTTTTGTTTCTGAGTATTAATTTGTAATTCAGTTGTAAGAACAGGAATGTTTAAGAAAGATATCATGTTAATGCCAGGAGCATATTGCTCCATTTGGCATTTTTACAAAGAGTTTTATGTTTAATAAGGTTTCTTCTTATTGAAAATGATTTCCTCCTCCCCTCTACCCCCCATACTGATTTCCATTAAAACAAACAAGCAAACAAACCATCCTCCTTTTTCCATTTCTGGTAGCTGAACAACAACATTGTTTGGGTAAAACAACAAGGTCTATATGTATTGAAAAAAAGAAAATTTGATTTTTTAAAAAGCAAATGACATTTTAAAGGAAAAGAAATATGTTTTCGGGCAACTGTAAGTTATGTTACAAAGCAATGAATACTGCAGCCTTTTGTCCTAGAAAGGGGAGTTTAGGAAAATGGGATAAGAGTATTCATTTGGACAGAAAAGGGTTAATGTTTTCAGTCTTTGACAAATGCTGCAAGCTTTGAAAATACCATAAATGCTTAGGACCCTTTTTTTGGCTCCCATCCAAATGGTAGCACCTCTACTTCTATGGTGTAACTGGGGGTTATGTCAGGACTCAGCACTGACTCAGAATACAGATCTCCTTTTATCAGTTCGTCACTGGCACTTATTAAGGCATGCTGGGTTACCCCTGGAGATCTTCCAGACAAGCACTGGCCTGATCAGAACTTGCCATAGCTTGAGATCAGATGTGTCCATGGCCCATAGGGGTACTACTGTAGGTCATAAAATATCACTGGAATATGCAAGATCCAACCAAGCATACATGAAGGTGCTCAAGAGGGAGTCAGACATGCTGTCTTGGAAGCATGGGGTTTCAGACTATTACACAGAGAGACAAGCAGACTGGAGTTGAAACAAAGCAAAGAATATATTTGAGTTATTAGCTTAATGGGACAGTAGAAGCAGTGGGAGTTAATAATTCAGGCTCCCTGCACAGGTTAGGCAGATACCTTCAGTCTCTGAACTGGCAATAGTGGGCTACTGAAAAAGGTTGGTCACTTCATCTCACTCAGTGCCTATTTTAGGGGAGACAGACTTGCTTTGCAAATAAGAACACTGCAAACTGCAATGTAATATAGAAGTTATGAACTAGATTTAAACAAAGCAGTCTAGCCATGGCAGCACAGTGGTCCATGTGAGCCATTTTACCTTGCCAAGAAGACAGAAAGCTGAGCACAGGACTTGCTATTGCCAGGACACAGGAGGGAGAAATACAACTGGCATCACATCTGACTATGTTTGACTTCCTGCCAAAATGACTGTTTGTTTCCACTTGGGTTGATGGAATCTTAGGAAGATACCTGACCTTGTCTGCCACTGCATCCTGTCCTAGGAGCAAGGCCAATGGACGAAACTCCTTTGAGGTGACAAGGAACAATGGTAATGAGCTGATAGAGAATAGGTTTAGGTTAGAGATCAGAAGGCAATTTTTTACAGTTAGAGTGGCCAAAATCTGGAACCAACTTCCCAGAGAAATGGTCCTCGCCCCTACCTTGGGCAAATTCAGGAGGAGGTTGGATGATCACCTGTCCGGGGTCTTGTGAACCCAGCATTCATTTCTGCCTGTGGCAGGGGGTCAGGCTAGATGATCTGTTCAGGTCCCTCCTGACCCTAGCTACTATGAAACTATGAGGTAGACAGGCCCCAGGTCAGGTGCAATAAGAAAGAGGTAGGTTGGGAATAGTGACAGCATTACTTTTTACCAGTGGCATCTCAGCCCTTTCTAGGCCAAAGCAGGGCAGAAATAAAGCAATTGTAATAGGACCCAGCCTCTGGAGACCAGCTGCTGCACTAATAGCCTCACTTGCCCACTCTAACCTCTCAGGGTATCACCCTGCCGTCTCACCTGCCATATTTTGATGGTGAAATAATATCTTTGGGGTGACTGATCTCATAGACCAATAAGCCTTGGGTGCTTTATGTGGTCCTGCTCCTCCTTGAGCCAAGTTCTCTGCCCTAAACAGGACTCCTTTTCTTCTCCTCAGTCTTGGTCCAGGATGACTCATTTGACTCAGGGGCTCCAGTGCCACTAGTCCTGGGCCCAGCTGGCCCTATTCATGGCTCTGCAGGCCCCAATCATCTTAATGATGCTAATCATGTCTTAAGGGCTTTTGGCATGACCTTCAACCACTCCATAGCCATGTCCATGCCTTTCAGGTAGTACTGTACTCTACATGCATTTACTGTGCTGGATCAGTTGGCCCTGCCTTCACCTCCACTCACCTAAGTTTTCTGGACCCTGATAGAATTGCTCCAGCTGTCTGGGTCTCTGATCCTGCTAAAGCAGTTGCATCCCTAGTCACCAAGTCTTCTGGGCCCCTAGCCTGGGAGGGACTGCTCCAGATCCCTAGATCCCTGACTGGCAAAGCTGCTGCCCCTAAACTACTGGGCTTCCATCCACACATCTCCCCAGGCATTGAGAGCCCCACAGGCATTTTTCTACGACACCCCTGTAGGTGCAACACAGTCTTTGATCTCCCAGGTCTCCATACGTTGCTGTATGGTGATGTGTAGACATGCCCTGTGTGTACTACCTTGGCTAAAGAACAAACTTGCATTGTTAGGCAGGATGAAAGTTGTTCAGAAGTTTGTAAGCATCAATGCAATATGCAGGGAATGCAATCAATACCAAGAAGGGACATATGAAATATACAGAGATTGATCCTACCCTCTTTTAACTTTTGTCAGTGATGCAGCAGCAGCAGAAGCACACCCTGTGCATATGGCAGTGTATGCCTTCAGTTCCTGTATATTGTGGGGTTTTTTCCTTGTATTTATCTTTTTTTTCCCCTTTTCCCTCACTTTTCTTTTTTTCCCTTTTTCTCCTCTGGCTTCTTGCTAAGGATAAAACATGTGTGTGGGCAAGATGACCCTGTTGCTTTGGTCATGGGCTCTTCACATGGAAAGCTAGGGCCTTTTATATGGGTGAGATATGTAAAATCCTTGGACCACATTGGCCTGGGGGAAAAATAATTTTCAGGCAGATTGTTTAAGAGAAAAACTGGAGCGTGGCACTCCCTGACTAAACAAAGCCAAAGTGATTTCATGTGGAGGGATATAAGGCCAGTTAGGCTGGTTTGGGGATGATAGAGAGAAGCTGCAAGGGGCTACCGAAAAGCCAAGTCTCTTTCAAAGGGAATCTCGGGTACAGGAGAGAGAGGGAGAATTGTCTCAGTGTCTGGGAACTCCTCTCTCCTCCTTTTCTTCCCCCTTTTCTGAGGTTTGAAGGGATTAATGCTGGGGGGAGGGTATTGATTTCTTGGGTTTGCTGGCCATGAATTAGGCCTGGCAGTTTTAAATAGGGTCATGAACAACTGGTGCCTGTCAAGGCTGGGG
>NW_017728921.1:22010640-22060401 GCF_001723895.1 Crocodylus porosus | reverse complement strand
CATTAGTTAAGGGGGTGAGTGGCAACTGCTTGCAGAAGCTGGTGGCGGCAGTGGCAAATCTCAGGGGGAGCATGTGTCCCCCCTGTGAGTCACCTTTTCTGAGGTTTTAAGGGATTAATGCTGGGGAGGACGGTATTGATTCCTTGGGTTTGCTGGCCATGAATTAGGCCTGGCAGTTTTAAATAGGGTCATGAACAACTGGTGCCTGTCAAGGCTGGGGAGGGGGCGGGGGGCACAATTTGTGGGCGGCAGTGGTGGCAAGTGGTCACTGCCCACAGAATGCATTGGCATTAGTTAAGGGGGTGAGTGGCAACTGCTTGCAGAAGCTGGTGGCGGCAGTGGCAAATCTCAGGGGGAGCATGTGTCCCCCCTGTGAGTCACCTATGCACAGGGTTGAAACATGGCAGTTTCTAATCCTGCTAGCTTTGGGCCAGGGTTGAGGTTTGTAACCTTCTGCTTCCAGGGGAGCTGTGTGACCCAGACTACTTGCAGCCCAGGCCTGGCTTTCTCCCTTTGTTTCTTTTGATGGTCCATTGCTCCAGCCAAGCTGTATGGTAGGGCCACTTGTAGCCAGTAATCAACCTGGCTCCCTTTCATGTTTGTCCTGCAGTTTTTGTTTCAGCAGGCCATGTATTCCAGCCCAGAAGTTTTTTGGGGTGCATGTATGCTGGCTAGAGCCACAGTCCCCCCACCCCCTGGTCCTCTCCACATACACACATAAAGCCTGTCTGTGGGAGCAAAGATCAATGCTCTACCACTTCTCCAAGAGCATTAAGGGGCCCCTTGTAGGGCTGTGCGAAATTTCACCACCAGTTTTGTTTCAATGCTGTTTCAACCTGTTTTGAGGTCAAAACAGAACAATTGAAATGAAACAGATATAGTTGAAACCACCTTGAAATGAAATGAGGCAAGTCAAAATGTTTTGCGTTTTGACGCTGTTTCAACGTTTCGCCCACAGGCTATAATGGAGAAGGACAAAACATCCTATAACTTTGTCATTTCTGGCCAGATTTGGATAAAACTTGCAGAAATGGTAGCCCCTTTGGATGGTATAAAGCATGCCAAGCTTCAAGAAGATAGGTTCAGAGAGTTCAGAGAAACTGCACCCCAAAATCCTGAAAGTAAAACTCATGTCACGTGTATGTGTTAAGCCACAGCACGATCAAAACTGCAGAGGTGGTAGCCCCTGCTGAGGCCACAAAGCTTGCCAAGTTTCAAGGAGATAAAGACAGGGGCTTGGGGGAAACTGTACTTCAAGATGAGGACAAGCAAAACTCATGTGTTAAGATGCAGCAGGGTGACAGCTGCAGGTTGTCTGCTATCCCCTGCTGTGGCCACAAAGCCTGCCAGCTCTCAAGGAAATAGGTGCAAGGGGGGTCTGGGGCCCTGGACCCCTAGCTGCTGACAGACAAAACTCATGACATGGGTGCTTGTGCAACTGACTGTGTCTGTCTTGGGGCAGTTGATTGTCTGTATTGATTATTTCCATTCTCTAGTCTGTCTGTGGTTTTGTAGGTGTTAATCCATGCTCATTAAGTAGTAGCTAGGTATTGTGTATTGAGCTGGTCCCTGAGTGAATCATGATTGATTGGTAACTGGTAACACAGTCACTTAGCAACCAGACTGCTGTAGTTGTGTGCGTCCCCCCCACCTTCCAGTGCCCCAAGACAGACACAGTTGCACAAGCACCCATGTCACGAGTTTTGCTTGTCAGCAGCTTGAGGTGCAGTTTCCCCCAAACCCCTGCACTGATCTTGAAACTTGGCAGGCTTTGTGACCTCAGCAGGGGCTAGCAAGCCTGCAGCTTTGACCCTGCTGTGACTTAACACTTACATGTGACATGAGTTTAACTTTCAAGATTTTGGGGTGCAGTTTTTCCACTCCCTGCACCTATCTCCTTGAAACGTGGCAAGCTTTGTGGCCTCAGGAGGGGCTAGTGAGCCTGCAGTTTTGCCCCCATAGTGTCTTAACATACACGACAGAAGTGTTGCTTTCAGGATTTTGGGGTGCAGTTTCTCTGAACCCCCTGCATTTATCTCCTTTAAACTTGGCAGGCTTTGTTGCCTAGGCAGGGGCTAGTGTCTCTGCAGATTTGACCCCACTGTGGCCTTAACATGTACACATGACATGAGTTTTGCTCTCAAGATTTTGGTCTCCAAACCCCCTGCATCTATATTTTTGAAGCCTGTCACAATTTATGCCCTCATAAGGGGCTACCATTCCTGCAAGTTTCATTCAAATCTGGTCAGTAATGATAAAGTTATAGTCTGTTTCAACCTTCCCCCTTATAACCTATGGGCGAAACATTGAAACAGGGTCAAAATGGCAAAATGTTTCAATGGAATGAAACAGAACAGCCGTTTTGACTCAAAACAAAAGTTGAAATGAAGCACTGTTCTGTCTAAATGTCAGTCAAAATGAAACACTTCCGTTTCACACAGCCCCAGCCCCTTGCACCAAAACCAAACCACCAACCACAAGCATCTTCCCAATGTGTGGTGAATCCCAAGCATGATGGTTCCAGCATGGACCCTGGAACTAACCCTTTGGGGAGCCCTAAGTCCCAGACTGGCCTGGGCTGGGGAGAAATCTCTTTAAAGAGGTTCAACCTAAGAAATGTAGTTGTAGGGATAATGTTTATATTGTTTAAGGTTTTGGTTTTTTATTTGTTTTATTTGTGTTTTGATAATAAATTTGCATTTGTTGGTTTACACTGCTTGCGAGGAGGGAGTTTTGTTTATGTGGCATGCTCCAGCAAATTTAGTGTTCACACATTTCTGGGTGGGGACTCAAGTCACTGGTATAATTTATGGGGTACCCCAAAATGTGAACCTGGCCCTTCTTGCTGCTGACTGGTGCCCGGCAGAAGGAACATATAGAGGAAAAGAAAGGACCTGAAGTCCACCCCTCACTCCTTTAGTCACAGGCACTGTCCTCTGCTCATGACTCGAGTCCTCACCATGGTCCCACCTATTGGTTTCTCTCTCATGTAATCCCACTTCTGCCTGTAACACCAGGCCTGTTAGAGCACCAAACAATGTCTTATAGAAAATATCTCCTCTGCAAGTGAGGAAGCCCTTGAAGAACTAACCAGACATGGTGAGCCCTCCCACCAATTACCTGCCATTCTTTGTAATATTTAAATTATTTCTAATATTACAATGTCCTTGGGGGAGAGGAGAGATTGTGTTCCACTAAGTAACATCATATTAATCAGGTTTTATATGGCATCCAAATGAATGACTGAAGTCAAGTCCATCAGTTAGAGAGGATCATGAATGTCAGATTAGCTCAGTAATTATTGAAAAGCCCAGTAATATCGTTCTTGAATGAAGACATGGAAAATTACTTCCTTCTCTTTTAATCAGAGTGTTGTGATTCGTGAGGACTTTTTAGAAGTAGGAGTCTTACTTACATGGGGAAACTAATTCCTTGAACCAGACTGGCTTCATTTCTGCTCACCCAACCTCATCAGAGGCAAGCTGGCCTCACCCTTTCCCACAGGCACCCAACCTGCCATGTAGTATATTCCCAAATAACTACCACTCTAAAGGGGCACTGAACATCCAAGCCACTCCTTGGAAAAAGCAAGAACAGCCTGGGAAAGGGGATGGAAACAATTCTTGGAGGAAGAAGCCAGCAAAGTGATTCTGCCAGCAGGATGCATAAAGGCAGAGAGTGGCAGCAGAGCAGTTTAAGTGCCAGGTTTGTATTATCCTCTTCCTCAAGTCAAGCCATCTATTTGCTCTGTGTTCATGTTGAGCTACTCAGAGAGGAGGCAGCTGCAGGTATGGCTCTTGTACAATGGCTTTGTGCCTCACCCCAAGCAGCCCTTTATGCTGGAAGGATAAGTCCAGCTAGGCAAGACTGGCATTGCTGTGGCTCCTAAAAAGGTTGCAGTATCAGGAAAGAAAAGGGGGAGGCAGTGGGGAGCCTTAGGCACCAGCATGGGACAGCAGGGTTAAAAATAAGGGGAGGAGATGGGGACAGGATTAGACGTAGAATGGGAGGAGATTATGTTAGGAGGCAGCATTTGGGGACAGAGGTAAGTGGGAAGGTTTGGCTGGCAGAAATGGCAGGGTAAGGAAGGTACAGCTCCCTCCTCACTATGGCAGCACTCCAGTCTGAACGGATCCAACCTTCCTTACATGTTAGCAGGAACTAGATAGGGCTGTGTGAAACACCATCATTTCATTTTGACATCCATTTCACCATTTCAAAGGGACAGTGTTTTGTTTCATCATTTCATTTTGAAGCACTGTTCCATTTCATTTTGTCGAAACTGTTTCACTGTTTCAACGCATTTTGACGTGTTTCAATGTTTCACCTATATGCTATAATGGGGAATCAAGAAAATGCCTAACACTTTGTCATTTATTGCCTGATTCAGATACAAATTGCAGAGATGGTAGCCCCTTCTGAGGGCATGAAGCCTGCCAAGTTTCAAGGAGATAGGTGTAGAGGTTTTTGGGAAACTGCACCTCTAACTCTTCAAAGCAACACTCATGACAGTTGCCAGCAGCAGCAGCCTGCTGTCATCTGGTGCACAGATCTGGGGGCCTGCACCCCTAGGAGGGATGTGGGGCTGTGCTGGACTCCTCCTTGGGGTGCAGGCCCCAAGATCTGCGCTGGATGACAGAAGGTTGCTGCTGCCACCTGGGACCGGTGCTGGGTGCAGCCCGTGCCCAGCACCGGAGAAGACTAATGGTACCGCTGGCCCCAGGCAGCAGTGGAAGCCTCCTGTCATCTGGCATGCAGATCCAGGGGACACCCCCCTGGGAGGAGTCCAGCAGCACTGGGAGGGCAGGTTGAGATCCGTGGGGCTGGCAGAGCTGGTCGGAGCTCAGCCCTGGCTCTCCCCACCTCCCACTGCCAGGTTGCACTCCGAACAGCTCTGCAGTGCAACAGAGCTCAGCTCAGCAGGGGGAGGCAGGCAGAGCCAGGGCTGTGCTTTACCTTCCGCCACTGGGCTGAGCTCCATGGGGCTGTGGGGCTGCCCAGAGTGCAGCCCAGTGGCCAGAGGCAAGGAGAGCCAGGGCTGCGCTCTGACTGGCTCTCCCAACCCCATGGAGCTCAGCCTGGTGGCAGGAGGTGGGCAAAGCCAGGGCTGCACTTTGCTTTCTGCAACCAGGCTGAGCTTCATGGGGTTGAGGAGCCACTCGGAGTGCAGTCCTGGCTGTCCCCTGCCTCCTGCCACTGAGCTGCTTCGGAACTCAAAACGGTAGAAAATGCCCTCATTTTGTTTTGAAGATTTTTGTTTCATTTTGTTTTCACTGTTTCAAGCTCAAAATGCATCAAAACAGCTTTCAAACAAAACACTCAGTGAAATTTTGCACAGCCCTAGAACTAGATACCATGATGGTTTGTGTGTGGTAGAGAGGCAGACAGACAGACTGTTTCAAAATTCTGGAATGCTCTAATATGGGGTTTTGCTTCTCGTTATTCTTTAGATAAGTGTTGAGCCAGACAGATTGGACTAGTGAGGGGTGAATTTCATATTACTCTGAATTTCAGTGCTTAATTCCAGTAATTGCTTTTTGATTCATTAACTAACTTGAAAAATGTTTTGACGGGGTCAGTGCGAAACAGAATAAATTTGCCTTCCCAACAAAATGAAAAGATAAAGGAGAAAAATTGCTTAAGGTGACCAAAACATTTAATTTATATCTGGGGTCTTTTACTCTAAAATCTAGGTAAATTTTAAAACAAAAAAAATCATTTTTAAATGAAAAATCACGCTATTTTTGTGGAAAAATATCAAAATAAGACATGTTTTTCAGCTAAATTATTTGCCAGGTTTGGCTTAAATTTTATAACTAGTTGTGGTTGGCTTGAAACCATGCTTGTTGATGAATAAGCAATTTGTCTGAGGAATTTCTCCTTGCTGTAATCCCAGGCCCTTCATATGCAAAGCTTTTATTTGCCTTCTCTGCTCAGAGGTGTTCCTTGTATCTTCAGAGCTGCCCTAGAACTGCATTTTGATGTTCTTTAGGACACTGTTACAGAGATGCATGCCCCTGGCAAGGATAGCCCAGGTCAGTACATTGCATACTTACTTTGCTTGCTGTGTACAAAGGTTGGCTTTCACCTCAAATATGATTTCTCCTAGCACAGACTCCAGTATTCATGTGAAAACCCTGACAACAGCAGCCCTTGAGCTCTGGCAGGCACCTTTGAGTCCTACGTAGAGATCCCAGTATCAGGGCTGCCTCATTATTGTCAATGAGAGAATGGTAACTTTGCAGTGACCTTGATTCCAATACAGAAGACTTAACGCCAGCGAAGTATAACAGTACCAGTGAAGGGGTCCCATTGCCAGCTCAGAGGGATGTATGCCAGGTAAAGAAATCAGCATAAAAACCTCAGGGCTACCGCAGTGTACCTAAGCTCACACAAGCAGATGTTTTTAACAGCAACATGAAAAAGGCTGAGTGCTCCAAACAAGAGCTGCTTTACCCAGAACAAATGATTTTTTGCTCTGAACTGACCAGGGCATGTTCCAAGCCAGCCTTTTGGCTAAGGTGAACACTGTGCTCAAAGGCTGGGTTTCCCAGACCAACCAGGCTCATCTCCCAACTCGTTTACTGCAGGAAAGATGCATGTTTAGAAAATGAAAAGTATGATTATCCAGGGGCCCTCCCCTACCATCACTACTTTCCACCCCTGTAGGATACTGATGCTGCCTGGATAGGAAAGGGGGAGACCTGAGACTACTCAATGAAGAGAGACCTGGATAAAACCATGTCTAGCCAGTGAGTGGGATGATTGGATTTGAACACATTTAGGCCTATCCCAGCTATCAGAATTTCCAGCAGGCATGCCACAGGTCACCCAACCTGCCAGACTTTCCAACTAGAGACAACAGCCCACCAGCTGGCAAACAGTTTGTATCTCCCTCTACCTTTTTAAACCAAATCAATTTGATTCCCCTTCCTTCTGATGCCAGTGAGCCCTCCTAGCTCTGCCTCCCCCCAGCATACTATCAATACAGGCTAGTTAACAGAGTAGCATAAACAAGGACACGATGCTTACTGTATTGAACATTAAAATGTAGAGAATGATCAATATCCCATCGATGGGATTATTTTGTTTAGTGAAATCCCTGGCTTGGGGCTTGGTTTTCCCTTTATGTGTTGCAAATACCTTAACTTCCCAAGATGTGCACTGCCTGTCTGTTACCACAGCAGTCAGATATTGTTGGGAATGTAGACCTACCAGTCTACAGAGTGCTGACTGCAAGCTATTGCCTGAGGCCCAGCTGATGGGAGGTATGAAGAGTAGCGCTGTGCAAAATTTCTCCGGCAATTTCAATTCAACACTGTTTCAACCTATTTTGAGATCAAAACAGCAAAATTGAAACAAAACAAAAGCTCTTGAAATAGCTTTGAAACAAAATGAGGCTGGTCGAAACATTTCGAAAGTCTAAATGTTTTGACCATAGGCCGGGAATGGGAAGTCAGTCCAGCTGGGCTGACTTCCCATCCCCAGTGCAAGATCCGGGGAGTCAGGGAAGCAGCCCAGTTGGGTTGCCTCCTGCCCCAGGTGCAATCTAGCATGAGGGTTGGGGAAGCAGCCCAATTGGGCTGCCTCCCACCCCTGGCATGATTTAGAGCTGGGGATGGGAAGTCAGCCCAGCTGGTCTGACTTCCCATGCCCAGCAAAACTTGAAACAGCCTCAAAACAGCCTTTTTGTTTCAATGGAACAGAATGGGACAGCTGTTTTGACTCAAAATGAAATTCGAGATGAAACACTGTTCCATTGAACCATCAAAACTCAAGGCAAAATGGAACGGTGCCATTTTGCACAGCCCTAATGAAGAGGTTTCCTTTTTTACTGTATAAGAACAGGGAAATAACCTTGCAAAAAGGTAAAGTTTTCAAATGTCTGACTTCCATTTAGCCACTTGGGCTCAACTGGGGGCAGGTGTCAGCAAAGAAGATGGCTTTTGTGAGCCAGGCTTTGTGAAGTGTGGGTTCAGCTTTACTCTCCACCTGAGCGTGCTAAGGTGTAGCACTAATAGATTCAGATTTTGGGGATGATGACACTTCTCTTCCTCAACAGAGGGTATCAATGTGTGGATGTGATAGGGCTTATATAAGTATGTAATGAACAGGCATTCTGGTATCCTCTGGTAAAATATCCCAAATTCCCTGATAAAAAATCCCAAATTCTCATTTAAATCTCCCAAATCTACATTTTTCTGTGATTAAAATGAAACACCTCTCTCTCTATATATATAGGTATCAGTTGAACATAAAGTTTTATTGATATATTTACCATTTTGAAGCAATTTGGAAGCCTACCAGTGCCTCTATCATTATAATAAAATAAATTCTTAATACCTATATATTATGGCATTTGATTATTTTTTTTATCTTGGAAAATCAGAGCTCCCCCTACCCCCTTCATTCACCAGTTGCAGCTGTGCCACCCCTCCCACTGCATTGTGGTGCTGAGCAGCCCCGATATGCTGGTGTCCCTGACTCCCAAGCCACAGCCCCACAGCCCTGCTGGTGCCCCTCACTGCTAACCCTCATCCCCTCATCCCCACTGGTGCCTCTCACTCACAATCCACAACCCCGCCACTCCCAATTCTGCTTCTGCCCCTCAATCCTGACCTACTGCTCCTTGCCCCTAGACTCCAGCCCCCTAGTGTGTGGAGCAGGAGGCTGCGTGGGGGGCAGACAGAATGTCTGACCATAGACTATGCCATAGGTGACACTTCAGGGGGGATAGGGGGGCATGTGTCCCCCCAGATTTCTACACTCACAGCAGGCTACGGGGATGCAGCCTGACTGGACTGACACTGGACAGGAGTTGCCTCTGCAGCCTAGCAGGCAGGACCTGGCAAGGGAGGCAGAGTGGGGTGGTGAGACTTGTTGCTGCTGGCACTGCTGTTGCAAGCCCCACCACCATGGTGAGGTGCCTCCTGCCTGCCACCACATTGCAGGGGCACAAACCACCCCTACTGTGATGGCTGGCAGGAAGCAACTTGTTTTGATGGCCATGGTGGAACAGCTGGCTTGGAGCTTGTGGTGGTGGCGGCAGCAGGAACAAGCCTTGTTGCCCTGCTCTGCCTTCCCACACTGGGTCCCATCTGCTGAAATGTGGGGGTTACATGCCCCTATACCCCCCAACACTTCACGTCTGATGCCCAACCCATCCCCAGGAGTGCATATAGTGGTGTGAAGCTGCCCCCCCCCCACTGTTCTGGATGAGCCACCTGTGACTCCGTCCCACTCCCCAGCTGGGCCCTGTGGCTGCACATTCCTACCCCATCCTTGGGTCCCTGGCAATACACACTGCCCCCCAGCCCCATCTTCTCACAAGTTCTGCCCTCCCTATATTCCATGCATTGGTTATGCCCCCCATACTTACCTGCAGACAGCTGCAGGAGCTGCTTTCCACCATTCATGGGTACACACACATGCACATGGTGCCCTCTGCCTTTGATCGCCCTCCTCCTGCTCCCCTCAGCCCCAAGCAGCCCCTTGCAGACTGGAATTATGCCATTTTTTTCTCCATTAAAGGAGAAAATCTGCATTTTTACACATTTTTTCTGGTACAAACAGAAACCCTGGATCCCTGGTAATGAGAGACAGCCTTTCCTTTTGGGTGGTCAGTGAGGGATGGGTTGTGGAACCCTTGTGATTTTGCAGTCTCAGGACTCCAACTCTTAGTTTCAGGGAAGGCCTCACAACCCTTGCATTTTCCCTGCCCTCAGCTTCTCCATTGCAGCAGTTGCTCAGTGTAGTTTGGGGCTCAGAACACAAAAGCTGCTAGCAATGAAGATATAAACTGAAATAGAGTAAGTGCTAGGGAAAAGACAGCAACAGAAGGCCCTCCCTCTTTGCATAGCTCCTACTAGGGGCAGTCCTGCTCAAGGGCAGACACTTCCAGCCACAGGAAGATGATGCACAAGAAGTTTGTATTGTCCTGCCAGGGGCTGAGCTATGGTTTATTTCTAATGTTTCGTCTTTTGCATTCCTTGGGGCTTGGTTGTACCTAGCACAGGTAGAAGCTCTGTCTTAAGGGCTAAATAAGAATGGGCTTTAGCTGGAATGCTCAGTGTTCCTGGAAGTGAATATAGTGCTTTGTACTTGAATTGATCAAGGCAGCTAAGGCCATTTGGAACCCACACAACACACAGGAAGAGATGGATAAGAATCATTCCCTCTGACCATTCTCCCTTTATTATCCAATAGAGCACACAGAGAAGGTTTGTGACTGGATGGAACAGATCAGGCAGAAGGCAGGGAGTATATTGCACCATATAGACTAACTAAATCAGTCCATGCAGTACAGATCTACCTTGCCTTCTGCTTGACTTGAGACTAACACAGCTAACTTCCTCTCTCTGGAACAGGTCAGCAAAATCAGGAATCCTGCCATCTGTTTCCCACACAAGCACCTATGGGGGCCTGGAGCCTTTTCAGAAACATGTCCTGCTTTCCTACTTCTAACCATGACCAGAGAGCATTCATATTATTGCTGCATTCTGCACGGGTGCCCTGAAAACATGGGGCTCAATAAGTTTTGCCATCTCTTATGACAATGTGATATTGTTGTCCAGTGATCAGTCCAGAGGTCTATTCCTAGGATTAGCTGGCAGAATTCTACTTTGCCCAAATGGAAAATGCCTGTCCTCTTCAAAGTGTTGCATCAGTGTCCTAGACCATGAACGAATGTTGCCTTCTGCACATGGAGATGAGCAGGGACCGCCTGCAGTCATTGCTGGCAGTGTCAGGGGCAGCAAGCAGTGTGCGGGGACTGCCCCCAGCCACTGGCAGCAGTGTTGGCAGCAGCGAGGGGTGACCGCCCAGAGCTGCCACAGGCACTGCTGGCGGCTGGAGCAGGGAGTGGGGAATGGCGAGCAGCAGGTGGTGACTGGGGACTGCCCACAGCCACTGGCAGCTGCATTAGCAGCAAGCAGGGTGGCAGCAACTGCCCGCAGAAGCGGGTGGCGGCTTTGGCAGCAGCCAATCTCATGGGGGGGCATGTGCCCCCTCTATGCATTTCTTATATTCTAGACAGCTCCCCAAGTTTAAATGTGATGCTTTGTGTAACTGCTCCTTACCTGAGGCGCACATTTTCACTGAAACACCAGAAACCATCTCTCTCTTCACACCAACCTAGCAATCACCATATTGCATGCAAAGCAATGTGGGTCTCCCTTGAAGTCAAAGGTGCACTGCAGTGCCAACTGTATTTATTTTGTCTAAGCCCACAAAAAATAAAAACAAAAAACCACAACAATAAAACCCCCCACCATTATGTCACTTCATACTGGTTTCCATTCCACCCAGGAAAGCAAACAAAGCACAACAGACTCTCCCTGTGCCTAAAGAAGGATGTTTGTACCTGAAAGCTTACAAAGAACAATTTTTCCAACTATTTAGTTGGTCTAATAAAAGATATCACATTTACCCAAAGAACCTTGTCTGCCTATGTCCTTAGACCAACATGGCTACAACCAACAACCCTTATGTCACTTCACAAAGATGAGCCACCAATCACACTTGACTCCTGCAACTAAGAGAGTGGCCAACTTTATTAGAAGACAAGCAAAAAATGAACAGTAGCAACAACAAAAGCAAGAATCCCCCCTTCTATGCAGGAGAGAGAGAGACAGATTAGGAAAGTGAGTTTGAACAGGGCTTTACTTTTTACATTAAATCTCAGCAAACTATTGAAATTGTGCCTGAGTGTGTTTATCATTAAGACAATTATTTTAGGCTGACCTACTTTTCTGTCTCTTTAATAACATGGGCCACATCATTAAATTTGTACATGGGCAGCAGAGAATGGGAGCTAATTGGTAGCAGCCTCCTTAAGAAATAAAGCAGCCTAATCGTTTGCCACCTCACGTTCTTTCATTACAGCTGAGGAACTGCAGAAGATGTTCTCTGATTAGTCTGTTGAATTATGAATTAGGCTTCTGGTCCCAGTGCAGCTGTTTTCTCCATGTCATTCCCAGCACTTTATTTCCCCATCTGCTTATAAAACCAGGAGCTTGATCCTGCAATAAACACTTCAAATGCTTTTTTTAGGGGCTAATTAATTGTGTTGCATTTCTTGAACACACATAGCTACCCTGGCTTGCATCAAATTAACAATGCTAATTTCTCCACTGCTCAGTGCCCAAGCAATCCCTCCTACAGCTAAGCTGGAGAATCAAGACAATTGCATGGAACGATTTTTATGTTTCCAGATCCTGCCATTGTGCTAATTTCATTGCTCAATGTAACAAGGGTGTCTGGAGTGTAGTTGTGTTTGCACAACCTGGCTTTCCACAGCTACTTGGATTGATTTGCTCCTGCAGGAGCCAAAATACCTAACTGACATTTGTGATGGGCTAGCACCTAATGTTCAGCTCTAATCTCCGGTTGCTATCATGTGAACTGGAAAATGGGTCTGATTGGCACCTGCAAGCTGAGTAAGCAGCTTCAGGCTAGTGTTGCTAAAAGGGGACACTGATGATTGACTGTGGGACATAAAGGCAGCATAAAGGTAAAAACTGCATGAGAGACTTGTTTAAATTAATGAGTCCTTTAAAGGCTACAAACCACTTTGGTCAGTGATAATTAGAAGACAAGCTGTATCTCACTATCCCTGCCAAGCTAACAGTAATATTACCTCCATATGTTTGTTTGGGTATATAAAATAGCCTTTTATATGGCATCCTGTGCACTCTGGGGATCCCAAAGCACTTTACACAGCAATGTTTTTTGATGTTGGCTGTATAGCAATTGTTCAGGCAAATGAGCCAACCTTTCTGTGCTCAATTATAGTTCACGCAGAGCAGAGGGCTTTGGAACCTGCTAGTTTTACTGAGACCAGGCTTGGATGTGAGCAGCCTGCACAAGGTGGTGGGGGTGATCATGGGTTGAAGACAGTGACTGGTGAGGATGATAAAGGTGATATCAGTCCCTTCATTTGAGGAAGTCCATGCTCCTTTAGTTACTAATGTTTACAGTGAAAGAAGAGATTTAACTCTTCAGTCTGCTGTTGGACAATATTTGTACTGCCATACTATACACACACCACGTAGCTTGTCACCATCGGCATCTTGATAAGCCCGTTTGTTGTATGGGGAACAGTGGGCTTAGGGAGGCCACTAGATACACAATAATTGATAACACAATAGAAAACAGGGATGAAAGTGACGGTCGCAGGTTTATAATGATGTTTCCAAGGAGCAGAGACCACTGCATGCATGTGGATAGGAGGATGCTACTAGAGCTGTGGTGTTTTCAGTTCCATGGCTTGAACCAAATTTAAAAAAAAAACTAAACAAAATAAAAAAGCAAATAAAACATGTTTTGTCAGTTTGATTTCAAACAGAAGGTTTTTGGGTTTTTTTTTTTTAAGGAATAGACCCCTCTCCCACAACTTTCTTTTGGGGTCAACCTGAAACAAACAAACAAGTCTGTGTCCTTTTCAGGTCATGTAACTTGTATTTTCTAACCTCTTCCCCCCCCTGCTTTTTTTTAAAGGTCATTTTGAAGCAAATACTGTTTCATAATTAAAAGTCAAATTGGTTCCTTTCAGCTTCTGGAATTTCCCATGCTTTTTTATGACCAAAAACATTTGCCAGATTCACTTAAAATTTTGCCCAGCTTCAGTAAATGATTTTCTTGTCCAGGACCTTGTTGTAATCCATATTTTAGTTATTGCAGGATAATATACTTGACATGGGACTGCACCATAGAAGCTTTTGCAGACTGGTTGGTGAAGCTGAACATGGTGGCTTGTGTATTGAACAGTTCTCTTTCTGGGAGCACTTAACCCTGCTGCACTGCTTGCCTACTGGATTCAGTTAGTATTTGAAGGTGTTAAAAGCCTAAAATCCCTAGGATCTGGCTATCTGTTGGGCCATCTCTTTCCCTAGAATGTGCTACCACATTTGCAGTCATCAGAAATCAGGTCATTAGATGTAGTGACCTGAATACAGAGTATTTACTGAAGACACTTGTGTGAAAAGGTTTCTACATAGGCTTATGATGTGGATCCAGAATGACAGAGAGAGAATGGAGATTTTTTGCATCAGGCTGGTTTGCATGATTGTTCCTGTTAGATTTTTTAAAAAAAATATTGCTGTAGGTTTTTGTGTAGCATTTAGTGGCCACCTTTACACATGATGCTGACTGCGCAATCATTACTGCACAGTCATTTAGTACGTGTATAAACAAGTACTAAATGACTGGACAGTAACCAGAATTACAGGCAGTAACCAGAATTACTGCACAGTTGCACCAGGGAATGGCATTTTTGTGACACTGAATGCATAGTAGCCTGTGACTACTGAGCAGAAGCATTGTGTCACACTTCCTGCCATGAGACACTGTGGTGCAGTAGTTACGGGCTACTGTGCAAGTCAGCATCTCATGTAGACATGGCAAATGACAGTCAGAACAAAGAAAGAGCTTGGATGGAGTCATTGCATTAAGAGCTCTTAGATTCTTTTCCCTCCTTTTTAAACTATTTAAATCTCGATCAATCAAGACAAGGGAGAGAGTTGAAACCCCGATCAGCCCAGCAGTCCAGAGGAAGTGTTTCCCCTCCTCTGTTCCCAGCACAAAATACTAATACTGTGAAGACTACTGTCTTGGATTAGTAAATACATCTTTAAACCAAATAACTGAAGGTAACCCCTAGTGAATCACAGGCAATAGAGACTGGACACACCCAGTGCCATGGGCAGGGCTGGTTCAAGTTCGTTCTAGTGTTTGATCCATACTAAAGCTATGGATTGTTAAGTGGTGTTAAAGTTAGAACAAGCTGTGAGCAGTCTCATGTTAAGGGTTAAAACTGTTTCTTGCCTGCACAGCTCTGACTTGCCATTAGAGGGCTGGTGACCAGGATGGGGTGGCTAGTAGCCAGGACACCTGGGCTCTATCCCTGTTCTGGGTGAGGAAAGGGAGCTGGCAGCAGTGCATCCTGGGATGCATGAGGGCTTCAAGTTGCTAGTTTTATTTCCATGGAGCAAAGTAAAGTTACACTAACATGACTTTGGTAGCATGGCTTAGAGTTATCCCTTACCTGAAGTGGCATAACTTTGAAATTCTTAGAGGGCACTTAGAATGAGTTAACAAGCTTGAATGCTTGGACAGTAAAATTTTAATTCCTCTGTATGGTCTAAACATAACGTGTAACTTCAACATGAACTTATAGAAGCTTGCACCTTGTCACTAAGGTTAATTCCTATTTCATTTTATGTGCCCAAATGATGTGCATGTACGTGCACAACATGTATAATTGTAGGTTTGTTGTTTATGCCCAGTATGTGATTCAGCATTACTTCATACAGGCTTACTCAAAAGAGCTCTGCTCCAGCCAGGCAACTACAGGGAAACAGAATCACCCAGGTGAGGGCATAAAGTTATGAAAATTCTGAAATTTTAGTTGGGCATAAAACACAACTGGTGGGTGTTAGATGCCAGAGGAGAAAGAAGACGAAAGGTCTCTCACATTTTAGCCCAATAGCCTAGTTGTTAGGGTACTTGCCTGAGGAGTAGGAGATGCTGTTCCTAGGATCCATGTCCTACTTCACTGAAGAGTTCTCTAAACACCAGGTGACAGGCTCAGCATTACCTTGAATGCTCACTGCCCCTCCTCTTGAAGCTGGACTACTGGAAAGCCAAGAGGAAGAGACATCTAGGGCTGAAGAGCCTACAAGCCAAAGAATGTGTAGGTCACTGAGATGGCTGTTGCCTCAAAATAGAGGGTGCTCTAGGCTCTAGCTCAGGAGTGGGAAATTATTTTGGGTGGAGGGCCACTTAACAAGTTTTGGTGAGCTGTCCAGTGCTGCATGAGTAGTCCCACCCCTTAACAGTTGCCCTGCCCCCTTGTTGCCATCTTGGGACTGGAAGTCCTGCCCCTAACCCCTGACCTTTGCCACCAGAAGTCCCTCCCCTTACCCGCCCCCCCCCCAGAAATACTCCTTTTGGGAAAGGGGAGTCTCCATCTTAGAACCAGAAAAAAAATCATACACTAAAATCAAACACTTGCTATAGAATCATAGAATCAATGGACCAGAAGGGACCTGGAAGAACATTAAGTCTGGTGCTGCAGGGAGGTTCATGAGCTCAAACTAGCTCAATGAGGTGCTTCTCCAGCCTCATCTTGAATACCTCCAAAGACGGTGACTGCACCACCTCTGCCGGGAGTGCGTTCCAGGTTCTAGTTACCCTTACAGAGAAGAAATTCTTCCTTATATCCAGTCTAAATCTTCCCTCTGTTAGTTTGTGACCATTGGTTCTCATCTTCCTGAGGGGTGCCTTTCTGAAGAGTTGCTCCCCCAGATCTTGGTGCTCCCCCCGACATACCTGTAGGTGGTTATCAGTCTTCTCTTAGTCAGACTGAACAAGCCTAGTTTCTGAAGTCTCTTCTTATTGGGCCTATCCTCCAGGCCCAATGAGATCATGTGAGTGGCCCATCTCTGCACCCTCTCGAGCTTATCCGCATCCTTCTTGAAGTGTGGTGCCCAAAACTGGACATAGTACTCCAGCTGCAGCCTCACCAACACTGAGTAGAGAAGGAGAAGCACCTCTTTGGATCTGTTGGCAACACATCAGCTGATGCACACCAGAGTTCAGTTTGCCTTGCTGATGACTTCATTGTGCTGTTGGCTCATATTCATCTTTTGGTCGCTTGTGGCCCCCAGGTCCCATTCACATGCTGTGCTAGTCAGTAGGCTACCGCCTATGCTATAGTTATGGTGGAGGTTTTTCTTACCCAGATGAAGGACCTGGTACTTTTCCTTGTTGAACTTCATATGATTTTGATCAGCCCATAGAACCAGTCTGTCTAGGTCATCCTGGATCCTTACCCTATCCTCTGGTGTATCTGCATTTCCCTACAGCTTGTATCATTGGCAAACTTAATCGTAGAGCATTCCACCCCTTCATCCAAGCCATTAATAACTATGTTAAAAAGCACAGGTCCAAGCACTGATCCCTGTGGGACACCACTGGAGACAGCCCTCCAGGATGAGGCCATCCCATCAATTACAACTCTCTGGGACTGCCCTCTAAGCCAGTTACCCATCCACCTCAATGTAGGATGGTCCAGGCCAGTACCCTACACTTTAAACTAGAGTGTTGTATATAGAGGGGAAATGTATAATAACTCAAAAAAATTCTTAGTCTTGTATAGTGTGGGGGGAGGGGTATGTGTAGTGGGGTGTAGGTGTATGGTAGGATGAGGGTATGTGTGGGTGTGTATGGTGGGGTAAGTTTGCATGGGTGTGTGATGATGCGTGTGTGTATAGTGGGATGTTCAGTGTGTGTACAGTGTGAGGGTGTGTGGCTTGTGGCTGTGTGTGGGGGGTATAGGGAGTATAGGGTATGTTGGAGGATTGTGTATATGTGGGGGGTTGTGGGGGTGGGTGTGTGGGGTTTGTGGGGCATGAGGGAGGATGGGGGGGTGTGGGCCTCCCCCTCCCCTCATGGCAGAGTAGCAGCAGGCAGGGCACTCAGGGCTCAGGCACCCAACAGGTTGCAGCTCTGGTCAACACTGCATGTCAGAGGGAGGGGTGCAGCCTCCGCTGGGCTGCCTGTATTGCCGACACTTCCCCACACTCATGTGCAGCCCTTGTACTTGCAAGGCATGAGAGGGAAGTCCCGTGTTCTGGAGCTGGCTGCCTTCCCTGCTGGGGCTGTGTGGCATGGGAAGGAAGCCCCAGCTGCCTTCCCCTTGGGGGTGGGAAAGGCAGCCAACTCCAGCACCTGAGGCTTCCCTCCCCTGCCCAGTGAGTGCAGAGGCTGCACGTGAGTGGCAGGGAATGCTGGCAATACAGGTGGCCCAGTGGAGGCTGCATTCCTTGCTGCAATGTGCAACACTGGCCAGAGCCACACCCCGCTAGATACCTACACCCTAAGCACCCTGCCTGCTGCTGCACCATGGGGGATTGCAAGGGGTCCCCACATCCTCCCTCACACCTCACAAACCCCAAACACCCACACCCACATGCCTGCACCCAGAGTGCCCCTACTTGTTGCTGCTGCCACCTCATGACAGGGCTGTGCACCATGGAGGGAGTGTGCAGGGGGTCCCAACACCCCCCGCCAGCCACATGCTGCCCACCTGAGCTCTGTGCTGCTGCCATCCCCTTGGTTGAAGGCTCTGTGCTGTCACCAGCCCCAGCACCATGCCCCATGCCCCATGCTCCCACCCAGCTACAGCTCTGCCCCTGGCTTTTCCTTAGCTACTGCCCAGAACCAGCAGGAGACTGGGGAAGCAGAAGCTGCCTGCTGGCTTGGTGAGGCCCTTCTGCCCACAAGGGTGGAAGCGAGGTGCAATTAGGTATGTTTCAGGGTGGGAGGGTGTACACATGGGTGCCTGACTCCCACCCCTGTGGGCGGAACGGTTGGGTGGGGTGAAATTCTTTGGGGGGCGCTGTGGGCTGAATGAAAGTGCTTGGCAAGTGGAAATAGCCCATGGGCTGTACTTTGCCCTCCTCTACTCTAGCTGGGGTCTCATTGCTGCCAATGAGAGAGAAACTCTTTCCAGTGCTGTTCATCTGTGTTATCCAATGAATGCATGGTGCTTCAAGAAGAGGACTCTGGGTAACATCTTGCCTTATGATCTGGTAGTTGGTATGTTTTGCTAGGAAATAAGAAATGCAGGTTCAAACTCCACAGGGAGCTCCCAGAAGTCAGGTCTCCTGCTTTACTGGTGCTGTTAGACTGTTTGACTTAAACATGAGATGGCCTTTCTCCACCATTTTACATTTGGAAAGTATGTATCCAGAGCAGTCCTATTTCACAAGGGAAAACAGAATCTCAGACTGTGTGTAAGTGCCAAAACCAGCAGTTTCATCACTAATACATGCCACTTAAGCATACAAAGTAAAATAGGAGTTAGCCCTTAGAGTCTCTTCCCAATGTGAGGAAGGCTTGGGCTTTCTTTCCTAAAAGATTTTATGTTGGTTAGATTTTGTGCTCTCTATTCATCACTCTGTCTGTTTATCTGTGTGTCTCTGGTGTATAGAAAAACTCCATCTAGGCAGCAAAAACAACATCCAGGAAAGCAGAGAGTTATTTGTTTGTTTTCTGTATTCACCCGTAGTCTCTTTATAGTTTGATTGTGAACTATTTGCAACAAGGACTGTTCCTTTGTTTGATCCTGGTTGATGACTGGGGCCCCTAGATAGTACTTCGTCAGGAAGAATAAATATTAATATCTGAAATGAACTTTTCACTTGGGATCCTCCCTCCATCTGTACCTGTTAGTGAAGTAGTGTCTGCAGACTGGTTAGACTGCAGCATGTTCCAGCCTATATCACTAGCATCATCAGTAGCAGTGTTGGTCTTGTGCCCATGACTAGTACAGTGGAACAAACATGATGTTTTTCCTGTTTCCTAAAACAGACCATGTTAAAACTTACAGATTAAGACTGGTTTTTGATCCTGAGCCAGGTGTGAACCACTTTAATTACCAACAGCACTGCATAGAGGGGGTTTCATTCACCCAGTCCTGAACTGGTGAGTGTAGGGATCATGGATGACAGACCTTCATATGGCACAAATGGACAGTCCCCACATAACCCATGGCTGGAAAGAGGGTCTCCTGCATCTGTCACTGCCTAGATATTGTGTCTATCAGTAGTGCAAAGCCCCATCCCTATGTGACAGCTGGGGGCAGGTGCTTTCTATAAAGATCAAAATAGGGTTTTGGCCAGCTCCCCAGTTCTTCCTACAAGTGTCACTGCAGTCTTCCCTGCATTGAACCTCAGCTGACATTTTCATAGTCAGTTGATATCTATTCCAGGCATTATGGAATCCTGAAGTTAGCTGTGAAGAACAAGCTCGTCCGGCTGGCATCAATATATTGCTAATCTTGGAGCCCCTATGACTGTTCAGTCTTTCTCAGAGTCTTCAAGGCAGGGGGAACAGGATTGATCCTGATGGAAATCTGCAGGTTGGAGGCCTTGCGGGAGGGAAGCAGGTGCCAACTGAGGCTTTCTGGGATGTGTTGGAAAATATAACTGGTTATTTGAAACCAAGTTAATGCCACAGTGCCCACTCCTGCAACGTCTTTTATGCAGGTGAACATTTTCTTAATATTATTCATGAAATGTGTATAGGGGTCAAGAATTAAAAAAAAGACTGTGGGAAACAGCATGGAAGTTTTCTGGAAAGTCTTATTTATACCAACGTGATCTGAGTCTGCTGTGGAATTCTGTGACTGTAGGCTGCAAACAGATGTTACCTTTTTGCTTCCATTTTTTTGTCCGTGATGGGGAATCCTTGGGGTATTAGGATCAGGCCAGATCTGGCCTAGGTTCTGCCTTTCGTAGAGGCATGCTGTGGGAAGCCCCATTCCCCCATTTGCAGAGGTTTGGTTTCCCCCATTGACAGAGGCGCACCCAAATCAGGGCTCAGCAGTGTAATACACATGCACTGGGAATCCCCTGTTGCAGGATTGCTAGGGAATGCCTCTGCAAGTGGGGAAATCCAAGTTTCTCCCATTTCAGTTGTCCTGCAGGATGAGGCTTATGAAACCCTTGGAGCGGCATAGACAAAACCCTGCGGGACAATAGTGTTTAACTGTGTGGCCCAATGAAGCGGAGCAGCTGTGCCAGGTCTCATTCTGGTGCAGCTGACTCTGCTCCAAGGACAACATCTGTTTATAGCCATAGAGTTTTAAGCCACATGCTGACTGTAAAATTCAATGCAGCTTTCCCTCTGGAGCTACTAGGGCACTTCCAGAACGTGGGGCTATTTCAAAACGGCTTTATGTGCAGAACAACAGAATCCTTCCTTGGTCTAGATGACAGAGGGCATCACCTCATGCTCTGCTATCTCACAACTAAGCTAGAAAATGAAAATATAATTAGGTGAAGGATTTGCATACATAAAGCATTGCTGGACATTTATATGCCACATTCAAGCTGGATGGAGATTACTGTATTATGGATAATGCCATAAGTAGGAGGCGATAGATCCTCAGGTGGTATAACATGGCATGGCTGCACTGGCTGGGCTAGCTGAATCCAGGTGTGGGAAGAACACTTATACAATGGCCACTGGAGAGAACCACACTGTGGAATGTAGCCCAAACTGGGATGAGGCCAAGTGGCTTTTCCCTGCCACCATGCAGTGTCTCTCTGAATCAAAAATAGCACCATTGTGACAAAATAGTAAAAGCGAGAAGTTATAGGTTTCCTATAATTCCTCTGGAAAAGAGGAAGAATGGATACCTGATACCTGGGGAGTTGTAGTTGCATCCTGACACACTACAACTCATCAGCTGCCCTATCTCACAGCACTCATGCAAAGGAAAGCTCTGGTAACTTAAGTGGAATTATTCCTGATTTATATCAATGCAGGAAAAGCAATATTGGACTCAGTGTCCACAAATCCTTTTGCTATTTCTCAATATATCCTGCTTTTCCTAACCCCATGCTATAGCTCACTCTCCACCTGACAGGCTACAGCCGTCTGGAGCATGAAGCGATGTGACTTGAAGCTGTGATGTGACTTGAAGCTGCCTTTCATCTTAGTATGGAGCAAGAAGGGAGCCAACAAAACTATTACAGATGCATTTGTGATCACATCATTAAGAGGCTGAAATGAAGTTATTCAGCTGTCATCTCACAAGGAACCTACCCTAGGTTTGATGCGATGTTATTCTCCACAGTTGATTGCATGACATCTCACAAACACTTTGTACTGCCAGAAAAGGGAGACTTTCCAGTGATTATTTTATTTATTTAAAATCCTTTACCCTGTAACTCCTTGAGAAGGCATACCTGCTGCATACACTTGGCTTGTTGCTCTGGTATGTCAGAATGTGAACCACCACTCACTGGCTGCCCCATCTCTCTGGCAGATTGGAAGCCAAATATACCTACATTTCTGTGCCATATTCCTGGGACTTTGGATGGAAATCAGCAATCAGTCTTTTTTTAATGAGGTGCATCAAAATTTACCGTTGTCTACCCTGCTGTTTTTATGGCTGTATTTGAGATCAGATTGGTTACTAGAAGGATATTTTATCCCCTGCTGGAGTGGTGACTCATCACAGTGGCTCAGATTGGATCTGAGGTCCTGGCTTGGTGGTCTTTTTGTAATATTAACCTTCAAGGGCTTCGTCCCTGCCTGGAATCCTTTCATGCCGGAGTCCTTGTAGTCTTGTGCTATAGGATGCCATTGGGTTAAGTGCAATGTTTTAGAAGAGAAGAATCTGTTTCATGGAATACATTTCCTTTTACTTTCACATTTGTGTTCCTTTGTGGATTCCTGAAATAAATAGATGTTGCCACATGTATTGAAGGCATTAGATATTTATCAAGAGCTGTGATTAAAACTAAGAATGGACAAATAGTAAAACAGATTCACTAATGCTTTCAAAACTAAAAGCACTGAGTTCCATTTGTTGTCCTTTGTGGGGTTATGTTATTCATTGTTTGTGAGTAACTGGTTCTGGATAGCTGCCAGGTGTTCATGAAAATATTCATGAATCCCCAATGTTTTGTGGATTTCACTAAAAATAACTATTTCTTGAAAAATGTGCATCATGGGTTCATAGATTATAAGGGCTGGAAGGGACCTCACAAGATCATTGGGTCCATCCCCCTGCACTAGGCAGGAAAGACAACTGGGGTCATGTGTCCCCAGCAAGGTGACTGTACAGTCTCCTCTTGAAGATATCTAAGGTAGGTGATTGCTCCACCTCTGGAGGGAGCTTACTCTATAGTCTGGACACTCTAATTGCGAAGAAGTTTTTTCTAGGGTTAAGTCTGAAATGGTCTTCCAGGAGTTTGTGTCCATTACTCCTGGTTTTCCCCAAGGGTGCCCGGTGAACAGTTGTTTGCCGAGTGCTTGATGTACTCCCCTGATGTAGTGGTAAGCTGCTACCAAGTCCCCTCTCAGCCTTCTCTTTTTTAGGCTGAAGAGTCCCAGATCCCTCAGCCTTTCCTCAAATGGCTTGTCTTGCAAGTCTCTGATCATATGCGTGGCTCTTCTCTGGACTCTCTCAAGCTTTACCATGTCTTTGTTGAAGTGTGGCACCTTGAACTGAATGCAGTACTCCAGTTGCGGTCTCACCAGTGCTGAGTAAAGTGGAAGAATCACTTCCTTAGTTTTGCTTGCGATGGATAAATTGATGCATGCAGAGTATGTCCTGCTGGAAACAGCATTGCACTGATGGTTCACATTCATATTATGGTCTATTATTACCCCTAGGTCCCTTTCAGTCATGGTGCTAGTCAGTTTGGTGCCACTGAGCCTGTAAGTATGTTGGGGATTGTTCATCCCTAGATGGAGCACTTTACATTTCTCAATGTTGAACTTCATCTGCTTCTGAGCCACCCAACTTGTTAGCCTGTCTAGATCCACCTGTATCTGCAGCCTATCTTCAAGCATGACCATGCTCTCCCACAACTTGGTGTCATCCATGAACTTGGCCAGTGAGCTTTTTACCCCCATATCCAAATAATTGATAAGGATGATGATTTGTATATGTCTAATTTGTTTAATTGATCATGCACATTTCTATGTCAATAGCAGGAGGGTGGTCATTCCCACCATGCCCATTCTGCATCCTATCTAGAATGATTTTCCTTTTGGTGTGGTGAAATACTGAAGCAAAGCAGTCATTCAGGAGTTCAGTTGTCTCCTGTGTGTTGGTAATCAGCTATCCTGAGTTGTTGAGCAGTGGTCCCACACTCCAGTTTGTTTTCCTCCTGTTCTCTACTATAACAGGATGCTGCAGGATCTTCAGCAGCATTTTTAAGCCTATGAAGGTGCCCCAATGTCCTCTGATATCTTTTTCCTCTGGGAACAAACTCCCCTTTGCTCTCCTGCCATGACTTGATGTTCCTTGGTTTTTGAAGAGGAGGCTGCCCCAGGGCTTCCTAGGTGATATCTATTCCCTCACTCACCAGAGGTGAAGCCTTTTGCCTTAGAGGCTAAATGCATGTTCAACCTCCCCTTAACATGCCTTATACCTTGCAGGTGTTACCTGTACATCTCTGTTGGGACTTCAGCCTACTTGGCTTCTGTTCCTTTCTCTCTAGCTAGGCCCACCAGCCTAGACCCACTAGATAGGGTCAGGCTCCGAAGCTCTAGCCTCTTAGTATGCTCTGGGCACGTGGTCTTATACACTCTTCCCTGACTTTCTTTTGAGACTTCAGCCTATTTAGCCTCATCCCCTTTTATATACAGCTAGGCTATAACAAAATAAAGGTAAAAAGGCAATCTGCCTGCTTACAGTTCCATAGCCCTCTGCATCCCAGCATCTGCTGCTCTCCCTTAAATTGCTGCCACAGCTTCTCTGGGAGTTCTCAGGAGTCTACCCTCTCAGCCGGTTGCCCCCTGGCCAGCTCAGATCAGGGTTTATATAGCTCTGGCCTGAGCTCTTTTCTAGTCACCTGACCCGCCAGCCAGGCTCTGCTTTCAGTCCTGGCTCTGCCAGCCTTTTGTGCCCTGAAAGTCCTGTTCTTAAAGGAACCATTGTGTTTCCTAGTAACAGGGCTCAGTTTTTCTAAGTGGACTTCTTATTGTACTTGATTTCAGTTGCTAATTAAACTTCAGTCACCACTTCAGCTTTCCTAATCTGCTCCCTACAAGTTGTTGTATAGTCCTCCTTGGGGACTGTCCCAAGCTTCCATTTGTTTGTACGCCTCTTTATTCTTTTTCAAGAGGACCATGATATCCCTATTAAGCCGAGAGGGCTTACCATCCCTTCTGCTAACTTTCCTCTGCATGGGAATGCACTTCTTTTGTGCTTCAAGGATGGTGTCCTTAAGGAATGACCACTCTTCATACACTCCTTTTACCTTTGGTCCCTGGTCCCACAACACTTCCCTTACTGTTGTCCTGAGCTTGTTGAAAGGGTGTTACTCATTATAACTAATGTTAGTGTAGAATGTCTTCAATGACTATCTAGTTTAATCTGGTCCCTATTCCTTTGATATGTGAGCACCTCACAGTCCTTAATGTCTCTATCTTTACTAATCCTGTTCCTCTTAGGTGCCTTATTCTGCACTGCCAGAAGTATCTTCCCCAGCTCAGGACCTAGAGTTCAGAATCCTGGCCTGAAGGCAGCTGCCTACACTCTTTACATAAAAGAAGAAAAACAAAATGTTACTCTTTTTTTAAAAACAATCACAGGATATAGGGCCTTCCTATTTATACAAACACCTAATAGTCAGAGTATTCACCATGGCTGTAGGAAAACTGGGATGAATTATATCCATTGCCTGATGGGATTCACTTTCACATCTCCCACCTCTATATGAACTGCCCTAACCACTAGGCAAGGGCTGTCCAGCTTCTAAGTCACTAGGGGCCACATACCATGTGGCTGCTCCAGCCCCCACCCTCAGTTCCTTGGCCTCTGGCTCCCATGTGGCACCTAATTGTGTGTGTTCCCTGGGCTGCAAGGCCCCAGTGTTGTGCCATACTGCACTGCCATGCTCCCTGGGATGGGGACAGGAAGTAAAAGCTGGAAGAGGGAGAGGGAGCCCACAGATCCTGATAGCTGCCATGGCTAGAGCAATGTGGAGAGCAGCAGCTGCCAGTTGGATAGCCCTACACTTGGCTATGGAGTAAAGGAGAGTTGTGGAGGTGCACTTTTAATCTGTCCTCTTGAAATTGTTCTACTTTGCCTTATGTATGTGAATATTTACTGGGGGAAGGGGAAAAGAAAGAAGAACTAGCATCAGTAAGCATAAGCATAACTTGAACTTAATTTGGTGGGCACTCACTTGGAGGAATCCTATGTTCCAGTTCCTAGGTTAAGGATCATTTTTTAATTTTTATATGAAATGTTCAGTGAACAAAACACATAACCAAGCCTTAGACTGGGGATTGAAGCCCAGGGCTCCCATTCCCAAGAATTCTCATACCCTAACCTCCAGTGAGCAACAGTCAGGCAGAAAAGCAAAGCAAACCCTGTTTACTGCACACTATATACAGTCTAAACTCTAAATTACTGGATGAAAGGGGCCAATGACTACTGTTCTGGTTGTGTTTAAAAAGAAAGAGAGTGCTACTACTCTATCTTTAATGGAGCCCGGTGCAGGTGTCCCCTAGAAATAGATTCTAACACGAGCCTCTCAGGTGAGATAGGAGGCACACGGGGTTGGTGTATTCTAGCAGCCAATCTAGGGGCTCAGCTGCTCAGTTTGCCAAGACTGAAGTACTTCTAGGCATCCTCAGAATGAGAAATTTAAGTGCTTGAAGAACTTGAACAAAGAATACTAAGCACCTAAAAATATGAAGCACCTCTAAGGCTAGGTAGCAGCTGAGTGAGGACTTTGAGGATCATAAATTTAAGCTAACTTTACTAACACTCCCTAAGTCAGTGAACTCAAACCTTTTTAGCATTTAAAAGCAAACCAAAATCTACTGTGCACTGCTGCTACCACTCACTCCCCACAACCCAGCAGGTAAGTCTGTGGGGAGGTAAGGGGGGCGGGCAGATTGAGCCAGAGGGAGAAAAAATTATTTGGGGACATGCCTCCCCAGCAGGTAAGTCCCAATTGGCCAAGGCCCCACTCAACTTACCCCTGCTCCTGTCTCTGTGGCACTGTCCCACACTGCAGGGACCTTGATCTAGCTTCTGCCCCCTACTTCCCTCACAGACTGACCTGCTGGGCTGGGGAACACGCGTGCATGCACATGGGCACTCAGCCCTCAACCCCGGCCTCGGATCAACTCCAAGAGGCTCTGAGATCTACTGCAAGAGGTTGTGAGATCTACTGGTGGTTCTAGATCCACCGGTTGGTTATCACAGCCCTAAGCGTTAATTTGGTACTTCAGTATTTTTGTTGATATAGGTCTAAATTACCTTTTCAAAGCCACTGGGAGTTTACAGTCAATGGACAACCTACATGCAGATTTGCTGGCTCCTGAGCCAACACCTGAACTACCTGACCATCTCCTTTGCCCTGTACCAAGGAAGTTGTGGCTAATAGAGGCTTATTTCAGTTCATTGGCCTTTAGGTCTTGAGCTTGGCTTGTTCTTGCTGTGTTACTTTGCTGCCATTCTAGGATTGAAAATGGTATAACTAAGAATAAAATCTGACTCTGTACATGTATTGATGACTTCTGGTCTCATGGGATTTTGACAGCTTTGTAGAATTAATAAGCTGCTAAAAACAAAAATAGCTTGTAATATTTTGAAAATGGAAACTGTCTGAAAGTTGGCAAGCCACTGATCTTTCCTAAAAGCATTTTGTTGAGTTACAGACGGCATTTCTTGTCAGCCCTCACAGTACTAACTAAAGCTGGTCAATAAAATTTAGAAAAAGCTTGGGGAGATGATAGCTGGAGATTTTATATAGCAGCTTGTGGAACATGTCATTTAGCCATCTGAAATATACAGCAGCTCTTCCCTCTGGAGGAACTTCTCAACTGTTCTGGAAGGTAAAGATCTGGGACTGATGCTATGTTGAACAAGAGCACTGTGTCTGTAAGGCTCTTTTAAATTACAGTGGCCTTCCTTCCCCAGCTGCCTCCCTGGACTGACACAGTGCTTGGACCCTATTGACAGAAACATTACAAAAAGGTCAAAACTTGAAAGAAAAGAATAACAAAATCTAGTGTTGAAAGCAAGGTGAATTGATCTCCATTTTGCATAAAGGGAATGGGATTTTCTGTGGGTCCATTCATACAGCTCCTGCCTCAAAGCACTATGTTAGATGCTGGGGCTCAATTTCTATTACCCCTAATAGCCATGTTAATGGCTTACTCAGCAATGCACCTAATTGTGATTCCAATTCCACTTTTTCCTGAACTTAATAACACACAATTTAAATTAGGAAGGTGGCTATGCTGTAGCTGTATGCAGTGGCTGCATGGCCACTGAACAAGTCAGCCTCAAGGGCTATGACTAGCTATAAAGAGGGCATCAGGTGGTCAGGCAGTCACTGCCTAGAAGAAGCATTGAAAGAGGCTCCAGGGGGATTACTTAGAATTAGATTTAGGGCATGCAGGATAGCTATAGGACTGGAGGGATGAGGGGTTACGTTAGGAACTAGAACAGACTAGAAGGGTATTTAAGGGGACACAGGGTTTGGCTCATGACAGACCAGGTAGCCAGCCAGGGAGCAGGAATAGGGTACAGTCGGGCAGACAGGAGCCAGAAGCTGTGAGAGAACTCTGAGGAAGTGGGAATAGTAGTAGCATTTATTTGATTATATGCTGAAAATAGCAATTCAAACCACCTTAATTTGAACCTCCTAACATAGATTGAAAGCTGGCCAGTAGCATGTGTATACATCTGCAGTTGACCAGCTGCTGACTGTTTTCTGCTACTGGAGGATCCTCCTTCATGATATGGTGCTGTTTGTTTTGGCAGAGTGCAGTCCTGTGTCAATACACACCTATGAGAGGAGAAACATATCTGTGCCAACATGTGCCCCAACTTCCCAGCTGTGTTCTGATGGAGTACTGTGTCCCGCTTTCCTTCCCTGGGACCAACCTCTGGTGGTGCTGGAATGCAGGACAGCCTGATTACAGACAATACTAAGAGCGTGTTTGCCACTTCACCTCGGCCTGTGCGGTCTTCCCCCAGAGCTTTGTGACCCCTCATGCCCTTTCCACTCCATAACACCAGTATGGTAGGCACACAGTGTGGGACTGCTTCTTTCAGGGATGAAGAATGATCCTAGGGTTGTGAGTCCCAGACTGATGGGGACCTGAGAGCACGAAGTGGGAGTGGGGGGAGGAGGGAAACTACCACAGGGCATCAGTGCAGCTGTGGGAGGATAGGGGAGTGTCTCAGACCAGAGAGTGGCTCATGGCAGCTACGTCTAGTTTCCAGGAGTTCTTGGGCAAAGTGTGATCTTTCTAGGAGCAGGTATTGTGCAGGTGTTGCAACCTTTAGCAGGAGAGCAACCATGTCTCTGCCTCTGGAAAGGAGGTGTTCCCTTTCTACTCCCTGAGGTGGTGAACCCCTGTGAACCTCTTGAACAACCTTATGGCATAGACCTGAGGATGGGCATCCACCATAAGGAAAATGTGTCTGATGCCCAATGACGTGAGGATGATCCCCTCCTACATAATTGTTACAGTGAGTAATTTCTGGCAATCACTCTCGCTTGTTCACTCATCTGCCACACCTTTGATGGGAGAACAAATATAATAAATAACAGATGAAAATAATTGCAGTTCTTATAATCAATCTTTATTAGGTAACTTCTTGTTTCCTCACAGAATGTCTAGCAAGGTGATAACTTCAAAGCTCAAGGTCAGCCAAGTCCAATTTGGTATAGTCTCTATGTCTGGTGAGTGGTTCCCTGCCGGGCTCACCTCACTGATTGATTCTTTCCTTAATTTTTATCAGATTGTACCTTCTGTTACTGGTGTTCCTGTACTCCCCATGTCCCTTGATAAGTCTCACCATTTTCACAATTCAGGTAAGTATCTCTCCAGTGCATGGGCTGCCTTTCACCCCGGCACTGTTATAGAGCTCCTGTGCCTCCGCACAGTATGTCTCAACCCTCTGGGTTGAATTCACATTCTTCATCCCCTTCTGGGGGGTTGTTTGTTGGGAAGTGTCCTTTGCAAGGTGTTCCCTTACTTGCTTCTGGTCTGCAGTTTATAATTCTTTGCAGGTATTCAAATGTCCCTTCTCAGGATGCCACTTGATATCATCACCTTCATTCAGCATCTCCTATTCTTGGCAGGTTTAATTTTCCCCTCTTAGTAACAGGGTCCATAGATTCCCTGTCACAATAATGAAGGGGGCAGTGTTCCCCCACCAGTGGCACTGGTCGGCATGGACTGTTGTGCCATGGACCGTGTGGGCTGGGTAGCATCCCAGCAATAGTTTAGCTTAACTTGTAAGCATTGCCGTAATCATGTGGCTTCTGCCCTGTGCTTGGAAGTTCTGAGAATGGCTTGCCTGCTTCAAAGACCTGGTCCAAGTATAAGGATCTCTCCCACATAGGGCAGACAGGTGCCTGGGCATCCTTATGAAGCATGCCCTGCATGGCTAGTGGTGTCCTGGGGTAGCTTTCAACTGCAGCTCCTTGCATACTGAAAAGGGGTACCTGTAAGAGACTGCAGTGTCTAAGGACTGCAAGCCTGCATGTGGGGCAAGACTATCTCCTTTTTAGGGTGTTCCTTTCTCTGCAGCTGCTGAGACCAGGTCGGGGCTGAGAGCTGACTGTGCAGTGGTACACAAAGGATCATGCTATCCTCCCCTAGCTACACAGGGGGGAGGATGCATAGTAGATGATTATTTACTCTCCAATACTTATAATGGGGGGGGGCGGGATTTGTGTGCCTCCAAGGTAGAGCAGAATCATTCCTACCTGTTAGTTGGCTGACTAGCACTCACACAAACTCTATACTTCATGTGACTAGTGGGTGTAACAGAATTTCTCCCTGGAAGTATGGTGGCTGAATAGATAAACACAGCACATACTGCTTGGACACTATTACGATGAGATGGAATGTTGCCCTGGGAACCTGCATTATCTGTTTTCTTCTTTCCAGTAAATGCTCTAAAATCATTTATATCCACCTGGACCACTTGCCAGAAGCAGAGCAGCTGGGAAAGTTCAGTGTACGACACATGAAGATAACTGCTTCTAATGGCCATCAGTCCAAACCTTGCTATAGGAATGGAGCTTCTGACCTACTGGCAAAGAAACACGGATGGTACCAGCTGATGAATATGCCTTTCCCTGTTTTGTAATGGGCATTAGTACATAGAGCTTTCCAGTTTGTTTACTTCTGCTCATTTTATTTTAGGCTGTTTATTTGAGCTTCTGGTGATAGGACTCATGGAACAGCTAGAGCAGGGAGTTAATGTTGATCAAGATAAGGGGCCAATATATTAGAGTATTGCAGTCTCAGCTGCCATATTCCACTCCATGTGGCCATAGAGTTTTGATGCCAGGATGTAGTCAGATGAGAGAAAAAGGTTGAAGTCTGGGGCTGCACAAAATGTGCTATTTGTTTATAGGAAAATGGTGCCAAACAGTGCTGCATCTGCTTTGAAATTTTTTTTCAGGTACCATTGCAAGATTTTAAAAACTTTTTTGGGGGGCCCCATGGTTCCCACGGTGTCAGGGCACCAGCATACATTATTTCCACTGTGGTTGCAGCCAGAGGATCCAGTCATGGCCTAGGAACTCACTGTAGTAGGCACTGCACAAACACAAAGCAAAAAAAAACCAGTCTCTGCCTGGAGAACTTTCAAGGAAGTGCAAGACAAAAAGCAGATACAAAGTTTTTGTAAGGATTTTGTTGAAACTATAAAAACATCTGGAAGTTAATTTGAAGAATGTCACATTGCTCCTTTTTCTAGTTCCTCTGCAGTGCTTTCTCCCTTCTAGGAGAACTTTATGGACCATTAATTGTTATGTTTCCATTTTATTCAGGGTGTCATTCCATGTCAGTGAAGAGCAGGCAGATTTGAGTTATTCTGCTGAACAGCAGCTCTCTTGATATTTAAGGCAAAACTATTACCAATCCATCAGAAGCAAGAGGTTTCCCAGGCACATTCTTACCTCTTAATATACAGTTCAGAGCAACAAAAGGGCCAATGAATACCAATAATTCATCAAAAACCCCTAAATAATAATTAGGTAGGGATGATGGAATAAAAATGAGCGAACAAACAGTGTTGGGGAAACTCTCTTTAGAGACTTGGTCCAGAGAGGAAGAGCTTCATGTATGGAAATGATTAAAGCCTCCCTGGTTGATTAGGGTAAGCAAATAACTTATATTTCAGTTAGGTAAAACCAAAAATCCAAGGAAAAATTCTGTTCATATCAAGGCAAAGCAGAAATTCTTTTTTTTTTTCACTTTTTCTATTTTGCTAAGAAAAATAAAAACAACTCATTTTTGTTTCATTTTGGGAGATATTTAACATTTTTGTTTTCAAGTGAACACGGCTAACTACATCTCTTAATTTAAAAATTTCATTTAAAAATTTCATTTAAAATCTTTTAAATGACAAAATGAAATATATATTTCCATTTCTGAGATGAAACTTCCTTTAAAAAATTTTAAAATAAAAGGTTTCAATATTTTCAATTTTTCCTCCATTTTATTTCAGCTAAAACATTTGCTGGATATGACATGTGTAATCTCCTAAAAGCTCCTCCTTTTCTGCAAATGTATGATATATCAAACATTTGCCTAGCTCTGCTTGTAAGGTATGTGGGTTTTTTTTAACTTAACCCCCCCCACCAAAAAAACCCCAAACAAAAACCAAAAAAACAAACCAACAATAATACCTTGGAGGCAAAGCTGAAAAGTATTAAGATGACTTCAGAACTAAAAGGAACAAAACCAGAAAGGACGTTCTCTATCATTCATACTCTTATTTCAGTATCTACAGAGTCCACCTGTTATAAACCAGAGGTAGGAAATGAGCTCTTCAACATCATATCTGATTAGAAGTGCTGTTTCTTACTCTGGTCTAAGCCTGGCTGCTTAGTGAGTGTTAGCATTGTTATTGCAAAATATCTATGAAGACCTTCTGCTTAAACAAGTAACAAGGGTATGGCATATATCCCAGAGCCTTCTGGGCATATCTACACGTCACCATATGGTGATGTTGCTACAGTATGGGTAGTTGCTGCGCAGTACACACAGTGCATGGTTAGATTTCTTCGCTATCTTGGCAGAGTGGCGCACTATATCAGGGGAGTGTGCCACTATGACGATGTAGCTGGCAATCATGTGCATACTTGTGTAATCGATATGTCCTTGTAGTACACCGTATGGCAACACAGGGTGTCATTACATCGCCGTGGGGTGATATGTAGACATGCCCTCAGTGTACTGAGTATCTTGTGAAGTTTGTGCTCAGTGAGAATAGAACACACATGGGAAACTATGGATATGTCACGGGGAGGAACCGAAGGATAGACCCCGAGGAGCTAGGGGGGAATCCGGGAGTCAGGAACGTGCTGGGGAAGGAGAAAGAAAAAAAAGAAAAAACAGAAAATACCTCACTTGCAGCAGGAGCCGCAGCGAAGCCAGAAATGGTGGCCGGACCCGAGTGGCTCATTAGCTGTGCCTTTATACATCTGTGGCCAGCTGATAAGAGGAGTAGCAGGAGCTGGATGGGGAAGATAAAAAGAGATGCTGATGAGGAAGAGGGGGAGAGGTCTGGAAGGTCACCAGCCAGGAAGTCACTCCCTGAAACCCCGCAGGGGGTAATAGGATGGAGAACTGCCTCCTGCAGTATAGGAGGACAACGTGAAGTTTTCTGTGGGGAGGACGCCGCCAGCAGCGGCACAAGGAGCAAAGAGGCAGAAGCACCCCACTCAGACTGGGAACACAGACAGGAAGACTGAGAAGAGCAGGAGGAGCGGGACGGCAGGAGTTACCCCCAAAAAGCAGGAAAGGCTCACAGCGGTCAAGATGCCAGACCAGGTGGGGCCATCGTGGGCTCGGATGGGCTCAAGGAGGTGTCCCCGGCAGGGGACGAAGGGCACAAGCAGTGGGTAGGGCTGCGGAAGAGTGTCCCCAGCAGTACAGAGCCACCCAGCAGAAGACGTGGGAAGATGTGGCAAGAGGGACCACCAAGGGTCCAGTGAAGTCACGGCCTGGGCGAAGACTGGAGGAGAGAACATAGTAGCTGGCAGTCCAGCACGGACCCAGTTCAGGGCCAGCTAGGGGCCTTAGGAGCCGGGGCCTGTTGGGGTAGAGCAGGCTGCGGGAGCAGGTGGTAAGGGGGCAGAAGGCCTCCTCTAAGCAGTAAATGCATTTTGCTGTTGTTGGTATTTTTTCCTTTTGTTTTTCTTTTGGTTTCCCATTTTTGGAGGGGTTGTGAGGTACTGCATAGATAGCCCGAGCATCGGCTAAACCTAAAGGAGGTGTACAATCTCAAGGGAAGGTAGACGGTGGTGAGACCCTGTAGGGAGAGTGAGGGTTTGGTCCAGCCAACCCGTAACCCGTCTCCACGAGAAGACATGGGGCATCAACAGTTGGGGATTAGGCCGGAGGTCATGAGGCCCCCCTTACCCATCAAGGCAGGGGCAAGGGCGAGATATTGGGGAGGTGGAGCCTCGCAGAAGATCAACATCCAGGGGGGCCTGTAAGTGCAAGAACCCTAGTAGTCGGACCTCCACCACTGAATTAAGATACAAAGTTGTGGCAGGAGAGATTGGGGGAGAGACTATCCAAGGGAGGGACATCTATGCGGTAGGACCCCAGGGACGGATAAACGGACAACCCTAAACATTTGGATCCGGACGGCATGTGACCAGATGTTTGAGGCCAGGTGGGTGCAGGATATTTATAAATAGCCACAATCCATATGGCTTAGCTTGAACCAACCTGTAAGTGTAGTCCTCAGGTGGTCAGTCTCATTTTTCTTCCTCTGTCTTTGTGACATGAAGTTGATTGTTCCTCCAGTTGTTCCTGTAAAGTGACTAGCTGTGCCTATTGGTTGCAAGATCAGTTATTATGTTTGCGTCTGAGATCTTCATGCTGGCAAACAGTACCATCTTCCAATGTAACAATATGATATTTTAAAAAGTCTTGAGTTGAAACTACCCCATTTGCATAACAAAGCATACCTTGCATCTAACATGGTGGAATTTAACCCAGGACCAAAAATGTATGGTTATCAGTTGTAGTTTTAAAAACTACAGGAAAACTTGAAGTGACTACTTCCCCTATGAAAAGTTCAGAGGACAAGATTCTCCATGAGCAAACATTTTAATTAAGAAAATATCTATCTGCCATAATACTGAAACGTACCCTTCAGATGGTTACCTACCAGCTCTGTTTCTTGGGGAACCCTGGTGCAGTACCTAGCCTGTCTGACTTATGAAGGACTCTCCCTGACCCCACCTCTGCCTGAACCAGAACTGATCAAAAGAAGGACTTACAAAAGGCAATGAAGATGCAGTGGGAGACACACCCAAACCCTTCCAGATAATGGTTACAGGTTTAAGGTAACTTCCTTAGTCTCATTTGCATCGGAGATGAGACAAGGTGGTGTGGCAGGGCACCAGTGATGCCTGCCACTTTAAGGGCTAGATCAAACACTCATCAGGTGTTTGATTATGATGGCCATTTTAGAACTCTGGCCCCCTACATAAACAAGAGCAGTTGACTGATGGGAGCCAGGCAAGCAACATCACCTGGCTGAGCTGCTTCATGGGAATATCTTGCAGGTAGGAGCAGGAGGCTTTGGTCCTGGGTATGACCTAAAACTGCATCCTGTTGGGAGTGGGTGATTTGGTGGGGCTCCCAGTGATGCAGGAACCCCAGGAAAATGCCAGGCCAGTTAACACCATGGTGAAAGGTGGGTAGGGGCGCCTTAGCCCCAACCCTCACCTTCAGGTGGGTTATTTGAACCATCTAATCCAGGAAAGGCCAGATAAGCTTCTTGAAGCACCTGAGCCTGCTGGGTGAGTGACCCTGCGGGCCAGGCATGCTTTGTGAAGCACCTGATCCAGGAATGGTGGACTCTGATCCCTGAGTGCAGGCAGGAGGCTTAGACCTAACCTGAGGAGCCTGACTGCTCATGCTGGGGCCAGGACCCAAACAGGTCAAAAGGGCCAGGGTCCCACCATGAGGGCCAAAGAAATTCAGGGTCCTGACTGGCCTGAGACGGGGTCAGGACCTAAAAGGAAGCTGAAGTTAATGGGCCTACAGCTAATGGGCGAAGCGGACAGTTCAGTTCACTGCCTGAGATGCCATCTGTGAGGCTTGAGCCATGGTGTAGGGTTGGAATGGAGCTGCAGATAGCCCCCCAATATCAGGGTATATAATAGGTAGGCTCCCACCTAATTATTACATCAATATTATTACATCAAGGCATGGCAGGAAAGAGAGGCTGGTGGCTGACCCATGGACAGGGGGCAGGCTGGTGCTTGCACTGGGCATGAAAGTTTGCCTCTGTCACAGGTGGCAACTTCCCAAGTCCCATTTGCATCAGAGATGGGAAAGGGAGGCACCTCCATTAGCATTCAGAATGGAGAACAGCGATTCCAAGGCAATGGAACATTGAATTGTGGGACCAGAGAAACAGGGGAGCACTGCATGATGGAGGATCTGTGCTCCAAATGCTAATCAACTCACATCTGCACACATCCAGCTTAGCATTTATCCGACCAATTCTAGTGATGACTCCTTTATTGTTACTTGGAATACCTTCACCGATCATGCTGGGGGCTCTGCCTCTCTCAAGCACTCTGGACCCTAAGCTGAGCATCTTGTCTACAAACTCCAACAAACACCTGGGAACCTTGACTGGTTCCAGCTTTGCTGAGTGGTGAGATCCCAACTCTGTTGTGCTCTCTCTTTCTCTTTTTAAACCTCAGACTTGGTTTGATCCCTCTTTCTCTCTTACTCCAGGCAGAGATTTTAGACCTGACTTTTGCTGATCAGACTGGAGCTAGATTTCCCAAAATACTGAATTGAAGCTGTGCAATATTGTAACTGTTTTGTTTTTTGTTGTATGGCTATTACTACTAATGTCATTATAAGTTTCATATACTTGGCAATAAAATAACTTTTATGGTCAAGCTGGTTGCCATGCTCTTTCTGAGCCTCATTTACTCTTCAATCTCCTCAACCTCCCCATTTGCTCTGCAGCAATGCTTCTTTTACCTAAGCCAAAGATCTGTGTAAAGCCCCAAAATCCTATGGGGTCTGCTCATCAAGGGAGTTACTACCAGGACAATTGGGAAGTGCTGAGTCCAGGGCATATAAGTGTGTCAGCCTATAAATGCTGAGTAACCCTGCTTGCTCAGACTTGCTCTGTTAACTTGTGTGTCTGCATTGTGTCTGGCTGCATTTTATTGTTGCCCCGCTGAACTAAGCTCTGTGCTGAGTCCAGGGCATATGAGGTGTCTGCTTATAAATGCTGATTGACCCGGCCTGGCTCAGATGTGCTCTGTGCTTGTGCTGAGTCTGTGGCATATAAAGGTGGCAGCCTGGAATTGTTGAGTAACCCTGCCCACTCCGACGTGCCCTGTTAATTTGTGTGTGTGTGTGTGTGTGTGTGCATGCACGCGTGTGTTCAATTGATTCGGTGGCTTGAGGAACCCAGTCCCATTGAAACTAAACCCTGCAAGGTAGCTCCACTGGGGGTGAGGACTCGCAGCAGAGAAAGATACGCTCCATATAGAAAGACAAGTGACACAAGCAGTACATTGACAGAATTACAGACACCCCAGAAACGTAACCTTAATAAATGAGTATACCCCAACGTGGACTGGCAGATCTGGTAACAAGATGCGTAACTCCTGTTGTTTCACATTATAAAACAGTCTCTTCAGATTAATTCCTGTCTTATGGCCTTAAAACCTAAACCCCATTCCAGTCATCAGTATGTGTAAAATCTGCTAGGGATTTGTAATTAATGACACAATGTATGGAAGAGCTGAAGTGAGCATCACTCAGGTGATTGATGGGATTAGCCTAGTTGAATTGACAAAAAGTAATTGATGCCTTACAAACAGCTCAGAATCCTATTGAATAAGTAATACTGCACATCCTAGCATCAGGTCCTTCCTCACAATTCCATCTAATCCCCACTACAGTGCTGCTGACTCAGCTTCTCAGGGAACAGTCCTGTGCTGCCCTGCCCAGTGCCCATGATGCTTCCTTTGAAAGCTTCCCTGGCTTTGCCAGTAGTACACGCTGTTTGTCACATAGACGCAAACCCTTGTGTATAATTTTTATGGCCCTAACCATGTTAGATTTCAACAACCTGGATTGCCCTACTGGATCCAATTGGCTTGGGGGTCCAGCAGCACTAGAAACAAGGCTATTCTAGGCTCTCCACCAGCTACACCCTCTTTGCTGCTTCCAACTTGGGGTGAATTCCCTGACTGCTCTGCTGTGTGCCCTTACTTGGGAAGTTGTGTTATGGATCCAGCACTCAGTTTATTTGGGATGAAGAATCACCAGAGATTGAGAAGTCTCATTGAACAGGCCAGAGGAAGGAATCACAGTAACTGGGAAGGAGGGATATTCACAGGCTAGAAAAATGTGTCTAGGAGGTGTGGTGTATCAAATTGTAAAACCAGAATGGATTTATCTGTTACTTTGAGTTTTTGAATTAAGGTCTATTTCAAAATGAAAGGCATCCAGTGTTGATTTTCTTCACAAAATGCAGTAACGGTTACCAGTTTCTTTTAAATAATGACCAAAGGAAGAGTTGTCCCCTTTTTATATAATAGCCTACTGATTAGTGAGGGAAAATTACTACCATAGGAGATTAAAAGTTACATTTCTCATTTCCCTGGCATGCCCTAAATACCAGGCTATGGACTGTTCTGTAGTTAGGGAATTGGGAGGGGGAAGGTGAGTACTTTCTAGTCATAATGCTGAGGGTATTCCACTGTTCAGAAAAGAATTGACAATTCCTTGGGCCACACAGAGAAAGAATACAAGAGGACTATGAATCTGTTGCCTAATAGTTATGGTAGCCTCCTGGGACACAATAGAGTCCTGCACTCTAGTTTCTGCTCTGAGAACTGTTTATGCATTTATCTAATGGCTAATTTGTGTAAAATTCACAAACAGTTTGGGAAAAGATGCCCAGGACTACCACACATCAAGTGACTGCTATAAGCACTAGGGAACCAAGTTCTGTTCCCTCTCTCTCCCGGTGAATCTTGAATTATTTTTTGCATTGTGGAACAGCTTCAGCAGGGATGGTAGAGAGTGCCTCCCCACCCATACAGGCCAAAAATAGCTGACAGCTTGCGGTTAGGATACTCTCCAGGGAGCTAGGAAAAGTGGGTCTAAGAACCCTGAGGCAGAAATGGAAATGGATCTGGGTTTCCCACAGCCTAGGTAAGGACACTCAGCCCATATTAATAAAGGATGGTGTTGTTCCTGTCTTCTGTTGTCTTTTAAGACAGGAGTAATTCATAACCTCTTTTTGAAGAAAGAAAGCCAATGCCTCCCTGCAGAAAGCTTTTGGACTGCAGATCATATTGATGGTACAGCACCTCCCTTTCCCCCACCTCCCCCAGCCCTTAATCAAGCACCGAAGCCAAGGGTATTCAACCCCCAGCCCATGGGCCAAATCCAGACCCTGGCCATGCATGCTGGGTCTGCCATGCAGGACCATGCCTGGGTGATCTTGGTGGATGGGGGCAGTGCAGGGCCCTAAAGAAAAAGTCCTGGCAGCAAGAAGGGGTGGATCCTGGTGCTCAGGGCCTGATCTGGCCTGTGGATGCCCCCCCACCCCAGTTGTCTGGCCTGTGGGACCAGCAGATTGAGCACCATTGACCTAAGCTAGAGAGGGGTGGGATTTGAAACACCATTTCCTATTAGCAAGGCAACTTTGTGCTCTGTGGGCTGACTCTTGGTGGTTTCCACACTATGTGCTGGCTGGTATAGATTGTGCTCTCAGGCATTAATACTCACTGTATACTGAATAGGGAGCTGTGGCATTTTAACACAGGGCTCTGGATTACTCTTGGTCCCCATAGTGTATAAATCCTTTCTGAGATCTGTCCATTACAATCTAAGTATAATGCAAGAGGTATGTTCACAGACAGATGTGGGAGCACAAGAAAGCAAATGCACAATTATTTACTGTATTTTTTTTAATCAAAGGCATCAGTTCTCATGCAGACCGACACATATGCTGAGAAAGTAGGCACAGGCACTGAAATCCCTCTGAGGAAAATCGAATCCAGATCTGGACTATGTGGCTATATCTCCCCTTTTCCATTGCATTGATGAATGAGCTGAGTTTGCAGCCACCTTCAATATAACATAGATATGCAGGTTAATACTTAAAATACCATGCTTCCCTAGCATTTTACTAACTTCAGAACAACAAAATATAAGATGATGTATAAACTACCTCTCTCATTTGACTTTCTCTATGGTTACTCCTGCAGCATTGCTCTGCTCTTGCTCCTAGTTCCCTTTGCTTTAGAGAGATTCTCTATGTGTTTTGGGAATCCTTCATTGGAGCTAATAGGATTTACTTGTCAGGACGTATCAGCTATAGTTTTTTGTGCAGGGTCCTCGCTTCTGAGTCAAAAGAAATAAGTCATCATCTCTGTGCAGGATCCTAGGTTGCTGTCACAATGAGTTGAATGAAACCCTCAAATCAAAATATTCTTAAGACACTAGGAAAATTTATTTCTGGATTCATGTTTCCAAATTTGCACCACAGGCTGAAGTATAAAAACAGTTCTTCCTTCAGACAAAGTATCTGACACCTTTTGACAGTGGGAACATTATTTTTCCTTTGCGTTAGATGACTCAAATCCAGCAAAATTGATTCTTTTCTATACTTTCCTAGATGGAAAAAATGCTTGTGGTATGAATGAAGCTATTTCACAAAACAAACTGGGAAAGGAATCAGTGCTTGAAAGCAAGTGTCAGGAATGAACAATTCATGACAGGCTCAATTCCAGTGTCTCTAGTAAAAGCACTATGCTAGCAACTATAGATTCTAGACCCTATTCCCCCTTGCCTTCTGCTGAACATAGTCACAAACTTATGTAGAATGGGTGAACTCTGATGAAATGGAACTTTACATCTATTTTGATGAAGCTTTTGGCAAAATACTTAATTACCAGCTTAAATTTAAGCAGGAAAGTACTCTCCCTGAGGTGAATTGAAGTATTTGTAAGCTTATAGTTGAATGGAGTTGGTGGAAAATATTCCATGATTGAACCAGTTAGCCTGAAGTCAGTTTAGCAGTAATAAGGCCTCTGCGAAGTGGCTAGTATTTTCTTTGGATTCGGCCAATTTGGGGGACAGTGATTCGATTTGGTGATTCTAATCAGTGTCCCAGATAGATTCAGCTAAATCTGATTCGGAGATTTGGCTGTTGCTGAATCTCTGAATCAGCCAGGCCTATCCCCTGCCCTCTCTCTCAGCCTAGCAATGTTAAAAAAAACCCACTTGTTCTGACACTTGTTAAAAAAAAAGCTCCAGTGCTCACTGGGTGCTGCCAGGTGTGTGGGAAGGCAATCCCAGCTGCCCCCCACTGCCCCATGCTGCATGGGGGGCTCTGCATGAATCCCATGACTTCCCACACTTCCCCACCCCCATGGGTGCCCTGCCCAGGCCCTCTCTGGCCCTTTAAGAAAAACAAAAATAAACCCCAACCCCTTCCCCCCCAAACTCACCACTCCCGCTGGCGAGGGTGGGGTGGAGTTGTGATCCCTGTTGCCCCCTGCTGTCCTGTGCCACGTGTGGGGCTCTGCATGAGCACCTGACGTCTTGAGGCTGATGCAGGAGTGGTGAGTCCTGGGACTTTTCTTGGTTTTTTTTTCTTAAAGGGCTGGAGCTGGCCTGGGTCGGGCACCTGTCGGGGGGTCTGGGGGAGTGCGGGGGGTGTTGGGGGGCTCGTGAAGAGCCCGCCATGCAGCATGGGGCAGTGTGGGGCAGCAGGGATTGCCCCCCCACCCCACCTGGCAGCACCCGGTGAGCACTAAGGCTTTTTTTTAAGTACGGAGCTCAGATAGGCAAGGCAGCCATGGGGAGGCTGGGGGAGTCAGAGATGGTGAGGGGGCTGGCAGGGGTCTCCCCATGGTCCTCTGCCCCCTTCCCAAGCCCCCATTCCCAAGTCCCCATTCCCTTAGTACTTACCCTGCTGCAGCCATCAGGGACTACCTGAATCATTAAAGCTCTTCGAATCCCTTCCGAAGATTCGGAGAGCTTTGAATCGATTTGGACTTTTAAATTGGTCCCCTGATTTGATTTGGATTCAGAGATTCGGCTGCCAAATCAGGCCGAATTGAATCACTACCCAAAGCTTTGCACAACCCTAGCAGTAATGCATGCCCAGCTCAGCTGTCACAGTGCCTCACCAAATAAATAAATAAATAAATTCCTCTTATCCCCATTGTCTTCTATGGGCAGACTCCCTGGCTAGATTACAGTTCTGTGTGCATCATGATTTTCCTACTACATGAGTTGTGGACAACTACATACTAACTAAGAGATGCACTTTGGCCAGGGAACCTGGGCTGTAAGGGGAAAAAAAGGACAGGAAGTACCTGAGCACAGCTCCTATTAAAAACTTGGGCAACTTGAGAAGATAGAGCTGAATAGAGCCTCAGGCAGCGGGAGCAGGAGCCAGTGAGGATAAACCAGCAAGGAAGAATTGGCCACTCGATCCACTGGTGCAGAAGCCAGGATAAGGGTAAACTGCTTGGTGTGCAGAGCAGCTGAGAAGCTCCTCTGGGGGAGCTAGTTGGTGGGCCTGATGGGATGACTAAAAGGCACCACTGAGGAGGACTGGTGGTTTTTCTAAGGTCAACAATGTTGAATGTGAAATCAATGAAGCCTGAATAAAGTAGTAATTTATTGAGGGGGCGGGGGGGACAAACAAACAAAAAAACGAATCTACCAACGGTCTGGAAGGACCCCATTGCTGCTGGACTTGTGGAGTGTGCTCACCAATAAAAAAGGCATAAATCAGGATCAATTGAACCCCAAAGAAGTTCTGACTTGGGAGGTGGTAATAAGTTTTAGCAACTGGGTGAGTTACCGTTCAAGAGACTTGGCTATACTGAAAAAAAACATAGTATTAGCTCACTTGGTATAGTGAAGACAGAATGTAGGGGAGGTGGAGCTCTGTAAAGAAGATGCACCCCCCATTGAGACAGCTCTGTTTCCCTTTGTTTTTCCAACACTCAGTTTCACCTTTATTTGTTTTTATATCAAGGTGTGGTTGGAAGCACAAGGAAGCAGACAACATCTCTCAGGAAGAGTTATGGGACATGTCACACCTACTGACACTGTCATTACAGGTACTAAGTGTAATTATTGTGCATTCATGAACATGTAGATGCACTCTGCTAGTGAAAAAAACAGGATTAAATCTGATTATAGATAGAGATTTAAACCAAGGATTTCCATAGCTCAGAAGAGATCTCTGACAGACAAGCTGCAGTGTATTCTGAGGTGAGGCCCCCTTACTTTTTCCTGTTTGGAAAGTTTCTTATACTTAGTAAGAAATACCTAAATATCCACTGAGGGAGAGAGTTAGAATGACTCTGTAGGACAGCTCTCCGGCTTTGTATATGTTTATATGTGTTTGCATATGTACAGAGTGGAACAGGATCTGCAGAGAGTTTGACGCAGACCCACCCCAGAATATACTATGGACTGAGGGGTAAATTGTGTCTTTTACATGCTGAAGTGGTATTTATGTAGCCATGTAACTGCAGCTTTTGGCATTTATGCAAAGTTTAGGATTCTGTTTCTACCTGTGGAAAAAATAGGACTGCCCTGTGCAAGTTTGCTGGAACTCAAGTGGAAGAACGCAGCCTTTTAGACTGTCAAGCTAAATCCTTGACCCTGGGGCATTGGCTTGACCAGCGCAGCCTCTCATCCCAGCCCATCACCTTACTGTTGTTTAGCCAGGTGGGTCAAGGTTCTCCTGAAGCCTTCAGCAGGTTCTAGCTCTCTACCGATTTACTGGCACTGGAATGGCTGCCTGGGCTTGGTTGACCCCCCACTTCCCCTGTAACCCAGAACAGAAAGGGCAACAAGGCTGATCCTGATCTCATACTGCTTTGCTGTTCCTTTGGCACATGCTCTGACTCTGCTCTCTGCCTGACCCCCGGCTTCCTGACCAGGTTTGTCCCTGGATTCTTCTCATTCCTCCAGACCCTGATCGGCAACTTTATCTTTGGGTGGCCTCAGTCTTGGCCATCTGTGATATAGCATGACAGAGACCAGTAGTCCAGTAGTTAGAGGCACTAGTCCCTAGAGCATAAAACCCAGGTTCTAAGCTTCCTTCACTCAGAGAAAGCTTGAATCGGTACTTCTTGGTTCCTAGCAAAAAATTCTGGCTACAGGCTAAGCATTGTCCAGGGGGCTGTTTAGGTGTTTCCCTGGGGCATCCCAGGGCTCTGTCCATTCCAAGGAAGCAACTATTTCACTGAACAACCCTCCTCTGCAAGGGAAGGGCTCCCAAATTTTAGCCTGCCTACTGCTAACAGGCAGACACTATCCCAATGTCAGTCATCCAATGAATATTAAATGTAAGCAACTCACGTTAGTTATGGTTTCTGTGTGACTAAGTCCTTAGGACTTGCCTGGCATTATGCTCATGCCTGGGCAATTCAATTTCCCCTATGAAAACCAGTTACGGGGGCCACTACAGGGTACCCACCTCTAGAGGCCTACTAATGCCTACACACTCTGGTCTCTCCCTTATTCAGTAGTCTCACCCACGATACTTTGATGTTAAGATTAGTAGGGGAGGCTGCACAGAAGGCAAAGCATGCTTTTGAAGAGGCAGGCCCTGTCTGGTCCAAGGCTCCCCTCCCTCCCCTTGCCTCCTAGGGTACATGGGCCTTGTAGACCTTGAGGGTGCTTGACTCACTGTGAGAAGTTGGGGTGCTTCCTTTAGTCAGCCTCCCTTAGTCAGCCGAACCAGGGGGCATAAAGGTGTACCCAATCCCTCTCTCAGCCAATCCACCACACTTGTATAGTAGAGAGCTTTATTGGTTAAAGAGTGTAGGCTTGGGGAAGGGTACAGGGTAGAGAAGTATCACAGAATAACCTTAGAGCAAACAGTGTTAGCTTAGTAGGTGGTTGATACAATTCTACACTACAGTAAGCCGTGTGTCTAGATAAGTTTTAGGTAAGTTACTCACGTGTTCATTTGGAGCCCAGATCTTCACAGGGTCTGTGCTTACTCCATGTCCCCCAAGATGGCTCTTCTCCTTCCTCATGAGGGCCCTTTTGTACACCTGTTGTGACCTCATTACTAAGGTCCCAGTAGAGGCAGCCGGGAACCGCCCCCCCCCACAAAAAACAATTTCATTTCAGTTGGGATCTGATTTTCTGCAGTTTTTTTGATTCAGTGAATAGCTCATAGATGCCTGCATCCCTCTCTCCTGTTTGGGATCCTGGAGTGACTTGCATTCCTTACTAGGTGACCATGTGTTTACAGTGTCCATGCTCATATATGCCAGTGATGCAAATAAGGAGGTGATTTGGCAGAAAGCGCTAATGGGAGCTTAATGGTAGCTCTGATATGTGTTTCCATAATTGTTTTATTAATATTATCATAGCATTCTGTGGACAAGGTAATGGGGACCCTTACAAGTGCTGGTAAAATAACTGTGGTTTCTTGATATCACTTCATAATTGCCTCCAGAGGAAAAGATTGCCCCTGAATGTGTGTGCTAATTTCTATGCTGATGTGTTATGCTAAAGAAACCAAACAGAAAAGCAGTGATACATTTTCAAAACAACAGCTAAACTATCAAAAACTGATTACTCAGTGTATGTGAGTAATCAGTTTTTGATGGCTTGGCTGTTTATTTGGATATGTTTGCTGCTATGAAACTAAATATTTTGGCTGGAAGTTCTGGGGATAGAATACACCTGTTGTGTGCCTGGACATTTCAGGTCTGTGCAGACAAGGTGTCCCTTGTGTATTCTAAATATATAGGGAATATCCAACCATCTGTTTCATGCTACTTCACTCCTGACTGTTTCAGTGAGTCTAAGCGGAGCACACCTGTTGCTCTGAGTAGTTTATGGTAGGACACATCTGCCATGCTGCTAACATTTTCTGTATTGCAGCTTTTGCTAGAATGTCAGTGGAGGACAGCAGCACAGCAGGGGTAGTGAAAGGCTTTGTGTAAAGGTTTAAGAGGTTACCCCGTTGAGTAAGTAGGAATGAACAGTTTTGGTTAAGAGAAGCGAACTAATTCATTGCTATGAAAGAAGATTGAAATGGAGCGGGCTGGGTGGAAAGAGGAGGTCTTAAGGAGAATGGGCTTCCTCTATAGGCTTTGCCAGTTTCAGAGACACCTGCTGCCCCTTTGCTGCCTCTTTCTGCTAATCCCATGCCATGATACTAGGCATTTTTAAGTGATTCCCTTGTCACCCTATAGCTAATTTTTGTGGATTCCCTCTCCTCTGGGCTAGGATGCAATCTAGCATCACTTTTGTGTGTAGTATGTGGAAACCAAATTTCTTTGGTTGTGAGTGGGTGTTGATTCTGGTTGGACTGCCCCTGTGTTAAGTGTCTGTGTGTTGAGGGAAGGAGGGGGTGGGAAGAAGGCACTTTGTAGCACTGATCATTAGCATCAAGGCAAGCACTACAGAATGACAGTCAACAGTTTCTTCATTTCAGAGGAGAGGAGGTGGTAGTGAGGATCACTTCTTTGTTTCCACTCAGCATGAGCTACATGGGACATCTTAACAATGGGAGGTTTCTTCTCCCCCTACCATCTCCTACACTGCTATATGCGGATTAGCAAATGTTTGTCTCCAACTGATTCTTCATTCAGCCTTTCCCTCTCACTGATCAGCACATGTTCTATGCTGAGAGTAGGAACTGCAGAGAAAAATCAAGTTGAGACCACTATCGTTCCCTCCTCCCCAGCCTGGCTCAAGCCTGTCTCTGTAAAGCAGCATAAATCCAGAGTCTCAGGATCAATAGTCTTCATGGATTCATGTGCAGAAGGATGGCCCAGATCTGTCTCTAGCTCAAGGTCAAAAAGCAACTGCACTACTGCACAAGAAGAATTACAGAACCCAGCTGCCTGGGCATCAATGATGTCAGGGGAGCAGGACTGGCATTTTCTGAAACATACTTAGGAGCACAGCCTGCATAGGTACAGCAGGCAGCACTTGCCTCAGGATGGAAGTGTGTTGGCTAGCAAGCACAATGTTGCTGCATTCTCATCTGCAAACTGGAATTGAAGGGGGAGTCCTGACAGAGTATTGGCTGCTGGAGTACTTCCACCCAAGGCATGTTGAAGAAGAGCTCCCCCTCCCCAATTTCATCTCTCATCACATGGATGAGTTCTAGAGCTGGAATGGCAGCCTAAGACTTCTGGCTGATATCTCACTGGGGACAACACTGCAGTTTGTCAGTCAATCAGGCTGCCACACACATGCTCTGTCCTCTCTGCTGCACTCCAGCTTGGTGTTGTGTGTATTGATTAGGTACTTTTGAATTCTGAGCAGATCCCAGCCTGTGCTGCAACCTCATGCTTGAACTTGGGCTAATTGCTCTGTGAGTGTCCTTGCTGTCCAAGCAGTTCCGTGAGGAGCTGAGAAAAAATCTATCATGTGCCAATAGCAGGGAAAGCCAGAAGCAAGGTCTAAGGAAGACATAAACCAACCCAGTTAACATGTTCTGGTTCATGTTGGCTTCTTTGATGTCCTCCAGCCTCAGCCCTGCATGACAATTCCTGGGCTTTAACCAAAATGAAACGTCTCACTCAGAAACTTTCATTTCTACCCAGGAGAACTTTTACAATCTTTTATCTAGTGCCTGATGAAGGGTGTTTGTGCCTGAAAGCTTGCAATTAAATTTTTTTTTTTTGCAAAAATCTTGTTGGTCTAATAAAAGATATCACCTCTACCATGAGCCCTGATTGCTTTTTCCTCTAGACAAATACAGCTACAACCTGGATACCTCACTCATGAAACAGCATCCAAGAAAAACTGTCAGCAAATAATAAAAATATCAAGGAGCAAGCTCAGACATGTGTTGGCAATGTAAGCTCAGTTCAACATGTTACGTGCAGGGCAAATGTCTGTAGGCTCTTGTAGGGTATTAAAACTGTCCATCTTCGCAATGGATGCTCTGGGCTTCTATCTCAATGGGTCTCTGGGGGCTTCCGTCTTTTTCCATTTTCATTTTACAGCTGCCTGAGGTAGATGCGCAGGTGATAAATCCTGCCTGTGTTATTGCAGCACCAGCAAGGCGAAAATTACCATGTGGCTCAGGTGTCTCAGACTGGTGAAATGACACCAAATTGGAAGGGAATGGTGATGTATTGGAGGCAGAAGACAGGAACGCTTGCCTCTTATTGCACTTTGTCCCTGGTTACTCAAGGTTTTAGTTAATGATATATCATCCCCCAAATTGGATTTTAAAGGTAATCTGCACAAGGAACAATCTACCCCTGGATGGCTGCAGGGGAGTGAATAACATGAGACTGCTGTTCCTACCAGCAAAGCTACTCACTAGGGTAAGACAACAGTTACAGGGGAAAGCAGGGTGATACACCTTGGGTCTTATCCAAGGAGCTTGCACCTAGGTTCTTGGTACTCCTTGTGCACAGAGAAGTGAATATGATTAATCACAGACTTCTGTGGATGTTGATGCAATGATGACAACCTTTCTTACACCCCAGGGCTATACTCTTGCCTCAACATTCTGGTGTGCAGCACCATATGAGCTCCTCTACACCAAAGTTTGTGGATATGAAGGTCACTCTTTTGTTTCTTGGTCTTCTCTTTGATGAGTTCTGGGGGAAGCTATAAAGGAAGAACCCCTTAAGGGTATAGCTCCTTGTGACAGGCCCTCCCCCGCCACCTAAGCCTATTCACCTGCTATGACTTTGTTGTTCCCAGTACCTCTGCTGTGTTGCTCAGTTGCTCAGGAATGCCCACAGGATCTACTGGGCTGCACTCTCCCACCCCCACCTGACCTTTGATTCTCCAGGGGGTCCTACCACTGTGACAGTGGATGAGCCCATCAACATGCCAAGATGTCCATGGATGTTGAGAGGCTTGGTGTTGCCCCAAGGCCCCAGTCCTCTGCCCCAAGGCCCCTGTCCTCTGCAGGCTAATGGTTTCCTTTGGCTTGCTCCAGGTCGCTCACTCCTAGGATGTAAAGCCAGCTAGCTCCCAGCTGGCTGTAGGAGCTGCACCCAGTTTCCCCCCAGCTGCCTCTTGGTTGAGGCATGCATGTGCTCCTTCCCTGGGCTCACTGGCCAGTGGGGGAAGGATTGGGTTGCTTCTGGGGGTAGGCAGCATGCCCCATTCTGTCTCCAGCAACCAGATGTGTCCTACTCTTCTGGCCTCTTGGCCAGTTTTAAGCACTTGGCCTTCGGGCCTCATGCCAAGGGGGAGTGAGCTGTCTGTCCACAGAGTGCCAGCTGCACTGATTGCAGCCTGGCCACCTGAGCTGCAGCCCCAAAGTATCCCAGGCAGGGGCCTATTATACTCCTGAAGAAGATGAACCATTCAGAGACCAGCAAGACCTGCAGAAGCTGGTAGCAGAGGGGAGGTCCAGGGCATCTCTGGAAGCCCTTTTCTTCCTGTGGATCTTTCAAGCATGGAGGAAAAGAAGTGACAACTTCTTCCCTGGTGCTGGTGGATAAGATAAGCCCTGGTCCCAATACATGGGTGACTAGTGTTTGGTGGGTTTTCCTTTACACTAGGCGGTTTATAGAGTCTGGATCTGTTCCTAAGACTTCAGTCCAGTGGCCAGGAATAAGTGAATAAAGCTGTGGAGGTTTAGAAAGCCATAGCCACAGCCATGTCACCCTAAAAGCAAATCCTAGAGCAACAGGGCCCATCTATGGCAGAAAGGAAGACTCATTTTGGCTGGGCAATGTGTTGGGATGGGAGGAGGTTATGTATGGTGGAGGGCTTGATTATGAAATCAATGGGTATGTGGAGGAGGTATGACTATTCTAAGGTGGAGAAGTCCGTTTGTGGGAATGGTGCATTTATATTTGAGTGAATACTAAAAAGAGGCACAGATACTTCTCCCTCTTTATAGTAGCCTTCCATGTTTTGATTGGGAAAAAAGACCCAGGGGAGGTTGCCTGGTGTCTAAAAAGGGGAGTCCAGTGCTACTGTCCACTGACCGGACTAAATATCTGGTGCTCCCTCTACCTTTCTTGCTCTTCATAGTTCATAGTTTCATAGTAGCTAGGGTCAGGATGGACCTAAACAGATCATTTAGCTTGACCCCCTTCCACAGGCAGGAATGAATGCTGGGTTCACAAGACCCCAGACAGGTGATCATCCAGCCTCCTGAATTTGCCCAAGGTAGGGGCGAGGACCACTTCCCTGGGAAGTTGGTTCCAGATTTTGGCCACCCTAACTGTAAAATAT
>NW_017728921.1:22000700-22010290 GCF_001723895.1 Crocodylus porosus | reverse complement strand
CCTCTGTGCTTTCAAGAGGGGAACTCCCCAGCCTGTATGTATGCTGTGGATTCCTTCTCCCAAGGTGCAGCACCCTGCATTTGTCTACGTCGAACTCCATCCTATTCTCATCTGCCCACTGTTGTAGTCTGTGTAAATCTAGTTGAAGCCTCTCTCTCCCTCCAAGTGTGTCCACCTCGCCCCACATCTTAGTGTCATCAGCAAACTTGGACAGCGTGCTTTCCATCCCTTGTCCAAGTCTCTGATGAAGATGTTAAACAGTGTGGGCCCAAGGACCAAGCCTTGGGGTTCTAATTGTAGTCCTACAGGCCCTGGACACTTTAAGAGCAAGAATCATGACCTCTAGCTGCCTCCATAACCACACCCATGCTTCACAGATTTTTTCTGAGTCTCTGTTTCCTGGGTCTCCTGACTGTCCTCATTTCTGTCCTTGGGTCCTTGATCCTGTCCTCGGCTTCAGCCATGTCTCCTAAGGACTTCATTCTGCATCCTCATCTTTCCTGTATCTGGGCTTCAGCCCCTTTGGTCAGGTCTCAGCCCTCAGGCTTCAGCCCCTCTGCCCTCTGTCTCTTTTGTCACAGGAATATCCCAGAAAATGACCCCCTCCACACCCCTCAAAACATAAAAATAAAAAAATCACAGCATGCAGAGCATCCTGCTATGAGGCTTCCTGACCATCCCTCACAGCTGATGCCAGTCCTCAGGTGGTTAGAAACAAATCACTAACGCAAACAGAACCCCACTGGGTACATAAATAGTCTTCAAGAGAAATCTCAAGCCCCCTGAGTGAACATGAGCAGGCCGCAGTTAAATCTTCATGAAGAATCTCGAGTGCATTCACTCTTAGCAGGCAGAAGCTCCTCTGTTCGACTGAAGTTCCTCATACTTTGCCAGAGCATTTCATTTTCCACTACAGTCAAGGACAGAGAGCCCCTCTCCCCTGCAGGTATGTCCGTACACAGGCCAGCTCCTCCTGTTTCCAGTCATCTGACCTGGCTTTCTGCTAACAGGGCCCAGGCGCTGCTAAATCCCCAATCAGCAACCTGGCATTTTGCTACCTGCAGTGTGAGCTTTGCAGCCTATTTAACTATGCTGCTTGTATCTGCTGTTGCAACAGGGCTTTCTGGAAGCAGCATTTGCCCTGTGGGTTAAGTCCTTCTCAGCTCTCTGCATTTTAGTAACAGGGCTAGGGATCCCTTATATATAACCCCCCCATATACTATAACAACCCTATTTGTATTTCAAGGCTGTTATGAAATCCCCCCTCAGTCATCTCTTCTCCAAATGAAATAAAGCCAGTCCTTCCAAACTTTCCTCATGTGTCATATTTTCTAGACTTCTAATGTTTCTTATTGCTTTGCTCTGGACTCCTTCCAATTTGTCCATGTCTTATATGAAGTGTGGTGCCCAGAACTGGATACAGTACTCCAGGTAATGCCTCACTGGTGCTGAATACAGAGGAAATCATTACCTATGATTTTCACCTTACACTCTTTCGTAAGTGTAGTGCTTTGTGCTTGTCCTTTTTTGTGAAGAATGAATTAAAATGGTATTAAACACTAATTTTTCCACATAATTCATTATAGCTTTCCTTCGCCACTCAGTAATGGATTTACCTGTTCCTGGGCATTCCTTTCTTCTAGTGTATTTATTAACTTTTTTATTTTATTTTTGCCTTTTACGCCTTCATAATCATGAGGGACCTGGTTTTCCATTCACCACAAGAAACATGGTAAAACATGGATTTTCTCATTTTAAAGCAGAAAATGCAGATTTTTATTTTTTAAGGGAAAAAATGCAGGAAACAGTGGGTTTCCCTCTCCAGGCTGGCAGAGATCCAGGGGCTGGGAGGAATGTGAGGAGGGAGAAAAGGGAGGGGACACCACATACCACACCATATACAGCAGCCAGGCAGCACAGAAAGCAACTCCCACAGCTCTCCGCAGGTAAGTGTTGGGGTGGGGGGCATTAAGGCCCCCAAAGTGAAGGAGGGAGAGAGTTGGTTGGGCAGGGCTAGGGCTGGGGGTGCTGCCCTGCTGGGGTGGTGCATGGGGCCTGGGGCTTGGAGCCCAGGGCCGAGGCAGGAACGTGCAGCTGCAGGGCCAGGCGTGAAGTGGGATGGGGCTTCAGGCAGCTCCACCAGGAGGTGTCAGGGGAGCTGGTTCCCCGCCACTGTGTGCACTTCTGGCTGGGGCATGGGTGGCACATGCCTCCCAGATTTGTGTGGGGTCAGGGTGGATGTGGGCTGCCCACTGCAGGCTCTTGCTGCCTGCCCCCCAGGGGCGTCCATGGCCCAGCAGGTGGCACCTGTAATGGAAGGGCAGAATGGGGCAGGGTGGGGAGGCTTGGTGCTGCCACCAGGATCCTGGCATTACCATGGCAAGGTGCCCCCTGCCCACCTAGCAGCAGGGGCAGGACAACTCTGTGCTGTCACCCCTGCTGCTGCCAGGTGGGCAGGGTGTGCTTCCCATGGCACCAGAGGGCTCCCAATAGCAGCACCAAGCCTCCCTACCTCACTCTGCCCTTTTGCATTAACTGCGGTGGTGTGTTGTTGCACGGGTCTGATACACTGTGGGATGGTATAATGGGGCAGGCCGTTTGTGCACTGTGGGTGGAATTCTATTTCTCCTTGCTCGGCTAAGTGGCAGTTTTTCAGTCACGTAAGTGAAAAGCCACTCAGTGCCCTAACGATTCAGCTATTGGAGCTATATAATGCAAGAGTGCCTGCCTTCTATGTGTCCATGCTTATACACAGTCTACACATTCAGGCTTCTAAGTCCAAAGTATAAAACAAGGGTAAAAAATTTGCATTAGCTGTGATGAGTATTGGTTAGGACTCGTAAACTTGCTGCAATTATGTGTTGAGCCAGAGACCTTGTGCGCTAAACAGGTGTTCCATGACACTGCAGGGGCCTTGTGCAGTGGTAATGAGAATGAAGTTTTGCAGGGACCTTGACTCTAAGTCAGGAATTGTCCACTTCTCACCAGGTCAGCACGTCCCTTTGAAGCATCAGCAACCTTGGTCAAGAAGATCAGAGACAGCATTCACTAGCCAGTTGCTACTGGTCCTTATCTGGAATGGTTGGGATGAGTGTCCTAATATTGAGATCATTACAGGATAAAACTGGGATACACCTGCTGGAAATGCCAATATCCAAAAAGTTCTCCAGCCCCATTCTTTCCTACCCTACCATGAATCCATTATCTGCTTACCAAATCAACTTCCAGCATCACATCCAGTTCCCCACTCCTTATCATTGTTGAGAACTCCACCCAGGCTGCACAACCCACCCCCTTCCCATGTCCGGAGTGTGCAGCACAGTAATATACTGTTGTCAGCTGGCAAGTACCTGTGGAAGGTAATGTAATCCCTTGGCTGGCATGCAGTGGTGAGAGATAGGGTGGTGCCTGCTGATTTACTGACTTCTGTGGAGCTGTGCTCACTCACAGACCTGGGAGTCTGGCTCTTGATTATTTAACTCCCTAACCTTGCTTCCTAACTATTCTTTGACCTTCCTGCCCCTCCTTCCTTCCTTATTTTAATTCAGTCAGCTTCTGATCACTGTCACAAAGAGCTATGTAGATGCATACATGAAAACACACCTCTGGACAGTTTGGAGGCTTATCTAGACCAAATCCATCCTTTTCACCAATCACAGGGACCTTGTGACCGAGGAGGAAAGGCCCATAAAATGCCGACCTTATTGCTGGGTGCACAGGGACATTCATTTTTCTGTAGCTGCATTGTCATCTTGAGAAACAGTCAGTAAGAAGCGACAGCATGATGGAGTGCAGGTGTTGCTGGTCAAAGATGCAATCCTTTTCCTCCTGACTGGAAGCCTGGCCTTGCTCTGGGAAATAAGCTGTGTGAAGAGAAAGAGGATTGCATTCTGCATAGCTTTGTTGACATTCTGGGTGCATGGCTGCCTTGCAAGCCAAATCACAGAAAGCAAGAGACCATTTCCTCACTGGGAGCAGAGACAGCCCTAGAATCCCACTTGCATCTAAGGTCTCATCTGGCCTTTTCCAGTTGTTGCAGTATCTGAATAATTATTTTGTCCATACATCCCCACATGGCACAGTGGGTACATGGCTTTAACACCTCTGCAGGGATTCTGAGATCCCTGTTTGAGAAAAGAGTTCTGCCCACTCTCTCCCCCTTTGCATAGGCAGCTTGCCAAAAAAATGCCATGTGCTCACTTTCTCAGGACCTCAGTCTAAAAAGTACTCCTGACAATGGCACTGGGCACAACTAGTATTGGTCTAATAGGGGTAACATGGTATGTTTTCAACCTGAGGCATGTGTGGAGTAGGAACAAGTGAAGGGAGCTTGCTTCTTGGTGACAGCCTCAGGCTCACCATAGGGATGGCACAGAAATACCTATGAATAGAAAGGCCAAGTTCAACTCCTTCTTTAGGTAGGTAAGGGATGCATATGTATATCAAGTGCTGCCTAATTATTAGGATAAAGCAGGGGTTTTCAACCTTTTTAAATAAGGGTACCACCAGGGGAGGAGGGGGCAGGTGGTAACAAGCGGCTGGATGTGGAGCAGGGGGATGGCAAGCCGCAGAGCAGCGGCAGCGCAGCATCTGTGTAGCCCTGCTCTTGCCCCACCCCGGCCCTGCTCCTGTGAGGCAGTGGTGCAGGGTGGTGGCACTCTGTCCCCACCCACCCGCATGCACCCCCTGGAACCTTTCAAAGTACCCCCCGGGGATAAAACGTGAGAGGACTAATGTTTTGAGGAGTTACTTAGCATATTCATAGGTGTAATAGGATTGCTACAGAATAAGTGGCTGGAGTGAATCCCTTCTGAACGTGTTTAGAAGGATAGGGTGAGTTGTATTGGGGTGGGTAGGGTCTAAAATCCATGTGAGTAGTTGTAAATCCACTTTACATGCCTATCTATAGCCACATAAATGTCTCAAGGGGAAGTTGAATTTGGGCTAGAGACACCAAGGCCAAGTCCCTTGAAAAATGTAGGCACCTAACTCCTATTGATTTCAGTTGGACTTTAAGGATCCAAGCTTATGTGGCTTGCCTGAGGTCACAAAGGCAGCCTGTGGAGGAACTGGAAGTTAATCTCACTCTACAAGCATCTGGTTGCTTGTCACTTCAGTCAGAGATATGACTGGGGTGACATTAGGGCAGTGCAAGCTGGGCAATTGTGTTACAGTGTATCATGGTTAAGTTTTAATGTTGTTGTCTAGTAAAGACTAGAGACCCAAAACAGAATCTTTATGCAGCCTCTGAAAGGTGAACCCACTGCTAGGTCTGCAGCATATCTGAATGGACTCATGCTCACTTTAGTTTGATACTTTTAGGTAACGATAGTCATGAAGCTGGTCCTGGATGCTTATCTGGGCAATCAGTCTGTGCCAAAGTTTGTGCAACTGGGTCTTCACTGCAACTATCATCTGAGATAGACAGATTAAAACTAGTTTAGAAGTAATTACTGTGTTACAAACACACTCTCTTTGCACTGCTGACATACCCTTAAGCACTAGACCAGGTAAGGCCAGCAAGTCCAGTGCAGTGTCACTGACCTGGGCAAGCAAGAGACATTTCAAGGGTGATCTCCTTTTCCCCCTTCTCTTGTCGTGAATTAATTTACAATTGTGGGCTAGTTTGGGAAGTGGCTTCCTATGTAAGCCATGAAGCATAATAGCTGACAATTCTGAAATGTTTTTGTCCCAGTAAATGTTACTTCTTGTGATGCTCTTATTCACTATTTATCTTATTATCCCTCAAAAAAATATTATTCCACAAATATTACCCTCTGATCCCCAAAAGTACCACCCCCTCATAAGCAGAGTTCAGGAGAGTGGAAAGTTAATTCACAAAGCATGGAGCAGAAGTGGTGGGAGGGGGGATGGGACAAGACACTGGAATGCTGTAGGACTGTTCTATCTTTGTGGAGCAGACTGAAGTTACCCTAACAGAATTTGGATAGCACAATCCAGCATTAACCCCCACCTTAAATGGTGTAATTTTGAGATGCTCAGAGGGCACTGAGCAAGAGTTAATAAGCTTTAATGTGTGAATGCTCACATTTTAAGTGCCCTTAGCATGGTCTAAGTATAACATGTAACTTCATCCACTGAACCATAGAAAAGTAGGACAAATACAAGCATTCAATTCACCATTTGTTAGAGAATTTATTATTTTAAACACCTGAAGTCTCTCTAGGTCTCTAGTTAATAAAATTCTGTGGACCCGTCATTCACTCCTAAAAGTGCACTTGGAAGAAGGAGGATTAAAGGGAAGCTTAGTACTTCTGGGCCCCTAGGCTGCTGTGACGGGATACAGGTTAGTAATGCCTTTTAAGACAGGTTGCTTCACAAGTCCTGGAATTCACATATTTTACAGAAGAAAGCTGTAGGGGAGATGTGAAAGAAAATGTGTTTCAGTTCAGGTTGGAAGTGAAACTTATCCTCAATGTGTAATAAATGTAGCAGCTTATCTGCTTACCTTCCAACTAATTTTCCTAATAGTCTTTGTATCTGTCTAACTGGAATAAATTTCATTTTCACATCAGGATACTACTTATGCTTAATTATGTTCAAGCTTATAAAAGGATAGCTCTCTCCCAGCTATGGTGCTCACCCTGGTCCCTGCCCAATACTGTTCTGAGAGAGATTAAGCTGCTAGAAAAAACACAATCTGCATTTGTCCCTTGAGCCTCTAATTACTTGCCTCCCTAATATAGCACCTCAGAAATGTGAACAGTCCTGACAGTGCATATCTCTGATATGGACATACAAGTCAAATGCTTTCAGTCTTCCCTGAAATTGAAGTGCTTATAATTTGATGAGCAGGTATCCCAGCATGCCTCCTGGCTTCTTGGCTATACATTTCCTACAGAACTTTGTTTGACCTCCAAGCTTTTGCTTAATACTTCCTGCCATGGCAGGGCTGGTCAGTTTCCCTTCAGAAAGGATGGTCAGTTTCATGTGAATTGCATTTTAACCAGAAGCAAAGAATGGTTACCTATCATTTCCTTGTCCTCCAGTCTCATGGAGCCTCCCTGTGAGATACAGGTTCTACAGTCCTGCTCACGGCAGAGACCCTTGGCTATGCTCACTCTGTTCTTTCAGTACATCTGACTGGAATTGATTTGAAGCTGTGTGACCCTGGTGATTGCCAGGCACCTCCTCAAGCTGTCCTATGTGCTACACCCATTCTAGGACTACATGCCAGAGAAGGAAGAAATAAGGGACTCCACAGAGGATTGCTTTCTGCGGGATCAGCTGAAACCTTCACAGTGCTGCTTATGAGCCTGGGAGACAATTACCAACTGGATGGAGCAGGTAGTCCTCAAAGCCTCAAGTGGCAGCAGAACATTAGGATGAGCAGGGTCATCTTGACATCTATGCTTAGCTGCCCCATTGCCTTAGAAGCCACCAACATGAGAGTACTTGTGAGCCTGGAGAGCTGAGTGACAATTGCCATCTGGAAGGTGGTAACCCCCAATAACTTCTGGTATGCTGCCATATGCTCCTGTATGGACAGGTACACAGTTTGATCAGCTGTCCAGGAGGTGTGCTGTGTCAGCCAAAAGATCCAGGCACTGTACTTCTTCCACCTTACCAACCCATAGGAGGACATGACCAGATTTGCCTGAATAGGCTTTCTGAAGACAACTGAGGCCATTCAGGGCACTCACAGTTCCATCCAATGACTGGTGATAAATACATTGCAAAAAGCACTTCTTCATCTAGCTGTAGGGTATTCTAGGCCACTGGGGATGGTTCATTCAGTGAAACTGGGTTGCTTAGGAAAGTCCATGATCATAGGGCATTCAGAAATTCTAATCTGGTGCCCTTGATGGCATGGACAGCATAAGCTCATGGTGCTCCAGCATAGAGCTGGAAAGGGTGGCCATCCTCTCTTTGCTGCTCAGAGCTCTGGCCTACCTGTTGATTTCATAGTTTATTAAGTCCTTTACTTGGATCCCAGGAAGACATTTTTTCAACTAGTGGCTGAGTGTAACACGGAGCTTAGGGCCCTGTTCCTTTAAGGGAAAAACTTGTAGCATATAAGAGTCCAGGCAGCTGAATAGAGGTTAGCTGCAAAGAAGTAGGCAGAAGGAAGCACAAGTACATAGGCAGAGAGCTGCACATTAAAGAAAAGGGGAACACTTACAGCCAGTTAAGGGAATGCTACCCAGAGTAAGATGGTTCCAAGATAGCAGGTAATTATATGCCCAAGGCTAGGAGTGCCTATTGCTGGGGTAGCTATGCTGCACTAGAATAATAGGGCAGAGCCTAGCCAGGAACCAAAGATGCAGCTGGAGTAGTAACTGTAAGCTCCCATGGACCCTGATGAGAAATGCCTTCAGGTGGCAGAGTGAGTCACCTGACCGGAAAGGGACAGGGTGTGGGGAAGAATATAAACCCAAGGCCTTAGACATGGAGGCAATTTGAATTTGTGCAGAGGAAGGAGCTCCAGAGCAGGTAAAGCTGTAGAGCAGGAAAGATACAGATGATGGATATTTGGGTTTTCCTGGGCCTGGCAAATAGAACAGCCAAATGCTGTTGTCTCTAAAGGAAAATATGACTCAGGGTAAAGAGAAATTATATTAGTCAGCTAAAGAACTTTTGGGTTAAAATACCACAAGGAATTTATGTTATAGCCAAGAGGGCTTATTGTTTTGATAAAGTTATTACTGGCAGTTTGAGTTGGAACTATTATGGGGTGAGAGGATATTCCAGTAATGCCTGAAGGGTGTATGTTTCTTGTGAGATTTCTCAGAGGCCGGGGGCCTGAGACCCAGAAGCAGCTTGGGTTAAACAGGCTGGTAGCTGAGAGCAAGTTTCGAAGCCTAACCCAGACTGGAAGCAGACAGGTCAGTGGCCCCTGTGCCCAGAGCAGGGTGAGAGCCAGGGCCAGGGGCCCACAACCCAAGTGGGCAAAGAGCCCAAGAGTGATGACAAATAGGGCCAGAGGATGAGACTAGGGCCAGGGGCTTGCAGCCTAGGAAGGCAAAAGCAGGCCAGTTGGTCCGCAGCTCTAGAAGAGCGAGACTAGGGATGAGGGCCCAAAATCCCAAAGTAGGTGAGATGGGAGCTGGAGCCTAGAAGCCAGATCCAACACAGTGAACCAGGGCCAGAGACCCAGCAAGAAGGGTCAGAGCATGAAAAGGCTGAGGCCCAGCTATATTTTTTTAATTTAGCATACATGGTTTCAGCATATTTTTTCATCCATCTTAAGGTAATGTCATCACCAGTGTGAAGAGCTTGAAGGCCACCAGGTAGCATTGTAAATGGACATGAGTCAACAATGGGGGACACTGTGAACTTGTATGCAAGGACATTTGTTGTTATTTTGAAGGATCCATTTGTATAGGTTTGAGGCACACTGATGCTTTCCAGTTAAAACATATTTAAGAAGTGCCCAATGTGGAAGAAATCAAACTTCGCGTTGTGGTTGAATCAGAACTGGCAGAGCCAGCTTTTCTTAATTTAAGGCTATACTGTGATCACAGGGAGAATTCCATCACCCACTTGTCTGTTTCAAAGGATTTCTCAGACTCTCTAAGTTTACAAGCGTATTTATACTAAAGACAGAGAAAGAGATAAAAAATACACCT
>NW_017728921.1:21978961-22000689 GCF_001723895.1 Crocodylus porosus | reverse complement strand
AAACTATCTATGCACAGGGCAAGATATCAAGATAACCCAAGGTGTGCGGGATTCCTTATCTCAGAACATTTAACTGAATTAAGCAGTATCAGCACTTCTGGTCTTTGTCTGTTGTTCTAGTCAAGTAAGCCAATTACTTCTACACCAATAACAGCATGTTCAGGTAAATCCTAGTTGACTGACTGTAGGGTTAGAGATGTGGTGACTGATTGGTGCTTGTGCTGACCGTACTTTGTGCCATGAAGTAAGGAAAAGTCTAAGAATTTTGAAAGGGTGGACCATATCATGCTTCTTGAGGGAAGCTGATTTATTGGTGGGTGGAATAAGTCTCAGTGTACTCATAGCATAGAGCTATCATGTGGTCTGGCTAGTAAGTTTACTTCTGTATTTGTGCAGTGAAGATGAAAGGGAGCAATGTTACTGAAGACAACCATGGAAGTGGAGTGAAGTGCATGCAGTTAGGTGTCCACCAGTTGGGGCCCCAGCAAAGGGAAGTGACTAAATAGTAACATCTGTGAAACATAGGCACAGCTGTAGGGGTGGTTGGAGGCCATGAATAGTCTACAAGGCAGCAGGTGCCCTGGGGGACACAGAGGCCAAGAGGGCCCCTCTAGTGAGAAGGCTGGATCAGAACTACCGGGGTCTGAGAGGAATCTGTTGGCGGGAAGATGGGACAGGGCTCTAGGGCAGCTTCCTGTTCCAAAACTAGCAAAGGACATTGGGCATGGCAGGAAGGAGTGAAAGGAGGAATCCTAGAGCCAGAGCAGAACAGGAACTCTGTAGCTACTAGGTGCGTCACGGTTGCTTATACAGCGGTGGTCCTGTTACACTGAGCAACTGCTAAATGATAACTGAGTGATTCTCTCTGCACCTCAAGGCATGCTGGAGTGCACTGCTGGTGATAGTGGACTCTAGCAAATGGCACCTGCTCTGCATGATCATTTTGGCCTGTGTCCTGCACAACATCTATAAGTCCAGGGGTAAGGCCTTTTTGGAAGCTTGGGAAGTAGTGGCCCAGAGGTTTGGCAGTTGATGCCAGTCCCCAGAGACCAAGACTTCTGCGCATCATGTCAGGGTATTTTCCTGCAGCATGCCCTGGTGAACTAGTTCCAGCAATGTTGGGCTATAGGACATGAGGCAAAATTGGAATTCCCTGATCAGCCACAGTGCTGGTTTCCCTACCTGCCTCTGGGCATGCCGCTCACCTGTCTTTCCTGCCATGCCTAGTTGTAATTAATTAAGGCAGGAGGCTGCCCATTTCTTGCCCTGATGCCAGGGGGCACTATCTGTGGCTCTGTTCCTCCCCTACACCACAGCCCAAACCACCCAAGCCTTGCAGATGGCATCCAGATGACACAATTCTCCTGGCCTATAGCTGGACCAAGCTTAGGCCTCATTATCAGGCCTCAGACATGCACACATTCACACCACCCTCCTCTCACTAGGGCCTCTCACACTCCACCCCCTCTCACAGGGTGTCTTTCATGCATTGACAACTTGTACTGCCTTGCTTGCTCTTGGAGCAGGCCCCTTAGGCCATAGGCTTTAGCTAGCTCATACCTTGGGTAGCAGACATACCGTCTTTTGGGCCTCTCCTGTGACCCTCACCGGAGTAGTGGCCAGCCAATTACCTGACCAGGTCTAAGCTTGCCTTGGCCCCTTCTAGGGCAACTCTATACAGACTCACAGATACTGGTCTCCCAGCCTCCTGGTTTTCCCTCTACTGGGGCTTCTCATCTCTGCCCCCTCAGTGAGGCCACTCCTCTCTGGGGCCACCCCTCACTGAGGCATTTTTAACCCACACCACGACTAGTGCTTCAGGGTCTCAAGGGGACTCTCACTCCTCCTCTGGAGCAGCAGGCCATTGTGCTTGTGTACAGGTCTTACTTTCAACCCACACTTAGCCTCCCAGTGGTGGAAGACTTACCAGGGTTAGGACTCATCCCTGTCTCTCTGACTGAGTCCCCTTACTTGGCCTCTGGCCCAAACTACAGCATCAGGTGTCTGCAGACATACCTTGGCCTACTCCCCTGTCATAGGGTTCCTACCATCTCTGCCCCCTCACTGGGGTTATGGGGCTTCTCTCCCCGGTGGACTCAAGTGGCCGTAGCCGTATCTGGCCCCAGCTACCCCTCCTCAGGGTTTTGCACCCCACAGGGCTCATTCAGCTGCAACCATGTTTGGCCCCACTCTCACTCCTTGGGATCTTGCACCCCACAGGGCTCAGGTGGCCACACCTGTGCCTGGCCAAAACTACCTCTGATGATAAATCACCCACCTGAAGGTGAGGGCTGGGGTTAAGACACCCCTCCCCACCTTTCACCAGGGTGGTAACTGGCCTAGCATTTCCTGGAGGCTCCCGCACTACTAGGAGCCCCACCAGACCATCCACTCCTGGCAGGGTGCAGTTTTAGGCCATGCCCAGCACTAGGAGGCTCCAAGCCATCACCTATAGCTCCTGCCCTTACCCCAAGGATGTTGAATGCAGCCAGGCAATGTTACTGCCTGGCCTGCCAGCAGTGAACTGCTCTGTATATATAGGCAGCCAGAGATCTAAAATGGCCACTGCAGTCAAGCACCTGCTGGCTCCGCTCTTAAAGTGGCAGGCACCAACAATGCTCTGCCTCACACCTTCCCCCTTAAAATAGTTCCTGGGGGAGTTTTCCCCCTGCTGCTCCTGCAAATCAGGCTCCCCTTTGAAGGCCCTCGAGTGGCAAGCACCCCCAAAAGCACTCTGCCACAGGACAAAAGACCACAATTGCTCAATGCCTGGTCAATACAATGGCCAATTCACTTGTTTGTTTTTTAAACTAAATTAACATTTTAAATATTCAAATGAAGGACATTGTTCTTTGAAAAAAAGGGCTTTGTAAACTGGGGGTAGAGTTGCTATTTGAACTAAAGGAAGAGGAGGTGGCAGATATTCCCTTAAAGTGGCCCACAAGGAGCCTAGCCTTGCCAATATGGGTTTAATCAGTCCACAAATAGGGGCAGATGCAGGGGTCTGGGGCACTATGCTATCCTGTTGAATGGAGAGGTTAAGGGAGCTGAAATCCCATACCTACCCAGTTTGAGGGAGGAGGGTGAGTGATGCTTCCCTAGTATGATGATGCCCAATATTCACGAGTGGGGTCTGTGTCCAGATCTCTGGGTAGTTCTTACAGGTGGCTGAGCCCTGGACAATGAGAGGATGAGGGCAGGACGGTAGGGAGTAACTGGATTGATAAGCATGTGAGACAATTGCAGGATGATGTAATGGAATGATGAAGGGACAGCCAGTTGTGGAGATGGTGGGATGGATGGCTAATATGCTAGCTGGATGGTTGGCTGGTCATGGTTCATAGTTTCATAGTGGCTAAGGAAGGACCTAAACAGATCATCTAGCCTGACCCCCTCCCACAGGCGGAAATGAATGCTGGGTTCACAAGACCCCAGACGGGTGATCATCCAACCTCTTCTTGAATTTGCCCAAGGTAGAGGCGAGAACCATTTCCCTGCGAAGTTGGTTGCAGATTTTGGCCACCCTAACTGTAAAATATTGTCTTCTGATCTCTAACCTGAACCTATTCTCCATCAGCTTATTACCATTGATCCCCGTCACCCCACGTGGTGCTGGGGAGAAAAAGGCTCTATTTGTTGTTGATCTCCCCTGATGCCTTTGTAGGCAGCCACCAGGTCCCCCCTCAGCCTCTTCTTGCTGAGGCTGAACAGGTTCAGGTCCCTTAGTCTCTCCTCGTAGGGCCTGTCCTGCTGCCCTCTGACCAAAGATGGGTTTATCCAACTTTAGGAGTTGAGGCTTTCAGAAAACTACCAAACAGGCTTGTGATAAAATCATAAGTTGTATCCTTCATGCTCCATTTAAGTCACTATTCAATATGCCTTGTTATAAGGGTCTTGTTAAAAGGTAATTTTGGGTGGCTCCTGGAACTCTCAACATGTGAACTGTCCACACATTAACACCTAAAACTAGTTTTAAGCACTCATTATATAGCAGCTCAGTTATATATATCACTCCAGGGTAGGATTATCTCTGATCCATGTTACATTAAGGTATGGCCACTGTAGGCTACACCTTGGTATGAATACCCCACCTGTCCCCTCCACCACTGGCACATGCCACCACCCTCTCTGCTCAATGCCCCTCTGCTGACTTGTGGCTGCCCATGCTGTCTGCATTGGGGGAGCAGGCAGGGAAGGGTTAACTAGCCTGCCTGGCCACTGCTGCTTCTGCAATTCAGGTGTGGTCAGCCCTCAGAAAACCAGCAGCAGTGCTGGCCAGGCAGGCAGGTTAACCCCTCTGTGCCCGCTTCCCTGGCACAGATGGTGCAGGCAGCCACAAGGGGGTGGGGGGGGAAAGATGGGAGGGATCTGTGGGGGGGGAAAGGGGAAACCCAAAGGGGCAGGGGAAAAGACCAGAAAGGGAGGGAGGAGATTCTGATCTTTCAGTCCTCCAGGCCTCCTTTGGCCTGAATGTGACTGCTCCAAACTTGAGACATCACTGACACTGATCAATATTTGTGTGCTCACAGTGTTAGGTATAAAAAGGTCCTAAACCAGTGATTCTCAAACTTTTTTTTTTCCCATGGATTACTTGAAATTTGCTGAGGGTCTCAGCAGACCACTTAAACTTGTTTTTGTTCTACAAATCAAAGCACACAACTGACATTTTAATATAGTAGTCTTACCTTACAAGTACAGATGTTCTTGATTGTTCTGCAACCTTTCTGTGGACCACCTGAATGGAGCTCGCTGACCAGTGGTGGTCCGCAGATCACAGTTTGAGAACCTCTGCCCTAAACAATACCACATATCTCATTCTAAAGGATCCCCAGTTCTTTAAGGTAACTTTATGAACTGGGAGACGTAAACCAAAGAACAGGAGATCATTTTATAATAAAAATAAGTTGTATTAATTCTGTGGGCATCCTCTAATCTACAGCTTGGGTTCCACTCACTTTTGATACCACAATGACATGCTACTCCCAGTTGACTGTAAAGATTTTTCTCCCTGATGTGTTTCATTCAGCAATGACGGAGCTATCTTTCACCATTAGTCTGCAGAATCAATACTCCACTGTGATAAATAGAGATGTTTAGATACACAGTGAGGCACTCAAATGTGATGCTAAGGGAGGGGAGGGAAGCTTATAGAAAGCATGATGTAGCTGCCTAGATGTTAACTTCTTTCTCAAAACTTCTGTTTCAGGCCATTGAGAGACTCCACCAGACAGTACTGTGTAGGTTACATTTGTTTCACACTTTGCAGACATTTTATCTAATCCAGAGAGCTATATCTGTTATATTATTAGCATAGATTCTGTTGCATAATTTTTATACCCTAGTAGTGACCAGGGAACTGAAACACTGATCTGCCCCAATACCATTCTAGTCACCACTAAAATGCAGCCACCTTTGAAATGCAGACAAATAGACCTATACCACTCATAACATACCATAGGAAGGGAATTAAGATTAACTTCCCCAGTTGAGGCTGCAAGGGAATGCAGGGTGAGTAGAATGTATTGCCTGGAATGAGATTTGAGCAGCACTCTGGGGCTAGCAACCTAATTCTTTGTGAAAAACATGACTACAGGTAGTCACCAGCTTTGTGCGATGACTCGTCCAAAAACAAAACAGTTCTGATCAGATCTCTGTCATTACTGGAAATAGCAGAGAAGGCATTGATTGCAGCACTCCAATTCACCTGCAAAACACAAACCAGAATAGCAAATAAAGAAGCTCTCTTGGCAATCACAAAGGCTGTTCAGAGGCACATATTCATGTGTCACGAGTCTACCTAACACAGAGATCTTGTAGCCAAACACCACTCCCTTTTAGTGACTGCCTATCACTTTGCACCAATGAGAATCAGCAGGGAATGATGTAGGTGTCTTGGTCATGGGTGTGCTCCTCTGGAAGTCCTTCCTAAGTTCAATGTGCCAAGCAGTAGCAGGGAATACTATGCTGCAGGAAGTGCAATGAGTGACTCAGTATAGGGTACATTCTCCTGGCAGTCAGTGCAAAGCTCGGTGTTCTGCTCCAGGGCCTTGTTACACATTAATTTTACGTAGTTCCAGGAGCTTTTAACTCCTGGATTATCCACACATTAACACCTGAAGTCTACTGCCCAGGCAGGGAGGGTGAGATTCTGGCACCAAGCCAACTTCCTTTCTCACCCCTGGGGGGTGTTACCTTTTCACCCCCATGGTGAAACCCTGTGCAAACTGTGTGCACAGCATATGCCAGCTAGCTGGGTCATAGTGCATGGATGGGTTCAGGAGTCGGGTTTAGGAGGGAGGGTAAATAAGTCCTTTTCCACAGAGCTGTCATCCAGTCAGGTACCACCCGATTATTCCTCCTGAGGTGTGGCACATTGCATTTCTCTGTACTGAATTTCATCCTGGTGACTCTAGCCCAACTTTCCAATCTGTTGAGATCCATCTAAATTGCACTCGCATCCTCTGTATTCCCAGTCCTTCCCAATTTCATGTCATCTGCAAACTTCATCAAGAAGATTTCTATGCCAGCATCCAGATTGTAAATAAACATGTTGGACAGCACCATGTGGGGTACAGACCCCTGTGGGACTACTCAAAACCTCCTGCCATTTTGACATGGACCCATTAATAATTACCCTTTGCTTGTGGCTATTGAGCCAGCTATCTATCCACCTTATAGAAGTTTTATTTAGCCCATGTTTCTCCAATTTGTTTATGAGAAGGTCATGTGGGACCTTGTCAAAAGCCTTGCTGAAGTCTAAATACACTATATCCATAGTATTGCCATCATCCTCCCAAGTAGTCACTTTGTCAAGGAAGGAGATCAGGTTTGTTTGACATGATCTGTTTTTCATAAATTCATTCTGGCTGCTTGTGACCAGCTTTCCCTCCTCCAGATGTTTACAAGTAGCCTTCCATAGGATCTGCTCCAGTAATTTCCCAGATATGGTGGTGAGGCTAATTGGTGTGTAGTTCCCTGGATCCTCCTTGTATTTTTTAAAGAGGGACATTACATTGGTCCTTTACCAGCCCTCTGGTACCTGGCCCATCTCCCACAACTTCATGAATATTATTGCCAAGAGCCCTGAGATCTTCTTTGCCATTTTCTTCAGGACACTGAGATGAAGCTCAGCCTGCCCTGCTCACTTGAATTAGCTTCATGGTTTCATAGATATTGGGGTGGGAAAGGACCTTACAAGATCATCAAGTCCAGTTCCCCCTGCACTTGGGCAGGAAAGACAATTGGGGTCAGATGACCCCAGCAAGGTGGGCATCAAGAGTTCAGACCCAACAAAAGCTCTCTATCCCTTTTGTTATCTGCTCCATCAGCTTGCCCCTTTCCTTATCCAGATAATCCTTATTAAGTGTTTGGCTGCTGCTTCTTTTTTTTTTTGTGAAGACTGAGGCAAAATAGCTGTTGAGTAGCTCCATCTTCTTTGAATCTTTAGCCTTCCCTCATCACTCCCATGGCCCAGCCTCCTCAGGAAGCAGAACCAGCACCCACCATACCCCAATCCCAAATTATTAAAGCAAGTGACCTTCTTTCATTTACTTTGTCTTTATTTATTTTTTATTTTTTTAAGTTTTACTTTATACTTCAGTGGCTGGACTTCTTCCCTTCCGCTACCCTTTCCCCACCCCCATTTCTTGTCCACCCCCCATTTCATTACTTATTCCTATCCCAGCTTCATGTTCCTTTCCCCTCAACCCATCTATCACACATCATCATCTAGAGCGAGGATAGAAGCCTGTCTTGGGTCATCAGCTCTCTAGTGGCAACTCACAGCTACACCTCTTGGTCAAGCCCCTGCTTGCCAGCCCTCTAGTGGCAAGTCACAGCTGTGCCACCACTGTGCAAGTGGGGGACAGTCTAAGAAGGTTTTTACCTTAAGATGTGACAACTTCAAACTTGAGCTAGACCAATGCTGATCAACATTTGAACAGCTCAGTGTAACATGTAACAAGGCCCAAAGAAGGGAGCAGGACAGGGGCTCAGTACAACACACTCACCTCTCACAATCTTTGTTGACCCTAACGTACTAGTACATTTTCATTGGGTGTCGTGCGTCAAGGGATAGGGCAGGGTCCCAGCAAAGGGTGTTTGGCTAGCATCTGTGCTTGTTCTCTTCAGTGTAGGAACAGCATGCTCCTGGTGGAGACAGGGGCAGAATGGAGAGACAGGGAGAGCTCTGTGTATAGCCATTCAGAGCTGGCTTAATGAAAGAAGGGCTTGCACCATGGCAGGGCATGCTAGAATATGGGGTCTCATCCAAAGCCCATCAAACTCATTGAGAGAGCAGGAGAGAGGGTTGCTTAGTTCTAGTAAGATGGAGCCATGAAGGGAAGCTGTTTTGGTATTTTTGGAGTTTGGGGATATGTTCTACAGAGGAGAGGAAGTGTAATGACTTCCTGTTTTTCAGATAACCTGGGCACACGTAATAACAGGGGAGTTATACATGTGATAGAGGCTGAGTCTGCTACGCGGAAAATGGGCACAGTGGAACACCAAGAAAAGCATCACCTCAAGAGGAGATGAGGCAAAGGGAAAGAGTGAGGCCTCTGAAGGACAGTCACTGGCTGCTTTTGCAGAGGCAAATGTTCCTTTAAAGGTGTTCAGCTGAAATTTGGGCATCCCATCCTTGAAGTTTGCTTCTGGATTACTAGAGAAAAGGATGCTCAGGACATGGTTGGTTTAAATAGGGAATCTTCCTGCTAAATTAGCAGCAAGCCCTCAGGGACTTGTGAGCATGTACCACATGGAGACTACTGGCCTTAAGTTCTCAGGGCTTCCCAGGCTCTGCTAGAGTACTAGAGCTTCAGTGGAACTGGATAAAAGAGTTGTTCAGCATTTTTGTGGACCACAGATATCATAATGCAGTACAGCACAAAAAGTCATGTTTTGATCAAACCTCATAGTATTATTGTGACAGCAGCCAGAATCAGGGTTTATTACGCTGCGTGCAGCACAGAAATATAGTGGGCATGTCTACATGTTCATTAATGCGCCATAATTATGGTACATTAAGTTTAGTACCTGTAATAACAGGTACTAACTTAATGTGCTGTAATCAGTGCTACTGCACACACTTTTGTGTGATGTTAATGCACAGCAGACTAATTCTACTATGCATTAGCATGGTTTTTGCCTGCTGCACTAACACACAGTAGAATTAGTCTACTGCACATTTAGTGTCTCGTTTAGAGACACATTTAGATACACCCACTAAGAGACAGTAACTGCCTCAAAGGTCACACAGCCTAAATACAGAAGATGCCAAATGGTGGATGACAAAGGCAAGGAGCTCTTAGGGTGATATCTTTTATTGACCCAACAGCTTATATGAGCTAGAGTTAGATAAGCTTTTGAATGCAAGACATTCTTCACCAGCTGACTGGATGAAGAATGTCTTGCATTTGAAAGTTTGTCTCACTCCATCCCAACTATGCAGTTGGACAAATAGAAGCTATCACCCTAAGAAATCCTTGCCTCTCACATAATTCCTGGACCAGCATGACTACAACGTCACTCTAACATTAACACAGAAGGCACAGGAAGGCTTTTTGCTATTATTTATGTATAGGATTCCTGCTGGAATTGAAGCTCATTAAGACAAGAATTTCAATTTTATTCTGACTGCACAGCACCCAGCACAACTAGATGCTAACATCAACCTTTTGCTTAGTAGAGCAGATATGCACAGCTTTCAATACCTGCCCCTCAGTACTCAGTGTGTGATCACTTCAGACTGGCCATAATGCGTTTTTAACACAGAATGATTTCAGTGTGTGCTTAGTAAAACAGCACATACGCTACAAGGTTGCAGACACACAAACACTTGGAGTCCTTTCAAAAGGGAAGTGTGGAAAGGGCAGCAGTTAGTACGTTTCAGTTACACGTACCAATGTGCTGAGAATGATTCAAATGCAGCAAACCTGCTTCAGCTTTAACCCAAATGAAGCAGTACTAAACCTGGAGTAGTTTTGTTGCATTTGAATAGCTCTCAGCTCATTCACGCATGACAACTGGAACTTACCGGCTGCTGCTCTTTTCAAAGGGCTCTAAGCTTTCCTGTGTCCACACCTGCTGATACTGACTGACGCTTCTAATGAACTCCTGTCACTGTTCCAGCTATCTTTCTAGCCTATCACTCAAGACCTGACTGCTACATCAGGAGCAAAGAAAAGAGGGAGAAGCCAGCTTAATTATCACAAAGCAATGTCAGGAATCTCTTCAAAATCCTCTAGCTCTTTTGAGGTGATCAGTAAACAACATCCTATTACAGGCATCAGAGTGCAGAGCCAGACAAGCTGGCCAAGGCGCTAGCAGAAAATAACTTCCATTTTATGAAATTTTGTGACCCAATAAAACCAGAGATTCAGGGCCTGAAAATTACACTGGCCTGACATTGAGGACTTACTGCATTCAGTACTGGGTTACTGTCAAAATAGCAGTCTGAGGCTATGAAAGGACTCAGGAAAGTTTTATGGGTCTGTATCTCATGATTCACCAGTGCCAGACATGAATGCTGTGTCCCAAAGGAAATCTTAGAAAGCCGTTCTCCACACTCTTCCTTTTCCCGATTAGTCCTGCCAAATCAAGAGGCAACTGACTGTAAAATCATTTATCTTCAGAGTTTACTATTTGCATGGTATTACCTAAAAATCCCAGTAGGGATTATGTCCTCACTGTAGGTGCTATACACACCTGTAATAAACGGATGGCCCCTGCCCCAAAGATCTTACAAACAATTGCATGATAAGAAGCTACAGATGGATATAGCAATAAGCCAAGGGGAATATCAAGTTTATAGTAGGATGATTACACTTGATGTAATAAGCAGCTGTCATACCATATAAGGTGCCTAGCCAGTGTCAAGCTATTTCTCAAAATCATAGCAAAGACACATTTTAAAGAGGGATTTGATAGCTTTGCAGTGTCTTATGGGGGTAGCAGTGGAGCAAGGGTGGGCTATATTCGATTATCAGCAATAAAGGTTGGCTTCAATGGTAGATTAAGAAGCAATGGCAATCTTGTCACATACGAGAGATAACGGGGATCTAAGGCATGCCTGAGCTTAGAAGGAAAGGTAAAACCTCAAACCCTTTACTTACAATCTTGCTTCCTTTCATGAGGTACAAGTGGACATTTCAGCCTGATTTAGGAGCTGATATTGTTGAATTCAAAGAAGCAACCCCATTGGATTTTTCTTTATTATATAACATTTGAATTACATAAGGCCTCAAACCACCAGTTGAAGTTAATGGGATCTGTGGATGCTCAAGACCTCTGAAAATCAGATTAATGAAACATCATATTGAACTTCCCCAAAATAAGGCATCCAAAATTACTAGACCTAGTAGTTATTCTACAAAATTTATGCCTCAGGTGACATATTGGAGATCTGTTAGACAGACTGTGGCAGGACTAGGAACCCAGAGCCTAATCTACTAATGAAATCAAATATATCCAACAAATGTGCTAGCATTTCTTTTTCTATTTGGGCATAGTTGTGTTAGTCTAAAACTCACCTAAGCCTCTCACCGTGGTCTTTTCTGGTATTTCCCCACATCTAAATATCATCTATAGAGAATGTACATCAACTTCCAGAGCTTCTAAAGGTTCTATCACTTTTTGTATTTCTGGAACTGAACAGATTACTAAAGGAAGTCAGGTAAATATGTACCTGCCACATGGTGTCTTGAAAGTACAATGCCTAGAACTTTTGTCATCCAGCTGCACTTGCCAAAGCGCACTCTAGGCATCTAAAAGAGTGAAACTGTAGCCTTTGCTAAGTTACTAGTGATTTCTTCCAGTGTAGGCAATTGAAAATGTTCCCTCTTTATTGTTTTGTTTATGCTTTGTTCCAGCCTCTATAAGCATGTTCTTATTTCACCTCTCCCAGGTTTGTCTGTGATCACTATAGAATTGACTCACTCTATAGTTCTTGCACTTCTGTTATAATATTGCAGCTCTTTCTTCACTGCTTTTCTGTTAATGCCAGAGACTTTTATGAGACGTGTGATTTAGAGGTAGTAATCATTATTTTTTTAGCTTTATTGTTTTATTACCTGACAAGCACTCTAGGCTTTCATAGACATCTTTGTATTTTGTAAATATATCACAGTTACCTTTTGTTTTTTTCTTTACCATATTGACTTTTTCATGAAATTCAGTGAAATTCAAGCTTATCACAGCTGGCATGCTCACAGTTTGTGAGTCAAATTCTACCACCTGAAATTCTAGTAATCCTATGTTAATAACTGAATACCATATTTTACTGTATACAGCACACTCCTATTGTAACAAAGACCAACTACAGCTACCACTACCCCTGCCCCTAGGAAGGGATGGGGTGACTATACCCACAGGCAGGTTGCAGGGTGCCTGAGGGCAAAGTGGCAGCAGGTAGAAACTGCTTGGGTGAACTGAGCCAGGGGCTAGAAAAGGGCAGGCTGTTAATGGCAGATTTAACAGCACTTGGGCCCTGGGAGTGGGAGACAGGATCATATGACCAGAAGGTAGCTGGGCTTGGGGCATGTAAGACCAGCCTATGGCCATGAAGAGGGCAGTCTGGCTGTGAGTGCTGCAGGATACAGAGCTCCTAGTAGAGTTGGCTGCAGCTTGGAGTCAAGCCAGCCAAGAAGAGCTACCTGGTGAACTAGAGGGATTTGCATTTGTATCAGGGCTAGTTAGGATGGGATTTTTTGTTTGATTTTGATTGGATGACCAGGTTGTGGCTACAGGGGAGAAGGAGGCCACGGCTGGGGTGCTTGGACACTTGCTATGGACAGGAGCTAGACCAAAGCTGAAGGAGGCTGAGGCTGGTCAAGTGAAATGCATCCCAGGAGGGTCTGTAGTCTACTTGGGACCAAAGTGCAGGAGCTGAGGTCTCAGGCAGTAAACAAGGGCTGAGGGCTTGGCCAAAGAAAAAAAAATGAGCTAAGGCTGGGATAGATGAAGCTCTGACAAATGCTTGCAGGCCTGTGGGGTGTTTCCCTAAAGGGGAAGCACCGTAAGGGGAGCATAGACCCCCCCAGGTGTGAGCTGAACCTAGCAGTAAGGAGAGATGGCAGGTGGGTTGGACCTGGTGCTGGGATGGCAGATACACGAGGCTTGTTATACCCATATATAGCTTGCACCTTATTTTTTAAGGGCATCCTGAAAAAAGTCCTCCTTTATGGCAGTGACTTTCAACTTTGTTTCATTTGTGGACTCCTACAATTTTGAATGGAGGTGTGGACTCCTTTGAGTTGTAAGTGTGAGTTTTCACACTGATCACAGTTATCTTCATGGGCCTCTTACACATAGTCTGTGGACCCCAACAGATGTGTGGACCACAGATTGCAAACCACTGCTTTATGGTATGGGAGTAGCAGCAGCTAGGGAGCCAAACCTGCTGCCAGCCCTACATGCCAAACATGGCCCACAGACCAACTCTGAGGCTGCACACTGGTTCTGGGGCCACCTGACAGGTCACCCCGTGCATGAGGTCTTTGCCAAGTCTGACCCTAAAAACTGGGTCACGGGCTAGGTGCTGGGTCTGGGACTGCATGCTGGGCTTGGCCATGGACTGACCCTATATGCTGGCCCAGTCCAGCTTGTGAAGCAACATCATCTGGCTGGGGGTCTCCCCTCCCCCCAGTCTGAAAACTTGGCAGTGGGGAAATAGTGGCAGTATTAATTGCTGTAGTTAGCAGAATCCTGGCAGTTAACACTATTGCCAGATTTCTGGACCTGTAGCGATACTTAACTTCCTGCATATAATGTACACCCCAATTTCCACCATGTGGTTTTGTGGGGGGTAGAGAGAAAGGAAGGTGCAGTTATATGAAGAAAATATGGTACTTGAACAGCAAAGAGGTTTAGTCCTTAAAATCTGAAATCATTTTAGAGACTTCACATTGACCTGTTCCTGTATCAATTTAAAACCCAAAATTTTGTGATCATGTTCCACTTCTCTCTATAAGACTCAGTACTGAACACATCTAGTGATTGCTTATCTGCTTCTTTTCAGAGTTGAGGTCTGTTTCCTTTAGACCTTACTTTGTCTTTCTCAGATGAGGTATTTAGCAGAAATCATGGATTTTGGGGACTCTGACACACACACTGAAGCCTTGAACTTTTGATTTCTGGGCTGTTAACCCTGTGCATTATGGCCATGCCACCCCAGCCATTGTTACCATGCTGGATTTTTCAGAATGATTGCATGCTATTTCTGTAATATTCTTACTACTGTAAAGGGCAGTTTGTTTATATGGCTATGGCCACAATAATCAATCTTTAATTGCACCTAACTCCTCTTTTTTTATATCATTTTTTTTGTCTTGGGTTTCTGTTGGCAGCCGAACACCTTGAATTCCCTGATATATTTAATCTGTGCACACAGTCCACAGTACATCTGGCATAGGCTGAGGTGGGAGTGGGGTTGCCTTGGTTGGACATGGTTCTCTTCTTTGCACTTGAGCACATTTAATACACTGCTACTTGTCCTTGCAGTGGCAGGACATTGTCAGCTCCCATGTCATACTTAATCTGCAGCAAGTTAGGGTGTTTTGATACGTTTGGGCAATATACCTAGTTGTTGTGTGAGAGGGCTGTTTGCACAGTTTTAAGAATAGGTTAGCCATACATTTGCATAAGATCTTTCGGATAAAGATTATCCTGCCTTGAGCAGGGGGTAGGATTAGGTGACCTCCTGCAATCCCTTCCATTCCTACTTTTCTAGGATTCTATGGCTGTGACTATCAACCTGGATGCTGTGGCACTCTGGGGTGAACCAGATGGTGGACTATGTGGCAGATCACAAGTGGTGAAACCTGGCTATTACAGATGAACTTGTGCCATACATAAACTAACAATAGATTAAACTACCTAAATGTAGTGAGGGAAAAGGAAGAAAATGACAAGGTTCATGGGGAAGGAAAAGAAAAGAAAAGAAAGATGTTAGGAGCTGGCCTACCCTCATAAAAGTTGGAGCAAGCGCTCTGAATTGGTAATATTTGATGTTGCTGACTCCTCACTTTGTCCTGGCTGTATTAAGGAAATGATATAATAATCCAATCCAAATGCAGTTTTGAAAATGTCAGGACTAGTTGACACAAATCTGTGAGATGAGATGCAACAGGGGAGATCCTAGAGGGAAAGCAATCGGAGATAGGAGAAAAACCGAACTCTTTACATCGGCATGCTCTTCTAGGAAATCTAACAGAAAAAAATTGCCTATTCCCTATCTCCCACCCCTTTGTCTTAGTATAACAACATATCTACTACCAGATGGGTTGGGAGCAAAATGAGGGACTCATTACGACAATCCCATATACCAAATTTCCCTCAGCATCAAGGAAGTTCACAAATTCATAGGAGAAAGGCCTACAGATGCTATTCAACTCTGGTCAAAGGTGAATGACTTTCAGCTGTAGAGGCAATAATCCATGAGATTGTTATGCAGTTTATTAATAGTAATACTGTAATTCAAGCCTACCAACCTGGAGTAGCCCAGCACTATTGCAATGTTAGGGATACAAATTTTGAGTCACGTGTCCATTGTTCTTGTGGCTATTATGAAGACAGACTAGTTATGGTAAATGAGGTCTATGGCCACAAGGAACCCATTACATGGACTCCTTAATGCTTTCTTTCTAACAATTTTTTTCTTATTTTCAACACAAAAAATCCTTTATTTTTAAGGTTTTTTGTCAAGTCCCTCACTTCTCTTTTTCATCAAGAACACACACCATCCACAGGCAAAGACAAAATAATATTCATACCATATTTGTATCATATTATCTTCTTAACAGAAGGCAGACATGACTTAGTGTCTTTCTTTGCTCTTTTATGCCAACTACATGTCAGGCATGGTGGCAGTGTTGATTCAGGCTTTGCTCTGTGATGATCTACTGACAGTGTCTCTTGAGCCAATTTCTAGCTCAGCTTCTTTTGAACCTGCCCTTTCTATGTCCTGGTAAATTGCCCTAATCATGAGGCTTTGGAACAGCCATAGTTAACATCTAATATGTCCCAGAAGAGGTCCTTACCCATCAAGCTCTGGGGCAGATATAGCCGAGAGCACATTCTGTCCCCCTTCTATTAAAGCAGGCTCACTAGGCAGCCAAGAGTAAAAAGATTCATTGAGCCAGAAGTAAAGTAAATGAAAGGGGAACTGACTGTGGTGTAATGGACAGCGCACTCTAGGAGCCATGAGTTTTGGCCCTTGGTCTCAGTGCTTCCTTCACATTAGTTATTACATAAAATTACTCAGGACTGAGCTTAGGGAAAATGGTGCCCTGGGCAAGCTTGTATTTTTGGTGCCTTTTCTTTGAGTTTAAGTATGTAGTTGTATTACTGGCAGTTTCAGAAATAAAGCTCTGGGGGTAGCTCCTGGGCTGGATCAGAAGACTAGCTGCCCTGCAGGCAAACATGGCTGCTGCTGTGCAGGAGCAAGGTGGGCGGACTGGAGCAGGTACACCCCGGCAGGATGTCCCCGGCCTGGCTTCTCCTGAGCAGCAGCTGGAGGTGGGGGGGCTGGGGAAGGGGACGGGCTGGGCTGGGCACTGCTCCTCCTGGCTGAGGCAGGGATTGGCCATTTTAGGGTAGGGGGAAAGGACTGCTGTGAGTGTGCGCTGCTCACATGTGTGTACATGTGTGGCGCCTCCCGATCATGGCACCCTGGAAAGTCACCTATGTTGCCCACCCATAAGGCTGGCCTTGAAATGACTTTTTATATCTCCTGGATGGAAAATAAAATAAGTGCTTATATTAGAATATTGGAGAGCAGGGGACTCTATTGTTGGAAATCAGCAACTGCAAACTTACGTGCTTTGATGACAATAGGCACAGAGATGGAAATGACTTCAAAACAGTTACTATGGAAGGAAAAAATGTGGGCCATCGTAGAAGAAACAAATAGAAATTAATAAATACTGTGTGAGGAAACAGAGGCACAGAGTTTTGTATCCATATAGGTTGTGTACAGACATTTGGGGAGGTTAGATCAAGTTTAAAATAGCCACAAGATCTAAAGTAAGTCAGGATGGTGGGGACGGAAGTCAGGGTTGGGAGGATCAGGGGAGCAAGCAGGCTCTTGGGGGTTCAGTAGATCTGCTGGGGGATTGGGGTTGCAGGCAGAGTCTGAGGGGGAGATCAGGGGAATTAGGGGGGTAGGCAGAGTCCATGGTGGGGATCAGGGGGCTTTCTCCCCCACCCCTGGGACCAGGAGCTATTTTTACCTTCCACACACCCCACCCACTCCCAGAAGAACAACCCCCCTCCCCCCACCCTACCCTAACTTACTTCCTTGGCTTCTGGCATCAGTGAATGCTGATAAAACTGGCAGTGGGAGTGGCTTGTGGGATACAGGGTTTGGTAGCCTAGCGTGGGAGAGGGCTGGCTGGTTCATGGGGTGAGGGGAAGGGTTATCTGTCTAGGACTGGGGCAAGGGTGGGTGCTAAAAATAACCTGGTGCAAGGGAGGAGGTAGGCAAAGTGCAGCCATGGGGATACGGCCAGTGGCAGGTCTTTCCCAGCCTGAGGCTGTGCTGGGACCTGTACAGATGGTCAGTTAGATGAGTCTCACTGGATCTGAGCTAAGTTTGACTACCTCAGATGTCCACTTAGGCCACAGACAGACGTGACAATTTTCACCTGATCTGGCCACAGAAAGCAGTTTATAGGTGTAACCAAACACAAGTGCATGGCTGCAGACAGCTTAAAAAATAGCCAGTCAGGTGAAAATCTGACCCTGTGTTCCATGAGGTATCAGAATAAGATGTTTCAAAATGTAGTGTTTCATAACTTCTGTCTGTGCTGCCTCCCAGCCTGTCACTGTTTTCAGAATGGGATGGGGAAAAGGGAACAGAGGGAGTTCAGTCTTGGGGGTTTTCAGCCCCTCCTGGAGGGTGGGGCAGGTATATTAGAGTTTGCCCCCGAGGTGCAGGGGGCTAGGAGGAGGGCTCCAATTTATCCTTCAGTACTTGTTGGGGAGCCCCAAGAATGAGCTCCCTCCGCTGCCTTTTCCCATCCCGTTGTGAAAACAGCGAGCACTGTCAGAGAGCCCAGGCCATTGCTACAGGCTCCCAGCTCCAGGCTCCCAGTCTACAGCTAGATTCCCCTCCCTGCTGGAACCAATAGTGAACTTCTCTTTGGTCGGGGGTAGCGTAACTCGGAATGCTTTGCAGAAATCATTCTGAGTTACAGCTGGGAGCGGCACTTCTGTCTGCACTCTTAGATCAGGTTGGCCAGTTTTAGACTGATCTAACTGTCCTGATCTTTTGTACGGTTCACACTTTGATCCACCTAAATAGTGTAAAGTCTGAACCTGGTCGAACTAAGTTAAATTGGGTGGCCATTTTTAATACTCTCTAACCTCCTCAAATATCTGTATGCAGCCATAAAGAGTAAAATGATTTGCCCAAGTGCACAAACTGGGATAGGAGCAGAGACATATAAAAAAAAATCTGTCCTTTGCCCCCTCAGAAAGTAAGCAAGCACCAGGAATTACAGAGGCCCTCCAGTGGAATATGAGCACATGGGAGCCCACAGAGCCTGCGTAGTTCCCACCCTGTGGAGGCAGAAGTTCTGCTGACTGTTCCCTACCTCTCCAACAGAATACAAGCTAATGACAGCATCTCCTTAAGGCTTGACACAAATGATAGGAGGGATTTAAGAGTCCAGCCTGCAGGGCGGTGGGTAATTGCACAGATTCTTTCTAGCGTGCTAATATATTTCTTTGTTCTCCAGTAACATTCTCTGCAGTTTGTGACTATGGCCTGCTGGTTGTGAGTAATTTATGTATTTATTATGCCCTCTAGCAGTGCTGCTTTACTAAAACTGTCCCTTTTTTATGTTGCTTTTCTATCCCACTGGGAGCCAATCTCATATATCTTTAAAGAGGGCAGAATTATTTCATATTTCTTAAATAGGAGTTTAAGTGGAATAATGCAGGTGGCAGAGAGCTTGCAAACACAATAATGCTTATGATATTAAATAACAAAATACCTTTCTCAGGAAGTCATTCGGGGAGTGATTTTTTTCTTAGGCTTCCCACAGAAAGCATTAGCCTCTAAAGGATTTTTTTTTTATTTCCAAGCAATTCACAACACATTTTTCCTATATAATTTTGCTCAGCACTAAAGAGAAAGCTATTATCAAGTGGCTGCTGTGTATACAGATTGCTTTAGTCAACATTAAACTTGTTGCAAAAAGATAACAGCATTCACAGTATATTGCTGGGCACTAATAGGCTACTGAAGGGAGAAGGTGAGTTCCCAAATGCTAACCCAAGTGAATCTGGAGAGGCGAAGGGGGGGCAAGGGACACTTTATCCAAGTTACAGTCATGGGAGCACTTACCTATTTAAGGCTTATCAGGCTGAAACCTCTCATTCTCCTGAAGTTCAAGGTAATTCCCCTTTCTGCAACTTTTGTAACAAAAGCTCCCAGCTTGAGCACTGTCAGGTAGGCTGTAGAAAATTTATAGGGATATCACAGGAGGAATTCTTAATAATATGTAGCTCCTATACTGATTTCCAAGGCCATGTCCAGATGAAAGCAGACGTTTGGTTCCCTGGGGACAAGTAACAGTGGTGCACCTTGCGCTGCAGCTACTTGTCTCTGGGGAATGCCCATGCCATGCAGACTTTGGTGCATGGCAAGGTACTCTGGGGGTGGTAGGGGAGGATGGGGTCAGCACTGTGCTGGCCTCAGCAGCCTTATCTTGGATCTTGGGGGCCTTCTGGGGCTGGAGTCATGGCGATCCAGCTGCTTGAAGCCTAGACAGCAGCTACAGCATGGCTCTGGATGGCCCAGCTCTGCTTTTCAGCGGTGTGCACTGCCCATGTGCTCCATTTTTTTTTTCTGCAGGTTTTTTTGATCTCTGGATATTCAGAGGTAAAAAACAAAACAAAACAAAACAAAACAAAAAACAAGAAAGAAAAAACTAGAGCAGCACATGCATGGGCAGTGTGCCCTGGCAGTGTGGAGAACACCTGATTCTGTGCTATGTGACGTTGCAAATGTGTTTGCGGTTTCACATACCACATGGTTGCACTCATCTGGATTCACCCCAAGTGTTTTATAGAGGAGCTCAGTATCATTGGCCTCCATTTTACAAATAAAGAGACTGAGGCACAGTGAGTAGAAGTAGGTCACTCAAGTTCATCTAATAGGATGCCAGCACAGTCGGAAACAGAAGTCATATCTTCTGAAACCTATTCCAGTGCTTTGTTTGCAGCTACAGGACTCCTAAGAGGCACCATGCCTGGATGTAGCACAACTAATTTCCCTAATTCTGCTCTTCAGTTCATAAAAACAGCAGTGCCGTGACCTCACCCTCACTGTGTCATCTGTTTCATGTGTTCCAAAACCATGAATGACACTGTCCTAAAAATCACATGAAAAAATGTTATCTAGACAGGTTCTTTCATTTTCCTTTGGTTTATATAATGTTCTCAAGTTCTTCTTAGCCAACAGAGAAAACTAATTTTTTTTACAGTTGATTTTTCTCACATTATCACAGGGCTCCAGGAGCTGGGGCTTTAAACTAAACATAACATATTACAAGTCTTTCTGTAAAGGTTGTGGTAGTTGGCAATGCTGTGTTTTCCCATGTTCTAACTGGTCAGATGAATAGAAATAAAATATATTTAACTTTATGCACCCAAACTGTATTTGCACATAGCTTGTGATCCACTTTCACATGCAGTGTGGACATGCAAACATCTGCATGGCTACTAAACATGCTCAGTAGGCTGTGTTATGGTGGGAGGTAAACAGCCCCAATAGTTTCATAGTTTCATAGTAGGTAGGGTCAGAAGGGACCTGATCAGATCATCAAGTCCGACCCCCTGCCCTGGCAGGAAAGAGTACTGGGGTCAAACGACCCTGGCTATGTGATTATCTAGCCTCTTTTTGAAGATCCTCAGGGTAGAAGTGAGCACCACTTCCCTTGGAAGTTGGTTCCAGATGCTAGCTGCCCTGCCTGTGAAGTAGTGCCTCCTGATATCTAGCCTGAATCTACTCTTAGTCAACTTATGGCTGTTGTTCCTCATTATTCCCAGTGCTGTTTGGGAGAACAGGGACTCCCCCATTGCCTGCTGGTCCCCCTTGGCCAGTTTATAGATGGCTACCAGATCCCTACCAGATCCCCTCTCAGCCTTCTCTTGTGGAGGCTGAACAGGTTCAGGTCCCATAGCCTCTCCTTGTAGGGCCTACTCTGCTGCCCCCTGATCATGTGAGTGGCCCTCCTCTGGACCCTCTCGATTCTGTCCACATCCCTCTTGAAGTACAACACCCAGAACAGGATGCAGTACTCCAACTGCAGCCTGACCACTGTCACACAGAGGGGGAGGAACGCCTCCTTGGACCTGCTCATGATGCATCTGTGGATGCATGACAAGGTGCGGTTAGTAGGGCCGTGCAAGGCTTTGGACAGAGCTTAGGATCCAGAGAAGCTTCGGACGCTTTGGGTTCTGAAGCAGCACATCCGGGTCGAAGTGCTGCCTTGTTTGGCTTCCCAAAGTGTTTGCTTCTCAAGGGAGCAATCCTCAGTGCAGAAGCTAAGTCTATTCCATCTCGGAGGAAAGGCAGCAAGAGGCCACAGCAGCCCCCCAGGCTCTCCAGGGACCTAGCAGACCTCCTGCGGCTACAAAGAAAGGCCTACAAAGGATGGAGGATGGGATTCACCTCCAAGGAGGATTATTCTGCACTGGTCCGGTCCTGCAGGGAGCAAACCAGG
>NW_017728921.1:21967094-21978861 GCF_001723895.1 Crocodylus porosus | reverse complement strand
GGTTCAAGCACCTACATTGAACACCTTCAAGAGCAAATTGGATGCTTATCTTGCTGGGATCCTATGACCCCAGCTGACTTCCTGCCCTTTGGGTGGGGGACTGGACTTGATGATCTTCTGAGGTCCCTTCCAGCCCTAATGTCTATGAAATCTGTGAAATCTATGAAGAGCTTCGGAGCCACCTCAGAGATCCGGCCATAGGGCATAATGGGGAAACAATAAAATATCTATAACTTTGTTGTTTTTTGTCCGATTTAGATGAAATTTTCAGGATTGGTAGACCCTGCAGAGGGCATAAGGAATGCCAAGTTTCAAGAAAATCAGTGCAGGGGTTTGGGGGTAACTGCCCCTCAAGCTGAGGATGAGCAAAACTGGTGCCACGGGTGCTGTGGGACTGACTGTGTCTGTCTTGGGGTGGGGAGGGGAGACACTGATGCAGGCCTGGCTGCTAAGCCGCTGTGTTACCACTTACCAATCAATCAATCACTATTCACTCAGGGACCAGGGACTCAGGGACCAGCTTAATACACAGGACTTAGCTACTACATAACGACTTAATGAGCGTCAATTAGTACCTACAAAAACTAGGCTAAGGAGAGTAAAGAATCAATACAGACAATTAACTACCCCAGGAGTTTTGGCAGCTAGGGGTGCAGGGCCCCAGATTCCCCTGCACCCATCTCCTCCACAGCTGGCAGGCATCACAGCAGGGGCCACCATCCCTGCAGCTGTCACTCAGCTGCGCCTTAACACACGCAATGTCACCCATGGCACAAATTTTGCTTGTCCACAGCTTGAGGTGCAGTTTCCCCCAAACCCCTGCACCTATCTTCTTGAAACTTGGCAGGATTTGTGGCCTCAGTAAGAGCTACCACCCCTGCAGTTTTAACTCTCCTGTGGTGTGACATACAGCCGTGACAGGCGTTTGGTTTTCAAGAATTTGGGGTACAGTTCCCCCCAAACCTCTGTACTGATCTTCTTGAAACACAGTAGGTTTCACGACCTCATCAGAGGCTACCATCCCTACAAGTTTCATCCAAATTGGACAAATAACAACAAAGTTATAGATATTTAATTGATTCCCCATTATACCCTATGGCTGGATCTCCAAGGCGGCTCCAAAGCTTTGGCCGGATCAAGGCAGAAACCCGGTCTGGAGATCTGGATCGGATTGCGGCCATCTGAAGTGTCCAGATCTGAAGCCGGATCAAATCGCTGCCAACTCACACAGGCCTAGCTGTTAGCCGTCCTGAGCACGTCCCCACATTGGCGGCCCATGTTCATTTTGGAATCAATAATGACACCAAGATCCTTTTCTGCCTCTGTGCTGACTAGAAATGACCAGCTGATGTTAGACTGCAGGAGAATTAGCAGAGTCTTCTGTGTTTTAGCCCAATAGCCTATGTGACTAGGGTACTCCTCTACGGAACATGCTTTCCTAGGTATGTGCATGCAGCACTGAGTATGTCTACATGAGACACTATCTGAGAAGTAGCCTAATAACACTGCATAATAACATGCCAGGTAAAAACCTGGCAGTACTGCACAGTAGCATGAGTTACTGTGCATTGATTTAATATTTGGTAATTCAAGTACTAAACTTAATGTGCAGTAACTATGAAGCACTAATGAATGTGTAGATGCACCCATTGTATCCTTGCTTGGCTAGAGTGCAGCCTACTGAGCATGCTCAGTAGCTGTCTAGAAGTGTGTGTGTTCACACTGTGTGTGAAATAGGATCATATACTTGCACGTAAGCGCAGAAAGAAACTTACCGTATATGACTGGGAAAGTGCCATTGGAGTGTGTAAAGCAAAATAGGATCTAGTGCAGAGAATTCTTCAGCTTGTTCGAAGACAGCATGGATTATACCCCAACTGGTTTTAAGCTGCCTGTTTGTAGGTGAAAACCTTGCCCTCCTCAGCTGCACAGTTTATACAAGGACTTTCTGGAAATTGGCTTATGGCCAGAATAGCAGATAAGATTTACAGAAATCTTTAATTTGCCTATAGCAACATTGCAGGCTATTCAGAAGATCACATGAAGGTGCTGCCTGCTGGCTTGGTAGTAAGCCTAGCACTGACAACCCCAAGCCTTCATAAATCATGTATAAGGACTCAAAAATCATTAGATTAGAGATGTTCATGCATTTGCATGATTCCAGGTTCTGGACCTCCATAAATTATGATAACATAAGAAAATTTGTCAATGGTCTAATTCTGCTCTAGGCTAATAGAGGGCACAATATTTGACCTTAGATACAACTGTCTTCAAGTTAGCTGGGAGCACAAGTGAGGCATTGCCACTGAGACTAAAAACATGACTTGGTTTAACCCAGGATTGATTGTCTCTAATATCCTGGGTTTTGACTTATATCAAAATAGGGCAGGACAATCATTTACATGCTCAACTTCAATGGCAATTAACTCATAGTAGCTTTGTCATCTGTTTTTAGCCTGAAGTATACTTTCTAGGACTGTCAAACAATGAAAAAAATGTGATTGTGATTAGTAGCAAAATTAAAAAAATAGTCACAATTAATCTCAATTTTAATCGCGCAGCTAAAAACTCAGATGTATACACAGAAAAATGCAAAATTATGCAGGTACTTCTATGTTTGGGGCTGGGTGTGGTGTGTGTGTGTGAATTTGTGAAAGTGTGGAAAGGGGGTGTGGGGGAGGGGGGTCTGGAGCCCAGGAAATGGGGTTACCTGCAGGGGGGGTTGGCATGAGTGGGATGATCTGGCATGATCTGAGCAGGATCTCTGTGGAGCTCCCCTGGGGCTGGGGCACAACCTCACTCAAGCAATGGGGTTGATTTAACTCACCCTTGCCCCAGAAACAGTAGCCGCAGGCATCCTAGGCTGGGGGAAGCTGCTCCAGCCCTGGTCTAGGCCTGAACTTCCCTGCTTGCTTGTTCAGCAGGTTCCAGGTGATCCCAACCTGCCCTGGGCCCAAGGATGCCAGGCAGCTCTGCCGCGGCCCAGCACCACCTTTCCCAAACCCCCAGCACTGCCATCCCAGTTATTCAGGGCCCTGGATGGGGGTTGTGGGTGGGTGTGTTTCCCCATCTTCCTGCTGCAGCTTCCCAGAGCTCACATCCCAGTGGGATCCACACAGAGCAGCTGTAGCAGGGCTGCCTGGTACCCTCCAGCCTCACAGCTTGGGCTCAAGGAGGCTTGGGACCACCTGGGAGCTCTAGCACAAGCCACCTCTGGGGCTGCAGGTCCCCATGCATCCCTGGTCTGGGCCCCAGGCAGTGACAGTCCCATCCCCTGCTCCCCCATGGAAGCAGCTACTGCTGGTGGGTGGGGGCAGGATTCCCTTAGAACCACCTCCCGCAGCCCCTAGTCTACACCATGCCACATGCCCAACCACAGACCAGCGCTGACAGAGCCTAAGCCTCACCTAGCACCGCTGCCAAGCTAGACAGAGCTGCTGCTCTCCTCCACATGCTGCCTGGGCTCCCAGTGGCTCCAGCAGCTCCGTGCAGGTCCTGGTGGGAGCCCGGGCAGCGCGGAGTGGAGAGCGGCGGTTCTGGCCAATTTGGCAGTGACAGTGCTGGGCATGGCTTGGGCTCCATTAGTGCTGGGCTGGGGCTGGGCATGTGGAGCAACATGGGCTGGGGACTGCAGGAGGTGGCTCCATGGGAATTCTGCCCCGCCTCCCCGGCAGTGGCATCCTCTGTGGGGGCAGAGAGTGCAGGGCTGCCGTTGCCACTGCTCCCCGGAAGCCTGGACCAGGGATGCATGGGGACTCATGGGCCTGGACGCAGCTCATGCTAGAGCTCCCAGGGGGTCCTATCCTGCCCTGAGCCTGAGCCGTGGGGCCCTAGGGTGCCAGGCAGCCCTACTGTGAGTCAGCACTGCCTTCGCTGAACCCACATGCACAATTAATGTGTTAAAAAAATTAATGCGTTGATTGGTTCGTGTGTTAATTGTGCATATTAATGGCAATTCATTGACAGCCCTAATACGTTCCATTTGACGTCATGCTGCATGTCACTTTTTCCTGCTTCAGTTTTCACAACAGTTCTGCTTCTGACTTCCTACTATTCTTTCTTTAAACAAGCAATAGCTATTTTCAGCTACAACCCTCTCCATACCCATCCCCCATGTCTTCCAAGATGTCTAGGTAGCAGCCTAGAGAGACACTATACTTGATGCACTAGTGTAACTGAGGAGGGGTGGGCTGGGGTGTGACCAGAGCACTAGCCCCAGTCTTTCGGAGGGAGCACAAAAATGGCTGCAGCCAGTGGCCTGTTGTGCTGATGCCATTGACAGAACAACAGCCATGCACCAAAGCTGCCCAAGTCAGGGCTCTGTTATATCTCTGCTTACTGCACCAGCACTGGCAGAGAGGTGGTGGTCAGTACGATGCTGAAGCCCCAGCACAGATCCATAGGGGAAGAAGAAGTGGTTTGCAAACAGACTCTGGTTTGCATTTCTCAAATGGTCTATCACCATATCCCCCTCTTCCCACTTCCTTCTGACACAGAAATGGGGGTTGCTCACAGAGCTTCCTCTTTCAGGAGTATGACAAGTAGGACAGGGAAGGTGAAAGAAGAGGGGAAAGAGCATGCATGTGGTAGTCTCATGGCAGGAAATCAGATGAGCGATGTAAAAAAGTGTGGAAGTTTGCTCAAAAGGTTGGAAGAATTTCTCAGGAGTGAATGAAGGAAGAAGAAAAAGGAGAACAAAGAACATAGTGAGGAATGGATCCAGCTGAGTGGGTACAGGGGCACTTCAGCACACATTGTTTTCCTCTGCAGTGTCCTGACCAAAGCTGTTGGGATCATTGCCTTTGCTCAGCACTCCAGAGTCATCATCCCTGCCTTCCCAGGGCAGGTGGTTTAGCAAAGCCATTACAATTAAAAGTACAACCAGCCAAGTACTAGGAGCAAAGAAGTACTCCTCCCTCCTGTGTCCTCTCATAGGGGTTGCTGTTCCTTTGTGCACCTACTGACACCCAGTGAGCTCAGGAGAACTGATCTCTAACTCTGAGAGCTGCCAGAATATGTGGGGCATGTTTCCAGATCATGTCTCTGTAGTAGCTTTCCCAGGCAGAGTTAACAAATGATGGTAAGTAACCTGTAGCCCTCCAGAGGTATCTTCTGTAAGGGGCTGCCAGGCAAAGATAATGGTTTCCTGAAGGTGGCACCATTTCTCATCTATGCAAAATGTACTAGGTTCAGATGGCATTGCAGGAGACTGGGAGAAGGGTCAAAATTATCTCCTCCAAAATCCCTGAAATACCATGGGTTTGACAGCAGATGAGATGAGATGAGAACTATTGTCCCCTGAAATAAAGGCTGGCAGGAATTTGAGAAAAGCTGGCTGAGAGAAGTATGAAGTTGGGGGCGCTGCATTTGTTGTTAGCAGGTGCATGGGGCTTTCCAAGAGCAAGAAGGTGTGCCCAGGGGCTAACACATTGATTGCATATCTCAATAGCCATATGAGGAATATGCAGGTCCCTATACTGTGGCTGACCACTGTTATCCTTTACTTAATTAGAGTGTATGGATTTGCTTGCTGCTGAAGTAGTCAAGATAACAACAGAGAACAGAGCAGTGAACAGGGAAAAGCAAACAGGGCAGATTGCAAGCAGTTCCCAAGTCAGTTTGCAGGTCAGTTTGCTGTGTCCATCTTTGCAAGGGAGCTGGTAAGGTAAGATACGTTTTTATATGTAATTAAGACTGATTAACCTACATTGTTTTATTTTAAGCAGCTAAAACTCAGCAGCTAGACCAATACTTAAGCCCCTTGTTTAACTGGAGTCCAGAGTGAGGGGGGAATTAACTGGGGAGAGCAATTGCTTGGAAAGTCTCTCATATTTCCTCAATGTAAGCTGAGAAGCTTGCTGAGAAGAAAGAGGTTTGAAGGGAAAAAGGAATCCTTCAGGAGCAAGGAACAGCAAACAGGCCAGCTACAGAGGAGCTTGCTAGGGAAGATCTGCTTGGAAAGAGAGGCAAGAAGTGAGAGGCAGCAGATAAGAAGACCCAGAGACATGGCTGAAAGACATCGTAATTTCAGAGCCACTGCCACGTCCAGCTGTTCTTCTGCTTCTGCCTGTGCAGTGTCTGTGCAGGCAGGACTACACGCTGTGGACGCTTTCACCCAGGTTCTGGTTTCGTGCTGTGCAGATTGCAGCTTGCAAGTTCCTTCCATTGTCGGCCAGGTGGGGGAGTGCCTGCAATGTGAGTGGTGCCTTCTGGTGGGGTGTCTCAGGGAGTAAGCAAGAGAACTACAGGAGAAAGTAGAAAGGCTCTGAAGTATCCTCTGCCATGAGGACTTCATCAATTCTATGCTGAAGGAAACCTCTAGGACTGTGGAGGAAGGCCTGCCAGAGGCAGTGCTAATAAAGGAAGAGGGCATAGACTCCTAGGTGGGTGGAAGTTAGAAGCTTGTGACTCTGGCAACAAGTAGTCAACATCCCCACCCGCAGCAGTTTACCTGGAGGACAGATATGGCGTGCCGGTAACAGAAGAGGAGGAACGTGTTCCATTGGTAGAGGAGGCCAGGCCAGGAATCCCCAAGGTGGGAAGGATCAAGACCACTGCAGCAAAGAGGAAGCAATGCGGAGGACAGAGGGATCAATCTGCCAGCCTGACCTGTTGTCCTGGGAGAACTTCTGCTTGCTGCGGGACCAGAGGCCATAGGCAAAAGGTGTGCACCAAGAGTGATTGTTCCTTAAGGACACAATCCTTAAAGCACAAAGGAAGTCCATTCCCATGCAGAGAAAACGTAACAGAAGGTCTGGGAAGCCCTCTTGGCTAAACAGGGAAATTATGGTCCTCTTAAGGAAGAAGAAAGAGGCTTATAAACAATGGAAACTCAGGGCAGGTCCCAAGGAAGACTATTCCATGATGGCCCACATTTGCAGGAAACAGATAAGAAAGGCTAAAGTGGTGACCAAACTTAAATTAGTGATGGGAATCAAGGACAACAAGAAGTCCTTCTTTTTAGGTACATAGGGAACAGGAGAAAAAGAAATGGGAGTGTGGGGCTATTGCTCAATAGCACAGGAGAGCTGGTTACTGGCACCCAGGAGAAAGCTGAACTCTTGAATAACTACTTTGCCTTGGTCTTTCACCGAACCAAGGGGAAAATAGTGCCAGACAGAGTACAGGATAAACACAGTAGGAATAATCAATTTCCTACTATTGCCATAGAATTGATGTAGGACCAATTAAAAAAAATTAGGCATATATAAGTCAGCGGGACCGGATGATCTTCATCTGAGAGTGCTGAATGAGCTGGCCAATGTCATTGCAGAACCCCTGGCATAATTCTTCCAAAACTTGCGGTGCTCTGGAGAAGTCCCTGAGGACTGGAAGAGGGCCAATGTTGTGCCCATCCACAAGAAGGGCAGGAGGGAGGACCCAGGTAACTATAGGCCAATCAGCCTAACTTCCATCCTAGGGAAAATCCTTGAAAAGTTCATCAAGGAGTCTATCTGTGATAAGCTTGCAGAAGGTAAGATTCTGAATGACAGCCAGCATGGCTTTGTCGCAGGAAGGTTTTGCCTTACCAACCTCATCTCCTTCTATGACAAGGGAACTCACCACCTGGACAAGAGAGAGCAGGTTGACATTGTATAACTAGACTTCCAAAAGGCTTTTGATCTAGTATCCCATGATATCCTCATGAGAAAATTGGAGGATTGTGGGCTTAACTCTGAGACAATCAGGTGGGTGAGAAACTGGCTGCAGGACAGGACCCAGAGCATCGTAGTGAACAGATCTGTATCATCCTGGCATGAAGTGGGCAGCAGTGTCCCGTGGGGGTCGGTGCTTGGTCCAGTACTTTTCAACATCTTTATTAATGATTTGGATGTGGAGGTGAAGAGCTCACTGGCCAAGTTCGCGGATGACACCAGGTTATGGGGAAGAGTGGTCACGCTTTAAGATAGGCTACAGATACAGGCAGACCTAGACAGGCTAGCAAGTTGTGCGGATTGGAATTTGATGAAGTTCAATGTCAAGTAATGTAAGGGATGAGCAACCCGCAACACTCCTAAAGGCGTGGCAGCACCAAACTGATTAGCACCATGAATAAAAAGGACCTGGGGGTAATAGTAGACCACAGTGTGAATATGAGCTGGCAGTGTAATGCCGTAGCCAGCAGGGCAAACAATACGCTGGCATGGATCAATCGATGCATCTCCAGCAAATCCTAGCAGGTGATTCTTCCACTCTACTCAGCACTGGTGAGATCAGAGCTGGAGTACTGTGTCCAGTTCTGGGCACCACACTTTAACAAGGACATGGACTAGCTTGAGAGAGTCCAAAGAAGAGCCAGCTTTATGATCAGAGTCTTACACAGCAAGCCATATGAGGAAAGGCTGAGGGATCTGGGACTCTCCAGCCAGAAGAAAAGGCTGAGAGGGGACCTGGTAGCAGCTTAAGCTACACTAGGGGAGTACATTGAGGGCTCACTGAGCAACCGTTCACCAGGGCACCCAAGGGGAAAACTAGAAGTAATGGCCACAAACTCCTGGAAGACTGATTCAGGCTTAACATTAGGAAAAAATTCTTCACAGTCAGGATGTCCAGACTGTGGAATAAGCTCCCTCCAAAGGTGGTGCAATCACCTACCCTGGAAATCTTCAAGAGGAGATTAGATAGTCACCTTGCTGGGGTCACCTGACCCCGAATTATCTTTCTTGCTTCGTGCGGGGGGCTGGACTCAATGATCTTCTGAGGTCCCTTCCAGCCTTACAATCTATGAATCTATGTCATGGAAGGATTACCAAGATACATCCAACCCTCTGACTGCTACCCCATTCTGCTCATCCATGTAGACACCAGTGATACTGCCAGGGATGACCCTGAACAGAACAGTGACTACAGGGCTATGCATGCAAGGGTAAAGGGGATTGGGGCTTATGTGGTGTTGTCCTTAATCCTTCCTATCAAGGGGAAGGGCCCAGACAGGATTGGACAGATCCTGAAGATCAATGCATGGCTGCATAGGTGGTGTCACCAGCAGGGATTCAGCTTCTTTGACCATGGGATGTTGTTCCAAGGAGAAGGATTGCTAGAAAGAGATGGGAGCCACCTGATAAAGAGGGGGAAGAGCATCTTTCCAGACAGGCTCGCTAACCTAGTGAGGAGGACTTCAGGTTGACCTGGAGATGGAGACTGAAACCCTGAGGTAAGTGGGGAAGTAGGTGACCTGGAGGAAGCACAAGCAGGAGCGGGGGCAACAGGAGAGGCTGCCTCATTGTGTCTGAGAAAATAGGGCAATCAGCTAGTTACTTCTGGAAGCCTGGGAAACAAGCAGGAAGAACTGGAAATCCTCACAGTCAAGGAATTATGATGTGATTGAAATAACAGAGACTTGGTGGGATATCTCACATGACTGGAGCACTGTTGAGGAAAGCAGGCAGGGGAGAAGAGGAGGAGGAGTTGTGCTTTATGTAAAGGAGCTGTATGATTGCTCAGAGCTCCAGTATGAAACTGGAGACAGGCCTGTTGAAAGTCTCTGCATTGAGGTCCAAGGGGAGAGCAACAAGGAGATGTTGTGGCAGGTATCTTCAGGTGGATGGGGTTTTATTCAAACAGGTAGCAGGAGTTTCCTAATCACAGGCCCTGCTTCAGTCTCCCTGATATATACTGGGAGGGCAATACAGCAGTGCACAGGCAATCCAGGAAGTTTTTGAGTGTTGGGAACAAGTGTTGGAAAAGGCAACTAGAGGCTTTGCTTTTCTTGACCTGTTGTTCACAAACAGGGAAGAAATGGTAGGAGATGTAGAAGTGGATGGCAACTTGGGCAGCAGCAACTACAAGGTGATTGAGTTCAGGATCCTGACAAAAGAAAGAAAGGAGAGCAGCAGAGTATGGACCTTGGATTTCAGAAAAGCAAATTTTGACTTCTTCAGGAAATGGATGAGCAGAATCCCCGGGGAAGCTGCTGGGGGGGGGGGAAGAAAGCGAGAGAAAGGAGTCCAGGAGAGCTGGCTGTATTTTAAAGAAACCTTACTGAAGGTGCAGAAACAAACCATCCTGATGTGCAGGAGAAATAGCAAATAAGGAAGGTGACCAGCTTGCCTCAGCAGAGAACTCTTTGGTGAGCTTAAACCAAAAATAAAGCTAACAAGAAGTGGAAGCTTGGACTGATGACTAAGGAAGAGTATTAAAATATTGCTTAGGCATGCAGGGATGAAATCAGGAAAGCCAAAGTCCAATTGGAGTCGCAGCTAGCAAGGGATGTGAAGGGTAACAAAAAGTGTTTCTACAAGTATGTCAGCAACAAGATACCAACATCAGGGAAAGTGTGGGTCCTTTACTGAATGGGGAAGGCACCCTAGTCACAGATCATGAGGAAAAGGTGGAAGTACTTAATACCTTTTCTTACCTTGGTCTTCACAGGCAATCTTAGCTATCAGACTACTGCACCTGGCAACACAGTTTGGGGAAGAGATTAATAGTCCTCACTAATGAAAGAACAGGATAGGGACTACTTAGAAAAGCTACATGTGCACATGGGGCCAGATGCAGTGCATCTGAGGGTGCTGAGAGAGGTGGCTGATGTGATTGCAGAGCTACTGGTCATTATCTGTAAGAACTTGTGGTGATCAGGGGATGTCCTGCACAACTGGATAAGGGCAAATATAGTGCACATCTTTAAGAAAAGGAAGGAGGAGAATCCAGGAAACTATAGACCAAGCAGCCTCACCTCAGTCCCCAGAAAAATTATTGAGCAGGACCTCAAGGAATCCATTTCTAAGTGCTTTGAGAAGAAAGTCATCAAGAACAGTCAGCATGCATTCACCAAGAGCAAGTTATGCCTGACCAAGCTGATTGCCTTCTGTGATGAGATGACTAGCCCTGTGGATGTGGGGAAAGTAGTGGACATGATATACCTTGACTTTAGCAAGGCTTTTAATACAGTCTCCCACAGCATTCTTGCAAGCAAGCTAAGGAAATATGGGTTAGATGGATGGACTGTAAGATGGATAAAAGAAAACTGGCTGGATCACTGGGCTTAATGGGTAGTGAACAATGGTTCAATGTCTAGTTGGCAGCTGGTATCAAGTAGACTGCCCCAGCGGTTGGTCCTGTGGCTAGTATTGTTCAGTACCTTCATTAATGATCTGGAAGATGGGATGGAGTGCATCCTTAGCAAGTTCACAAATGACACCAAGCTGGGGTATAGTAGTAGATATGCTGGAGGGTAGGCCTAGGATTCAGAGTGACTTAGACAACTTGAAGGTATGGGTCGAAAGAAACCTTATGAGATCAACAGGAACAAGTACAAAGTCCTGCACTTAGCATGGAAAAATCCCATGCACATCTACAGGCTAGGGATCAACCGGCTAAGCAGCAGCTCTGCAGAAAAGGATGTGGGGGTTACAGTGGACAGTAAGTTGAATATGAGTCAACAGTGTGCTCTTGTTGCCAAGAAGGCTAACAGCATACTGAGCTACATTAGTAGGAGTATTGCCAGCAGGTCGAGAGAAGTAATTATTCTACTGTATTGTGCACTGGTGAGGCCACAGGTGGAGTACTGTGTCCAGTTTTGGACCCCCACTACTGAAAGGATGTGGACAAAGTGGAGAGAATCCAGCGGAGGGCACTGAAAATGGTCAAGGGGCTGGGGCACGTGACTTATGAGGAGAGACTGAGGGAGCTGGTTTTATTTAGTCTGTAGTTTCATAGTTTCTAGGGTCAGAAGGGACCTGAGCAGATCATCTAGTCCGACTCCCTGCCATGGCAGGAAAGAGTACTGGGGTCAAGTGACCCCAGCAAGATGTTCATCTAACCT
>NW_017728921.1:21905591-21963063 GCF_001723895.1 Crocodylus porosus | reverse complement strand
GGAACAGGGACTCCCCCAATACCTGCTGATCCCCCCTGACCAGTTTGTAGCAGGCCACAAGGTCCCCCCTTAACCTTCTCTTGTGGAGGTCCCTCTTGAAGTGTGGCGCCCAGAACTGGACGCAGTACTCCAGCTGCGGCCTGACCAGTGCCGCATAGAGGGGGAGAATCATCTCTTTGGATTTCTCAGTATGAGAAACAACATGAAAACTGAATGAAAATTAGGGGCACTGTAGCCCTGGCTCATTAAATGGCGTACAGGGTTGAAAGTCAGCAGCCCTCGGGGGCTGCATGCTCCTGGGCAGGCCCTTCCCCTCTGAGACTCTGCTTTCCCTCTCTAGATTGCATGTCTCTGGGGAAATGACTGTCCCTTACTATGAATGCCTGTTCCCTGCTTAGATCAGTGATTCTCATCCAAGGTGCCACAGCATCCTGAACTGCTGTGAGATCCTTTTAAGGGTGATGTAGAGTGCTGTACAATATTAGCACTGTTAGGTGTCCAAACATATCCACAGAGTTCACAAGACAAACCCATACATTTCAAACAGGAATCTATAGTGTCATTAACATTGTGACCTGTTGTGGTCTTTCTGCATTCTTTGCAACAAAAATTTCTCTACTGTTTTTCTGTAGTCAAAAAAAGTGAAAACCAGCAGCTGGTGTTGGACACCTTGAGTTTAGTGAACAGTGGCATGAATCTAAAAAGATTGAGGACCAATGGCATTTGGGGCCTCCTGGTTCTGGTATACTGTAAATAAAAGCATCCTTATTTTCAGGGAAGAAAACTTTTTTTAAGCCTTATTTTTGCCAGTGACATCTTTTGTCAAAATTCTTGAGCAGGATGAAGCCTTTGAAGGGTGTGCTGATGACACAGCCTGCTGATGAGTCTGAGCATTGTTCAGTGATAGACACAAATCCTCTGGTTTAGGGAATGGCAAAGCTGATGCTGTACCAATTTGATTCCCAGAAGGTGCTTTCACAGTTTCAGAATCCAATAACATTTGATCTGCTTTATTGGATTTACTTGCCTTGTAGTCATTTCACCATTCATAATTACAAGAGAAGGTGCTTGACCAAGTACTTTTTTGGTTGCACCTTTCCCCCTCTTCCTTCCACTGCACTGTTTGATACCAGGGCAGGAGACTAACCCTCATTGCATTGTTCTAGCTTTACCTTACTGAAATCCATGATGTTTAAATATCATGAACCTGTGACTTAAGCATTCTGCACTCTCTTGATTTTACATCCTTTTGCCTCACTGCCTTTTTTTCCCCTTATTATTACTTGGTTTTTGCAGCTTGAAGAGAAAACCCTTGTTCCAGGATAGCATCTCGGAAACAGTTGTGTCAGCTAACAGGAACACAGCTTTTTGAGCTCCCATGGGCTCAAGCTTAGCTCCTGTGCAATCGGATTGAGGTAATTAACCCAACAGCTACTAGACAAAATACAATAGGGAACAAAGCACATGTTTAACACACACACAGAGCACTTTCTTGCAGCCCGGCATAGCACTGGAATTCTGTATGCTCAAATGGTGTTACAGATACAATTACTACTTCCTCCTACGATCAAATTCTATTTAGCCCAATAGAAAGGTTTACCCAGAAAGCAAGCACAAAGCAGGTTTGGCTTTTCTGTGTATTTGAAAACACCTGAGTTTTCAAACATGGGGGAGGAAAGGAAGATTTTTCTTAGGCACTGAAATGATTATTAAAATTCAGTAAGTATTCTAGTCTTAGTTTCTGAGTGCAGCCTTCCCCTGCAGCCCTCAAATCTGGCAGAAAACACTGCCTGAGCCAGCCCCCTGTGCTGCTGTCATGACACAGTGCAGCAAACAGTGCCGTTTCTTTTTAAGAAGAAACAAAATCAGACGTTACTCAAGTGGAATAAGAAGAAAGCACCAGGGGAGAAATTATGTTTGTAGGCTCCTGAGAGAATCGTAATTCTTACATAATGCTGTCCCCAGTTTTGTATAAGGGCAAGGTTGCCAGTTTTCACTACATTTAATTTTGACCTATTGTGATGGAGGCAGACTCTTGTGCTGCTCTGATAATGTAAAGGGGCTGGAAATTAGTAAGACCTCCCTGGTAACCACAGAGCCAGCAGAGCAGTTCCTACTCCAAACCCCTTGTAGCCCCAGTGAAGAAGATATGTAGAGAGCAGGGCTGGACCATGCTGCACTCAGCCATTCCCCAGAAGGAAGATGCCCCCCAGAATGAGCACAGCCAACCACACTTAAGTAGAGCAGCTTCTACACTAATCTACAACCCTGGGGGAAGCAGAGCCATGACCTGAGGAGCATGACCTACAAGCAGCCTGGTCTCTACTGTACCCATTTACCACAATGCACCCAAATGAAAATATGTGCAGCAAAAATTGAGCCCATACCATTAGGGAGTGCTCCCAGCAGTTGTGTGTCAGGCAATGGTCTTGGTCTGCACTTCTCCAGCTGACCATTTAGGGCACACACAGGTGATTCCATGTGGACCTAGTCACCCCCCACCCCCTTCCTGCCACCACAGCAGCCATCCAGGGTCAACTGACACCTCCCATATAAACATCTGACCTGAACAGGAAGCATCTGGGCAATAGGGCTCAACCTTTATTCAGAGTGCCTTGCTATACTTTGTGACCTCTCCCTCTGTTTGCTCCTGCACCTGCTTTCTGTTAGACCCTTTTGGCTACCTGACCCAGCTCACCCTCTGACTCTTCTTTGTCTGACTCTTCAGCTCCCTGAATCAGCTTTTTTGCAGACTGAGTTCTCAGACTAACCCCCTGGCTTCCTAACCTGTACTAGGCTTCCTAACCTAGGCCTGCACTTGGATTATGTTTGCTCTGCCCAAACCTGGAGCTGGCTGCCCATGACGCTGCATGACATTGTTCTTCCCAGTCCTCCCATTGCAATGTCCCTTCATCTCCACAGTCGATTCATATTTTTTATGATGATGTCTTCAGCAACTAGAATATACTTCCCTCAAGCATTTCTTTGCCCTGCTTGATAGAAACCTTTTTGTCTTGCTCATTATGAGCTTCCATCTTCTGGGACTCTACACTTGATGGCTATGTCCAGAGGTATATGGACATTTGGTTTGCTGGGGAAAACTAGAAGCATTGCACCTTGTGCCGCCGCTAGTTGTCCCTGGGGAATGCCTGTGACATATGCTGACATGCATGCTCTAGTGCATGGCAAGTTACCCCAGGTGAGGATGTGGGGGGGGAAGCACAGGGGTCCTGGGGACTTCCTAGGGCTGCAACAGTGGCTATTCTGCCACTCGGAGCCTGACCACCAGAGGAGTGCGATTCTGGCTGGCCAGGCTCTGGCTTTGGGTGGTATATGCTGCCACCACAAGCACCACTTTGCTTTTTTCCCTGCAGGTTGTTTTGATCCCTGGATATCCAAAAAAACCCTCCACACTGCTCCCTTGCAGCCTGAAGAACAACTGGATATACAGTATGTGATGTGGCAGACGTGTCTGCCGCACCACATACCACATGGCCGCATTCATCTGGATGCAGCCAATAATACCTTAATTTCTTTATTCAAGAAGCAAAGATTTCTTAGGGCGATACATTTTTTGTACCAAGTATGTAGCTGGGATAGAGTTAGTGCCCTAAGAAAACCTTACCTTTTCCATAACTTCTGGACTGTCACAGGTACATCACTCTTATTTTCTTTAGTCTTAATTAGGTCTCAGGTCTGCATCCCTGAATGTGTGTACAGGGTACATGCCTAGGCCCTTAGATGCCAAGGACCTATCTACACACAGAAATGACATTGGCAGAAACAAAGGTGCAATTTATAGATTTTATAGATTTCATAGACATTTGGGCTGGAAGGGACCTCGGAAGATCATTGAGTCCAGCCCCCCACCCAAAGGGCAGGAAGTCGGCTGGGGTCATAGGATATCAGCAAGATAAGCATCCGATTTGCTCTTGAAGGTGTTCAGAGTAGGTGCTTGAACCACGTCCGATGGCAGGCTGTTCCAGACCTTGGGGGCTTGGACAGTAAAGAAATTCTTCCTTATGTCCAGCCTGAAATGGTCTCGCAGGAGTTTATGACCGTTCAACCACGACATCCCTTGGGGCGCTCTGGTGAACAAACGTTTCCCCAGATCCTCGTGGTCACCCCTGATAAACTTATAGGTGGCCATCAGATCACCCCTGAGCCTGAGCTTTTCCAGGCTAAAGAGCCCTATGGCTCTCAGCCTGTCGTCGTAAGGTCTGATCATGCGTGTGGCTACACCAACCTCAGCGAGGACACTCCGGCTCAAAGTCCCACCTCCTGTCCTTCTTGTGCAGCTGAGCCACTGGCTGCTGCATTTAATTGTCATTGGATAAAACAAATGGAGAGCAGTGAAAACTTTCTGACCAATGGGTCAAATGGGAGCAAGGGGCCACATTACTTCACCTGTCCCCCTCCCTTCCAGAGATGCAGCCAACTCCTGAGCCACCAAACCATAGCATATTTGTCTCTTCGTGGTTCCTCATATATCTCTTTCTTGGCTGACCAGGGCTCAGCCTCAAAAATACATCTGAAAAAAATAGATAAGACCTGGCCTACAGCAAGGTAGTTACACTGTTCTGGGAAGTCAAAGAGGTTCAGATTTCAGTGTCCTCTAAAGGAAGGAGACCTAGAACCTGGGTCTATTGTAATGATATTTAACATATTTATATTAAATAATCGTAATTGTGGTAAATAATTAATTGTTTCCCCTGTGGTTCAGACTCTGCTCTGCACTGAGACAGACACCCTGTATCTCCAGACAAGGTGCCTTGAGCTTAGTCATCTCTCTGGGGTGTGTCTGAGGGGATTAAAGGGCATTTGCCTCCCTAACACCATCCCACCCCCAGATCCATATACTTATCTCAATTCCAGGCTTTATTGGCCCAGGGAAGGGGTAAAGTAATCGCGTAGCTGTTTAAAATGCATTGATTCCCTTTTTCCTTCTGGCTGGATGGAAAACGGAATGACAGGAGACAGGAGTGATCACACCTGGGCTATTAAATAATGAAATTATAATACACACACAAGGTTAATTCATTTTAAAATGATCATTTGGTGTTAAGCAGACATGTTGGCCTGCTAGTTTAATTTGCACTCCTGCTCCCTCATCCATCACCCTATGAAATAAACACACTCCAAAGGCCATCAACAACCTGGCTTCCATGTTATGTGCTGATACCCAGACAAATGACACTTCTGCACTATAGAGCTGCAAGACTCAGAAGTGTCCACAAGCCACTGTGCAGCACTGGACACCATCTAGGCTAATCACAGTGATGAAAGAACACATATTGTAACATTCCTTTGTTATTCATAACTAAGTCCCCCTGTGTCTCATCCCTTCCTAATGACTTCTTGATGATGATGTAGTCATTAAAGATGGTTACTCACTCAGGGGCTCCTGTCCATAAATTAGGAGAGAGAAGCATTAAAAGGAGAGGTTCAGGGCCCTTGCAGAGCCATCAACATTTGCATGATTGCTAATTAATCCAGGGTGTGATTAACTACAGGAGTGAACAAACGTGGATACTCTTTTTAAAGGAGCCAAGGGAACCTTGCTATGGACAGGTCTAATGCATCATAGGCCCAGCAACATTTTATGCACTCAGTGCTGAATAGCAGTCCCCAAGGCAATGACTTCTGCTGATCATATGTGGTGATCCATATAAAGGAGATTCATAACTAAGTCTGCTGGTAAAAAAGAGAGTCTTGGGCTCTTTTTGGCTGTCTGAAGGCCAGCTTCTGCTTCCTAGAGTTACCATAGGGTGCCTCTGTCACTCCAGCCCTGTCTAAACACCTCAACTACAGGATGCCAACTTTTAATTTATGAAGTGATGGAAAAAATATTGTTTGACTTTGGGGTAAGGAAGAAGGACAAAGCCTAAGGAGATACCCAAGTCCTGGCTATATGAGGTAGAGTCCTGATACATTATTCACATTTTGGGTCCTCTAGTTAGTTGTTTGTAGTCATAAATACAAGCAATAGGATTTGGAGCCTAGCAGGAGAGCATAGTATTTTTAGTGAATGCCAGGCATTCCTGGGGTGCAGCAGATCTTACAATATAGAAATGATCAATGGCCAGTACAGCCATTCCCAAGGCAACTTAGCAGAGCAGCAAATGGCATTGAGAAGGCCTTGCTAGCTGTCTGTAGTCACACTCTGCTAGATCTCTGTGCCAACAGGACTGATTTTGCTGAACATCAGTGTACAGTCATCTCTTCCTTGGTGTCCTGATCATAGATAGCTCTTCTAAATATGACTCTGCAGTCTGTAAGCATATTCCCACTTCTGCTGGGGTAAAGGGAAAAACTCTTATGGACGCCACTGAGAGCTGGCTGTAGCCCCAGAATGTTCCTCCTCCCTGTGCTCATGCATGTCCTTGCTGTGTCTTGCCTGGGTTTTATCATGCCTGAATAGCTGTTCCTCTGAAAGTCTCAGTAAGGCAATGGGTTAATGAACTACATGCCTGTTTATGAATTCTCCTGTAAACCCCATATCCCAGAGGGGTCTTGCTTCCTGAGCTCAGTTATGGTTCTTTTTATTTCCTCATCTGTAATATTTATCTCTAACCTGTGCCACCTGGACAACATATGTGCATGAATCAATAGAAGAAAAACTGATGAAAAACTCTGGGGTCCTTCTGGGATACCTAGGTATATGGCAGAGTGAAGTTTATTAGACTGCCATTGATTTTCTTGGGGATTCCCCTTGGGGCAGGTATGGTTTCACCAGTTTCAGAGAGAATTAATAGTCTTTTTTTTTTTTCTCTGTGGGCTATGAATTTGTTCTGCTAATGGTTTCCTCTCCCTGCCCTGATAGATTCCTAATATCTTTGCCTTGCTTTCAATAAGGCAAATGCCGCTTCAGTGGACTCTATTCAATCCTTGCATGTTGTCAGTAAGAGTGAACTACCATTTATCAGACAGAAGGCACTTCTAGGAGAGCAGCTCTTATCCATACTAAAGTATTAGATAAACTTTGCTACTCCCCATTTGGTTATAAATGGTCTGAACAGCTGAAGAACTTCAGTAGTGTGATGACTGGTCTGATCCTGAGTGGCAGGGCTATCCAGGTCCCAGGTTACAAGAATAGTTAGGCACCATTCCCTTTTGTAGTTGTCCCATATTTTCTAGCAGGGCCATCTTTTTCTTTGACATAAGCAGTATTAGTTAACTGTAGTTCATTCAATTACAGGCCACCCCCGCTTAGCGCTCTTAATTGGTTCTGGATGCTGGGTAATCCTCCCCCAGGGAAGGGTCCCAAGTGTCATGGTGAGACCGAACGAACAGGCTGGGTCTAGTGGCGGTGGAATTCTGAGCAACATGGAAGCTGAGTTCTTTTAACAGAATGGATTTATTTGACTTACACTTGGAAGAGTGCAGGTGCGGAGTCTTCAGTTACAGTATTAACTCACAACAGGGGAACCTGTTGTCCCACGGGGTTCACCAACAGGACAAGCCTGTCGGATAAGTCCCAGGGATGGTCAACGGTTTATAACGGAGGAACAACTGACAACACAGAACCATAACTCGCTGGTGTCCGCTGAGAGCTGAATGGTCGGGTGGTCGAGATGGATGCCGAGGTCCAGAACCAGGTAAGTAGTCGAAACGGTAGTCAGAGTCCAAGGGGTGATCCGAGGTCGTAGTTAGAGATCCATGCCAGGTAGGTCGTAAGCCGATAGATCAACATAATATAACACGAGGTGAAGGAGAAGACCGAAAAGCCTAAGGGCCTAACTGGAAGACAGTCCCTGAACAGACCAGGCTCTGTCTCCAGTTCCGCGGGTCTCTCTCTGAGGGAGGGGTCGTCAGACCTTTTATAGTAACTCTCATGGCCAATTAGGTTGCTAGGAAGACTGAACTTTCTAGAAAGATTACCTCATATCTCTCATATGCTGGGCATGCGCAGCAACAAGCTCTCTGTTACAACTGAGCCTGCGCTTCTCTGAAACTAGGTCACACTTGACTGACAGGCCTTCAGGTCATGAAAAGGGCGCCTGCAAGGCCCGTCGCCATGGCGCATGCTTCTATCTCCACTCCTGTGTTGGCAGCACACATGCTTTTTCTAAGACACTGGAAAAACCAAGTGCCAAGTGCAACAATGTTAAGTGAAACCAATTTTCCCATAGGAAGGAATGTAAATAGAGATAATTTGTTTCTGAAGCTCCACACTCGTATTATAAAATCACTGAAATCCCACACTAGTACTATAAAATCAATGAATTCAGACATCTAAATGTATGTAAATACTTTATTTAACACTTTAAACTTTGAAATAATGTATACATTTACAAAATAAGGTAATGAACTGTATGCACAGATGCACTTTCACTTTCACTTTCTGCTCTTTTGGCTTCCTTCAGCACACAGAATCAGAGCTGTCAGGGTTAGTCTCAGTTTCAGGGGATTTTGAATTCCTTGGCTGAGGATTTTTTGAGGGCTGGCTGCAGGGGTTGAAGCAGGAGTTGTGCGCTTCCTGAAGAAGGAATCCATTAATAGCTGCACTTTGGGCATCTTCTTTTTATCATAAAACAGACTGTAACAATTGACTTAATTGTTTACTCCTCTTGCAACTGCAGAACTGTGCTACATGTCAGGGTCATTCTCAACAAAGTAGGAAAAAATATATTGCCTTGCAAATATTATAGCCCTTCCAAAATTAATTTAGGGTCAGAGCACCCTTGTCTTCTGTAGCCCTGGCTGCCTGGGCAAATGTTTTCCATATATAATAAGCCTTAAAGGCAGCAATGACACCCTGGTCCATCAGCTGTATGATGGAGGTGGTATCTGGGGGCAGGAAAACAACTTTTACATTATCACTGAGGTCATCAAGTGTGGTAGAATGCCCTGATTCATTGTCTAAAATGAGAAGTGTCTTGTAGGGCACGTAGTTCTCAGCACAATATTTCTCAACTGCAGGACAAAAATAATCCCTGAACCAACTCTGAAAGACTGACATTGTCACCCAGGCCTTCTTGTTAGACTTCCAAATGACTGGCAGAGTACTTTTAAGATACCCCTTGAGAGCCCTGGGGTTTTCTGAGTGGTATACAAGCAATGGTTTCAATTTAAAATCCCCTGCAGCATTACCATCAAGCAATAAAGTAAGTCGATCTTTGGACACCTTGAAACCTGGCACTGACTTCTCCTCCCTGGAAATGTAGGTCCTAGAAGACATCCTCTTCCAGAAGAGGCTTGTCTTATCAGAGTTGAAGACTTGTTGAGGCATATAACCCCCCTCCTCAATAATTTCAACAAGCTTATTTCTATAACTGGATGCTGCTTGGGTGTCAGCACTAACAGCCTCCCCCTGAATAGAAACATTATGAAAGTTGCTGTGCCTTTTAAATCTTTCAAACCACCCCTTACTTGCATAAAAAGGCTCAGAAGCAGACCCCGGAGGCAATTTTTTCTGTAAATCATCATACAGACTCTTAGCCTTCGTCTGAATAAGCAGCATACTCAAGGGCATACGATATTGAGTTGCATCCTCAATGCACACACTTAACAGCCTCTCCATTTCTAACATAATCAGAGCTTTACTTCTACTGAGTTTAAAAGCATTCCAAGGAGTTACAATTCTACCACATTCTTGTATTTTGTCTTTATTTTTCAGTATAGTTCTAACAGTTGACCCAGCCAAATCCAACACTCTACAGACCTCATTCTGGCATTTCCCCTGCTTCAATTCGCTTCAGCACATCCAATTTAAGCTCCAGCATTATGCTTTTGTACTGTTTTTCCTCAGCACTTGCACTATCGGTCAGTTGCATGTTTCTGACTCATGGTGCAACACAAAAAACTGAGCAAGCTGGTGACACAAGCACAAAAGAACATGAAAGAGCACAGAGCACGAAAATTTTTAAGGAAGCAAGATGGCGATGAGGCTATGTGCTGCCGACGCTCTCTGCCCAATACCCATAAGCGTTATCGCAAAACCTGTGAGCTCTAAGTGAAACTGGGTATCAAAGTGAAATGAGCACTATAGTGAAACAGCTCTAAGCAAAACAGCGTTCAGCGGGGGTTGCCTTTAATTTCCAACAGGGAAGTTTGAGGGAAGATGTGAGATCCCTTCACACTGCCTTTCAAGAAATAAAAAAAATTTGAGAAAATGCCCCATGGTCTGTCAATTGCAAGTAAACAGTTCTGTTCTTCTTCAGTGGTCCTGGACAGCTGGATCCTGATGGCTGCTTGTAAAACACCCAGCTCACCTGTGACATTCTGAAGTAAAAAGTGTATGAGGCTTTACAGCCCTTCTGGAGGCAGCACAAGGGTGAAATCTCTTTTGGAGCTACCAGGAACACTGAGGCAGAATGGCCAGCTTGTTATTTCTTTAGTTATCCATGGGGGCAGGAGACATGTATGCATCCTTCAGTATTCAGTCAACTTTTCAGGCCATAGTGAAAAAGGAGTTCGTTCCTGGACTCACTTTTTTTCAGCTGCTTCTGGGCTGGATGATGATGACAAATATAGTCCTGGCCCTTGGAAGCTGTCCCTCAATATCCAGCACTTGTGATAGGAAGCAGAGCAGCAAGACCTGGGGTGTTTGTTCACTACAGGGACAGTTGATTGTCGTTAATTTACCACTCCTGAACATTTTAACCTGGGTTATGGCAGTGTGGCACATTTGTGTTTGCATGACATGCGCTTTCGAGAGAATTAAGTGCTGTGTCATTCCCTGCAGGTTCCAGCAGGGGCAGCCAGATGCCAAACTACACCCCCACCCCCCACTAACGTCTTTCCTAATGAATTGCAGCAGGAGACTCATGTAAACCACCTCCACAGTCCCTGCCCCCTGGCACCGGGGGGAGTCTCCTGCTTAGTACCCTGCACCTTCCACCTGGGCACGGTCACCCCCAAACCCTGCCATTTGCACCCACCAAGGCTCGGGCTGGTCTCCCAGTACATGACCCAATGGTGATCCTGACAACGACCCATGTGACTCCTCCCCTCCCATTCCTTTCCCATCACCCAATATTACAAAGATAAGGGTTTTCTTTTACTATATAACTGATAAGGTATCAGAAATGTACAGGGTTGAGAATAGTGGGTGGGTAAGTGGGTGTAGCTGTGGTAGGAAGCCACCTTTGTTTCTCTCCAAAATCTCTGCCCTGTGACAATTTGATTAGGATGGGCCCAGCAGAGGAGACACACCTATACCCTACCTCTTTAGGTAACCTGAGATGGCTACATTTCTGAGGGAGGGGGGAAACTTGCTCCCTCTGCCTATGTGACTGGTATCACCTACCTGGGTGAGAGGCATCTACCTGGTGGGCTAGAGTCTGCCCAGCAACTAGTGATGTATTTCAAATTGGTTGGCTGACAGCCAACAGGTGCTGGCTTCCACTTGACCAGGTGAATGAGGTCACAGGGGCTATATAAGTTAAGACTGCCCAGGAGGAGGGGGCAGCAGCCATGCGGGGGACTCAGACTTAGAGAGGAGCTTTACCATCTGAAACTGGCTCTCCCCCCATAACTCATGAGCTAGGAATGGCCTGCCTCCAGAGGGAATCTCCAACAGCCTCTGGATGATGCTTGTGAGTAAGCTACTTGAGATCTGATTAGATATATAGCTGGCAGTAACTCAGATGCATGATGAAAAGGCTACCTCAGCCAGACTGTTTTGCTCTATGGGATTTCTATGAGATTGCTCTATCTTGTACCCTATTTTCACCCTACCCCCTGTAATCAATAAAATTCTCCTTTGTGATGGGTGTAAGAGACTTATTAAGGGGTGGGTCTAAATTTTCTCTAAGAGGCCCTTTAGGTCTGCGGACTAAGGGAGACTTTCCTTTTTGGTTTCCAATTTGAGGAAGTGCCCCAAGTGCCTGTACTGGGTCAAGTACCCATAGGACTATTAGGCCTGTGTTTCCCCAAGGACACAGGGCCGTGAGAATCCCTTCTCGGAGTGATGGCAGCTTACGTTACCCCGAGGCTGGCAAGTGTGCTCCAGGAAGGGGGTCAACAGGACGCGAGGCACTCCTAGGGAGGCACTTGGAGCCTGGAAGGTGGTTGAGTGTATTGAGGTTGGTGCCTCAATGGAGGAGTGCTCCTTACTGGCCCGCCACAGTTGCTGCCCTGGTTGACTGGTGATTGCAGTTGATGGTGGTGGTGGGTGGGTGGTGGTGAGCTCTTGCTTTTCAGGCTTTTTTTCTGACTTTTTGGACTACATTTCCCAACATTCCCAAGCCAACAAGTCTTGAAACAGTTTCCATGGGGACGCATCCATGGTTTCCATGGGGATGTTCCCCTTCCATGCACAGGTTCCACTGTGAATTTATTGTGTAGTGTGACTTATGGCTTTTTGAGGGGTGTTGTGAAATGTTTTTGAAATTATTTGAAATGTTGGGCTGCTGCTGGGCTTCCTTGTGGTGGATTATGCACCTCTCCCCCTGCCCCCGATTAAACTTGGTTCCTAATCGCTCCCCCCACCCCCCAGCTGGTCAAGAGAAGTATAGTTAACCCATTCACCCAAAGGGGTTGGGGGGATGATTCAGGCTGGCTAGGTGCTGGTACCCCCCGCCCTACTCCTGAACGACTGCCAGCCTCGAAGCAGCAAACCCCTAGTCCAGTCCACATCCCCCTGTAGCCCTGAGGGGTCAGGCCAATGTTCAGGATCTCAATATTGTGCTGTTAGACAGGAGGGTGTGGTGTACAATTGCACATATACAAACACACGAATCAGTTAGGTGCATTCATACACATACGACCAGCTCAGGCACATACATGTTCAAACCAGCCTAGGCACATGCATACCTATTACCAATTCAAGCACATACATTATATACCCCAGAAGTTAGACTCAGATTATATATAGAAATATATACACACACACACACCACTCACACTAGCAACTCAGATACATGCACGTTCAAAATAGCTAGTCTAGGTTCATGCATACCTATCACCAGTTTAAGCACATGCATGCTACACACATCAAATTTAGAAAGAATCATTTACCAGTTACCAACACCTGCACATCCAATACACATACATGGTTTACTAACTTATATACCACACACACACACACACAGAATGTTATCAATATATGTGTATTCACTATTTTACATACATACCACCCACCTACACATACACACAGATGAGTTCCTAAGTTGGGTGTTGTGATGTGTATGTATGTATGTGCTTGGTGTACTTGGGGAAGGGTTAAGGTAAGAAAGTAGAAGTGTAGGGAGTTAAAGTTACCAGGACCGGAATTAGAACCAGAAGACTACAGGGGCCTGGGCTGAAGAACTGAGGCTTGGGAGTTACTTTAGGTTAATTGGTCTTATTTTATTAAAAGAATGCCCAAAGCCTGTTGAACAGGATGGTGATGGCACAGAGTCTGGGACTAGAACCAGAGTTACAGGGGAACTGAAAAGGTAGATGGGGAGAGGGAAAATGGGAATAAGGGAAAGTGTGGGTGTTAAAGAGGGGCTCTGGGTGTGGGGAGCCAGAGCGTGGCTCCAGGGCAGCTAGAGAAGTTTCAGGGAGCAGCAGTAGGTGCTGGAAGCTGGAGAAAGGCTCCAGCTGCTGGAGAAAACTGCAGGACACCTAAGAGGAGCTGGGAAGCTGTAGTGGGGGGGAGGATTACAGAAGGTGCGGGGGAAGCCTGAAAACAGAGAGACGGACAGCAGAAAATCACAGGAAAAGCAGCAGGCAGTAGGGCAGCAGGAAAGCAGAGAAAGACAGCGGGAAGTCACTGCAGGGAAAAGGCAGTAGGAGCAGGGGAGGCTGAGAGGTGGCAGAAAAGGGGAGATGGAAATGGGAGGAGATCGGGAAACTAGCAGAGAGGGTGGGGACTGGAGCTCAGAGAGAGAGAGAAAATGAGGCTGGAATTTAAGATAGGGAAGGGACTGGAATTCAGTAAAATATGACCCATCTCGGGGCTCCAAATGACAGTGGTTTTATTGAACAGGGGAGATGGTGACACAATGTCAAATTGGTTCCCTTGCACCCACACACACACACGCATGCATACACAATGGCAGCAGGGGTTAAAGAGGCTTGGTGTAGGGGCTGAAGTCCACTGGAGTCCAGGAGGAGAGAGAGAGAGAAAGACAGAAAGAGAGAGAGAGTCCAAATTGTAGGAGGAGGTATGCAGGTAATATATACCTATCCAGGCTGGAAAGGGAGACCTTGTCCAGTAGGTGTTGTCCAGAGAGGGATCGCCAGCAGGGCCTCTGGGTGGACAGATGGTGTGGCATGGTGCTGGTCTAGATGGAGAGAGCATCCCACTATGTCTGTCTTCACTGCCCTTTTTATAGGGGAAGGCCTTGTGTGACCCTCGTGACAGGAGTCATGTCCAGGCAAGGGTCAGCCCCTGGCAAACAGAGCATGTGTGCTCCATGCAGGGATGTGCAGTTTCAGGTGTCTGTAATGGTGAGAGTTGCTGGTTCTGCAGGGTCTTTTGACTTTCAAATGCTGGTCTTGTCTCTGTTCCTGGGTGAGGTCCGTGGTTCCTGGATGGATCAATGCAAGGTGATGGCCCAGTCGTTGCAGGCCATTCAGTAGAGGCTGCTACCATTGTATTTCAATCATTCCCAATCATGCTCATTCATTCCGGAACCAACTTACATGGGAGGGATACGTGACCCATACAGTTGTGACACAGGGGATGCCCTGGCATAGGACACAAGATGGAGATTTGACATATAAAATGCAAACTTGACGTGACTTTGGTTCACTTACAAACACAGGCCTAAACCATACAATGTCTATATGAAACAATAAAAATCAATACAAAAATGATAATAATACAATATACAACAGTAAAAATCAATACAAACCTAATAATAATACAATATAAAACAGTGGATATCCAAAACCAAATACTTGCTACCAAAATAAAAATGTTTAAAGCTTATCCTACATCTTAGCTTACTTTTACTTATCTATAGGGAATAGAGAGGGAGAGAACAAGTCAGAAATGGTTGGGGAAAGGGAGTGAATGCAATATTAAAAACAAAAACAAAAACGGGGGGGTTTGCTACACCCCCATCCCCTACCCTGCCCATCGTCTCCTCCACCCCGCATCTGCTACACCTCACACCCCTACACGTAGACACAGATGTAAATTGTAAAAGAATTTACTGTAATCTAACCAAAAGAAAGAACAAAGCTCTGCTAGTAGTTGTCAGCAGTATGTGCTGCCAGGCAATCATGCACAAGGTCCACTCAACCAGCTTCTCCTTAAGGATATCTCCTCAGTCCCTGTACTGCTGCCTGGCCATGTCTCTGTTGTCTGGCTACTGCCGTCATGCTTCTTCAGCCCACATGTTCCAGAAAACCTCTCCGGGGGTCTCACAGATGTTGTGCAGCATGCAGGCTGCCATTACAAAGTCCTTTATATTTGCTGGGTCCATCTTGAGCTGGCATGTAAGCACCCTCCATCGTCCTTTCAGTCAGCCAAACGCACATTAGATGGCCATTCAGCAACTGCTCAGACAGTTGTTAAAAACCACCTTCTGCTGGCCCATGAAGCTCCCTCCATAAGGCTTCATGAGCCAGTGCTTTAGAGGCTAGGCAGAGTCTGCTAACATAACTGGGGGAATGGCAACATCATGGATCACTGTCTCCTCCACACCGGGTGCATAGTGTCCTTTCTCAATGAGGCCAGGGAGACGAGAGTTTCTGAACACATGCGCATCATTTGTGCTTCTGGCTCACCCGGTAAAAATGTTCATGAACCAGCCCTGGTGGCTCACCACAACTTGCAGGATCATGGATTTCAGCTGGTATGGTGGTGGCAACCGTGGATGTGGTTCCGAATCAGACACTGGTAAGTTTTGGGTAGTACAAATGGAGTCCCACTCTTGCGGTGTCTGTTTCCATGCCTACAGACATTTTCTCCATTACAGGGTGGGGGCTGGTGGTAGTTTCCTCCTCATAGGGGAAAGCAGTGTCATGAAACCAGGAAGGCTTTTTTCATTTGTTTACCAGCTACCACAACTGATGGCGGCCAGGAATGGACCCCAGCTCGCACTGCATCAGAGTGCTGCAGGGATACGTGCTGCAGGCAGCGATGCTCCTGAGAAAGCTTACTGGAGGTTTTGGCAGAGAATTCATGAGTCAGAGCGCCACGTGCAGACGCTTGGTAGGATGAACGCTGGGAGTCCCTGTGTTCCAATGATGCCATCATGTAGGAAGTGCAAGACAACATGTGGTGTTTGGTCGACATGGCCGTGGAGTCCTGTGGTGAATTCCAGATATAACAGGACTTTTTAAGTGATGCCATGCAGAGATGGGAGAAGCACCTCTTTAAAAAATGGGTACCACCTCAGTAATGGAAAAGTAGGTCTGCTTGGCTTGCCTGTGTCCAGGAGGTACCTGGGAGCATTGCAGCTGAGCCTGTTCCCCTTAATGCAGTGGGGTCAGAGGAGGGCTGCATGACTGCCAGCAGGGCCAGGTGGCCACCACTGTGGTTCAGGGAGCCAGGGCTGGTTCAGGGTGATGGTGGGGTGAAGGCAAAGAAGCCCAAGTAACCGACTGTTTATAATATTGTGTTGTGTACAATAAAGCCTCATGGTATCCTGGCTTTCTGCATCTTTAAAGGCCTGGCAAAATCCACTTTCACACTGCTGGGTGGGGAAGAGGGATTTTGTTCATTCTTTGGGTCCATTTTTTCCCCTCATTTTTCTGCCTGCTTCTTTTTCTGGACACTTGTTGCACAGGGTGTCGGGGGGAGGGGCTGGCAATCTCTCTTGCACAGGTGCACAGGGCGGGGAGGGCTCCCTGGGGGGCAGAAGGGGGGAGCTTGCCCCACTCAGGACTATAAATTGGGGGAGCAGTGTCCAGGGTGCACGTTCGCCTATATCAATGAGAGAGGGTTGACACAGATGAGAAGTGGCATCACACCAGAGGCAGAAGGACTCAGCCCAGTGACAGTACTTGCCCCTGCGGGGGGCAGCAATGCAAATCCAGGGTTCAAGAATACCTCAGGTTGATCAAGTGGACTGCAGCGAAGCTTCAAGCTCTAGATAACCACAGCTTTGCGAGGTGTGACTTGAAAGAGGACATGGCGATCTGCTCCATGGCACCTTTACACATGGGTAAGTGACACCTGACACTTGTCAGTGCTGTGAGGGTGGCAGTCACTTATAGGGGAGTGCAAATCATAGCGATCACCCTGGGCACAGAAGTTTGGGGGGCATCATGGCACCTGGGGGAGCAGCAGGGCGCTCTCTAGGTCATTGGGGTTGGGGTGGACTACCCCCCCACCACACTACTAAGCCAGAGGCTCTTCACTCACGAATCAGGATGGCTGCCCAGGGCACTGCACTTTGGCCCTGTGGAGCCTGGGGGAGTGGCAGAGGTTTCCCTAGGTTGTTGTTGGGCTTGGGGTGGGATCTTCCCTTTCCTCCCATCCCCCGGCACACTCCTAAGCTGGAGGCTTTTCACTCATAAATTGGGGCGACTTCCCAGGGCCTCATGCTTTCAGGGAGCAGAGTGGCTGCGGCAACTCCACAGCGCCACCTCCAGCCTCACATCCGGATGCTCACTGCCATCCTTTTTTTTTCAAAAAAAATTCCGATGCTCTTTCTATCTTCCCTCAGATTTATAGATCCCCATCAATTGCTAGCCACAGGCTGATCCCAATGGGTGTGACAAGAGGCAGAGGAGAAGAGGAAAACAAGAGGAAGAGCCTGATGACACTTCCTTCAGTATTCTCTCAACAACCATAGTATTATATATATAATAGTATGCATTATACTTATAGTTGACTTTTATCATATAGACATATATATAGCCAATATATGATAATGACTTATATAGACTTATAACAGTTTGATTCCTTATGATAGCATCTCCTTATGATAGCATGTATTGTGATTAAAAAAATACAGTTGGCTTAAATCCTTGGGCCGTTAGAGGAAGATGCTTTGGAGTTAGCAGTCATTTCCTGTGAATTGGCTGAAATGACTGCCCCTTGGAACTGCACATGCGTGCATGCGCGCGCACACACACACACACTCTCTCTCTCTCTCTCCCCTAACTGTTAGGGAATGCTCTGGGTGCTCTGCTTTCCCCACGGTGGAGGCTTGGTCAGCAACTGCGGGCTGGCTGGCAACATATATAGCAGACATGTTCCTCAGGTACCTTGTGGCCTCCTCCTGGTTAGTGGCTATTTCTCTGCTAATGAGCAAGCCCCTCAACCCCTCCCTAGGTTCCTCTATTCCCGTGGCTGCGTCTTATGGCTGGGGGAAAATTCTCTCTGCTGGTCCCTCTACCCCCATTACTGCCCCTCCCCTTCCTGGTTACTGGCCATGTCCCAGCAAATTCTGGCTGGAGGAAGATTCCCTCCCTGTCTCCCTGTTGCACACTTGGGTCTTATCACCACCCTCCCTTAAACATTGTAATTTTCAAATTGGTGCTGGCACAAATATTGCTGAGGCTTCTTTTCTGTCTCCTTGAGTTTCTTCGCAGATTTGTGGAGGCCTTCTTCATGGGCTTTGGCCCAAACATCAGTATGAGTCTGGTAAGAATTGCACAAGTTGTGCAGACCCATCCTGTATCAGTAGAAATATCTATACTAAATTTTAAAAAAAAAATTCCCTCCCCAGGCCCCTGTTGCCCCATGGCTAGGGCCCTGTTGATTGCCCTCCTCCTGGTTGCTAGCCATGTTTGCTAATGAGCAAGGCTTCCTTAGAATTCCCTCCCGAGGTCCTGGGGCCTTATCGCCCTTCTCACCCATGTGCTGGTGGGGAACATTCCCTCCCGAGGTCCCTGTTGCCCCATGCCTGCCTGGCTGGGGCCTTATCACCCGTCTCACCTGTCTTCTGGCAGGGAACATTCCCTCCATATATCCCTAGGTGAGACATGGACAGTAACTAGGAAGAGGGACTCCCTCCCCAAGTTTTGTGGCCAACTGAAATTTGAAAATTACCATATGTAACGAAATTACAGTTCCCTCCATATCCTAGTGGCTGGGCCCACCTGGCTTCTGGCTATGGAAACATTTCCCTCCCTCTATCCCTAAGTCAACACACACACACACGCACACACACACACAAATATAACAACAGTCGCTTGATAGAAGTAATACTGAGGGGAATATCAAGGAATATTGAGGGGAACGTTTGAGCTGTGAACATTTCAGCACATTATTATCTTAGTACAGTGTATGTTTCTCATCCAAACTCCATTTGCTTGCAATGGCTGTAATGTCTTTATTTTGAAAAAATTGCATATGGGCATGTTAAATATTGAATATGCAATACCTATACCTAATCATTTTTATCATAATTATTATTATTATTCACCACTTGACTACCAATAGCATTGTTTATTAAAACAAAAATGTCCATACTGTTTGTGATTTCCCAATCAAAATAGATTGCATTTCAAGTTATTGTGAAAAAATAAAAAACAGAAAGAAAAAATGCTGATTTTTACTTGTTCCTGCTTGACTTCAGGGCCACTGGGCCTGTCTGCATAGTTCAGGCAGGAGGAGGTGGGGGTTAACGGGATGACTATAAAGGTGCTGCAGGATTTTGGAATGGGGGTAAAGAAATTATTTCACCTCCCATAACAGGACACTCTGCAACTCTTCCAGTAATAACATCCCTCCAAAAACTCCACACCCCCTAAACCACACGGACAGATTTAATGTAACTTACTTATTGGTTTAGTATGGAAAAGAAAAAAAAAAGGGTAAATAAAAATGTAACCATAGGATTGTTAAAAGAATGATTTGTGTGACCTTCTGTCTTTTGTGAAACTATCTTGCATACATGCAAAGGATCCCCACCCATGATGAGAAGGGTGGGTGCGGTCATCACCTCTCCCAACCGACCCCACCCATCCCTGTAATACAATCTGCCTATGAAAAAAGACATGCCACACAACTGACACAATGTCAAATTTTTTAAATTTAAAAAGGAGGTGCAAGTAAAATATTGTAAAAGAATAAAGTCCTTGTTTAACAAAAAGAAGTTGCTTCTAATGAGTGGGTGCTCATTCATACTTTCCTTTTCAATACTGAAAATTTTCAATTTTAGATCTCCAAAGCATTCTGCAGGGAGGGGAACAAAAAAGAAGAACCAACAAAAGTCAAAACACCACCCACAGGACACACCCCCCAGGTCATTGGGACGTGTATTACCTATATATCACAAGGGACGCTGCATATCCTGGGGTTGGGTCTGGCAGGCAGCATCCACTTGGGCTATTCATTGTGGTTCTGGAATGGAAATGTCAATTATAAAAAATAGGAAGGTTTTAAATATTGAAATGTTAAGAGGTACCACACCCCAGGTAGTTGCAAGCTTCCTGTTATGGTGATGCTGATGTGATGCTGCTGGTGATGCCAGCTGTGCTCCATACTGAACACCATGGTGGGTGCAGTGGGCAGGAAGCATGGGTGGATGGAACATGGGTGCAGGAGAGGAGGGGGAGTGCATACACTGGTAGGGACAAAACTGCCAGGGGGTTGTAAATAATAACAGAACAATGCTCCTCCATTTACATTATTCAGTGCCCCACACCTTGCCCTGGCAAACAGTGGGAGTAGGGGGATGGAGGGATAGATGGGGAGGAAAAAAAACCTGTTTTGGAGATGCAGCAAGAGATATTCCAGGTTCTGGGAGGACAAGCCACTCCCGGCAACCAAGCCTACTGACGGGTCCATGACTGCCAAAGTATTGCAGCTTGACACTTTCTTTTTATAGTCTTTTTGCTGCTGGTGGAGGGAGGGTTTCCTCCAAAAAATGCTGGTTCAACAGAATTGCTGTACATTGGGATGGGGTGGGGGGAAATAACACAAGACTGGACAAGCATTTGACTTCCATTCAAGTCCACCTTGAAACTCTTTCGAGTAATGCCATGATTCCACAAACGTTATTTCTGCACCACCAGTAATATAATGTTCTTAACCAATGCACTGAATACCCTGATGGAAAATACAACAGAGGGACCAAATAACAACCATGCAACAGAATGAATGCACACCAGAAATCTATCAAAGACAGGAATACCCAATTATCTGTGGGGGCACATTTCTCACAAGAAAACCACTCTCTCCCCAATCTCTCAGTTCTAATCCTCAAAAAGAACTTACAAAACACTTCTCAGAGATGAGCCTATTAACTTCACTTCATCAACCTCCTGGATACAAAAAATCATGGACTAATCATAGACATTGGATTTATGACACATTATAACCTGCTGGACATTTGACTCCCCAGGTACCTCTCCACTACTCAGCTGCTACATTCATCCCCATTTTCTCTCTTGCCCCCAACCCAGCCTTTCTCTCACCCACTGACTCCTCAATTTACATCTTCACTGACTGCCTGTCAGTGAAGGCATACCAACTGCAGAGGCTTCCTAAGCCTGACAAGGGAGTTTTAAAACTGAAAGCTTGCTATTTTTTTCCCAACTATTTAAGTTGGTCGAATAAAAGATATCAGATTCACCCAAAGAACCGTGTCTGCCTATGATTTCATAAAGGCCCCCAAGCACAGCATCCCCATGCTGACTAAGGTGGGCGTGGTCATCAGTTCTCCCAGCTCTCCCAACCCACCCTACCTACCCCACCCACCCCGATGGCCATGCATGCCAATCAGCCTATGAAAGAAAACATGCTACCACACAGGTTTAGACAAAGTAAATTACAAAACTTTATTCCAAAAAAGGCAGCACTTTTCTCTTTTTATCAAAAATGGGTAAGTAAACAATTATTTAAATAATAAATAAAAATAAATCGTGGAAAAAATTACATAAATAGGAAAATAGAAAAAATAGTATTAAAAAACAATATTTAAAAAATGGGATTTCCCTTCCCAGCACCTATACAGATAGCTTGCAGCACACTTTCTATATACAATAAATAAACACTATTTTCTATATAATTTTATACATGTCTATACACTATACACTATCTATATGCTGTGGTGGGTACAGCAGGTGGGGGTACACAGCACAGAGTGGGGGGGGAGAGGAACACATACCCTACAGGTGGTGGCAGGGGAAAGTGCAAAATGACCAAGGGGTAATATATTACTTGCACAGCACATGGGGATTGCTCTGCCTTTTCTCTTTACAGCCGTCTATTATAATATTCTGACCCCCCGATGCTGCATGGTGCTCTGACTGCCTGTGGTCAGCTGTGGAGTAGGAGGGATGGAGTTAGGGGGAAAAAAACCACATACAATAAAATACAATAAAATCACAGGGGCACTTACTGGCTAAAGGCTTGAACTACAGAAATAGCACAGCACTACCTGGTGCCAACAGAAAGTAATTACAGGTCTTTGAGTTACTGACTGTTTGCATGACACAAATCTATAGATTGGAGTGAGGTAAGCAAAGTCAACACAAAATAAAACATGTCTGAGCAGTGTTAGTTTAATGTGCTTGTGGCAACTCTAGTGGACGTGGTGAGTACCATACCATCCCCCTTTATTGGAGCACCCCCTCAACTCACCTGCCATGCCTTGTTACTGGGTGAAAGGAGGGGTTCAGTGGTGTTCTACTTCTTGGGTGACCCAGTGATGGAGGTACTCACATTCGTGCCGCAGTGTTCCTCTGGGCTCCGCCTCCCCAGCACCCCGTCCACTTGCCAACCACTTGGGTGTTGCTCCTGTTGTTCTGCTGTCCCCTGTAAGCCCCTTTACTAAGGGGTCAGGCGTCAGCTTTGGCACCAGTCAGTTGCCTGGATGGTAGGACAACTGGAGTTCTCAGACCCTGCTGCTAGAGGGCTTGGGTCCCATTGTCTCATGTCTCTCTCTCTCTCCCAGAGAGAGAGAGAGATGCTCCTATGTACTCTGAAATTCAGGGAGCCAGGGATCGGTCTTCCCCAGCCTAATGCAGGGACACTGCTCCCCTGCCCCAAGTGTAGGCACAGTGTCTGCCGCGATGATCTTGCAAGCCTCAGGAGTCACTGCCTGCCTGGCATGCTCCAAGCTGGCTCTCTCCCTTTCTCTTCCCCCTGCCAGCTTCTGGCGGGGTTTTTAAATTTCCCGTGGCTGCATCCTCAACCGCCACAATCAGCTCGGAGCTCCCCCACCTCGGGAGCAGCTGATTAAAAAGCTGGTGTAATGCTGGCTCATGTGGCTGGCTCAAGCTCTGGTTCTGGCTTCAGCTGCAGTCTAAAAGGTAAGTTTCCTGGGGCATGGGGGGCCTGTTTGTTTCCCATGGGGGCTCTTGGGGTTTCCCCCAGCCCCTTGGTGCCTGTGGGGTCTTCTCGCTGCCACAATGCTGAAAAGACTTTTAGAGTAGCAGGAAATCCCAATCATGCAAACACAAATGCAGTTGCATCAGCATTAATGGGAAATCTTGTGTTGTCTACAAATACCCCTAGACACTTAACTCTCCTCTACTGGTACTTACACAGAACATCCACAGTCTGAAAATTAGAGCTGATCAGAAACTTTTCAGCAAAACATGTTCACTGGAATTTGATGATCTGTAAGATTTAAAAAGTTTAGTATAGATTGTGGCAGGAAGCCACTTTCGTTTCTCCCCAAAATCTCTGCTCTGTGACAATTTGATTAGGATGGGCCCAGCAGAGGAGACACACCTTTACCCTATCTCTTTAGGTAACCTGAGATGGACACATTCCTGAGGGAGGGTGGAAACCTGCTCCCTCTGCCTGTGTGACTGGTATCACTTACCTGGGTGAGGGGCATCTACCTGGTGGGCTAGAATCTGCCCAGCAACAAGTGATGCATTTCAAATTGGTTGGCCGACAGCCAACAGGTGCTGGCCTCCATTGGACCAGGTGAACAAGGTCACAGGGCTATATAAGTTAAGACTGCCCAGGAGAAGGGGGCAGCAGCCATGCGGGGGACTCAGACTTAGAGAGGAGCTTTACCATCTGCAACTGGCTCTCTCCCCATAACTCATGAGCTAGGAATGGTCTGCCTCCAGAGGGAATCTCCAACAGCCTCTAGATGATGCTTGTGAATAAGCTACTTGAGATCTGATTAGATATATAGCTGGCAGTAACTCAGATGCATGATGAAAAGGCTACCTCAGCCAGACTGTTTTGCTCTTTGGGATTTCTATGATATAGCTCTAACTTGTACCCTATTTTTACCCTACCCCCTGTAATCAATAAAGTTCTCCTTTGTGACTGGTGTAGGAGACTTATTGAGGGGTGGGTCTAAATTATGCCTAAGAGGCCCCTTGGGTCTGTGGACTAAGGGAGACTATTTTTGGCCCCCAACTTGGGGAAGTGCCCCCAAGTGCTTGTACTGGGTTGAGTACCCGTTGGACTATTAGGCCTGTGTTTCCCCGAGCACACAGAGCTTAAGAGAGTCCCCCTCGGGGTGGTGGAAGCTTACATTACCCCCAGACTCTGTGGTGGGGCTCGAAAGGGGGTCTGCCAGAACTTAGGCGCCCCTGTGGAGTCTGGTAGGTGGGCGGGTGTAGTGAGGTGGGAGGCTTAATGCAGGAGCTCCCCCTACTGGCCTGCCACAGAGATCATTTGATTTTAATGAAATCCAACCCAAACTCATGCTGCCAGAACAGGAGCTTGGTGCATGAGAAGCCAACATGATGGGATGATGGAGAGGTGTGTTCTTGAGAGCCCCAGCTCACAACTTTGTAGGTCCATCACATCTGGCAGTGCTTCTGGAGTTTTCTGCTTAGGGGCTATTCCAGAGCCAGAATTCTCAGCTGAACTGAGCAGAGAGTGGTTGTTCCATTTCATCAAGAACTCTGTAATCTTTGATTTTCATTCTGGATAGGAATGAAACAAAAGTTATCTTAAAATTCTCTGCAAAACAAAATTGTTCTCTGCAGCTGTATCATGCATCAAGTCTATTTACCCTCATGAGGTAGAAATACCCTCATGAGTTAAGGGACACTGTGTGAGTCAGGGCTTTCTGGATCAAGTGCCAAACCTGTTACATCCTAAATTACCTTCACAATAAGCAGAAGCCACTCTGCATATGCGATTCCAGTGTCTCTGCATTATTGGCCTAAATTAAACTATATCTGCAGAGAAGCTCTGTGCTCCTATTATCCTTTAATTTGAAAAATGTTGCTTTGTAAGTACAACTGGATCAATACAATGTTTCTCCTTGGAAATTCCAAGTAACTCTAGGGACAGTAACAGGGTGTCGTTGGCAGAGCAGTATCTAGTTAAAGCTTCAGATAGATGAGTTTGAGCCTTGTTCCCCCTGTTGGCCTTGTTGTAAATTGATCAATCTGGTCATTTGACTGGGGTAGTCAAAGCCAACCAGGTATGATGCTACTGGCTACTGAAAACTGGTGTGCTGGTACAATGGGCTTGTAAGTGCAGGTACACTTCTGGCATATGGTGATGGATAAGAGGTGAATAGATGGATGTTCTAGAAACAGTCTAGAACTGTTATTTCAGTTTCCTAAATGTATCTTTCCGGACAGGCACAGTTTTTATTCCTTGCTTCACTAAAGTCTTCATGAATCAACAATTAGCATCAGGTCTCTTTCGAAGTCTGCACTGCACTTTGTCATAGTATTAAAGATATTAGCAATAAAGGATTTATGATTAAACACAGACTTTCTCTCTGGGAAAAGCATTCACATTTACTAACAGAGATCAGTTGAAATTGAACCTTTGATGCCTATTTGGCTTCATCTTGGATTGGAAGAAATTAATTGCATGAGAAAGGAAAGCTGAAAAAAAAGCTAAACTTGTGGCTGATAATAAATTTACTGTATTTGAAGCTGCTTAGTGCTCATTCTACTTCCCTCAATCATCTTTATTTTCAGTCAGTACATTTTAACCTTGCAGTATTAACTCAGGTGGAATTTACAAAGACACTTATGGGGTTCAGGTCTGCAACTTCCATGGACTTCCCATAGGAATTGTAAGCCTAAAACACAAAGTAGGTTTTGAAAATGTCCTGCCTAATTCCTTGGAAATTCCAGTCTAATAACCTAAACATGAAAGCTAAGCAAAGGATTTTGTGCATGATATCTTTTATTGGACCAACTGCATATTTCAGAGTAGGATAGAGGGTGTTGTGATAAGTTAATTGGTGTTAGTGTTCTAGATGCTGCTGTCTTGGTTCTCTGGCTTTGAGGTGGCTCTTGTTCTGATATTGTTGCCTTGAAAATGGTATTTAAAGTACTTTTTTGCGGAATTGGCTTATAGGTATAGATATATGCATTATAAGGGTTTAAGATGGGCAGCAGGGGTTAACTGATTTCTAAGAGCCTGGGTCTTACACTCAAAGTGTCTCACAGCCCTGGAAGCAGACAGGCTAATACGACAAGGCCAATGGACTACCTGAAAATTTAGGGGGGCATGCCATAAAACAAGATCACAGCCTTCAAGGCAGACAGGTTGTCTAACACAACAAAGGCACAAAGCCTGGGAACCAAGGAAGTATGTACCATACTGCCCAAAACATAAGATATGTGACATGAGCCCTAGGATTGCTAGATATATAAAATTGTTTGTATTGTTTCTTTTTTGTTATCACTGTGTATCAATACATTTGCCTATTATTGAGTGAAAAGATCATGGTCAGTCTGAGGGTGCATCCCCTGCCCCAAACAAGGTATTTGGATCCTAAATCCAGAGCCAACAATATTTGAGTCCATTTCTTCTTAGTGGATCATAGGATCACAGGAAAGTAGGGCTGGGAGGGACCTCACAAGGTCTCTAGGTTAATATTTCTTAGTTTAGTAGCCTAAGTAGGTATGCCCTGTGTAAGTTGATCCCTTTTGGAGTAACTTAGGTGAAGCAGATGGTTTTCATTTTGTCTGATGTTCTGCTTAGCTGTGTTTCATCTTTGGAATTTTGCATGTTGGCCATAAGGGTGCAGATGATGATTTTCCTGGGGATGATGATATGATTCTTATGGCCTTGGTAGACTTTATGCTTCAAGCCAAACAAATGTTAATGTGTTTAGTGTTGTTCTGCTTAGTAGAGCGGCCACACAATGGCTGTGGACAGCCCTCAGATGCTGAGTGTGCAGTTGTTACTGTGCAGTCAGTTAGTACTTGTTTATACATGACACTTGCTGCAGCTGCCCCATCCTTATTTATACAAGTAGTAAATGACTGTGCAGTAACTGGAGCTATTATGCAGTAGTGCTGCCAAATGGCTTTTTTGGAATGCCCGAGACTACTGTGCAGTAGCGCTACATCATGCTTGCTGCCACATGATGCTACTGCACAGCAGTCATGGGCTACTCCATAGTCAGCATCTCATGTAGACATGGCCAGTAAGGCAAAAAACTGGCTCTATCTTTGACAGCTTTGACTTGCCATTAGAGGCTTGGTGAGAAAGGGTAGGACTAGGAGCAGGACTGGCTAACTGCTCCTGCTGGACAGAATAAGGGAGCTCCAGGGATGTGGCAAGCACAGTGGGTAGGGGAGAAAATTCCTGTTACTTCCCTCCACTCATGAACATCACGTGCCTCCCAAGGCTGAGGGAGGGCATGGTGATCGCCTGGAGGTGGTGGCAGCAGTGGCAGCAGCTTGTGCATAGCAGTGGCGAGTGGAGAGCTTCCACAGGTGGCCATGGTGGTGTCAGCAGTGGGGGGGGAGGGGGGAGTGAGCACTGACCGGTGATCAGCAACCGCCCGCCCATGCTGCTGGCAGTGTCAGCGGGGGCGGGGGGATAGGAAGCAGTGACCACCCACAGGTGCTGCTGGCAGTGGCAGCAGCAGCCAATCTCAGGGGGTACATGTGCACCCACTACATGTCATCAGTGATTCTATCCATGCATGGAGCCAGGGACTCTGCCTGGCTGGAGCAGAGCCCTGTTCTCCCGGAGAGCAGTAAGCTGGGTGGGCAGGGAATCCCCTTCACTCTTATCCACACATGCAGGGAGCCAGGGACACCCTGCCCAGCCACAGGCATCCTGGATCTCCTGGCCAGCAGCAAGCAGGGGGTAGGGAAGGGTGGGGGAGAGAGGGAATTCCTCCTGTGCCTGCTACTTCACAGTAGACTGTTGCTGGGAAGGGCATCCCTGACTTGGGCTTGTGTGGGGAAGGATGAGGCAGGATAAGGCAAGTGCCACAGCCTTGGAGCTTGTTTGCTTTGCCTGGCAGGAGCGGCAAAGCAGAGGTAACATGCCCGGCCTGAAACTCTGCTTGGAAACTGCATCCTGGGATACTGGAGGACTTCAACTTGTACAGAATAGCGGTATGAAATGGCCATATGGTAATGGAACAGGAACAAAATTAGGAGGATTGGAGGTAATCCTGCCCTGGATTGGTGTAACTCTAAACTGAATAATGAATGTTTTAAGGCACTTAAAAGGTGGTAACATGCAGCCAGTCCAGAGGGTAAGAGCTGCAGAAGCCACCTAAACTTACCATGTAACAAGGCCCTTACACAAGTTTAGGAAGAAGATGTTGCTGTGTAGTTCAGTTTCCTTTTTTGTTGTTGTGGATTTTCCATTGTAAGCAAAAATTTTTGATATCCTCTATGTTTTGATAGTGTTGGAGTGATGTTGTAGCTGTGATAGTTCAGGAAATATGCAAGAGGCAAGATGTGCAATTGGTCCAATAAAAGATCATCCACAAAAATCATTGCCTCTTGCATATTTCCTGGACCGTCATGGCTGCATCACTGCAAAACCTTCAAAGCAAAGTGAAGACACTTCTTCACTTGGAGTGGTTTTCAGGAACAGTCTCAGCTCAAAAAAAATTGTATGTGCAAATTGTTCTCCAGTGATGAAACTATGACTTATAACATTAGGAGCAGCAAAAGGGGAGAGAGTTGGCATGACATATATACAGGTTTCACTCCAAGCCTCAGTAAATGTAAAGTTTGGTGTGGTGTGGCTGTAGAGGGGGCAAAGGGAGGGTTCCTTCATCTCTGATATAGTTCCCATAACTGGAAGGGCACTACCAGGTGCTTCGCTCCATGGGCAGAGCCAAGTTCTCCATCATATAGAGAACACCTGTGGCTTTCTGAATATACCCTCTGCTTCCACATATTATGCTCATATGCTGAGAATCAAATACCAAATTTTCTCTGCCTAATACTGCCCATTGTCATTTACTAAGGTGCTGACAGTGCTGAAAACACATAGGACTATATGAAAATAATTTTTGAATAAGTCTATACACAGCCATGAGTGCTTTATCAATTTGTACTTGGCATCCTTTCCCTTTGGACTTGGGCTTGCTATGCTCATCAACATGGATCCAGGTTTTCTGTTTGCTGAAGAAAAACACAGCAAAATGCAGATTTTCTCCTTTAAAGAAGAAAAACCTGGGAAACTATGGGTTTTCCCTTGAAGGTTGGCAGAGTTCCAGCCTGCAAGGGGCTGCTTGGTGCTGGGGGGAATGGGACACAGGGGCACCACATGCATATGGTAGTCAGGCAGCATGGTGGAGAACAGCTTCCTCCAGGTAAGTCTATGGGGCCATGGGGGGTGGGGGCGGGGGAAGGAGAGAGGGGCGTAGGCATTGCATGAGTGGGCAGAGGGGGCACAGGCAATGCATCAGGGGGTGAGGAGAATGGCGGGGGAGGCATGAGCTCCACCCCTGATTTTTGCATCCAGTGGGGCACGGGTCTGTAGCCTGGCCAGACCAGCTCTGGGTAGAAGCCACTTCCATGGCTCAGCAGGGAGGACCTGGTGTGAGAGGGAGCACTGTGCTGCCATGGCCAAGGTGAAGCACCCCTGCCCTCCCAGCAGCAGCATGGAGCACAATACCATGCTTCAGCTGCTGCTGTACTTCACCTTGGTGGCTATGGTGACATGGTGCTGCCTCCCAAGCCAGGCTCTGCTTGCTGGGCTGTGGAGACTGCTCCTGCCAGTAGCTGCTCTGGCCAGGCTGCATCCCTGAACCCTGTACCCCACGGTGGGCACAGAAATCTGGGGAGAGCACATGCTCCCCCACCACCCCAATGTATCACCTGTGTTCCCCCACCCCATGGTGTATTGCCTACGCCCACACCCCCTCCTCCTCACACACCCATCCCATTCCCCACAAACTGTGGGGCTGGGGCAGAGGGCAGGGGAAGCAGGTTAGGAGTGAGGGGTACCACTAGGGCTAGGGGGGCAGAGGACTGTGCATTGGGATTTTTAAACAGAGAAAACCAGGATTCCTGGTCCCCATGCAACTGCATTAGACTGTTTTCAGAGATCCACCAGGGAAATGAAGCTTGTACAAGACTTGCTAGAAATAGTACTGGCAGCTCCCAGGATGTGGGGTAATCTGCACCTGCCCCCCTGCATTTGATTTCACTGTGATCCCAAACACTGGAGATACTTTGGCTGCCTCTCCATCTCCCTCCCATTTAAACAAGAAGGAGCTGCTCTTGGGCATTTCCAGGGGGTTCTTGAGTAGACTTGGTTAAAAATATCATCTATTTTCTTTTTTTTTCAGCGCATAATTGGGTTTTCAACAACATTCAATTTTTAATGGGAAGTGTTGGCTTTCAGCAGAAAAACTAAATGACTGAAAATATTTTCCTGCAAACCAGAAAATTTCAGTTTTCATCTCAAATATTTTGATATTGAAGTATTCATTAAAAACTGAAATTTACTATGGAACTGTAGATGAAATTTAATTGAAATTTAGATAAAGATATGTTTTTGTTTTAGATTTGCTTGCAGGGAAAGAAGGAATTATTAAGCCAGTTCTGCCTTTGAATTTACTTCTTTCCAGGACCTGCCCAGATCTGACAACCTGGGTACACTGCAAAGTCCCCTTTCTCTAGTTGTGTCAGTAAGGAGTGATCAGAGGCTTCCTAGGTGTACATGAGGACAGCTGAACAATATGTAATTGTTGGTTGTGGCTGCACAAAGCAGTTCTGATATGCCCTATAGGAACAATGTTGTCTGCTAAAGTTCCAGAGCAGGTTCTTGTTACATATCACATGGGATCAAAGAAATAAATAAAATACAATATCCTTTCCCCTGGGAACCCTGGGACATACTGAGAGTAATTACTGTTTGACTGCCTGAGCAGCCCCTTCACAGTTCCCAGGAGGCAGCATGAAAGCAGCAGTTTACAGTGCATGCCTATATGCTCTCTCCCTGCTTGCTGCATTTATTGGTTTTGATGATTGTTTTGATAACTCATGTTTTTATGGCTTCTTCCTTCACTTACAGATTCATAGATGTTAGGGTCAGAAGGGGCTCCATTAGGTCATCGAGTCCAACCACCTACCTTGGGCAGGAAAGAGGTGCTTGTCCAGTCTCCTCTTGAACTACCCTGGGGTAAGGGAGAGCACCATCTCCCTTGGAAGCCCGTTCCAGATTCTGGCAACCCTTACTGCAAAGAAGGTCTTTCTAATGTCCAACCTAAATCTGCTTTCTGTCAATTTGTGGCCATTGTTCCTAGTTACTCCAGGGGGTGCCCTAGTAAATAGAGCATCTCATATTTCCTGCTGCCCTCCCCTGATGAATTTATAGGCAGCCGCAAGATCCCCTCTCAGCCTTCTCTTGCAAAGGCTGAAGGGATCTAGGTCTCTCAGTCTTTCATAGGGCCTTCCCTGCAGGCCTCTGACCATATGAGTGGCCTCCTCTGAACCTTATCAAGATTCTCTACATCCCTCTTGAAGTGCGGCGCCTGAAACTGGACAAAGTACTCCAGCTGCAGCCTTACCAGTGCTGCATGGAGGGGGAGCATCACCTCCTGGACCTGTTCGTCATGCATCTGCTAATGCATGATAAAGTGCAGTTAGCTTTGTTGATCACTTCATCACATTGATGACTCATGTTCATCTTGGAGTCAGCTCCAAGATCCCTTTCCGCTGCTGTGCTGCTGAGAAGGTCTTCCCCCAGCCTGTAAGTGTGTTGGCAGTTCTTTTTGCCCAGGTGCAGTACTTTGTACTTGTCTTTGTTGAACTGCATCCTATTTTGTTTTGCCCGTTTTTCCAACCTGTCCAGATTCGCCTGGATCTGTTCCCTACTCTCTGGTATGTTAACTTTGCCCCATAAATTGATATCATTTGCAAACTTGGACAGGATGTTCTCCACACCCTCATCCAAGTCACTGATGAAGACATTGAATAGCACTGGTCCAAGGACTGAGCATTGCAGGACTCTGCTGCCCACATCTTTCCAGGTAGATATCGACCCGTCCACCACCACGCTCTGGGTGAGACTCCTAAGCCAAATTGCCACCCACCTGATCATGTAATCATCTGCCTCACAGCCTGTCAGTTTATTTATGAGAACAAAATGAGATACCATATTGAAGGCCTTCTTAAAGTCTAGGTAGATGACATCTACCTCTACTCCTGCATCTAAGCATTTTGTGACCTGGTCATAAAAAAAACACAAGGTTAGACAGGCAGGATCTACCTGCAAAGAATCCGTGCTGATTTCCTTTCAGCATTATTTCCCCCACTAGGCTCTCACAAGTGTGATCCTTAATGATTTTTTCCATAGTTTTCCCAAGGATAGAGGTGAGATTAACTGGCCTATAGTTTCCCAGTTTCCCCCTCCTCCCCACTTCCTGTTTTGTTACTGATTTCATGCTAGAAGTGAAATGAAGGGGAACCTAACCTTAGTGCCTCAACCTTCCCATATAACAACTGAGTTCCAGGGAGTGACTGACTCAGTAGGTGGCAGAAGGCAGGAAAGGACAAGATAAACCCATCCATAACTAGGCATTATTCATTCTTAATCCATCCAAAGCACACAGGGAGCACGTCTATACATGCACTTTATTGCACAGTAGCCTATTCTACTGAGCATTAATGTCACGTCAAAAACAGTGCTAATATCCTAATGTGCAATAGAATTACTCTACTGCACATTAAGCATCACTAAAAAGGCTTTGCTAATGTGCCTTTATATAGTATGTTTTATGAGAGGTACTAAACAATGCACAGTAGCAAAGGCGCATTAATGAATTTGTAGCTGTATCCAGGGAAAGCAACAAGAGACCCAAACAGAAATTGAGCATATTTTACAAGATGCTTATATACGTCAGCTAACAAATGCAGGAAAGAAAGACCAATACATAGCTTTTGATTATAACAAAATCTTCCACATCTACCCACTACTGAACTTTATCTTTCCTTTTCCATCTGATCTTCCTCAAGCTGTGTCCCTATACCCACATTACCGACATCAGTAACAGAACTAACTGGGAAATGCCAGTGTACTTCCCTGAGTGAGTTTTTTAGCTGAGCTGCTACTGAGGCAACACAGAATTACACCCTCATTTGCTGTGACTTGTGTCTGGGACTGGCAAAAAGAGGGGGTGGGAGGGTGGGGCTGCCCCTATGGAAAATTTTAATCACTTACTAAAACACCCCCAAACTTGAAAATCACTTTTTGTCTCATAAAACTGCCAAAAAAACCCCCAAACCAAACCCTAAAAATGTGGAGCATTTTCGTTTTCGCATAAATTCAAAATGTGTAAGGAAACACTGACACTCTTTAAGCTGTCCCTTTTACCCTCCCAGTACTGGCACTGCAGGCTGTTGTGAGTACAATAGTGTATAAGGGCTTTCAACGCAATAAGAAAAGAATCTATGATGCACATATATGAAGCTATGAACATTATTATGCTTCTTTATGGACTCAGGTAGCAAAATAATAGCAAACGCAAAACCCCAAATACAGGCCCATGTCTCCATCCCAAGCAAAAGAAACATGTAAAAATTTTCTGGAATTAGGATAACTTGAATGGAGCCAAGGGTGGAAAACTGTCCTGGACAGAAGTGTCTGTGAGAGAGACAGTTCAGGTTTAGAAACTGGGCAAAGCACATAGAACCTGGCAGAGCAGTAAGCTTTGCTACATTGTGAATAAAGAATTGGAGCGTGCCCTTAGGAGAAGCCTGGAGAGAGTGCTTTTGGTTCAGGTGAAGCTGAAAGAATTCTGTGGCTATGAGCAGAAAAACTGTTTCTGCTATTTTGATTCCTCCTGTGTATAAGAAAGCAGGGCTTTGAATATGCTCTTAAATAAAAAGGATGTGTTTGAAGATATAGATTCCATCATCAGTTTCTCCTAAAAAGAATAACCTGCAAGCTCTTCAATTTTATCTTGCTATTTGGATCAAAATTGGTAACATTATCACGTCCAGTGTGTTTCAGATCTCATAACACATTTTGGTTTGGGTCTATGAAAGCTCACACGGAGTTTCAGCAGCTGCCTGTTACTATGCTGCAGAGACAATGCCAGGAACCAGCAGGCTCTTCATGAAGAGTTCAGAAAGAAGGAATGTTTAATAGGTTTCTTTAGAGCGTAAATACTTCTTCTCTGTATGACCATAGTCACAAACCAAGGACCTATATCCTTTTTGCTGTGGGAAACTCTTGTTAATCTTAAGTAGTACTTTAATTCATTTTGTGGAATTTAGCTCCTGATCTAAGTGGAAATCTCATCATACCCTTACCTACGGGATCACAGGGGCATCTCCATAATCAGGCTGCCTATGTCTTAACTTACTTTTATTTCCTTCCTTTCTTTTTTTTTGTGGCATGTGAAGGAATGGGTAGCTTAGAGCTTATCTGAAAGAAACAAGTGGTGCATGAAATGACTGAATGTATCTGATTCCACTTACTCCCCTTCAATTCAGAAATGAAAACCTGTTTTTTTATTTAACCCCAACTTGTATCTTCCCGTTCTTTCTGGAGAAACTCAGTATAATCCAGCCCTATCTTCAAGGGTGGTAGAAAGGTTATGCTGAAAAATGGGCATTACCTATAGAACTGCTGGTTTTTGCACAGCATAAGTTAAAAGACTAGATGGGAACTTCCTTTTTGGCATCTTGGGCTATGTCAGTATGGAAGTCTTCAGTATGACAGATGCTAGCACCACAGCACAGAAGACCTGTGTACGTCTTGCCTCTCTGTGCAGCTCTGCTACAGTGTCTGTCATATCAGACTGCAAAGTTCACTCTGGAAAGGTGCCAGATATTCCGTGGATAGGAGGGTGACTTTGGCTTCAGAAATGTGACTAAAGCTGAGGACCCTGAGCTGGTTTGAATGACTGCAAGCTGAGCCTTTAGAGACTTTACAGCTCACCTCATTAGTAGGGCCCCCTCTACACATGCAGGTAAAGGCACAATAGGATCTAATGCACGATTCACATGGGCGCATGGGTTGAAGTGTGGTTGTGGGATCACATATTAGATCCCATTGTGCCTTATTGCTTGTGCAAAGGGAGCTTGATCTTGGGCTACCCTGGTACCATCAAGAAGCAAGTTCCTGCAGATGGGAGCCCCCTCAGCTGAGGGCACTCCCAGCCACTGCGGCACCCCCACCACCCAAGGGCTGGGGGATTGCTGCTGTGGCGATCTCCCCCTCCTTCCTCCGGAGTTTCATATACCTTGGGGTGGAGAGATTGCCACATGGGTGATCCTGCTACAGGTGCAAATTAAAGCTCAACAGCAATCAGCTCTAAAGTTAGCACACATTTTCAAGGTCTAACTTTATAGCCGGCTGGAGCTTTATATTGTGTGGTAGGTACTTTGTACATGTAGCTGGTCTCAAGGCAATTGCACAATTAACCAGTTAATTGTATGATACCTGTAGTGTGTAGAGGGGAGGACAGAAAACAGTTAACAGGTCTAGCTGCAACAGTAATGAGATCAAATGAAACAGAACAATAGGCCTGTCAGAAACATCCTACAAGAAGGCCTTAAGATAAATAATGCAAATATGGTATAATGTAGCTTTAGTTTAATCACATTTAGTTTAATCACACGGTTGATGTAACTGCTGTTGCTGTACTATATAACAGATATATTTTTAAGTTTCTGAGGTAAGTTGTGTAAACAAAAGCGCCTTTATCAGAGATGCTCAAGAACTAAGCAACCGTCCAAAACAGTGAAGAAAGGAGACAAGAAATGCTCCCCTCCCAAACTATATAAATCATAGAATCATAGAAAAGTAGGCCTGGAGGGGACCTCTAGAGGTAATCTAGTGCTACCCGCTGCTGAAGGCAGGAACATCTCTATCTAAAGTATCGTATACAAGTTTTTGTGTAACCTGTTCTTAAAATTACACAAACAACTGCTGCACAATTACCAGGCACGCTGCCCAAAAACACCAAGAACACTTTAATCTGTTACAGGTAAAGCATGAGGGCAAGGACACTACAAAGACATGAAGGGGTTGTTAATATACAGTCAAGAGATCTGAGGAAGAGGACCATGCTCCCTGCAAAACTCCCCACAGTCTGTGCAATCTGACTGTGGGGAAATTTCTTCCTGGTCTCAAATGTGGCACTAGGGTTTCCCTGAAAGGCGGCACCTCTGGGATTTTTAGTACCAGCAGAAGCACTGGTACAACCCAGTCAAAATGCCAAGAAGACACAAGGCTTCTGAGGAATGTAACCCAACTTCTGCCCAGCACCTGTAGCATCCCATCCCCATGTGGCAAAACCAGAGGTATAGGAAAACCAAACTCTGTTCATTCTGCTCTAGAACCCACGGTCCAGAAACGTACCTCCACATGTCACATACCAGAACTAGAGAGCCTGTCATTTTCACAAGGACATAAATTCCAGCTAATTCACCTTTTAGCACCAAAGAGGAACTGGTTCAGTCCAGTTCCCAAAGTCTCAGTAAGACAAAGAAAAAAGGATTTCCAATCTGTGCGTCAACTTCCTCCTCCATCCTGAGTCTGCTCAGGGGGCATAGATGAAAATCTATATTGTGTTGTTGTGGGTAATAAAATGGACATATGGATAAAAGTTTATTCTCATGTTTTGGGGGCACAAACACTAGACGGCTAGGCTGCAGACCAGTTTCTTTTATAAGTATCCAACTTACCAGTACAGGTTTCCCTGCTTTATGCTATACGTGTGTTCCTGGAAAATGGCGCATAACTCAAATTCACATAAAGGGAACCCACTTTACAATGTAGCAAATAGGGATCCGTTCAAAGACCTTGACTGTACTGGCCCCCAGTACACACCACCCCATTTCTACCACTTTTACAAGACAAGACAGGTTTGGTACTCACCAACAGCAGACAGTATACACAAGCACAGGGAGGTGGTGAATGTTTAGGTGGTATGGAGGGGGTGGTGATGGACCAGGGAAAGGGGTAGGAGATAAACTAGTGAGATGCTTAGAAGCCATAATGGGGATGGCAATTATAGAAACACATCACGACAACTAGCGAGGAGCACAGATCCACACAGGAGACTATATTTTGGTGCACGTCACTCCCACAATGCACTGCACAAAGCAGCTGATTGTGGGCTTCCACCACACCGATTGCATAAAAGTGAATTTATGTCGCATATAACAACATTTTGGTATAAAAAGGCTCATCGCCTAAGAGTAAATTTGCACATACAGAACGTGCATAAAGCGAGGGAAACCAGTACACCTAAAATCTGGGTAGAAGCCAACTGCTGCAAGAGCAGAATTGTTATTCCTCTTGGGAGAGGCAGATTAAGGCAAGGTTTACATTACAGACTTCTGTTAGCAAAATGTAGGTGTGCCCCTATGCAGCTTCCCTGAAGTGGCAGAAGCCCGTTATTCTGTGAGCAGGGCAACATCAGCGCTCCACACAAAAGGAGCCTTCTGCTGTTACTTGGCAGACAACAGAAGATGCACATAAATTTGCCTGTGACTTCTGCTGTCTGTCACAGTCCCTTCAACAGCTGGTGCCTTTCCAAGGGCTTCTCCATGTTATCCTGGCACAGCTGAGGAAGTGGATCCTTACTATGGTCTGATAGAAGTCACCCAGCACTGCCAGAAGCTATGTTAATGTAGTCATGCTGTGGCAGGGGTGATGCTGCCTCAACAGACACAGGCCTCAGGTCAGCAGGATAGTAAGAATGATAATGGAATAATTTGCATTGATATTGTGCCTTTCATGTGGGGATATCAAAGCACTTACAAACATTTTGGAATTAATCTGGGGATTTTAGCTGAAGGCAAACAAGAAATACATCTTTCCATCCATTTTAGTCCCATCCTGCCTGCCTGCCTCCGCAGAGACCTTCATGAACAGCTGTTGTACTGGATATTTGTGAGCTCTGAGAATGGAATTACAGAGCCCATTATAATGGGCTGAGGGTCAGGATTGTGTCTCCTTTTCTGCAGTGCAAATTGTCCTGCCCTCCCCTTTCATCAATGGAGTTTTCTTGCTGATCACATTGACTGACACTAGTTATCAACACAGTTGTTTCCTGCTTTCTGCACAATCCCTGGGACCAGTGGTGTCATTGTTGACCAGTGTTTACACTTCGGCTTTTTAAATATTACTTCCACCCTGCCCCAAATTACCTAAAGACCCTGGTACCAGCAGGCACTTCTTGGTCCATCTGGCACAAGTCTTCTGCAGAGGCAAGAGACCTCAGGAACTCAGAGGATCTCTTGTGACGGGGGAGTTCACCTTCCCTAGTTAACCTCACTCCCTAGCTAACTCATCCTGGGGACTCATCGCCCTCCCACCATCAATCATGATGATCACCAACAGATTGACTCTTAAGGACTCCTTGTTTTTAGCTCCTGCTCCAAAGCCTTTTGATGTTTTATACTGAATGACTCTTATATGCCAAGTGTATAGCTTTCACTCTTGTAAATCTTAAGGAATGTAATTAATTGTAAGATATCATATTATGCTGGAATGCACTTTTTGAAAAGGTGACAGGACCTTGCTCAGTGAAGTAGCATCAATGCTAGTAGTGAGAGAGAGACTGGTCTACAAGTGACAGGGGATTTAAAAATAAGTACATCAGCAATAATTAGCATGCCCACTTCCTGTACCTGTGTTAGATGGATATGTGGTGAGATGTGTCACAGAAGAATTGTGAATTCAGTAGAGATGGAAAGAGTAGGTGAGTATCCCACAAGGCACAGTGAACTAGTGGTAGAGGGCTGGAGAATGCTGGAGACTGTATGTGTGTGGGCTTTATTTTTCTACAAGAAATGTCAGAGACCTTCATGACTACATTCTACCAAGCTATATTTTCATCACGACTAACAGAGGCACGTATCCTTTCCAGTTAACAATTCTGAGTCATGTCTTTCAGCAGTAGAACTATTACAATGAGGACTGCCACCAGGCTTGCCGTAACACACAGTGTGAATGGAATTCTATTTCTCTTTATGCATCTAAATGGCATCTTTCTAGCCAAATAAGTGGCATTTTTGGCACTCACATGCAGATAGCGATTCTACTTCCCCTGCAGTGTGAATATGTGAGTGCATACATGTAGTCTGCATGTACAATAACTGTGGTCTGGCTGGGCATGTACATGGCTATGTACTCATGCCCATTCTGGTCATCCAGCTCCATCCAAATCACAAAATGTAACCAGTGAAAAACCCCATGACTAACAAGTGTCAGTTTGCAGAAAAGGACCATCTCCATGTTTTAACTTTAATAGCTGAGGGGTTAGAGCACTCACCCAGGAAGCAGGAGACCAGGGTCCTATCCTTCCCTTTCTCAGAAGGGATTTGAGCCTATAGCTGTTTGAGCTTGACATACAGACCTTTAACCACCACTATTCCATCACTCTGGCCCTCCTTTTGAACCTAGCACCCTGGATGACTAAGAGGGAGATATGCTGCATCAAGAGGCAAAGAGAAGATTGAAGGTTGTGTGGCTTACTGAATTGGCTGCTGCTCTACAATAAACCAGGCCCAGAGGTTAATTGTAGGCCTCTGCTTCCCTTGGGGCAGAAGTTTCCCCTTTGTTTTACCCTCCACCCATTTTTTATCCAATGACTAGTAAACGCAAGGGGCAGTGGTTCTGCCTTGAAATCTGCATTAGAAAGGGAAGTGTATAATGCTTGATCTGTAGTGTGATGGTTAGGGTACTAGCTGGGAAAGTCTGGGAGGCAGTGGGCCTAGGTTGGGGGTGGGACTAGCTCAGGGAGGTTAGAGCTCCAGTCTTCTGCTTGTCTGGATCAGCTCCCTGATCACTCAGCTACTGGGAATAATTGGGGGGGCGGGTCCTCCCCCCTCTGCCCCCCACCCCATGTCATTTTTCCAGGACTTCTACTGAGGTATGCTTACCAGTAGCTAGAGGTATAACAATCAGTTTCTACACCTTGGCTGGCAGAAGTGGCTGGAGTAGTGGCAGTAGCAGCCACTATTCTGGCACCCCTTCAAAAATCAGCACTCAGGGATGGTGCTCTGGTTGCCCAACTCTAGTTATACTACCGCATATAGCTGCATACCTACCTGGCCAATTCATAGCCCACTGCACATGCTCTATCTACATACAGCCACCACATAAAACATGGGCTGAAAACAGCCAAGTAAATGACTAGAAAACTGCCATTTGAGCATGCAAGGGGAAACAGGACTGGGCCCCATGAACATATTGTCACAGGTTCCCCAGAGAAGCACTCACCCTGGAGCAGCTTTACACAGTCTGTGGAGTACCCTGGAACCCAGCTCAAGAGTAGCTCCTAGGGAGGGTCGGCCCCTGGCTCCTTGGATTCCAAGACTCTGACCACCTGGCTATCCATGGGTCCCTCAGAAAGCGAACTTATAGAGCTCCTTGAGAGGGCCTTTTTCTTTCCAAAGGGATGGAGTGCAACTGAAGTTGCATGCAGCAAAATAGGCAGTTTTTCTTAAACAAAAACAACATATGCTAGTCATCAGGAAGACACCAAGCAGAGTCTTTGGTCCCCAGCTGTTCAAGGCTCACATGTTCCTCTTATTCTGCTTATCTCTCTCTTCTCCCGTTGTTTCTAGGAGTTTCCTTTTTCACAACAGTGTCTGCAGAAGTGCCTCCTTAGCATGAGAAATGGCAGCAAGTCTTCAGGTGCTGAGGTCTAAATCCAGTGATGCTATGCAAATTGGGCGGTTCCCTTGATGGGCCATTCCCCACTAGTGGAGCATTCAGGCAGATCCTCACAGATCTTCTTCAAAATACAATTAACCAGTTATTTCCCATGTACAAGCTAGTCTGGAAAATGGAGGCATGCAAAATATTACAAACAACACCGCGGTCTGTGGGAGGATTGTTATATAGATGCCAGTGTTCTCATCAATGCTAACACCACCAGCATGGAAGTGTTGATTATTCAACATCAGCTGTGGTGGACAGGGCATTGTGTGCTCATGACTGCTGCTATATTATCAACTCAGCCAAGGATGAGGACACACAGGGGCCAGAGGAAACACTTCAAGAATACCCTTAAAGCAAACATTAAGAAGTGCGGCATTGATACTGCAAACTGGGAAAAACTAGAGGGAGAAAGGGCTACATAGTGACGTCTTGTGACAGAGGGTCCATCTTACTTTGAAGAAAACCATCTCACCCTGGAGGCAGAAAAATGACAGAAATGGAAAGAAAGGCAACAAGACCAAGACATCTGTGGTCCAAATCTCCCTTTAACTACCACCTGTGGTGTTTTCCAGAGAGTCTATGGCTCTGGGATTGGCCTTCTCAGCCATCAACAGACATTTACAACCCTTTACTTGACCCGATGGAGTGACCATCCTCGACCAGGAGGAATTGCCAACAATGACTACGATTAAACTGAGTTAGATGCCTTGGCTATGCATCTTGGATCATAATCACTTCTGAGTATCTGTGGTAGGCTGAGTTTAGATGAAGAGGGAGATATTGGGGGTGCATAATTTACAGGTCTTAGCAGAATGCAGGATGTTGCGTGGGGTGAAGTAGACTTGCCTTTAGTAACTTAGATGCCTCAAAACTGTGTAGGTGGCACTTAGATGGCTTAGTTGTGAGAGAAGTTCTAGCTTTAAGCTTTTATTTCAGCATATGTATACAAGCCCACACCTAAAACTGGGTACATAGGCAATAGGCAGTATTTATTTTTATAACAAATGCTAAGTACAAGTTGGCACAATGTCCATAACCATAGCCCACTCAATGCATCAAACAAAGATATTCCAGAATCACAACTGCTTCTGTTGTGTGCCTCAGCACATCCCACCTTCACTCCTGTTCAACCCAAACTTTATTATGATAGAGTAGAAGCTCTGCTGTAATTAGGGCTGAGACCCACTTACTATGGAAAAGTGTTCCAGATCCAGAAGATGACTCAGATAAGCTGGACATTTGCTGCAGAGATTAGAATAAATTATCCAAATTTGGGATCCTTTGAACAACAGGATCTAGAGATTTGAATTCCCATAATATCAGGTTTACAAAATCACTTTGGCCAAATCCATGTGGTCTTGGAAGTGCTAACGCAGTGACTAGAAATCAATTACCAGTTTAGAGAATGAAAGAAAATGAACCCCCACCTCAACAAAAAAAGCCTTCTGTTACCAAAATGCCTTAATGTAATTCAGACATACAAAGACCATTATACAGCAGAGTCCAGCATCAGAGAGTACTAGATAAATGTTTAACCTTTGGCACTCTGCCATAAGACAAAAATGACATCAATGCTTTTCTAAGATTCAGAAAAGAACAAGACATGAATGTGATATACATATACATCTAAGAGTCTCACAAAAGGGTGAGAGAAGCTTACAGGAGAATAGAAGGGATACACGTTCTTTGGCTTCAGGCTGTAAATGAAGCACTCATTGCATGGACTTAGAAATAACTGCCTCCTTAATTGTTCTTTCCTTAATTGTCCTTTTTGTACTTTCTTTTCCAGCCTCTGGCATGCTTCTCCTATTCCATGGTTATACTTTCCAGAACCAAAGCAGGTGGACCTCCTCCTTCCCCCACCCCAGGACACAATCTTGAACTCATAGAATTAAATCCTAGTTCACTTTCTGTGCCTAAATGCATGTACCCAGCAGTGTAACTGCAGGTTTTGGCACTCGCATGCAATTCAGGATTCTATTTTACCACATAATGAAATAGAATTACTCCCTGCACATACCTGTCGGGAGTACAGCCAGTCCTCAACTTACAACGCTTTGAGTTACAACGTTTCACACATTTATAAATTGACACCGTGTTTCAACTTTATGATATCAGTTTCGATTTTACAATGCTTGTTCCGATGCGATGCCACACCAGCGAACAAGTTCGCTGCATTGCTCATCTCTCTGGAGAACATCCTTCCAAACTTCCCTGGACACTTTCTTTAAGAAAGCAGACAGGACTCCAGAAAAACCTGCAGCCAAGACTCCTGAGAAGTCTCCAGCCAAGAACCTTTCAAAAAGTCCAACCAAGAGCCTTTCAAAAAGTCCAGCAAAGTCACCTCAAAGAAGTCCTCCCAAATCAATATGGTTGCTATTTACAATATAAATACATTAATGTAGCTATATTACTCATCTATAATTGATTGAGTACAAAATTCTGGGGGATTTCTGGTGAAAATAGGGTATCGGGCCTTGGTCCAGGAACAAATCCCCCATTTGTCTCCTTTATCACTTTCTAAAACAAGGGGCATCTCACCTAGTGCCTGAAAAGGGGTTTCCTTCAGGGGCTCCTGGCCAGAGGCCTGAGTGAGGGATCTACTTTTAGGCTCCTTTTCTTTCAGAGAGTTCAGTAGGAGATCTATTTGGAAACATCTCAGGTAATGTCCAAGCATCAGTCTCTTCTTGGAATGGCTGAGGACTCACAGGACTAGTGGTCATCACTTTCCTCTGGATAAGGGCTGGGAGGGGTTCTTCAGCTCGCCCTTGCTCGTGCTCTTAAAGGGATTCCTGAGCTGCTCCATCCCATTGGTTACCAGGGGTGCCATTCTATTAGCTGGTGGAGCCATGAAGGTGACTTACGAAGCTACATCAGCATTTCCCAGACTCAGAAAATAACATCTATCTGGCAATTAAGAGGAACAACTTCAGGATCTACTAAAGTGTCTTGTACGAGAGCGATACAGAGGACAGTAATAAGGATCTACCTCCTTCCTCTAACCCTATTTGGAAATATGGACAGGTCCCTAGACCCATTCAACAGTGGCAACCACTTTCCCTAGCCTTAAACCTGAGATAGGGACTCTTCTTCGGCTCTCCCTGTCAATGGGAGCCCTCTAGCAATGGGAGGGACCTGCTTCCAGATGTGCTTCCAGCCCCACCCAGGAATCAGGAGTTGCCAATGCCCTCACCCTAAATCCCCATCAGGCAACAGGGACCTGTCACACTTCTAATCCCAATCTTCCATGATCCAGCAACAGGGACACACCCATCATGCACCTGACACTGGGAAACTGTCCACCTCATTTGTCTTCCCTGGGCAGAGAGACAACTTTTAAGAAAAGAGGAATCTTAAAGCATGTCTCCTGTGAATGCCCTGCTCAGGCTTAAGAGGGGCGAACAGCTGCTGGCAATGAACCTGATTAGTGAGAGGGAATCTTGCACCACACGTACCATGAAGTGCCTACTGGTACCAGGGTCTTTAGGGAATTTGGGGCAGAGTGGAAGGAACATTTAAAAAGCCAAAGTTTAAACACTGGTCAGCAGTGACAGCACTGGTCCCAGGGACTGTGCAGAAAGCAAGGAACAACTGTGCTGATAACTACTGTCAGTCAGTGATCAGCAGGGAAACTTCAATTTGCACTGAGGAAAAAGAGACACAGGCTTGACCCTCAGCTCAGTATAATGGTCTCTATAATTGCATACTCCAAGCTCACAAATATCCAGTGCAACTGTTAATTCAGGAGGGCAGGTTAGGACTGAAATCAAAGGAAAGATATTTTTCTTGTTTGCCTTCAGCTAAAATCCCCAGATTAATTCCAAAATGTTTGTAAAGTGCTTTGATATCCCCACATGAAAGGCACAATATCAATGCAAATTATTCCATTATTATTATTACTATCCTGCTGGCCTGAGGCCTGTGTCTGTTGAGGCAGCGTCACCCCTGCCACAGCATGACTACATTAACATAGCTTCTGGCAGTGCTGGGTGACTTCTATCAGACCATAGTAAGGATCCACTTCCTCAGCTGTGCCAGGATAAAATAGATAAGCCCTTGGAAAGGCACCAGCAGTTAAAGGGACTGTGACAGAGCAGAAGTCATGGGCAAATTTATGTGCATCTTCTGTTGGCTGTTGAGTAACAGCAGAAGTCTCCTTTTGGTTGGAGAGCTGACGTTGCCCTGCTCACAGAATAACAGGCTTCTGCTGCATTAGGGTATCTGTGTAAGGACATGCTTAGTTTTTCTGGCAAAACTTCACAATGTAGACCTTGATTTATTCCACTTCTGCCAAGCAGCTGGCTGGAACCCGAATTCCAGATGTACTGGTGCGCCGGCTACTGAAAAAGAGAGACTAGAAACTGGTCTACAGCCTCACCTAGTATTGTTTATGCCCCCCAAAAACCAAGAATAAGCATTTATCCTCATATCCACCTGGATATGAATAGCACTTCAGTACAGATTTTTACTTATAGTGTGGGGAGACTCAGGAGGGAAGAAGAGGAAGGGGATTATTCCCAGAGTGATAACAGATCTTGTTGAAACCATGGAGTTCTCCATTTCCCGCTCCAGAGCATACCTCATAGGAATGCATGATCTAAGGTGCTCCGATTGGTAAATTAAAATGTCTTAATCTTACTGTCAGGTATCCAGGTTGTAGCCATATTGGTGTAGAGGCAGAGAGACTCAGGACTTGTGGTAGAGGTGATCTCTTTTATTAGACCAACTAGATTGTTGCAAAAAAAATTCTTTAATTGCAAGCTTTCAGGCACAAGCACCCTTCTTCAGGCATAGGAGAAAAGATTGTAAAAGTTATCTCAGGTAGAAACAAACAGCTTCAAGGTAAACAGAATATTCCAACTTTTCTCTGAGCCTAGCCTGCATAAAATGAACTGTGCCAAACAGGAGATTTCACCACAACTTTAACTCTCCTATGAAATATGAACTTTCGTTTGTACTTGAGAGAACTTTTACAATCTTTTCTCCTATGCCTGAAGAAGGGTGCTTGTGCCTGAAAGCTTGCAATTAAAGAAGTTGTGTTTTTTTGTTTTTTGGGTTTTTTTGCAAAAATCTAGCTGGTTTTATGAAAGGTATCACCTCTACCATGAATTCCAATTCCTTTAGTCTTACTGAGACTTTAGAAACTGGACTAAACTCGTTATTCTATGGTGCCAGAAAGTAGGAATTATCTGGAATGTGTCTGTAACAGGAACAGGCCCCAGGGGCAGCCATGGCTCCTGCCTCAGCTCCAGCTCCCCTTATCCTCACCTGCCATGTCATGATGGATTTATGGTGTTAAGGGTGGCTGCTCCAGGGGCCCAGAGTGAGCCCTCATTCATTTTAGCCAGCTGGTACTTCTTATGCCCAACTTACCCCAGTCTTGCTTCTCAGGCATTAAGTTGTGGCCCTGTGGCCCTTTCAGGGCCGTAGGGTACTCATTGCCTTGTGACTATAATCATGGTCTCCACCCTGCTCAGGAGCCATGCCTATGCCTCACAAATGTTACTCCACATTCATTTGAAGTGGACCCCCAGTTCCAACACAGATTGTAGCCCTCAGACTGTAAACTTATGTCCAGGCTTCAGCTTCTGGCTGTACCCCTCAACTCAGATCCAGTGCTCCAGGCCCCTGACCCTGGCACTGTCCTGCACTCTTATGCTCCCAACCAGCCCTTATCCCTTTGGGTCCTTGACCCCAGGCAAGCTGCTTTTGCTCCCCATGGTCTCAGCCCTCCCTGCCTCGGCTTAGCTCACTTCAGCCCTTAACAGTCTGGGTTCCTGACCCCAAGCTATGCTGCCTGTCACTGAGTGCCACACCAGGCACCCCTCTGTGGCCTCCACACCTGTATTCACAACTCAGTCCTCTAGTATTGAACTTAAATGCCACATAAATGTAAGCAAGCTGGTTTACAAACTAAAAGTCTTCCCTTCTCTGGGTCAATATCCCTGCAAGTCATACCACCCTTGGAGCCCTCTCATCCCAACTCCTTTGGGTACTGAAGCTTTTTTTGCCTGGGGAGCTCCTCTCCGTATAGCATGCAGGGCCAGATTAACTGCTTGGCCTCAGGCATTGGGTTTATGTGCCTAGAAGCCCTGCCCTTTCCTGTCATGTGGTTCCTTCACCATACACAGGTATGGGGTGTATGGTTGGGCTTGAAGGCCAGCCTTCCCTCCTTTGCTGCAGCAGCCAGCTGCTATCCCTTCTTAAAGTGACAAGGGCCTTGACCCCGTTATAGTATCCTTGTGAAAATTGTATTTATTTATTTTTTTGGTGGGGAGAGGATTTTTTTTTGTCTCCTTTCTTCACTGTTCTGGAGTACTGCTAACTGGTTTTATTTTCCTCATATTGTACAGTCCTTTCCGATAAAGATGCTTCCAGTTTCATAATTTATCCAGGAACCATAACAAAAATACATCTTTTACATAGCACAACAGCTGATACCATTGTTTAAATCAATCACTACTACCATTCTCAAACTAAAAACCACATTATAACATGCCTGTATTATTTATCTTAAGGTCTTCTTGTAGAATGTTTGCTGTCAGGCATTTTGCTCTATTTCATTTAATCTCATTAGTGTTCCAGATGGACATGTTAACTGTTTATGGTACTTTGCTGATGAGGTGAGTTGTGAAGTCTATAAAGTTTTACTTTGTGGCCACTTAAATAGGCTCTAGGGCCTTTTACTTTAGACACATTTGTCCAGCCAAGGAAACCCTCTTCCACTCTCACAAAATGGGGAAGGTAGGCAACAGAACAGAAGATACATAAGGACACTCTCATGCCTTCAGCTGGCTGCTCCAGCTAAAGGAACATCTGGTGCATTTCTGGAATGAACTTCATGGTCTGGCAGCACAGGTGGTGGTGTAGAGATGGACAGAGATGCTACAAGTGCCTAGTCTCCATCTCTTCTCCTTCTAGCTGGAACTGCTAGCTGAGCTGCTCACACAGTCTTTCCAGGTGCATCCCTTCCTACAGCATGAGTTCTACCTTCTTGCAAAGGTACACCACTCACTTAACTAGCCCCTGCCATGGGAAACCTTAATCCATCCCCCTCTATGCCCTTCAGCACCTTATTTTAATACCAGAAACAGGTGATGGAGGTGAGCAAAGAGACACAGAAATTGTACAGCAGGAGGTATCAAAGCCCACATTCTGGGTGGTGGGAAAGGGAGGCAAGACTCCTGGGTTCTCTCCTGAGAAATGGGAGAGAGTGTGATATGACAGAGATGACGCACTGTGAATTCAGGTGAGTGCTCACCAGTGGCGACCCATAGAGGATGCACGGGAGTGTATGTGTGCCCCTTGAGAGAGCTGGTGCACCCCCTGAGAGCCAGCATTCCCTGCTTAGGCAATGGACAAGGAGGGCAGGAGAGAGCACTAGTGCCACCCTGAGAGTGCTGGCCAGAGAGTGGGGGTGCCAGGAGAAGTGATTCCTATGGTCACCCCTGCAGTTGATTGTGCCAACCAGGGGAAGCAGGGGTTCTAGGTCAGTATGATGCTTCAGGGTCAGCATGATAAGCTTTGGGGAACCCCCTCAACCTTGTTGGTGTGATTGGCCATGGTGGGCCCTCCTGCTCTGGTTGCTGACTGGCTGGTGAGGGGGCAAGTGCCTCCCCTGACTCAGGAGGCACCAGTCACCCATGGTGCTGCTCACATTCCAAAAATGAGTTAACAATCTCTGGTTCCTCCCTGTTCCTGCAAACTCTAGCACCTCTTTCTCTACAGCAGATTGAGGTCCTTGCTAGAAATGGAATTGGAAAAAAAAGAGTTCCTTTGTTTGGTCCTGCATGCCACTTTTACTACAGACACTGGCAGAAGCAAAAAATTCCTGCACATCATTGTGTCTCCCTCCCTGATACTCTGGAACCTCAAAGCAAGCCATACCTCTTTACAGAAGCTGCCCCACCCCTTCCACAGGAGAGAGTGAAACTCATAGGTTTATAGATGTAGAGTTGGAGAGGACCTGAGCAGATCATCAAGTCTGACCCTCTGCCCTGGACAGGAATGAATCCTGGGAGACAGCACCATTTCCCTTGGAAGCTGGTTCCAGATACTGGCTGCCCTGACTGTGAAGTAGTGCTTCCTAATGTTTAGCCTGAGGCTACTCTCCATCAACTTGTGGCTGTTATTCCTTGTTACTCTAGGAGGTGCTCGGGGGAACAGGGTCTCACCCATTCCCCTGTGGTCCCCCCTGTAAGTTTCTAGATGGCCACTAGATCCCCTCTCAGTCTTCTCCTGTGAAGGCTGAACAGGTTCAGGTCCTGTAGCTCCTCCTCATAGGGCCTGCACTGCTGTCCCATGATTATGCAAGTGGCCCTCCTCTGGACCCTCTCCATGTTGTCCACATCCCTCCTGAAGTGCAGCGCCCAGAACTGGATGCTGGATGCAGTACTCCAACTGTGGCCTGTGTACTCCAACAGTGTCACATACAGGGGGAGGATCACCTCCTTGGACCTGCTTGTGATGTATGATAAGGTGCATGATAAGCTATGATTAGCCTTGCTGACTGCGTCCTCACGTTGGTGGCCCATGTTCATTTTAGAATCGATAGTGACTCCAAGATCTCTTTCTGCCACTGTGCTTTCAAGAAGGGAGTTCTCCACCCTATCGGTATGCTGCTGGTTCTTTCTGCCCAAGTGTAGTACCCTGCACTTGTCAGTATTGAATCCCATCCTATTCACATTTACCCACCCCTGTAACCTGTTCAGGTCCAGTTGTATCCTGTCCCACCCTTCTAGCATGCCCACCTCACCCCAAATCTTGGTGTTGTCAGTGAATTTGAACAGGGTGCTTTTCATCACCTCATCCAAAGAAATTGAACAGTACGGGCTCAAGGACCGAGCTCTGGGGGACTTCACCACCCACCTTCCTCCAGGTCCAATATGACCCATCCACTACCACCCTCTGGGTGCGGCCCCCTAGCCATTTTGTGACCCATCTGACTGTGTATGCATCAATGCCACAGTCACCTAGCTTTTTAATGAGAATGGGGTGGGAGACAGTGTCAAAGGCCTTCCTGAAGTCCAGAAAGACTACATCCACTGCGACACCTGTGTCCATTGATTTTGTGACCTGCTTGTAGAAGGCTATCAGGTTGGTCTGACAGGACCTGCCCTTAATGAACCCATGCTGGTTGCCCTTGAGTATCCTCCCTGCTGCTGGTCCCCCATAGATGTGCTCCTGGATAATCTTCTCAAAGAGCTTCCCTAGGACCAGAGTAAGACTAACAGGCCTATAATTGCCTGGGTCCTCCCTCCTCCCTTTTTTGAAAATGGGGACCACATTGGCCTTATTCCAGTCTTCTGGCACCTGGCCAGAGCACCATGAGTGCTTGTAAAGCTGTGCCAGGGGCCCCGCGATAACGCCTGCCAATTCCCTCAGCACTCTGGGATGGAGAGTGTCTGGACCTGATTATTTGAACATGTTCAGCCCCTCCAGAAGTTCCTTTAACTTGGTCCTCCCTGACGCTAGGACTGGCAGAGTCACTCCTGAGTCCATCCTGAATCCCAGTTGGGGAGATGTCCCGGTCCCTGCTCAGAAGAATGGAGGCAAAGAATTTGTTAAAAAGGTCTGCTTTTTCATTTGGTTCAATCACCAGATTGCCAAGTGATCCTGCAGAGTCCCCATGTTGCCTGGTGCCTTCTTTTTACTTCTCATGTATTTAAAACTGAACTTTCTGTTGTCCTTAATCCTTGTTGCTAGCCCTATTTCCATGTCTGCCTTAGCCATGCTAACAGCCTCGCTACAACCTCACGCTATGGAGGTATAATTCTCTGTGGTGATAACCTCCCCTCCCTTCCACTGGATGCACGCTTCCTTTTTGGCTGTCAGATGTTCCTGAGTGCCTTTGGCCCAGGCAGCTGCAGTAGCACTGGGAGCAGCCCCACCAGTAAGCTGTGCGCACCAGTAAGCTGGCACACCAGCCAGTGGATATGGGCAGAAGTACAGTGGTGGCTGCTCTGGCAGAGCTTGGATCCCATGTAGAGTGCTGCAGGGGCAGCCTCAGACCATATTGCCTGGGTGAGCTCTGCTGCTAGCACCCCTGCCTCTGCCTACCCACCCTCCTCACCCTTGGCTGGTTCGTTCCCAGGACCTAGCGCTCAGGCTGCCCCCCTCCCCATCCCACCCCACACCCAATGTCTCCTCCATGCACCCCACCCCCACCACAGGGCAGGAACATGCAGGAAGTGGATCTTTCCAGGCCATGACTGCATGCCTTGGCTTCATGTTGTTACTTCCCTGCCCTGTTACTGGCCTCACCTACCTGTCCAACTCCCAAACACCATTCCCTGCCTGCCAGCAGTCCTATCCCACATAGGGAGTTTTGGAAAGCAGCACCTTCAGGTAAGTTGAAGGGAGGGAGGGATTGAGGCCCTCAAAGTGAGGGATGGAGAGAGGGAAGGAGTTGGGCAGGGCTGTGGCTGCTGCCCAGCCTGAGCAATGCTTGGGGTGCAGGTAGGGAGCAGGATGGAGCCACAGAAGGCTGTGAGGGGGAGGGGGGACTGGCTCTCTACCACTATGTGAACTCTGGTGGGGAGGGGCATGAGGCCCCCAGATTTGCGTGTAGGGTGGGTGTGGCCTGCCCTCCTCCAGGACTTTCAAAGCCCAATAGATGGGACTCGGCATGGCAGGGAAGAATGGGGCCAGGTGGAGAATCTCAGTGCCACTGCCATGAGCCCTGTGTCACCATGGCAAGGAGCCCCCTACCTGCCTGGCAGCAGCAGGAGACACAACTCCATTCCATCACCCCTGCTGCTACCAGGCGGGTAGGGGGCACCTCACCATGGCGGCACTTGGCTAGTGGCAGTGGAACTGAGCTTCCCCACCCAGCCCTGCACTGCCCTGCCATGCTAGGTCCCACCCACTGGGCCACAGAGATCCTGGGGGAGGGCAGTAGGGCAGGGAGCCTGAGCCAATACTGGGCAAACTGCACCTGCCTCCCACAACACATGGGCTCTGCTTCAGCCATGCCACCCATTTTCTGGGTCTGTAACACACAGACATCCACCAGCCATCAGGTGCTCTGAATGCTGAAACACTTCAAACTACTGCAGCAGCATGCAGCTGCAGTTCTCCAGCCAGGGTCTGCTAAAGAGGGTTTCAGGGACCTGCTGCTCCACTGTCCCATCTCCCTTTCCTTCTCCTTACTAATGGGGGAGGGTAACAGGCTCAACATTCTATTCCAGCACCTTATGCCCCTTGGGTCACATCCACCTGATGCAGTCCTTGGTCCCCCTCTTTCCCTGCCACACCTTTGAAGTTATTGTCAATATACTGGTGTGGTGGTCCCTAGAGACTAGGAGTAGCTTCTGTGGTGTTCCCCATTTTTTGGCACCATACCTTGGCTTCTCTATTCAAACTCAGTTCCAGGGTCTCCATATTTCCCTAGAGGTTCTTCTCCTTTAAGGCAGTCCCCTGCCCCAGGCCTCAAAACACTCTAGAGCCTTGAGTTATCCTATATAGGGCAGGTTTGTTAAATGCCCCAAGCCCATTTCCCTTCTGGTCATCTGCCCCAGTTATTTGGCCTAGGTGCTCATCAGTAGTCTCCTCTTCTTTAGTCAGTGGCTCAGTTTATATGGGTGGTTCACACTTGCTACTCCTTGCCATTAGGCTTTCTGCCATCTGCCCAGCTATGTTCCCCCTTCCTAGCAACAAAGTAGAGAGGAGGGAAAAGCAAAGACCTTTACAGTGGTGAGGTAAGCAGTGGTCTGTGGGGAGGGGGACAATCTAGGTGGCTTCTGTCATTAGTATTCTGATACTCCAGTCCCAGATTCCCAAACATCTCCTTCCACTTTCTTGGCAAACTATAGAGGTAGAGTGGATTGAGGGTGCAGAACCTGATTGCAACAGTGGTGGGAGCCCCTGAGGTGGCAAGGGTCTGGGGACCCAATATTTGAAACACTTTAATTGTTACTTCTGTCCATACCCTAAGAGATTAGCTCTGTTGAAGGGGTGCTTGCAGCTGTGAAAATGCTGTCAAAGGGAAGCAGAGACAGAGGTAATGCTATGCACCTTGCAATCAACTCTCAAGAACAATTTCAAACTAAAAGCTTGAGTCCACTGACATGTGGAGCCTCAGTGCCACCTGTAAACATAAGAGAGTTTAAAGGCAGAGTTTAAAACAGCATTTTCTACTTTAGTTCACTCAGACATGGCATTAATCAATCACTATATCCTTCTCAAGAAGGTGATAAACCTGGCAATGAAACTTGGGCATATGATCTTAAACCCAAGGATGATTGACTGAGCAGATAGAAAGAAAGATGCAGCATTGTGCTGAAAAAGTAGGATGTTGATGTACTCCTGGTAGAAAAATGGGTTTCAGATTTCAGGTGAAGTACTGTAAGAGTATTCCGCTGTCAATATTTTAAAAACAGATTAAATGACCTTTTCCTTTAAGCAATGTGTAGCAGACTGGCTGACCAAAGAATTGCAGCAGACTGCACACATTTAGCTGTAGCTCTTTGGAGGCTTGCAAAGGCTACAGGCCAGCTGTAGGTAGTAGGCATTGATGGCAGGCTGCCTAGGAGGACTGGGCCAACTGGAAAAAAGGGTAATTAACTGGTCACAGAAAGTTAAAAACCTAGAGAAGAAACTAGGGGGAAAAGAGACACTGAGGAGACAGGAACCAGGCTAATGGCAGCAGAACTGAGCCAATTTACTCCTTAGGGTCTGGAAAGAGACACAGACTGTGAGGTTGGAAGTAGCTGCACCACAACAGGATCAGAGCTGTATCAGAGTTGTGGAGTCAGACTGAGAAGGAAGACTGCAGAGAGGAGGGAGCAGCTCTGAGCCACACGCAACTTTTCAGGTCTAGAGGAGACTCAGGGTTGTGAGTGCAACCTGCATGGACTATGCTAAGCTGGTTACTGATTTAGGTAGGTGATGGCTCCTGAGAGGCAAGTGTGCCTAGGAAATAAAGAAATGTGGACGGTTTAAAGCCTTTTGAGCTATGCAAAACCCTAAACCTGCTACACAATGCTTTATCAGAACTTAGTTTCAAACATTCACTTGTTTATGCTAGAAAAAAGCAGAAAGTCCATGTTGCAGTGTTCCTGACTTACAATGTCAAGCAATGAATAAAAAGCAAAACTCCACTATGCTGCTGTGAGGTCTTGATTCTGCCAGGTAGCTATGGATCAAATAATAGGGAATGGATAATAAGCAAGAGGTTTTTTTGTTTTGTTTTGTTTTGTTTTTTAAGTATTCACAAGTGGATGGAACCAAGAAGTTACAAAAATAGTGGGAAACTTGTTTTTCTACTCAATTATTCTACTGTGCCTTCTGGACACTGAGAAAAGTCAGTGCGACTCCTCCCTTTAGGAAAAACTATTCATCCCAGAGATGGCAGCCGTCCCAGAGATGGCAGCTCTATGTGGAGGGTTTGGGTAAGGTCAGTTTGACAATCTGCAAAGCCAAAGGCAGATAGCTTACCCAATCTGGGGATAAAAGTAGTTTAAATAGGACAGTTCAAAGAAAAGGCTGGAGTGGGGGGGCTTTCTGGCACTGTGTGCACCCCTGGGGAGGTAAGGGAGGGCATGTGCCTTCCCCCCCAATCTGTGTGCAGGGTGACCGCAGGCAGCCACTGCATATGGGGGGCTCTGCACCCCACTGCCTTTGTCCCAAGAGCCACACAACGCCATGTGCCTGCGACCACCATGGTGTCATGCTGCTCCTGGGGCAACAGCAGGGTGCAGAGCCCTAATGTGCAGGTGGCAGCTCGTCCTTGTCCCACGCACAGACTGGGGGGGCACGTGCCCCTCCTTGCCTTCCTCAAATTGCACGCAGTGGTAGGAGCGACCCCATGCCCCTGGATGAGGCTCCTAGACTCCAACCCTCCCACGACCCACCCTGCCCCTGCCTCTGCCCCATTCCCTCCCTCACTGTGGGGGCCTCAATCTGCCCCTCCCCCACAAAGCCCCTTCCCCTTCACAGAGTAGACTGAAACTTGCCTGGCTGCCATGCTGGGCAGTAATACATATGCCAGGGCTGCAATCCTGGCTCCGTGTCTGAGTGTTGTGCCAATCTCCACACCACTGTAGCAGCCCACCACTGCACCAGCTGGTCTGCCCTGCAGCCCTACCAACTGCCCTGCATTTGGGGGGCTAAACCCCATTAGTCCTGGCTTCCTGCCACCTCTGCTTAAGAGATAACTTAGAAATAAAGAGAGTAGAGGTAAAACAGCACACTGAACATGTTTTAGGTCAAAGCGTACTGCCACCATTTTCTCAGCGCTGATGCCCTCTGCACCACTGATGCACATGATGCACAAGGCTGCCAGCGTGCATCAAGTTATGTACTTGAGCAGACCCACTTGAGCCTGCTCTGATGCATGCCCTTAGTGTCTGTTTTATTTCTAATTTCTTTATCTCTTAAGTTAGCTCTTAAGTTTTGGCAACTAAAGAAAGCAGCATAAGCAGCTGTGAATATACCAGGTATCCATGTGCTGTAGAACCAGACAGTCCTTGTGGAAGGTGTTTGGCTCAAGCTTATTTCAGTTATGCTTTATTACAAAGCTCATTTGTGCAAAAAGAATATAGTAAGACTCAGTTACCTCAGCTTCCTTGATTTGAATTCCTCTCTTCTGAACATAGATCCCCACTCTGTGAGGGAGGAGAGATGTCTCTATCTCTCTGAGTCTCCCGTTTGTTCAAATTACATTCTGTGTCCATACCTTTCCTATTTGGTCATTCAGGATTTCAGTGAGGTACAAATGACAGGGCTCTCTGTTCTGTACGGCTAGGTGATTAAGAAGACTCATTCCTAAAAACCCTCTAGGCTTGTCTTCATTGCCTGCCCTATTGTCTCCTTTTTGGACTCTTCCAAGGCTCAGATCCTCAAACAGTCTTTTACTTCTGTATAGCTTCTGCAGGTAATACTCTTTTCCCCTCCCCAGTTGTTCCTTCAGCTCTCCTTCAGCTTCCTACAGAGGGCTACCTATAAGTACTCTTTACTACACTGGTATAGATCCTTTTCATATCATGATCCTGCATTGATCATTACAGCACTGAACCTGCATTTGTAGTCTGTCTGCAGTTCCTTCACTCAGCTTAAGTCTCTGCTTGAAGTAAGTAAAAGCTTCTACTACTGCCAATTTGATGCAACACAAATCTAACTGTACTTACAGTCCACAGGGAGAAACAAATTTTAAAATCTTTATTTTTTTTACTTTGTAAAACCTTATTAAATGTATGTCATGTCTCCCATTTTACACAACTCTTATTGTAATGGAATTCTAAAATATTTGCATTCAACTACTGAGACAGTTGAAAATAAAATGTATTTAGGTATTATGTAAACCTTCTTCCGGGCATTGGATGGCAGTGACAAGGGCAGGGTTCAGATTTAGGGGTTAAACAACAACTTCCTAAATCTGGCTTGAGTTCTCACACACAACCTTGGGAAAATAAGATAACTGGGTTTTCATAGAATCATAGAACATGAGGGTTGAAAGGGACCTCTGAAGGTCATCTAGTCCACCTCCCTGCTCAAAGCAGGACCATCCCCAACTAGATCATCCCGGCTAATGCTTTGTCTAGCCCATTCCTGAAAACCTCCAAGGATGGAGCTTCCACCACCCCTCTGGGTAACCTGTTCCAGCACCTCACTGCCTTCTTACTGAGACAGTTTTTCCTAATATCTAACCTAAACTGCCCTTGTTACTTAACTTGACAACATTGCTCCTGGTTCTGTCATCTTCCATCACTGAGAACAGTCCAGGTCCATCCTTTTTCAAACCCCTCTTCAGGTAGTTGAAGGCTGCTATTAAATCTCCTCTCATTCTCCTCTTCTCTAGACTAAATGAGCCCAGTTTTTCCCTCAGCCTCTCATAAGTCATGTGCCCCAGCCCCCAAACCATTTTTGTTTCCCTCCACTGGACTCTCTCCAATTTGTCCACATCCTTTATGTAGTGGAGGCACCAAAACTAAACAGAGTACCCCAGATGTGGCCTTACCAGTGCTGAATAGAGGGAAATAATCACTTCCCTTGACCTGCTGGCAACACACCTACCAAGTATGCCAGTAGCCTTCTTGGAAACAATGGCATACTATTGACTTATATTCAGGTTACTGTTCACTGTAACCCCCAGGTCCATTTCTGCAGAGCTGCTGCCCAGCCAGTCAGCCACCAGGCTGTACTGGTGCATGGGACTGTTCCATCCTAAGTGCAGGACTTTCATAGTTTCATAGTTTCTAGGGTCAGAAGGGACCTGAGTAGATCATCTAGTCTGACCCTCTGCCATGGCAGGAAATAATACTGGGGTCAAACAACCCCAGCAAGATGTTCATCCAACCTCCTCTTAAAACCCCCCAGGGTAGGAGCCAGGACCACCTCTCTTGGAAGTTGGTTCCAGATCCTAGCCGCCCTGACCGTGAAGTAGTGCTTCCTGATATCTAGCCTAAACCTGCCCTCTGCCAGCTTGTGACCGTTATTCCTGGTCACTCCTGGCGGTGCTCAGGGGAACAGGGACTCCCCCAATGCCCGCTTATCCCCCCTGACTAGTTTATAACAGGCCACTAGCTCCCCCCTCAGCCTTCTCTTTTGGAGGCTGAACAGGTTCAGGCCCTGTAGCCTCTCCTCATAGGACCTGCCCTGCTGTCCCCTGATCATGCGAGTGGCCCTCCTCTGGACCCTCTTGATGCTGTCCACATCCCTCTTGAAGTGCAGAGCCCAGAACTGGAAACAGTACTCCAGTTGCGGCCTGACCAGTGCCGCATAGAGGGGGAGGATCACCTCTTTGGACCTGCTCGAGATGCATCTGTGGATGGATGACAAGGTGCGGTTGGCCTTCCTGACTGCCTCCCCACACTGCCGGCCCATGTTCATCTTGGAGTCAAT
>NW_017728921.1:21892417-21905372 GCF_001723895.1 Crocodylus porosus | reverse complement strand
AGCTTGCCTAGGATCAAGGTAAGACTGACTGGCATATAGTTTCCTGGGTCCTTCTTCCTCCCCTTTTTGAAGATTGGAACCACGTTGGCCCTCTTCCACTCCTCTGGGACCACACCAGAGCACCACGAGTGCTCATAGAGCTGTGCCAGGGGTCCTGCAATGACCTTGGACAATTCCTTTAGGATTTTAGGGTGGAAAACGTCTGGGCCGGCTGACTTAAATATGTCCAGCCCCTCCAGAAGCTCCCTAACTAGTTCCACGCTAACCTTTGGCCCAGGTGTGCCTCCCCTGGGGCCCAAGGGGGGCCCAGCAGAGAGGCGGCTGTTCTGATCCCTACTTAGGAAGACAGAGGCAAAGAAATCGTTAAACATGTTAGCTTTGTCGTCTGGTGTGACGACCAAATTTCCCAACGCATCCTGCAAGGGCCCCACATTACCCGGGACCTTCTTTTTGCCCCCTATGTATTTAAAAAAGGACTTCTTATTGTCCTTAATCTGGGAAGCTAGTCCTAATTCCATCTTTGCCTTGGCCTTCCTTTGCACCTGTCCTTGCTGAATCTCATAAGGCTTCTTTTGGCCCAATTCTCCAACTTATCTAGGTCACTCTGAATCCTAGCCCTACCCTTCAGCATATCTACTACTCCTCACAATTTTGTGTCATCTGCAAACTTGCTAAGGATGCACTTCATGCCATATTCCAGGCCATTGATGAAGACACTTCACAAAACTGACTTGAGGACCAATCCCTGGGGCACTCCACTTGATACAGGCTGCCAACTACACATCAAATTATTTATTACTACCCTCTGAGCTGGATGCTGCAGCCAATTTTCTATCCACTTCGCAGTCCATTCATCCAGCCCATGCTTTCTTGGCTTGTCTGTGAGAATGTTGTGTGAGACAGTATCAAAAGCCTTGCTAAAATCAAGGTATACCACATCCACTGGTCTCCCCACATCCACAGAGCCAGTCATCTCATCACAGAAGGCAATCAGGTTGGTCAGGCATGACTTGCCCTTGGAGAATCCATTCTGACTTTTCCTAATCACTTTCTTCTCCAATAATTTAGAAATTGATTCCTTGAGGATTTGTCCATGATTTTTCCAGGAACTGAGGTGAGCCTGACTGGTCTGTAGTTCTCTGGGTTCCCCCATTCTTAAATAAGGGTATTATGTTTACTGTTTTCCAGTCATCTGGGACTTCTCCTGATAATTATGAGTTTTCAAAGATTATAGCCATTTGCACTACAATCTCATCAGCCACCTCCCTCAGAACCCTCAGGTGCATCCCATCCAGCCTCATGGGCTTCTACATGTCCAGCTTTTCTAAATAGTCCCTAACCTGTTATTTTGCCACTGTTTACCTCCTCCCCAAACTGTGCTGCCCAGTGTAGTAGTCTGGGAGCTGCCCTGTCCTGTGAAGACAGGTGAAAAAGGCATTGAACGCTTCAGCCTTTTCTGCATTCTCTGTCACAAGGTTGCCTCCTCCATTCATTAAGGGACCCTCAATCTTCCTCTTGCTACTGACATACTTGTAGAAACCCTTCTTTTTACCCTTCACATCCCTTGCTAGCAGCAACTAGAATTGCACTTTGGCCTTCTTGACTTCATCCCTGGATACCTGAGCAATGCTCTTATACCATTCCTAGTTAATTGTCCAAGTTTCCACTTCTTATAAGTTTCCTTTTTGTGATTTAGTTTACTGAAGAGTTCTCTGCTAAGCCAAGCTGGTCTTCTGCCATACTTGCTAGTCTTCCTGTGCATCAGGATGGTTTGTTCCTGAACTCTCAGTAAGTCTTCTTTAAAGTACAGCCACTTCTCCTGGACTCCTCTCCCCCTCGGACTGGCTTCACAGGCGATCCTGCCTGTGAGTTCCCTGAGCAAGTCAAAGTTTGCTTTTCTGAAGTCCAGGGTCCTTACTCTGCTGCTCTCCATCCTTCCTTTCCTAATGTGAAAAAACTCTCCTCTCCCCACCCCAACAAGCAATGTTCAGCTGAAACAAGGGTTATTCCGGGGAGAAAGGGGAGAAAATACATAATCTTAAAACACCACCATAACCATTAAACCTCAACTTAAACCCAAAACAGTTAACTGTATGAGTCATTAGCAAACCAGTACAGAGAGCTACAGTCTAGCCCAGTCAGTGGGGAAGGGAGATTCATTCAAGACTGCCATCCAGGGTCTCTACCAGCTACACCAGCCAAGGTAGAAAGTACTGGGTAGGGGGACCCCAAAGGTGGTTAGTGCTCCTTTAATGCTGTGGAGTGCTGTTATAGATAGCTGTTGGGGCATGCTGCTCTGGCCATTGTCTCCAGGGGTCACTGCTGCCATGCTAGTACCCGTGTCAGGAGTCACCTGTTCCCCACTGCTATCAGGGGTTGACACCACTCCTCTGTGCTGTCATGCATCTTTGCCATTCCTCCACTGTTCCTCTGCAGGTTGGAACCCCAGTTCTTTTAGACCCTGACCTATTTCAGAAGCAAGCTCAGCTTCTTTAGTAGTGGCAAGTGTCAGATTTCTCCTTGAGCCTACCATAGGGAACTTGTGCTCATAAGCACCTTTTGAAAAATTGATAAGTCAACAGCCATCCAGGGAGTGACTCATGTCTGGAATCTGTTCTACTCCTTATATCAGAAACTTTATAGTAAAACCTAGAGCTACCACACTACAGATCTCTGTGCAGCTCACAGTAAGTGCTGACCTTTCAGAAACCTCTGTAAACTTTGCATAAGTAACATGTGCATGTCTAGAAACTTCACAGTTTTGGAAGGGAGGGCTGGTGGACATGAAGGTCATGTACAGACATTAAAGAAGCCCAAGGAGGAATAGATCTAAGTTATGCAGTTTTCTCTAAGCAGTCTAGTTAAATCGGGAACGAACAGTATATGTGATTGCCTTTTGGGGGAGACTACCTGCATTGGCTGAGGCCCACAGATATGGGACACTCTTGCGCATCTCCCATTATGCCCTTTGGGTTCCCTGGGTGCTGGAGTTAGCTGAGCATAGCCTAGCACCCAGGCCACCCCTGATAGGCAGCTGGGCACAGACAAGCATGCCTCCACACCCCTACCACATCACCGTATACTCTCCCCTGTACCCTGCCCTGAGGCTTCCAGAACAGCCCCAGATTGAGTGCCTTCTGTTGTGAATTGCAGTTGTCTGCATGGCCTGGCCTGCCTGCACCCTGCCATCATCGTCTGCCACCTGTGTCCAAGCTTGGAGACCCAGGAGCTGCAGCATGTCCTACTTGTCACCCTGTATGAGTCTTGTAGTGGCTTCAGGACATCACACTTGCCCATTTGGACATGATGTAGAAGCTGGTTGCCATGGGACGTGGCTTCCTGGTCCCTGAGGCAGAAGTTAGATGTCCCATGCAGGGCCACCTACTGCACACTGTGCCTGCCAAGCATCCTGGATTGGGCCACTGACTTCCACTTGATTGACGAGGGTGAGGTCACCCAGGATACCACGGACTCTGGGCTGGCACCACCTTCAGACCATTAAGCACCTGTACCACCAGCAGTGACTGCTGGAAGCCGATTGTCCTGAACACCTGGGATAATGATCAGTGGGTTCAGACCTTTCATGTGTGCTGGGCCACCTTCATGGACCTCATTGCCAAGCTGGCTCCCAACATTGTGTGCCAGGATGTCAGCATATACCTACTCCTCACTCCAGAGAAGTGGGTGGCTATTGCCATCATAAATCTGGCCACTGCCAGCTATCTCCACTATGTCACCAACCAGTTTGGTATGGGAAAGGCCATGGCTGGAGAGGCTGCCTGGGAGATGTGCCTGGTCATCCAGAATGTTCTGGCCTACTGCTTTGTTTGCCTCAACACCCTGCAGGAGGTGATCACTGGCTTTTGCCAAATGGACTTACATAATTGTATGGGGAATGTGGAGGACACCCACATTCCCATCCACTGCCCACCCCAGGGTGTCTGGGTATTCATCAATAGTGAGGGCTACTTCTCCATCATCCTGCAGGGCATAATTGACCACCAGGGCCACTTCATCCACATATTCAATGGCTGAGTGGTCAGTCCCCATGATACCTGTGTTTTCCATACAGGTTGTGCATGCATGGCATAGGGACCTTGGAAAAAGTGAACCCTCCCTTGATGTTGTGGGCACTGGCTCTGCACAGCAGCAAGAAGTCTGAGTGTGCAAAGCCCTGCCTGACTACCACATCACCCTGAGGGACTGGGAGCCCTTCCTTGATGAGTAGGGCTGAGGTGCCTGTGCCATGATACTGAGCCCCAGATCTCATGCCCCAGGGTGCTTTGGCTTTGGGACCTGAGCAGCACCATCCCCTCCCTACCACCCCACTTCCCCAAGGGGCACACACGAGGATGTGGGGGAATGTGGTATGAGAAAGAGATGCCTCTGTTTACAATTGCCAAAAGTTGACAAACTTTTCTTGTTTTTAATAAAGAAAAGCTGTCGAACACTGCCTGTGTCAGAACTTGGTCCCTCTTCTCATTCATGTAAACCATCAAATCTTTGGAAGGGGGTGGGAGTGAAACAGGGACAGAAGAAGTTTGTGAATGGGGCAAAATAACCTGGAGGGGCATTTAGGACATGGACTGGGGAGGGGGTTGGGGTTGGGGTTGGGGTCAGGGGAATGCTGCAGGGGTTGAGCTGAACACAAAACCTTGGAGGAGAGACACAGAAAAGGGGACTTTAGACCTGGCACACTAGTTCACAAACTTGGGATTGAAGACCAGGGACTTCTCTGTGTAGGAGCTGGACAGGTGGGTGCTCCCAAACCCTCTGTCTGCCTGAGAGGCCTGTGGGGCTGAAAGGGGAGGAAGAGGCCATGGGGTAGTAGGCATTACCACAGCAGGGACTGTGGACTTCTGATGCTCTTTTGCCACAGCAGGGGCTATTGACCCCCAGCACTTCATCACAGGACACCCAGTCCCTCACCCCCCCCTACCCCAGTGCCCAGTCTTCCTCTTTGTGGACCCTGCCTTTCCAACCCTCAGCCATGCCTGTGGTCCATCTCATGTGGCAAGACTGAGCCTGGGGGCTACCTATCCCTGCCATGGCTGCATTGCTCCCCCACTGCAGGACCACAGTCACGAGGGGGCCATAGTGAGCAGAACAGCTCCCCCAAAGACCCCCTACCTTGCGGGTGGACAAGCTGGGAGAGGTGGTCCCTGACACTAGCCACAGTTCCAGCAAAAGCCTGGCTTTATTGGCTGGTGGGCTGTGCTCTCTCCCCAGTTCTGAGTGCTTCTGCACCCCCTGTCAGCAGTGGGGCTGAAAGGGGAGGAAGAGGCTTGTGGGGTAGCCTGTGTGGGGTAGCCTCCCCGTTCCTGTGCCCCCAGTTAGAACTGCTTGGGGGACCTGCATACATGGGGTGACTGCCAGGGTTGGGGGGCACCAGAGGGGGGAACTCTTCTTACCCACTGTTGCCCACCAGAGGCCTTTCTGCTTTCCCGGATTGTGGGTGGCTGGATGCTTCATGCCACTCCTCTCCTGCATCTCTTGTCCATGTTACTTCTCCTGTCCCAGTCACAGCATGGTGGAATGTGTTGCCCCTGACCTGGCAGCCAGGGGGTCCCTCCAGTAGGACCCCATTCTTGGGTGCTGTGGTTTCTGGGGTCATGCTGAAGCAGCAATTGCTATGTTAATAGGGAGTGCTGGGCGACACTCTGCATGTCTGGAAGGGGGCAATGAGGAGGTGTGGGAGAAGTGGTAGCAGAACACCTTTGGCAGCTGTGTCAAGAATTGTCTCCCAGGGCTGGTGTGTTCATGGGGTTAGGGAGTGGGGACATAGGCTGAGGCTTCAGATCCTGGGTCTCAACGTCTGTGGCATCAGAGCTTTCCCTCTGCTCCTGTGCACCATACTCCCTGCTCTTGACAATGCTCAAGATGTCAAGAGAGTTCAGGCCCAGCTGTAGGTACAAATCTGCTCCCAAATCCTGTGATGATGCATGGATCAGCACCAATGGGGCACACTCCATAGGGACCATTGCTGACCTTGTGTCCTGTTGTCCCTGGGGACCTTCTCCTGGGCAACAAGGTTTTCTCTTCCTAGCCCTCAGTGGTGCCATAGGTGTGCAGGTTGGTGACAGCCCTGTCCACGGTGAGGAAGAGGGACAGCTCCTCATAGATAGGTATGCTTTGCCTCCTGGCCCTGGACTTTTTGTTGGCATTGTGCACATGCTTCTACTGGATCTTCATCTATTTAGTCCTGGTGAGGTGCTGCACCTAGTCCCTGTGGCAGAAAGCCACCTTGTTTCTCCCCAAAATCTCTGCCCTGTGACACTGTGACTAAAATCTCTGAGCTGCAACCATTTGATTAGGGTGGACCCAGCAAACAGGGGACTGCACCCTCGGCCTGTCTATTTAGGTAACTTGAGCTGGCTGGATTCCTGGGGGGGGGGACCTGCTCCCTCTGCCTATGTGACTGGCATCAGCCACCTGGGTGAGGGGCTTCTACCTGGGGAGCTGGGATCTGCCTGGCAACTGGTGATGCATTTCAAACTGGTTGGCTGACAGCCAAGTGGGGCTGACTTCCACTGGACCAGGTGAATGAGGTCACAGGGGCTATATAGGTTGGGAGGGGGAGGAGGCGCTCTCTCTTCGGCCATGAGGTGAAGCAGCAGCAAAGCAGGGGAGACAGAGGAGCCTTGCCATCGGGACCTAGCTCTCTCTCTCACCCCAAGACTCCAGAGGGGAAACTCAGCCAGCCTCTGGAAGATGCTTGTGAGTAAGCTACTCAGTCTGATTAGATATTTAGCTGGGGGTAATACAGATGTGTGATCAAAAGGCTACCTCAGCCACACTGTTTGCTCTTTAGGATTTCTAAGATATTGCTCAGTCCTGTACCCTAGTTTCCCCCTACCCCTCGTAATCAATAAAGTTCTCCTTTTTGACTGGTGTGGGAGACTTATTGAGGGGTGGGTCTAAATTATGCCTAAGAGACCCCTTAGGTCTGTGGACTAAGGGAGACTTTGCTTTTTGCCCCCTGACTTGGGGAAGTGCCCCAAGTGCCTGTAACGGGTCAAGTATCCGTCGGACTATTAGGCCTGTGTTTCCCCGAGGACACGGGGCCGAGACAGTCCCTTCTCGGGGTGGTGGTGGCGAGGTTACCACCAGACTAGTGAGTGTGCTCCGGGAGAGAGGTCGGCCAAGCATAAGGCACACCTAAGGAGGCATTCGGAGTCTGGAAGGTGGTTGGGCGCAGGGAGGTGGGTGGCTCAATGCAGGAGCGCCCCCTACTGGCCCGCCACAGTCCCTATTATATTCCCACACTTGCATCCTTTGGGCAATGAACTTGTACTTGTCCCTGGTATGGTACCTTTCGTGGAGCTGATGCTGGATCTTCTCCTTGACCCAGATGGTGATGAGATCTCTTATCACCGAGAGTCCCAGTTGTGTGACTGGGGTTAGGTAGTGGAGAAGGATGCCATGGGTTCTTCTCTGGTTTGCAGTAGTGCCTATGGGGTCTCAGTGTCTGTGGGTGGGTAACGGTCCAGCTACAAGGGACTGGATGAATGAATGGAAGGATGAAGAGAAGGATGGAGTGATGGATTTATATAGGTGTGCGGTCAAGTGTGTGGCTCTCCCTCATTGCTTCTACATATGGCCCATGCTTCAGAGTGACCACAACACTGACCAGGTCACCCCCACAACCTTGAACTTCCCAGGGGCTTCCAGCAGACACCCCATGATTCTGGCAATGACCCGCACTCTGGCCTGGAAATTTGTAGTGTCTTCTACTTGCAACACTGAGGCAGCTGGCCATGAGCTACCTGCTTCTAAAATTTCTATTGGCTGGTGGGTGGTGCTCTCCCCTCAGTTCTGAGTGCTCTTGCACCCCCTGTGCAGATGGACATCGAATTGCTTGCCCCAGCTTGGATGCTCACTGCCCTCCCTTCTTTAGCCTTAGTACTCCAGGCCTCTGCAGCTGTTGGCCAAAAAAGGGCTGCGGCACTCCAGGTGCACAAGACCCAGGTACCCACTGGCAGCAGCCAAGTCATGGAGGTCACAGGGTTACCCCCATGCAGGCCCAGTCCTGATGTTCTGCCCCCCCACCACCCTAACCCACCAGAAGTGAGCAACTCATACCAGTTCCTTGAGGGGGTGGGGGGAGGTCTACCTCTGAGAAGTGGTATGTGGGTGCCAGAGTCAGTCTTCATGGGGATGTGTGCAGGCATGGAGGCACGGGGGGTCCTTGGCTGGGTGTGTGGGTGGCAGAATTGGGGTCCATGGGGGTGCATAAGTGTTCTCTTGGGCTCAGTGTCAGGTCTACATCTACACTGTGGGGTGCTTTGTGATGGGGTTTTGGGAGTGTGAAGCCACAGCCTGGGGACTCTGGTGCCTAGGTTCTGGGGCTCATGCAAGGGACATAGATGCTTCTCTTCCCCTTGCTACCCATCTGCAGCTGACAAATGGCTGAAGGTAGGAGGCAAAGTTGGGGAGAGGGGCTGTTCTGGCTTGTAGCTGAGGGGCAGGGACCATTGGGCACTGGGCTGGAGCAGCTGAGCATGGGCCCAGAACACACAGGCCTTACTAGCACACTGCCCTGTGAGGGAGGAACAGGAGGAGCCACAGAGGAGGCTGGGATGCTGGAGAACAGTGATCTAATTTGAATTGATAGGGAACCAGTACAGAAGGTCAATGCACTAGTCTCACCTAGATCTATCTGAATTGAGTGTATCTAGGGAAATTCTAGGGGCTGGAAGGACACTGTGCTAAATGTTGTGACAATCAGGAAGGTAAAGCACTGAATTGATTCATACACAGGGCAGACCTACCTCCTCCCATGTCCAGATTATTGGGCTAGGTGATGGCTCTTACTTGTCAGCCTTGATGCATGTTGTTCGGAAAATCCCTCAGTCCTTTGCTATTTCCCAGACAAAAAACTTTGTTAAGAGGGAGTATAAATTGGAAGAGCACATCAATAATTTGGAATAAAGACACTATTAGGATGCTGTGATGATCCTCAAGCCAAAGGCGATAAACAGGACCTGTAGGCTTCAATGAAACTGAAACACTCCATAAAGTGTGTCTGGTTCTGCTGAAGTTTCAAAGACCATAGCATTCTTGTTAGCTCATCCACTCAACTCCTCAGCACTCTGCTGACAGCAGATGGGGATTCCAGGTTCCCAGAGCCCATAACCAGGACAGCCAGCCACATGGATTGCCTTAGGGCTGGGCTCCCATCCAGTTCATGGATAATTTTGAAATATTTCAAAATACCACAATTTTTTGTGAACCACAACTACCGTTTTTTAATCCACTTTTAGCTATAAACACAGGAAATTCATAATTAAGGTTACACTTAAAAGTCAGACACGTGAGGAATTTGGAAATGTTCAGCTAGGGCACCCAAACAACCTTACTTCTGCCAGCTGGGGCTTCCAGGTAAAAGCCACAAGATTCTGATTCAGGCATTTTAGTGCTAGGGCTCTAGGCTAGATGAAGCTGATTCTTAAAGAAGTTTTTTTTTTTTTTTAAACATTTTTCTCCCTCATAGTGTCACTGTAAGGTTTAGAAAATTCACTCACAGCCTGAACGTTGATCCATTCCTGTCTCCTGCTGTTTCTATTACACAACGGGGAGACCTTTAGGTAAGAAGATATTTAGACCCTCCTCTCCCCTCTGGTTGTTAATTTCCTTTCAGCCACTTGGGCTGATAAAGAACCATCAAGTTTTAAAGATTTTCCTATCAATTGTGCTAGTAAATCATCCCCCTAAATCCAAGATCAGTACTATTCTCTATGAAATCTCTGTCATGGGCCTCCATCTTAGTTCAAGCCAAGTGCAGGGATTTATGTTAAATATAACCTTGGCTCCTTAATGATGTATTTCTTCTCTTCAGGAGTATTTATCATAGGTGCCTTTCACCTTTCTTAAAACATAGAGATAAATTGAATAGATGTAGTTGTTTCAGTCACTTAAAAGGGCACTCAAGGGCTTTTTAGTGTTTCTAGCATCCCGTACTGGATTCTAGATCACTCTGTGACCAGAGTTGCTGCCTTTAGCTCAGCCATTCAGGATTCCAGGGTTTTGGTCTTTGACTCATGTTCATTCATTTCTAGCTCTGTGTTTGGGGATGGAAGAGTCTCAAAATGTTGCCTTCATAACTTTTCTCCATTAAAAATGACTTGTAAAGTAAAATGTAACTTTTTGCAACAAAAAAGTTAATTCTCACCTATATTTGTGAGTTTACATGGGGAAGAAAAAATATTTTTTCCCCCAGTTTTTTTATAGGAACTGTGAAATTCCTGGTAACATGTAGCACAGCAGGTCCATGTCCAGGGACACTGCCAATGCACAGGGAAGTACTGGCCCCTGCTGTGCCAATTATGGCAGCATGGTCAGTTGTCACTGTGGCAGTGGTTGGTGTTTTTTTCCCCCACAGAGGCTGTACCTTGGGCTGCTCCCCCAGTTGCTCCCCCTTCCCCCTCCTTCTTGGTTACCAAAAAAATAAATAAAAAATTTCCAGGTTTGTTTGGTTTTTTTTCACAGAACTATCTGAAAAAAACCCATGACAAATTTAGACCAAAACAAAAGCTTCTAATTTTAATCATTTTTGCAGACAGTGTGTGGTGAATGTGGGAGCTCACCAACCAATCACAGTTCCATTCTCTCACTGCCTCTGGGCATGCCACCCTCCTATCTCTCCTGCCATGCCTTTCTGTTAAGTAATTACAATCTTAATTAGGTGGGATGCTGCCGTTTCTGGGCCCTGGTGTCTAGGGCCTTGAGTACATGCTCCTACCTCCCCTTATGTGTCCCATGCCTCGCAGATGTTTCTAACAACTGTGTAAAGCTCTGGCCTGAGGCCACGTCCAACTCATTACACAGTATTAGGCCTCTCACAACCTGCCCTATTATGGGCCACACTCATACAGCCTCCCTCCCACTGAGGCCTCTCCCACTCCACCATCTCTTACATGGTCTCGCTTATACTGCCCATGCTGGGCTTCACTCATACCGCCCCTCCTTTTCCCCTGGACCACACTCATCCTCCCCTATCCCAAAGGGTCCTCAGGCTTGATTCCCTTCACTCCCTAGCCAGAAAGCACATGGCCCTTTGGGCATCTCCGGCTGCCCTCATCTGAGCAAGCACTGAGCGGTTCTCAAAATACTGTTCAGGCTCTGCCCGTCTCATAGCCAGGTAACTCCCCCCAGCTGCTCTCCATTCCAGGGTGCTGACTCGCCCCCTTATTTCTCCACAGCTTCTCCTCTGCCACCCTCCAACTGGCCTTAGGTCTATCTGTGGCCTCAGGAGCCTGAAGGCTTACCTGGTCATAATTAAGTCCCTCTCAAGTTAACGGGACCTCAACTTGAGCCCGCTTTCTCACAGGGCCTCAGCTCATGCCCTCATGCTCACAGGACCTCTACAGGTGCTATTACATGGATGCAGCCCTTAGAAACCTCTCCGCATGCCACTCTGCATCTTCACCTCCTCAGAGGCACATACTCCACCCCCCTTCTCTGGGGTCTGGGGCCAAACACCCACACAGACTCAGGTGCCCCTCATTGGCATTCCTGGTCCACAACTCTCCTCTCCTCAGGGTCTTACACCCCACTGAGCTCAGGTGTCTGCAGCTGTGCCTAGTCCCACTACCCACTCTGTGGGGTATTACACCCCCCTGGGCTTAGGTTCCCCACAAGGCCATGCCTGGCCCTAACTCTCCTTCTCTCCCCAGGGTCTTACATCTCACAAGACTCAGGTGTCCACAGCCATGCCTGGCCCCACTACCCACTGTGTGGGGTCTTGCACTCCACTAGGCTCAAGTCCCCCTCATGGGCGTGCCCGGCCCTAACCCCCTTCAATGTTGCATTACCCACCCTAAAGCAGGGGCTGGGGTTATTAAGGCACCCCTCCTCATCTTTCACCAGGATGATAACTGGTTTGGCATTTCTTAAGGGCTCCTATGCCACTAGGAGCCCCACCAGACCGCCCATCCCTGGTTGCATGCAGTTTCTAGTCATACCTAGGACCAGGAGCCTCTGAGCTACCTCAGGGCTCCTGACCTTACCTCTGTGTTGTCTCTGGAGCAGCAGCTCTGCCAGGTGATGTTCCTCCCTCAGCACCAGCCCTGCAGGCCTGCATCTTAAAATGGCCACTTATCAGGACTGGGCATCACCTGCCCGCTGCTTAGCCCAATTCTTAAAGTGGCAGAGCACCCAAAGGTGCACTGCCACACACCTCCCCCCTTAAAAAAGTTCCTGTGGAGGGCTTTCTCTGTTGCTCAGCCAACAAGCTCCCACAGAGCTTGCAACATCCCTAAGTGATGAGCACCCCACTGGTGCTCCACCACACACCTTCCCCCTTTAAATGACTCCCTGGGGTTTCACCTAGTTGTGTTCCCTGCAGGCTTTTCTCCAGCCTGTTGCAGCCCACTGTATGTGATGAGCACCCTCCCAGTGCTCTGCCACAGGGTGAAATGTTTATTTTTTACTTCCTCTGCTCAAGGACCAAATGAAACTACAAACTTTACATTATAATTTCAGGTTGCTGTAGACCCCTAGCATCTTGATCAGCAGAAGTTTATTGTTAGACAAAGAATAACATTCTGCTGTAGGTTTATTTTTAATTAAATATGAAGAAGTAAAAAATGTGGTGGTGTTGGTTTTGGTGGGTGGATTCTGCTGGTGGCAGAGAGTTATTAAAATAATTGAATTTAATGTTAATTTGATAGCCTAGACACAGTGTCTTTGAAGTCAATGTGGCCATGTTGTTTAATTGTGCGTTTGCACGATTAAGCTTTTGTAGAGTATTTCTACTCTACTTAATGGTTTCTTTGCCTCGGTCTTCCTAAGTAGGGACCAGAACAGCCACCTCCCTGCTGGGCCCCCCTGGGGCCCTGGGGGAGGCACACCTGGGCCATGGGTTAGTGAGGATTTAGTTAGGGAGCTTCTGGAGGGGTTGGACGTATTCAAGTCAGCCAGTCCGGATGATCTCCACCCTAGAGTTCTAAAGGAA
>NW_017728921.1:21875417-21891994 GCF_001723895.1 Crocodylus porosus | reverse complement strand
CTGGGCAAGTGGCGGCAGTGCCCCCCACCCACTCCACTTTTCTCTTGTTAACTGAATTTAGTTACTTTGGAGTCTCTGAGGGGGAACAGCCATGGATGGCACTGTGCCACTGTCAAAGCATAGATCTGTACTTCAGGCAGGAGACTAGCCTCTGTTTTTGCACAGGTTTGTGGCCTGCTCTAGTTCTCATTGTCTGTGGGGGATTACTGACAGGTCATTGCCATCTACAGAAAAAGACTGAAGGGATACAGCATGACTATAGTCCTTGATTGCTGATTTTGCTGGCTTTGCAAAGGACTCCCTTCTTGCCTAAGGTATAGTTTGTGGTGCAGAGCTGAGGGAGCAGGAACACAGAAAAAATGTTCTGTTGGCAATGAGCACTGCACTTGCCTTCATGACAGACAGCTAGTTATTCCTTCTGGGAGCCAATTAACTAAAATATTGCACCCCCACGCAACTAGGATGGTTAGACTATTCATCATTATCCATGCATTCTGTTACATAGACAGCTGTGCCAGAAGCCACATGGAAGAGACAGAGAACTTATCGGGGTACTTCATGCTTCTGCCAGAACCTGTTCTCCTCCTAATTGACTCAGTGCAGGGATGGAAGGGAGAAAAAGGTCAGAGGAAAAACGCTCCTTGTCTTGCTTCTAGGGAAAGAAGGGAATAATTCTTTCCCAAGGTGAGAAACCAGGGAAGGGAAATGAGCCCATACTTATCTCCTCATTGATCCTGGATGGATGCTGGTTGGGGGAAGACTGTGGAAAGAAAGAGGGGGAGCACTTAGAAACAGCCAAAGAATATTTATTGTTGTTACAAACATATTTGTCTGTTCCTTGTTTCTAAATGTGTAAAATGACCTCTGACATGGGCCATCACCATGGTTTGAATCTAGAAACTTAATCAGCAAAGCACTGGCCTCTGCTACTAGAGTTAAACTTAGCTTTGCCTATTGGCAGTAGTGGTATGTTGTTATCCTCTAATAAACTAGTCACTAGAAGTGAGTATGACATGCTTTTAGAGTGCAATACGAATGTTAGCAATAGTTAGTGGTTTAGTATTATTTGCAGAGCTCTGATTGTAAAGCCAATGTCAGGGGCCTAGGAGCTCATGTACCTGTGTTTGACAGGGAAATGTTCTGGGGCTGGACTAAAATGTATAATTTGTTGTTGGTTTTTCTTTCTTTTCTATTCCCCTAGCAGTGACTTTCACTTCCATTTTTAATGTCTTGCAGAGACTCCAGGCTAAGGTCTACTTTGCTCTTAAGATGTCTCTGATTTAATCTCTTCTTTATTCATAGCTAACATTACCAGACCCAGGGATGCATTCTACTTTGTCTGCATAGACATGTTGTTTCCCTATAGTTTCAATGGGGAGCTAGCTCATACCTGGAGCTATCTATTTTGCCCTGCATAATTATACAGCTCTCACTTTCATTTTTATGAGCAGCAAGTAGGTGTCTGTAGAAAATGGTTGTTGCCCAGAAGGAATGTAGGTCTGTTAATTTCAATGGGGAGTTTTAATACATGTTAAGAGGAATGCACCTTATTGGAATTCTATTTCCTCCTGCCTCCATAAGACACTCTACACTCCCATGACATGTGTGACCTAGGGTTTAGATTTCTTCAGCCTCAGGAGGTTTGGACTCGCATCTTTCACATACTAGCAAAGTGCCCTAACTACCAAACAATGGGATAAACAGGGGTTAGAAGGTCCTTGAACCTCCCTCTATTGAAGCTGGTGCACTGGGTAGCCAAGAAGGAACAAGTTTTTGGCTCAGAAAGTAGTGGACAGCAATGTTCCTGGGCCAGTGGTGTGTAGGTCTGTGACTGGGATGGTGGCAAGCCTAGGTATGCTTCGTAACCTGGAGCATGGCTTGGATGCTCTCCATCTGCCTGTATGAGAGACTGAGAGCCTATGAGAGGCTCCTGAATCTGCCTGTTGACATGGACATTATCTGTCAGCATGTCCACATTCTGCCTCACCAAGGCAACAGTCTTGGTGGTGGCCTTGGCATTTTGCCATGCTTGAAAAACAGACAAGTGGCTGGCCTGGGAAATCCCCTTCCTTATCAGGTCACTATACCCATTTTGGTTTTACTCAAGTCTCTCCTATCAGTTGTCTTTTGTGACAGCTTCCCTGTCTGAGGATGCTAAGAGGTCTGCAAACTTTTTTATATGCTCTTCTTTCTCCACATCCTTGTTTCTGTCTGTGTCCTGGGTGCTCAACAGCAGCACCAGCAGGAAAAGCTGCACATGCAGGCATTGACCCTGGAATGACAGTAAATAGACAAGAAACATTAGTAAAACCACACACGTTGGTGATAAGTGATGAACTCTCAAGATGGTCAGTACTCCATCTTCCTAGGCTCATCTGTGGTGACCTTTTATTTGTCTGTCTCAGGCACACAAGTGAACTTGGGGTCTGGGGTCAATCCAAAAAAAGTGGCTGCCTTTTAGCTACCACTCAATATTTGTCTACAATTTGCATGCAGTGCTCTCATAAAGAATGGGGACCACGGTTGGCATCCAAACCCTGATGCTCCTCACAATCTCCCCACGTTTGTAGGCCACCTTTATTTCTTCTGATACAACCCTTTTCTTTGTCTGAAGTGCCAAAGGGGATCAACTTTACCTGTTTTTTGGTGGACACCCTGTTAACTTTTGCTGTTCTGATGCTGCAAGAAATGTTCCTGTCTCACAGCTTCGCTTCTTGAAAGGCTGCAGCAAGTTACAGGAGTTCCTGGAAGAGCATCTGCTGTAAGGTTATCTACTACCTGGGTATGTACATGTAAGCCTAAGTGTAAGCCTCAGAAAAATGATTGCAAAAGGGGGTTCTCCCATGTTTTAGCACCAATATTTGACTGGCCCAGGAACTTATACAGGAAAACTGGAGATCCAAGTCCCATGTCCCCCTTCTCAAGATGGTTTCTGAACCTCGGTTTTTCTGCTTACAGCTCTAACCATAATGCCACAAAGCCTTTTCTGGTGCTCCTTCTGAGGCTGAGCCCTTGTCCCTTGCGTTGACAGAGGAGTGCAGAAACATCCGCTGTATTAGGAACAAGGGTCCAGTGCCATTCTGAGATTGATCATTTTATACTCACTTTTTGCTTGCAGTTATTCAGGCAAGAGTACATCACTCTAACAGTAATTGTATTTTGTCCATATGTAACTAGAGCATCATTTTACTAATGAAAATATAATATATAACAGTGTCGGAAACCTAAACTAGATACAGATACATTAGGTCCATTGCATTCTCCTTATTCATTAAGCTAGTTGTCAAAGAAGGAAAGCAAATTGGTTTGGCATGATTTTTTCTTAAGAAATCCATGTTCGCTGCTAGTGATCGCCTCTTCTTCCTTCAGTTGTTCACTAACTGACTGTTTTATAATTTGCTTTAGTAACTTCCTCAGTATTGACATCAGGCTGATTGGTCTATGCTTTCCATTTTTCCCTTTGTAAAAATGGGCATTATAGTAGTCGAATGGGACCTAGTCTGTCATCCTTGATTTTGTTAAACTTATTGCCAATAACTCCAAGAATTTTTCCAGTAGTTCCATCAATACTCTGAGATGCATTTCATTAGGTCCTTCTGATTTACATTAATTTAAACTTGTCAAAATCTCTCTGACATACTCTTTACTTATTATTTACAGGCCTCCCCTTCTTTGTATATATTCATTTTGTTAGCTGTCTGATTGTAGCTTGTTGCCCTTCTGGCAAAGGGAAGATGCCTGTCATAGCCAGGCTGAAATGCAGGTTTACTGCAGTACATTGCTGAAGGTTCACCAGAAAATTGCAGGCTAAACTCTGCAAACACATATCTGTGTGTGGTCTTGTGCCCCTGCCATTTGCAGTCTGTGCTCACATGATGGGGATGGTCAGCAAAGCTGGATAGCCTAAGTGTGGTGGGAGATAATTTCATTGGTAGTTTATTTCAAATGTCATTGCCCCTCAACTTGAGGGAAGTCCCCTCCTATGCCTTTGCAGTTCCTTTCCAAAAATGGCTGCTCTATCTTCTATCTGGAGGATACCTGGCAACAGGAGGGTGGAGTGGGATATACTGCTACCTCAACTGCTAACCAGGGCTCTGTGGGGATGGAGACGCTAGTGGTGACTCCTATTCTGCCTCACTGGTGAAATTTGGACCATGAGCATGCCTATCCTATCCATGAGCACAGCCTTGCAATAAAATCGTTTTGCAAAGTTAGATCTTAAGGCTTTCTGTGCATGTGATGGCGAAATCCAGATAGGTTTATTTGGCCCCCCTTTACTGTACAAAAATGATTTGAGATTTGATGTAATTTTTTGCTTTCTTTATGTTATAAAATTTTGTTTTAAATTATATATGGGTGTATGTATGTATGTGTATAAGCCTCACCAGTATGCTAGGCCAGGCAATATGCTGGATTCTGGATCCTCAGAGTGCCAGTAGCCCTGTGATCCTCCTCAGGCAGGTCTGCTGACTGAGGTATCCCATGGAGAGGTGTGTCCCTCACTCTCACTGCCCAAGAATGTTATTTAAGTGCAATAAACAAATGGGTTTCTTTATTATACAAAGCTATATAAAGAAAAGAAATTAATCAATAGAAGAAATATATATCTATATCTATATATAATATCAATAGTTAATAAAACCAACTACTTGAATAGAATTTACAACTTCAACAATAGATGCATAATTCCATCATGCTGGGTGGTCCCACTTGCATCAAACAACCTTAATGCTTACATTCACCTGGTTATAACACTTTAAAACAGTTTCCCCCCTATAACCCAGGTTGATTTCACTCTGGTCACACTCCCCTTCCTGTAACAATAAATGGCAATACAGCTTTAACTATGATCCACCACTAGGTGGCAGAATCGAGGCTTCTGCTGCTCTGGGGAAGGTGGACTCTTTGCTCTTTCTTGATAACTCAGCAAAAACAAGTCTATGATCAGCCACTGCAGGTAACAGGCTTCTTGTCTTTAGTCTCCTTCTGAAAAATTCACCTCCTGCAAACACTTGGGGTTAAATGTCCCCTCACACACCCATGTAGGTTTGGGATTCTCACAGCCTGCTCCCTCTCTGGGCTGTCTTTCTCCCCCAGCACCTCCACATGCAGACAGGAGATTCCCTCTGCAGGTCTCTGTTCCTGCTGTACAAGCAGTGGTAACTCATAGGGGGTGCATGTGCACCCCCTGAGAGTGCTGGTTTACACCCTGACAGCTAGCGCTCCCTGCTTAGGTGATGGGCAGGGGGGGAAGGTAGGAGCACTGGTGCCCCTCTGTGAGTGCTGGCCAAGGAGTGGGGGTGCCAGGAGAAGTGCTGCTGGCACTTCCGCTGGCACTTCTGGGAGCACCGCTGGCACTTGCGAGTCTCTGAGGTCACCCCCCTCCCTGGGTCTCTAGCTGGCCCCCCCTGACTTAGGAGGCACCAGTCACCCATGAGTACAAGCCTTCCAGCCCTGTGCAGGTCCCTGACCAGGCAGCTTCTCCCAGCTCCCAGCTAGCTTACCAGACCCTCCCCACTCTTTCTCTGGGTACCTGTGTCCCTGATTGCACAGCTCCAACCAGGGTGGGTAATCAACTTCTCCTGGGATGACTCAGGTGCTCCTCTGTTCTGAAGTTTGCACCCCAGCAAGTTTCAGCTCCATTCCCTCTTGTCTGAACTGGGGAAAGAGGGGCTGAATCTCTGCCCCTCTCTCCAGGCTGGTGTTGCTCTCCTCCAGATTCTCTCTGTGCTGCTTTTCCCTCCCTCTGCTTTTTATGGCTCCATAGTAGTCAGTCAGACCCTGGGTTTTGCAATGGGGGCTCTGGTCACGGTACAAATGCTCCAGTAAAAAGTATGCATTGTGCACAAGATACCTTCTATTTGGAAAAACTATATATCTATATCTATATATATGTAACAGCTGCAAAGGCTTGCTTGGCTGCAAGCTGAGTGGATGAGCTGTGCGTAAGAACTTTGCAAGAAAGGCAGCAAAAAGTTTGCAGAGGGTGAAATAGCTTTTCCAAAAAGAAGGTGTGCTGTGCACAGTGCATGCTTTATAGATATATACACACACACACACAGACTCATTATGATGGCAGCATTAAAAATATGCTGCAAGAGAATAAACGCAAAGCTTTGATCTCTAGTGCAGAAAAGTTAAATCTTAGAGCCAAGAATGATACAGTCCTGAGTTAGTGAAGAGATGAGAGAAGGTGGTAAAGAAATAATAGAATAGATGTGTGGAACAGGAGGATGGAATAAATTGCACATGCCTGTGTTACAATCCTGAGGTGTTATTCCATGTCGATATAGTTGACCAATTTTTCAAGTGCCTAGTTTGGGTGTCAGTAACAATGTACCTGCTGGCAGCACATCTAGGACCCTAGGTAAATATTCAAATAGCTAGCCAGAGCTGAGCCCCATGCTGCTGCACCTACACTATAAGTGTCCACCTAGCTAGTTTCAACCTATCCCAAATATATCTACACACGGTACAATGTATAGAGTCCCAAACACAAAAAGTAAATCCCTACCAATACTGATGAGTGAATTATTAGAAGATGAAACAAGGCACCAAATGAAAGAGGGTATCACAAGTACCCAACAGTTCAATATTTCCCTCAGATACACTCAAGATAAGCGGATCATTTTGACTTGGAACTTTTCAGTTGGCAGCATAGAAAGACTAGACAATTATCTTGTAATCTAGGACATTTGTCTAAATCAGAAATCAGATTGACCTGGGCAGAAGATGAGGGATTGGAGAGTGTACAGATTACATCCCAAATGATTATTAAAAGGGTTTGAGGCTCTTAAAGCTGATAAGCCAGGAGGCACAGATAACAGACATCCCTGACTACTAAATAAAAGGAGGATAGAAATTGGATAATCTGCAGCAGATGCTTTTATTTTTTTACAAGCTCACTTCTTTCAGAAGAAATCCTTCCAGGTTGGAAAGTGGCCAACCCATGCTTCTAAAGTGAACATCTGGAGACATCACACAAGGACACAGACCTGGGGACTTTCAAGATTTTCCCACTACTATAATGAAACAAATGAGCAAGAAAAAGGGGAAAGAAGCTACTCATGAGGTCTGACAAAGAGGAGGCCCAAAATGTCAGCAGAGATTCCTGTAGTAAATATTATGCACTTTCTATCAAAAACATTTGTTAGCATTTAGGGTTACCATATTTCCAGGTTCAAAAAAGAGGACACCTGTCACGGGAAGTGGCGGGGGGAGGTTAGAGGGAAGGGGTGGAATATGATCGTGCCCTGCCCTGCCCATTCTGCTGCCCCTTACTGACAAGCCATACCTCCACCAGCCCTGCTGCTGCCCCTCACTCTGGACCCACTGATCCCAGCACTGTCAGTGCCCCTCACTCCCAAACAGCAGTACCCTGCTCCCACCCCTTGGTGGTGCCCCTCACTCCCAACCTGCAGCCCTCTGGTGCTGCCAGTGCCTTGCATACCCAACCCACAGTCACCTATACCATCCCCTGTGCCCCTCACTTTCTACCCACAGCCCTCGCCTTCCTGCTAGTGCCCCTCACTCCAGACCTGCAGACATCTGTGCCCCTCCCAGCCCGGCCGGTGCCCCTCACCCCCAACCTGCAGCCCCCCAGCATCTCAGGCAGTTGCGGGGGGTGGGGATGGTGCTCCCAGAAAGTCTGTGGGTGGGTACAGACATTCTGGGAGATTAGGGGGAGGTTAGAATGAGTTAAAAATGGCCATCCAATCTGAAGTAATTCAGTATGGAAGTGTAGCGGGGTGGTTGGAGGGGCAAGAAGATTATGGGGGGAGTTGGGGGGATCAAGGGGAGAGCTGGGGTCCATGGGGGGGCGGTCAGGGGATCAGAGAGGGGAGTAGGAAAACTGCAGTTCCAGGGCTGGGGCAGTGGCTGGACTTCCCCAGTCCTGGGGCTGCAGTAGGAACTGTACAAAAGTTAAGTACAGTTGGATCAGTCTAAAAATGGCCAACCTGATCTAAGTTAGGTGTAGCTTGGATATAGGGTTGCTTAGATTGGGTTGGCCATTTTAGATCCATCTAACTGTCTTGAACTTCTGTACAATTTGCACTTAGATCAACCTAACTAGTGTAAGGTGTGCACCTGGGTGAACTAAGTTAGAATGGAAGTCCATTTTTAATGTGATCTAACCTCCTCCTCACTTACCCAAATGTCTATATCTAGCCTGTGGGTTAAATATAAATAAATGAAAGTTATATAAGCTGCAGATGAAGCACACAGCCTCCTAGGAAATTCTCCACTTGCTTCCCCTCCCTTTGCCTCTGACTTCCAGATTCTTCACTGCTTTGGTACAGACCACAAAGTGCAATACAGTTGGAGAGGATTGATTCAGGCGGCACAGGCTGGTTGAAGGCAACCACAAAGTAAATCCTAAGTATCAGGATAGACACACCTCAAGAGAGAGGAATCAGGAATGAGGGAGTTAACATGAACTTCAATGAGGCATCTGAAAACTGAGCCAGTCCAAAGGACTGCTGAGCCCCAGGTATTTTTTGCAAAAGCTTTGAGAAGGACAGTTCTTTTTTTTCCCCAGAAATAATTGCAGATTGCTTTGGTTGTAATTGAATTTCAGTTGTAAAACATGCTAATTTTTGTCTTGAAGGCTAAAAAACAGCAGCTAAGAATCCAATCAACATATCGTTTAACCAGTCAACTGGATTGAAAGAAACAGTAGCTAGATTAGCTTTCTAATTAAAATAGAAGGAATGAGTGAGCAAGTGAGTGAATTAATCTATCTGTGTATCTATCTGCTGTCTTCACTCATCATCAGAGCATCATAAATAAGACTATCCAGCATAACTGCTTTTTGTCAAGTGAAGGATCCCCTCTGTTGCATGCACGAGGTTGGCTCTCAGATTTCTTATTCTGATGCCTATTCCTTAAAAAAAAAAGAAAAAAGAAATTTGTTATTTCTTTGGCCATTTCAAGCATTGATTATTGTGGTTGTCAGAAGAGCACCAGGAGACAAAAAAATCCCAGACAAAATCCCTTCCTCTTCTACTTTGCATTTTCAGAAAAGAGATGCCCGTAGTAATTACAAGTGGGGAAGTGCAGTAATAGGGTAAAGCGTTTCAATCTTAATGGGCACAAGTATAATTGATTCAATTTCTCCCATGGCTCTGATTCTATACAGTTTGTCCAGAAATATCATGGCTGCACTAACAATTCACCAGATGATGAATGCTGCCCAGTATAAATGACTGTAACATCACTGAAAAACATCTGGCCAACCTGTGCCAAGCAGTCTGCTGAGTGGCGAGCAGGACTGCAGTGGATTTTGGAATATGATATTTGACAATTTGGAGGCCTCTCTTTCTGACCAGATCCCTCTTGAAATCTCTAATTTAGGGCAACAGGTCTTTTCCCCTTTTCACATTTTGTCTTCTGTTCTTACTGTTAATCACTAAATCTTAAAACTGGGGAAAATATTTAAATAAGGTGAAATGAAAAGAGCAGAAGATTTAAGAGCTAAGTGAAAATCTTTCATGATGAGACCATAAAATCAGTCATTGTTACACCTGAACAAGATTGAAATCAAAGACCTCAGAGACTAAATGAAGTTCCCATTCAGGTTCCACATCATGGTGATGACCTTAAAACTCCACATTAAGCTGAATTATAAGGCAACAAGATGTAGATGTCTTTTTTAAAGTGCTACAAATAGAGTGACTTAGGATAACAGGTAAAAAGGATATAACATCCATGGGAGAGCATAGAGATTATCTAAGACTAGGAATAAAGATCTTGGAAAATTGGTAAATAAAATCTGTTCATAACATTAGAAGAAATTCAGTGATAAACATCAATGCCTAAAAGCAGTTTGTGAGCTCAGATTCCATCACAATCATTGCTCCTTTCCTTATTTTCTACAGTTCCTGTAACCAAGGTCTCTGAATGCCTCATATCTCTTAATACGTTTAGCCTTACAACACCCCTGTGCAATAGGAAACTGTAAGTATCACTGAAGAGATAAAAAGCAGAGCCACAGGAAGAGGCATGCATCTTGTCTGAGGCTGCATCGGAAATGTTGATAGAGCTGGGGGAAAAATTCTGTGACCAGCACCTTCTGTTCATCATAAAATCATCCTTCCTGTTGTAGACCCAGATTCAGGAAACAACTGCAGTCCAGAAGAGTACATCAGTATGGTTGTTATAAATTGGAGCCTTGCATTATCCTTCCCCTATCACAAGCCCTGTTGCTTCCGCCTCAGGCAGGAATTCATTCCTAGGGAAAGAATTTTTGAATGAAGCATGAATTAAGTAAGGCAAATACCTTATTGTCAAGCAATTTGCATCACATTTTGTAATCAATCTACAGTTGTTCTAAATAAATAGCAAAGTGTTTACAACATTAATAAAGGGTATGCTTTTTAAATTGTACTTCTAGAAAGATTTATTTTTTCTAGTACTGCCCATAAATGGATAGGGAATCACTTTCTGAATGTTAATTAATTATGTCTTATAACCCCAGCGAGGCAAATATTATTATCCTTGTTTTACAGATGGGAGAATTCAGACACAGAAAGGTTCAGTGCCTGAATTTTCTCATTGTCTTTATAAACTATGTGATCACTGACTTAACTGAAATGACTTCAAGCAAATGCAAATGGTAGAAAGAGGATACAAAATGAGAAAACACAAAATATAAGTTTATGTATTTGTTTCTTCTTATGTTGAAAATGTGCTGCAACCCATGAGCCATTTGTGGACTCTTTGACTAAGCATTTGTATATTAAATTTGGGGTGTGTAAGATGGAAATAAAGCAAAATAGTTTGGGCACACTGGAATGCCAGAATTTTAATTTTTTAAATTTTGAAATGCCAAAAATGTGCTTTATTTTATAAGCATTTCATTTTTATATGATTGCTATTTTTACATTCTTTCATGATGAGTCAGTAGAAAAATGTGTAAAATATGTACTACTACCGACAATATAAGAAGACATAAAACATAATATAACAATGTGATGTCATAAGACTGGAAAACATCTCCTGGGCCATCATTAAGTCCAGTCCCTTGCATTTACAGGCAGTCATTAACCAAGGAATGTCTGTAATCACCACTTTAGACCTACATACTCAAATACAGGGCTCCATCCCCAAAACATAAGAACACCATAAAGTATGCCATAGATAAAAGCAGGGGAAATGAGGGTGCTGTGAGTGCCCTCCCACTGCCACAAAAGGGAAGAAGTAGTTAGCTCGTGACCAGAACAGTCTGAAAAAAACCCATGCTACAGTGGAAGGCAAGCCCCCAAACAGTCCGTGCCAGTTTGCCTGGAGGAAGAGTCCTTCCTGACCCTATGCTTCATGATCGATGTGGCCCTGAGTGAAAAAGCAAGGCTATGTAGCTGAGAACCAGTGGTTTTTTTAAGTACCAGTAGGAGAATATACTATATAAGATATGGAATAATAAAAAAGAAAGAAATCGTTGAAATATTCCATTCTTTTTATACTATTGTGCTGTTTTTGTAAAAATCATTAGGGGAGCCTTTCTTAGTATTGATTGGATCAACTTACATTCTTTACCAGGGGAAAGTATATCCTATTTGTTGTAATAGATCAGTTGACTCTGACAATGTGTCAAATGACAACAAAGTGTCTCTAGTGTGATTCAGTCTTTATCTGTCTCCTACCAGAACTTAAAAACATCTATTTTATCACCATTTACCACCACCTTACCATTACTAGGACCTTCCATGTTAATGGCTCTGTGCTGTTTTCACCTCCATTTTATATCATTTCCCTTAATACTGGACAAGTAAACCTGGGAACCCTATGCTCTGAGGGCTGAATCCAAAGCTCATTGCCTTCAAAAAGCCCTGGGTTAATTTCTCACCAGCATTTTAAACAATGCTTTACATATGGATAATACAGTATCCTCAGACAAAACAACGCAGCTTACTGAATCAGGACAATGTCCTCTTCACTTGCACTGCTAAGCTTCCATCAAGAAATTGAGAATGATACTTTGGGTGCATCTAAATGAGCACAGACGAGGACACAGCACACATGCAGGCATTCCCCACACTACTATCTTGACCACCATGGTGGGAACGGGGTTTGACTCTGGGAGATCCTGGGGTTAAAAAAAAAAAGCGCACCAAAAAAGAAGTGGGGCAGTGCATGTAGCAGCAGCTAGGGTTACCACCTTTCCAAAAGGGTCAGGGGGGTACACAGGCCTGACACCTGTCACCAGCACCACCACCACAGATGGACAAGAGCAGAGCGGAGGGATGCCTGTTGCGGGCTCATGGCTCCCCACCCTGCTGCTTTTGCCTTGGGAAACCTGCACTGGCTGCACGCCCATGTCTGCCTGGCAGCAGCAGGGGGCACAACTCTATGCAGTCACCACCCTTACTGTTACTGGGTGGGCAAGGGTTGCCTCACCATGCTGGTGCAGCCAGAATGGGGCCCCGGGGGCAGAGCAGGGAGCCCCGAGACCACAGCAGGCAGCTCGCATCCGCTCCAACCTAGCACACAAATCTGGGGGGACATGTGCCCCCCAACTCCTTTGTGAGCCACCTGTGGCTCTGTCCTGCTCCCTGCCCTGGCCCCATGAACTGCCCTGGCTGGGCAGCACCCCCAGCCCCTGCCCCACTCCCTCCCTCACTGTGGGGGCCTCAATACTGTCCCAGAGCCAGGAAGTCTGGGCCTGGGACTTCAGGTTCCCAGTGAAGGACTGTCCTGCCCTTTTAGGGATGGGTGGTCACTCTAGTAGCAGGGTGCCACCAAAAACCAGAGCCTGGCCAACCAGAGCCTCACTCCAGCTGCCATCCAGGGTCCCAGCTACAGGAGCACTGTGGCTGCAGTTCCCTGAGTCCCCCAGGACCCCAGGTAAGGCTGCTGGGGCCAGCATAGTTGCTGTCCCCAGCCTCCCCCACCCCACCCAGTGTATCCTGCTATGCAGCAGAGTGTGCATGGCACTGTCATTCCCCAGGGAAACAAACAGCTATGCTCACCTGGATGTGGCCTTTGGATTTTTAAGTACTAACACATCCGTTCTCTTGGCACATACGCTATGCTACCTTGAGGAATTATTTCTATCCCAGCATGTCATTTTACACAAAAGCCCATTAAAGTTTGGCTAAGTCTGCAGTCAGCCCTCCCTGCTCCACCCCAAAGAGCTCAGTATTTCTTAATATGTGCAATGTATTCCCTTTCTTTTCCCAGCCTCAGAAGGATATTAGGAGGGAAAGTTGGGTTACTATGAAGATTACTTAGATGAGCAATGGCCAGAATAGGAACCCTGGATTTATTCATCCTCTAAAAGAATGGCTTCCCATTGAATTAGTTCCTTTGGCTTGGTGGCACATGTAAATTTAGAATTTCATGCTGCCTTTGGCACCTTCAGGTACATTAAAGGGGGCATAGGATACTGTATAGCATGGCATATAGAGGGGGCAGTATGCTAAAATGGGTAGGGTGCCTGGAAGGGGCAAGGATCCCGGACATAGTAGGCTCCATGGAGGAGGTAAAGGTTATAGCTAGTGCTAGAATTCCTCCTGGGGTGCATAGAGCAGAATATAGTTTTTCCTACTTGGAAAATGTGCTGTCCTGATCCTTCCTGATAGTTTGGAGTATAAGGGACAAGAGGAATCAGTGAAGTCAGGTTTCCCATTAGGATCCTGGTCAATGCCTGTGCAGGAGTACAAAGTAGTGCCTGCACCGGACTGAAACAGTACCTGTGCTAATGGTATCACATGTCACAGCTCTAGTTACCCCAAGTCCTTAAAGAACCAGCAATGCTGGCTTCTGGCTATACTTTACCTGTGCCTCATGTCCTCCAGGCAGCACTATAGCTACTGTAAGCATTCTTTACCAGGCCAGACTGAGAGTTAATACAATAATCCATCATGTGAAACATTGTCAAAACAAGCCATCTGAAAATCCAGATTTATGAAATCTTCTGGTTCCCCTCTATCCAGGCCAAGAGTTTCTTCATTAGACAGGTAATCATATTTGTCTGATATGATTTAGCCCTCACAAATCCAGCCTGACTCATACCTATTAAAAAGTATACCTTTCCAACACATTCAAAAGCTATCCAGAAATCTTAGTTCTAAAGTGTTCTTTTGCATGCAGCAGGGCTGTAATTTTCATCCTCTCTTTAGGGTCTATTATACACTCAAAAAATAGTTAATGGTTGATAGTCACCTTGTATTTCTCCAGTAAAAAATATTTCTAAAAAAGTAATTATTAGTGGTCTGTCTTTGATCCCTAATTTCATGCCTTATGCCCAGATGGGATTCACTGCCACCTGATACCTTGTCTCCTCTCATCCAGTCAGACTAGTTCCTTAGCATCATTTCAGTCAGATCTTTCCATTCATACATACAAGCAATTCTCTAGTGGTTAATATTTTGATTATCAAATACAGATATGAAAAAAAAACTTTACATTCCTCCCCTATTTCTTTTTCACTAACTAATAATTATTTACTTTTCTGCCCATATAATAGAGCCAATCCCAGTTGTATTGTTGTAAAACCTTCCAGTATGACTCTGGGTGTTTTTACACTGAATTAGATGGTGCTGGGGAATGTGATCATGCAGATGTACTCCATTGACTCACTTTCACTCTGCACATACCACATGCTAAAAAAATACCTTGCGTCTGATATGGCATGTGCCCAGGGACTGGTCTGCATCACTTGCAGGCTCTCAGCCAGAGACATACTTATGTGAATGGAGCTGGGTGGCCATTGCAGTTGTAGCAGCAGCCAGGTGACATATTAAAAACATATAGGTTTTATACCTATAGGTTGTCATCCCTACCCTGTCATATGGATGTGAAACCTGGACAACATATCCAAAACACCTGAAAGCCTTGGAATATTACCATCAGTAACGCCTCTAGAAAATCCTCCATATCAATTGGAAGAACAGAAGAATAAATGCAAGAGCTCTGGCCCTAGCAAACACCACTACCATCAAAGCTATGTTTATACAGCACCAACTCCACTGGACAGAACATGTCATCAGGATGCCTGACAACCAGCTCACAAAACCTCTAATATTCCCAACTCACCAATGGTCACCATTCCAGAGGTGGGCAGAAGAAAAGATTCAAGGACAACCTGAAGGTCAGTCTGAAAATTCCAATATTCATATCAGTATCTGGGCAACCTGAGCACTGAATCTTTCCCAATAGCTCTGTGAAGTATGACGAGGTATCAACCATTGTGAGCAAACTTGGCTTACTATGGAGGTGAATAGGCAAGAGAGATGAAGCATGAGGGTTTGGCCAGGACGTAGATGGCAGGACCTGTGGATGGGCCCTGGGGGACAACTACAAGGTTAGCAGGGTAGGGCCACAGGTTACTAGAACTGAGAGGGGAGATCCAAGAGATGTAGTTCTAGACATAAGCCAAGGTCAGGAGCCAGGGATCATAGACCCAGTGCCGAATTTCAGGGTAGACCTAAGTTCAGGGTCAGAAAAAGCCAAACCTGGGTCAGAATTGAGGACAACCAGGGAGAGCTGTGAATGAAATGTGACATGCCATTGCTGGAACAGACTGAGGCTGTGTGAAGGCATGCAGGCCTGAGGATGCAGGTGTATTTAAAAGGGGTGAGTGGCCATTTTAGCAGTCAGCACATCTGGTTGCAGAGAACTGGGTCAGTCACATTAGGCAGGAATCAGGGACAGGTATGGAACTGCATGCTTGGTGCAGATAGGCCTGCTTGATCAGAGTCTCTGACAGTATCCCTTAATATGGGGCTGTCCTCCAGGTGGCCAAGGATCAGGATTTTCTAGGAAATTTTCAAAGGAAATATTGTACTAGTTTAGGGGCATGAATGTGGTTGACCAGTTCCCAAGATCACTCTTCTGGGCCATAGTCTTCCCAGTCAATCAAGTAATGTAGCTTGCCTCAGATGCATTTGGAGTCTGGAACCTGGTTTATGATATATTCCTCATAACCTTCCACTGTTACAGGTTGGGGTGTGGGTTCAAGTGGTCAGGCAAAGGGTTCTTGATGAAAGTTTTGAGTACAGATATGGAAAATGGGGTGTACTTTCAATGTCTTTGGCAGCTGGACGTTGAATGCAATGGACCTTATTTTTTTCACAACCTTGAAGGGGCCCATATATTGGTGATCCAGTTTTGCAGATGATTTTGGGGTGTTAATATTTTTTGAGGAGAGCCACACCTTCTCACCAAACAAAATAGTGGGACCAGCCTGTCACTATCAGTCGGCCTGATTTTGATATGCAGTCTTAGCTTTGTCTGGCTGAGACTTTAATTCTTGCTGAGCCTGTTGGAGGTGTAATACAAGGTCATTTGTTTTGGGAGCCAGTGGGAAGATGAGCAAAGTGTAAGACTGGAAAATCAGCAGAACAGAAGTCCTGGATTTCAAGAATGCAGATTTTGGCAAACTCAAAGGACTAGTTGGAGAGGCCCTCTGCAACCAGCAACTGGATGACTTGGGAGTTCAGGAATGCTTACAGCCCAAAAACAGGCCATCCCCACACAGGCAAAAAAATGGGAAAGCAGCGGTTGCAAAGCTTTCTCTCATGCGCGGATGACCTCTACCTGACTCAAGAAGTCTATGGGCCAACGAGAGGCAAAGC
>NW_017728921.1:21867921-21875406 GCF_001723895.1 Crocodylus porosus | reverse complement strand
AAGAGTAAATTGGATGCTTATCTTGCTGGGATCCTATGACCCCAGCTGACTTCCTGCCCTTTGGGCAGGGGGCTGGACTCAATGATCTTCCGAGGTCCCTTCCAGCCCTAATGTCTATGGAATCTATGAAATCTATACATAGACCTGCTTGGCTCAACAGGAATATTAGAGAGCTTTTGAAAAAGAAAAAGAAGCATATAAGCAATGGAAGAATGGCTCGGCAACCAGAAAGGAATACATCTGTATCACCAGGGTCTGCAGACACGAGACACAGAAAGCCAAGGCAGAAATGGAGATTAAGCTGGCAACCAGAATAAAGACAACAAAAAGTCCTTCTACAGATACATAGTAAGAAAGAACAAAATACTGAACACTCAGGGGCAGCCCACAGTTGATGCCTGCAAAAAAACAAACTCCTAAATGTATACTTCCTGTTGGTATTCCTGAAATCAAATGCGGGCTGTTCACCTGACCAGAAGCCTGGGGAATATGGGGAAGACATCAGGCTTCATGAAATCAGTCCTGAACAGGTGCAGGATCTCCTGCAACACTTGGATGTTCTCAAGTCTTCTGGGTTCAATGGCCTGCATTCAAGAGTCCTGAAAGAACTGAACTTATAGCAGCACCAGTGGCCAAGCTGTTTGAAGAGTCATGGAACTCAGGAGTGGTCCTGGATGACTGGAAGAGGGACAATGTGGTGCTCATCTTTAAGAGAGGGAAGAGGGATGACCCTACAAACTGCAGACCGGTTAGTCTGACCTTGTTCCTGGGTAAAATCTTTGAAAAAAATATTAAGGAGGCCATCAATTGCAAGCTGGTAACTTGGGGTGTTATGGAATCAGATGTGGTTTAAGAGGGATAAGTGCAAAGTCTTTCATCGGGGTAGGAAGAACCCTCACCATAACTACCCAATGGGTGGTGGTCCACTGGCTGGCATAGCATCTGAATAAGACCTGGTGGTCATAATAGAGCAGAAGATGAATGTAAGCCAATAGTGCAATGAGGTTGCCAGAAGGGCAAATGGAACTCTGGTATGCAGCAGCCAATGTGTGGCCAATAGAACCAGGGAGGTACTCCTCCCTCTCTATTCGGCATTGGTGAGGCCTCAGCTGGAGCACTGTGTCCAGTTCTGGGCACTGCACTTCAAGAAAAACATGGATAGGCTTTGGAGAGTACAAAGAAGGCCCACCCATATGGTCAAGGACATGGAGGATAGGCCCTACAAGGAGAGACTCCAGGAACTAGGCTTGTTTATTCTGAGTAAGAGAAGGCTGAGGTGTGACTTAATAACCACCTACAAGTATGTCAGGGGTGAACATCAAGATCTAGGTGAGAAACTCTTCAAGATGGCACCTCAAGGGAGGAGTAGGACTGATGAGCATAACCTTATAGAGCGTAAATTCAGGCTAGACATGAGAGAGAACTTTTTCTGTGTAAGGGTCACCAGAATCTGGAATGTATTCCCAGCAGAGTTGGTGCAGTCACCATCCTTGGAGGTGTTCAGGATGAGGCTGGACAGGCACCTTGTTGAGCTTGTTTGAGACCAATAACTTCCTGCCCATGGCAGGGGACCAGACTTTATGATCTGACAGGTCCCTTCTGGTTCTACGATTCTATGATGCTGGATGGAACTGAGAATGGATTCCTTAGTTAGAGAAAAAGGAGATCAGACCTGTGGAAGTACAGACAATATTGCTGTATGCAAATTCCCCTAGGGGGAACAAGGCTACTCAATTATCCTGATTAAAATTTAAAAAAACATCTGAGGTATTTCTTAAGGGTCTAGTTTATGTACACTGTTTAACCATTAGTCTGAGAGTGATACATGGATGAATGGAGAGGGTTCACAACCAGGGCCTTACAGTAGTTCCCTGAATGAAGTTCTTAGACTGGAGAATGGTAGAAGGTGGTGATGGGTCTAGAGCACAGGGCTCATCCTTACATAATAGGACATATGCCTTCTGTTTTTTGGGTTCTGGGTAATATGTGATTATGAAATTGAAATGGGAAGAGTAGAGTGCCCATGAAGTAAGTTTCTGGCTTGTCTGGAGGTATTCCAAATTCTTACCGTCTGTTGTTACCTGAATGGGGTGTTGGGTCTCCCCCAGAAGGCACTGCCACTACTTGAAGGTTGTCTTGATTGCAACAGTTCCCAATCCCAAGTGTCATAATTCCTTGTGGAGGGAGTCAAGGCCCAGGAATAAAAGGCACAAGTGTGCAACTTGTTTGGGGTATCTGAAGCGTGAGTCAGAATAGCCCCTATGGTGCTGCTTGAGGAATCACCTTCCACTATAAATAGTTTTTTGGGGTCTGGGTGTATCAGGACAGGTGCAGAGGTGAAAGTCCTATTTAGTGTCTCAAAGGCTGTTTAAACTTTTGGACACCATTTCAACAGTACCTCTTTCTTAGGAAGAGTGATCGGTGGGGCTACTTAGTATGAGAACCCTTTGATAAGACATCTATCAAAGTTACTAACATCCATGAACCACTGGACCCCTTTAATGTTGTGTGGTGCCACCCATACAGTAATGGCAATTAATTCATGGGGGGTCCATTGTTAGGCATTTGGTGGAAATTATATAACCCAAGAATTCAATTGAGGTCTGAGCAAACTGACATTTCTTTAGCTCAACCTATAGGTGATTCTTTCAGAGCAGGAGCAGGACCCGATCCACATGTTCTGAATGCTGTGTGAGATCATCAGAGAAAACTAAAATCTAGTCCAGATAAATTGCAGCAAATCAGTCTGACATATCTCAAAATACATTGTTAACAAAGTGTTGGAATTTAGCAGGGGCATTGCAGAGCCAAAAGGGTATAACCAGATATTCAAAATGCACATAGAGGGACTGAAATGTGTTCTTTCTACTCAGTCCCCTTTTATATATGGATTAGATTGTAGGTCCCTCACAGATCCAGCTTTGAAAAATTTTTTGTCCTGTTAGAGCCTTTCAAATAATTAATTTGTTCATGACAATGGGTAATTATTATGAACTGTTATCCTGTTTAAGGGTCTGTACTCAACACAGGGACAAAGAGAGCTGTTTTTCTTGGCCATGAAGAATAATGGGACCCCAGCTGGGGACATAGAAGGCCTGATAAACCCCCTTATTGAGGTTCTTTGTAATATATACCTTGATCACCTTGAGGTCTGGCTTGGAGAGTGAAGAAATGCACCTGAATAGAATCTGTGCCCCTGGCACATGATTGGTGGGACAGTCATAAGGGCAGCTCTGTGGAAGTTAGTCTACTTCTTTCATATCCAATATATTGGCCAAATCCCAGTATTTGCCAGGCAGAGATGGGTCAGGGTCTGGGAAATAAGTACTTTCTGCTAAGGCAGGTTGCAAATCTTCTATGGTTGGTGCAAACAACGTAATAACTCTGGCCCTGCTTTTGGCCTGGGTACTGGCTGGAGAAATCCCCTCTAAACAAGAGCACAAGCAGTAAGATGAGTTCCCCTAACCCCTACATGATGTCCAGGTTGTAGAGGAATAACCAAGGGCTTCACAGTATAACCAAAAAGTGAGGGGAATGGATGAGATCAAAACAAAGAGATTCTTGGTGATCACCAAATGAAACTCCTAGTAGGACTGTCTCACTGGTGATGGGACCTGAAGACAGCAGGGATCTGTCTACAGTTTCTATTACTGAAGGGTTCTGTTTTGGCCTTCCTGGTATCTGGTTGTTCTCAAAGGATTGAGTCCATGAAATTACCAGAGGCTCCTGTGTTTAGGAGGGCTGGAACAAAGCTGCCCACCCCAGATGTGAAGGGTGATTAGCAAGGGCGAGGCTTACAGTTTGGTGATATTCAAGAGTTTACTGGAAATCAGAGGGACTGGCTGACTGGAATATAGCAGGGGCACTGCAGAGCCAAGGCAATGCCCCTCTCCTGATGCCAAGTCAGGGAGTTTCTCAAAGAGGAGGCAGGCATTCCTTTGCTTGGGCATATCTGGGCAAAATTCCTGGACTCCTCTAGAGGCCCTGGATGCAATGATGAACCTTCTTCTCTTGGGGTAGCCATTTCTTAGCTACATCTATCTGCGTGATCTCCACCAGGGACAAGATTGGTTCTTCCAAGGGCCTAGCTGACTCCGAAGGCCAAGTTTCAGCCCAACCCTCTTGCTATGTCTTGGACAGATAGTCATCAATATGGATACTGAGATCAATGAGTCCATTCAAAGTAATTGGGAGACATACCCAGGCCAACTTATTTTTAATGTGGCCCTGAAGCCCCTGGCAGAAGTGGAAACGTTCAACTGCCTTGTTCTACTCTGTGTCAGCTACCAAACATCTAAACTTGGCTGTTGAACTTGACAGCAGGTGATGCCTCTCGATGAGGGCCTGGATGAGGGCTTGGTTCACAGTATACACCTGATATGGGTCATCAAAGATTTTGCCATGACCTGAATAAAGTTTTCAAGGTTGTAAGGAGAGGGTTTGCTGATTCCTTATGCGGGGAAGTCGAGGTAAGGGTGTCACTAGTCAATAGTTTCATAGTTTCATAGTTGGTAGGGTCAGAAAGGACCTAATCAGATTATCAAGTTCAACCCCCTGCCATGGCAGGAAAGAATGCAGAGGTCAAACAACCCCGGTTAGGTGAATGTCTAGCCTCCTTTTAAAGACCCCCAGGGTAGGAGTATGCACCACTTCCCTTGGAAGTTGGTTCCAGCTCCTGGCCGCTCTGACTGTGAAGTAGCGCCTCCTGATGTCTAGCCTGAATCTACTCGCAGTCAACTTATGGACATTATTCCTTGTTACTTCTAGTAGTGCTCAGGGGAACAGGGACTCTCCCATTGCCTGCTGATTCCCCTTGGCCAGTTTGTAGATGGCCACCAGATCCCCTCTTAGCCTTCTTTTGTGGAGGCTGAACAGGTTCAGGTCCCATAGCCTCTCCTTGTAGGGCTTACCTTGCTGCCCCCTGACTAATGATCAATAGTACCTTGGCCGTATCTGACAGATAGGTTCTGAACAGAGACGAAAAGCAAGGCAGCAGGTGTATTTAAAAGGGGTGAGTGGCACTTTCAGGAACCAGTCTTGTTGCAGAGAAATGGATCAGCCACATTAGCCAGGAATCAGGGCAGGTATGGAAATTCACATGCTTAGCTGAGCCAGGGCTGCTTGATCAGAGTCCCTGACACAAAGGAAAAGAACTGTGACTTGACATCAACAGGATCTATTCCTCCTTTTGGAACTGTATGACATGTCTGCATTTGAACATGGCAATCTCAGATTGGCTTATTCAGTTATCTCCAGACTCACAGATGACTTCCCTAGCTACTAGAAGACTCTGGTCCTTGTATCAAGGGAATGGTGACAAATATGATGACAACAAATTTTATGAAGTGCTTTCTACCAGGAGATGAACATTTTTTACAAAGGAGGTTAGGGAAAGAAAGCATATAAAGGGCAAAGACACGTTCATCATCACCCAACAGTTGAGCAGCAGAGCTTGAAGAAAAAACTCAGGTCTCCTAAATTCCAGGTCAATACTTGAACTACTAGACAATGTTGCCTGGAAGCATTAAAGACTATATTTGAGATGGGTGCCCCATTGTGTGAGGCGCTGCACACACAAAATCCCTGCTCCAGAGGGATCAGGAAATGAAATAATTTAAAATTAAATCAGAAATCTGAAATGAAATAGGAATGAGAGACAAACAAAGGGAGGGCAGATGGTGAAAGAGAATATTGAAAAAGTGCCAAAAAAGCTGCTGAGGCATCTACTGCATGACTTGATGCTGTCAAAAGAATCCAAATCATTTAAGTTTTATTTAAAAGCATACAACTAGCTCTCCTGCCTAAACAAACCATCACAGGGGTGTGATTTATTATAAGATATTGTGCAGGGGTTTGAAGGAGAAGTTTGGATTATTATGGATATTTTTAAGCGTAATTAGCAACTTATTCTTCCTTCACCCAATGTTAAAGTTTGCTGTTAAGTTTTACTGTCAAGCCACATGAACTGACATGGTGAAGTTGAGCCAATTTATATCTGCAGGCTGTCTTGCTAATGAAGACTGCTAATCTATTAAGATAATTATATTCTTCATTTTAGCAAATTTGGCCTTTCAAAAGTGTAATTTACTTTTATTTTTAATCAAAATCTTCCCAGCACTTGAACTTTTGATGTTTAGGCAAATGTTACAGTGAATAACAAAGTAGCAAATGGATTGGGAGGATGATTCAGTGGTGAGAGTGCAAATATGGAAGTTAGTAAGTATGATTGGAGCACTTGTAGCATCTCTTGGTACTCAGCTAGCTTTGTTTCCTTGCTACCTGCTGCAGGGAAGCATGGAGGGTGTTCTTTGCTGAGATCTTCAAGAAAAACAGGTTTTTTTCCTTTCTCAAAGACAGTTCAAGACTCCTTTCCTTGCCCATTTCTGTTTGATTTGTTTGGCAGTCTTGGTTGGAATCTGTTTTGCTGAATTCTTGCTCTGGGTGTTCGACCCAGCGAATGCTTTGTTCATTTGTTTTGTTTTTTGTTTTTATCATGCTCTCTCTGGCTTATTCTCAGGCTTCTTTGTCTGGATCGAGAAAATTGATAATTACATACCACAGATGTTTGCATAGAAGTCTATCTGCCGTGCCAGTGCCTAGTTTCCTAGAGCAGCATTTCCCTTTCCCGACTTCTCAGAAGTCCGCTGTTTTCACAGATTTTGGGTTTTTCTATGGCTTCTGCCATTACTTGGGGAATGAAATTCAGCTACTCTGACCTCCTGATGCAAACTCCAAGCTTCTAAGGTATACTGTGATCTGAAAGTATCACCCTTCTCTCACCCCTTCTTCAGGTTGTTTAAGGGGAACCCAGGTCCCAGACTACACAAACCCTTTGGTCCTGGCCAACACCAGCAGCCTTTAAGGAGGCACTAAGGACCTCACCAATATTTCCAGTATCTAAATGTGAAGATTAATGCTCTCTGACCAAATGAATAGTTTCATTAATTTTGATGGACCTCCCTGTCCTTTGCAAAGTAAGAATGATGCTTATGTGCACTGTCATCTCTCTGAGGGCTCAATTCCAGGTTCTGTTGCCAAATTCAAACACTTCAAGTCAGACTTCTATGCCACAACTTCCAGCTAAAACCAGGTATTCTGGAAAAACGCCACATATACCAACCCAGTTTAGCTGGTTTCTGGATCAATCCTGCTGCATGTCCCAGCTCTATCTAGCTTCTCAAAGGTGCTCTCATTTCCCATACCACAATCCTTACAATATAACATTGGCTTCTCCTGGACATTTCCTCTTCCTCTTGGAGCAGATGACTGGCTTAGACCCACCCAGGTAACCTCCTACCAATGCTCCCTCCTCTAATGAAACATACCTCCAAAGGGAGGTAATCCCAACACAGATCAAAGGGAGCAGTAGGGCACATAAGCCCCCATGGCTCACCAAAAGCATCTGGGAATGTCTCCTAGCAAAAAGGGAGGTGTACACACAATGGAAGGGAGGGGCGATCACCAGGGAGGACTATACTGCAGTTG
>NW_017728921.1:21852760-21867501 GCF_001723895.1 Crocodylus porosus | reverse complement strand
GCAGTCAGGAAGGCCAAGGCAGAGATGGAACTGGGACTAGCTTCCCGGATCAAGGACAACAAGAAGTCCTTTTTTAAATACATAGGGGGTAAGAAGAAGGTTCCAGGTAATGTGGGCCCCCTTCAGGACACGTTAGTAAATTTGGTAGTCACACCAGATGACAAAGCCAACATATTTAATGATTTCTTTGCCTCCATTTTCCTAAGCAGGGACTGGAACAGTCAGGCCCCAGGGGAGGTGCACCTAGGCCAGGGGTTAGTGAGGAACTAGTTAGGGAACTTCTGGAAGGACTGGATGTATTCAAATCTGCTGGTCCGGACAATCTCCGCTCCAGAGTACTGAGGGAATTGGCTGAGGTCATTGCAGGACCCCTGGCATGGCTTTACAAGCACTCATGGTGCTCTGGTGTGGTGCCAGAGGACTGGAAGAGGGCCAATGTGGTTCCAATCTTCAAAAAGGGGAAGAAGGAGGACCTGGGAAACTATAGGCCAGTTAGTCTTACCTCGAACCTGGGCAAGCTTTTTGAGACAATTATTCTGGAGCATATCCACAAGGGGCCAGCAGGGTAGATTATGCTTAGGGGCAACCAACACGGGTTCATTAGCGGCAGGTCCTGTCAGACCAACCTGGTGGCGTTCTATGACCAGATCACCAAATCCTTAGATGCAGGAGTAGCAGTGGGCATAGTCTTCCTGGACTTTCGGAAGGCCTTCGACACTGTCTCTCACCCCTTTCTCATTAAGAAACTGGGGGACTGTGATGTTGACACCCACACAGTCAATTGGGTCGCCAACTAGCTGGAGGGCCGCAACCAGAGAATGGTGGTGGATGGGACATTTTCAACCTGGAGTGATGTGGGTAGTGGGATTCAGCAGGGCTCGGTCCTCAGGCCCGCACTGTTCAACATCTTCATCAGTGACTTGGACGAGGGGGTAAATAGCACCCTGTACAAATTTTCTGATGACACTAAGATGTGAGGGGATGTGGGCATGCTAGAAGGGAGGAATAGGCTGCAATCGGACATAGACAGGTTACTAGGGTGGGCGGATGAGAATAGGATGGGATTCAACACGGACAAGTGCAAAGTGATGCACCTGGGGAGGAATAACTGGCACCATATCTACAGGTTGGGGAACTCCCTTCTTGTCAGTACAGAGGCAGAAAAGGATCTTGGAGTCATCATTGATGCCAAGATGAACATGGGCCGGCAGTGTGGGGATGCAGTCAGGAAGGCCAACCGTACCTTGTCATGCATCCACAGATGCATCTCAAGCAGGTCCAAGGAGGTGATCCTCCCCCTCTATGCGGCACTGGTCAGGCCGCAGCTGGAGTACTGCGTCCAGTTCTGGGTGCTGCACTTCAAGAGGGATGTGGACAACATGGAGAGGGTCCAGAGGAGGGCCACTCGCATGATCAGGGGGCAGCAGGGCAGGCCCTATGAGGAGAGGCTATGGGACTTGAACCTGTTCAGCCTCCACAAGAGAAGGCTGAGGGGGGATCTAGTGGCCTGTTACAAACTAGTCAGGGGGGATCAGCAGGCACTGGGGTAGTCCCTGTTCCCCCGAGCACTGCCAGGAGTGACCAGGAATAATGGTCACAAGCTGGCAGAGGGTAGATTTAGGCTAGATATCAGGAGGAGCTACTTCACGGTCAGGGTGGCTAGGATCTGGAACCAGCTTCCAAGAGAGGTGGTACTGGCTTCTACCCTGGGGGTCTTTAAGAGGAGGCTAGATATACACCTTGCTGGGGTTGTTTGACCCCAGTACTCTTTCCTGCCATGTCGGGGGTCAGACTCGATGATCTGCTCAGGTCCCTTCTGACCCTAGAAACTATGGAACTATGAAACTATAACTCGTGGCAACTTACGCTTGCCTACCTTTAGGAATGACAATATCTTGAGTGACAGGTCTTTGGTCTGTTAGTCACCCCTGTTGTCAGCTCATCTCCAGAAAAAGGTTAAAAATGGCAAGGCTTAATCATGTTCCAGTAGACTATCTGATCAGATCTATCTGCAGACACTGTTGGAGTATTGTATGCTTGAAGCTAAAGGCTATTTCACCATTTGACACCTGAATGCTACTTGTGTCTATATCTACCTGTGCAGCTATGCTTGCCATTTTGAGAACGCTCAGAAGGCTCCAGGAAAAAAAAAGGATTCTTGGTTCTCACGTCACTCGCTGTAGTGCTCCTGGGGTTTAAGGCATGTGGTCTCACAGTCAGCATACCAGTTTTATGCTTCCAGAAACAGAGCCTGGATTTCACAGAACAGGTAGGGGAGTGCAGTTGCAACATCTGGTGCAGCAGGGAAGGCTGCTTCCCACTTCTTCCCCACTCTTCCTTCCCCCGCTCGCCACAGTGGGCAGGTAGCACTGCAGGAGCAGCATCTGGGGACTTAAGTCCTGAAGAAAGTAAGAATTCTGCCCTCCCTTCCTCTCCATGCTCAGGGCATGTTCTCTCCCCTGCCTGCCACTGCCAGGGGGAGGGGGAGTGCCTGTCTGCCCATTCCAGATGAGCTGTGCAGAGGCTGTGCTCACCCAGAACCATGGCAGTGGTGAGCAAGTATGTTCTTCCTCCCTGCACCTACTCCTGGGCTGTCAGGGAACACCTGGTGGAAGCAGGCAGGGAGAGGGAATGCACATGCCCACTGCCAGCACTGCTGCCATGGTCTTAAGTGCAGCTCCCACACAGCCCAGATGGAATAGGCAGGAGCTCCCCTCACCCTAGAACAGTGGCAGTGGTAGGCTGGAGAGAGGAAAATGGAAAGGGAGTGGAGGATAGGAAAGATGATATGATTTTGAGCATGGAGAGTAATAGAATAGGGGGATTTGTATGTTCTTTGGAACTTAAAACCCAAAAAGAGTAAAAAAAAAAAAATGGAGCAAGGGGGGTGTGTGTCTTTGGCCCTGCTCCTGTATACTTCTGTTTCTTGAGTGAGGTTTGCTGTCATACGCCATTGATTAATTTCTGCTTGTCTTGAGATTGGCCATGTTGGTGGTTTATTCTAGATGCCTAGCACAGGCACTCACGAGATTCATAGACACATTCAGGATCTCTTGAACTTCATGAGCTCCAGGTTGGATATTCACACCAGGAGGTGGAGGCATATTTTTTTTGTTATGCACAAGGTCAGTTCATGCAGGTTAAGAATTCTTCCCATTAAGCCTCCAATAAGTCTCATTAACAGTATCTGTCTGGCTCATTCCCAGAGGCCACTGCCTTTTTAGAGTAGGCTGCTATTCTTAGTTTGTGGTTGCTATACAGAAAACACAATTCCTGAAACAACTGTCACTCAGGGTGTTGTATACACTGGGTGGACAGTACATTAAAACAAGCAGGATCCTTGTTAGGTAATAAGGCAACATGCCATATTTATTGGAAATATAAACAGCATTAAAACATCACACACAAACAGTTCTGAAGATGTTAATATGTTACCAGTTTTTAGTTGCTCAAGTCAACTTAGTGACCAGCTAAGTTGAGCACGAGAGAGGGGAGTGAGGCCTTCTGTCAGACACATACAAAAGCTCCTGGATGTTGTGCAGAACAGACCCAACTTCTTGCTGCTAAGTCTCTCCCCTTTATAGGGGGCACCAAGTCTTTGTCCAAACTCACAGTACTTTTCCATCCTGACATGAGGTCAGGCTTATCCATCACTGGCCTTTGGCGATGCTTTTCAATCACTCTATTTACAACATTCCTCCATTATCACTGGTGTGGGCTGTATCCGGCACAAAGGGAGTCTTTTAGTCTTGAAGTGTTGCAGACCTTGCCTTTAATCTTGTTTCCTTGCCTGGTATAAAATTGCCTTTTTGGCCTTCTCCCAGCACAATTCACCATTTGGTAATTTGTTTGTTGACACAATATACAGTACTTTCTCAGTCACTCTGCATTCATTCATCCATACATTCTAAATGTTAGAAAAAAGTTCTTATTTTGAATAACAAGTTTAATTTATAACAACTCTAGGCTACTGTAAAATGAATTTTAAGCTAAGTCATATAAAAAGCTAAGCTAAGGAGGTAAAATTAATATAATTAATATAAAATGAATACCGGGTGGCTTAAAAGAAACTCAGTCCAGGTGTGAGAAAAGGACGTGTCTCGATCAAGTGAACATTGATGTGGTTTTAGGGTTGGAAAAAGAAGCATAAAGTCTTCCATCATCATTCTGTGGTCTCCCTGAAGAATATGGAGGGAAAACTTTTCCACAGTGATTCATCATTGTTGAGATCTACATTGCACTATTCTGGCTTGACTTCATCTCCTAGTGCCACGAGCTTCAAAGACACTGGTCTCTATTCACTGAGGTGCCCCACACTCTGCTTGTTCTGTCGGTGCATACCTCACTCTTGTCACACCAATTTTGGACAGACTTGCTCTTCAGGGCAGCATGATCTTGGTGACTTTCTGGTTAGTTCCAGAACAGTTGACCCTTCGTACCAAACTTCCCACATTTTCTTGCAACTGCATCATCACCTCAGTAGACAGCTTCCTGGGACAATAGATTAGGTTAGAGGCAGAAACATCTTTGGAAAGCGACAAGACAGTCTTTCTCCTCCCGCTATGATAGACACAGGACTTGGATGTATAATATATTAATATTGGGATAAAAACTTTTACATTGGTGTAAACAAAAAGTGACATAAATCTTTATACCAGTGTAACTTATTCTAATTTGGTGTAGAATTACCCTGGGGAAACTAGAGGTAAGACTATACCAATGAAAACTACATCAGTTGTAAATATGGTGAAGCCACAGCTGCCCTATGGTAGCTGTTTGCTATAGGTCAGGGTTACCTGTGGGCCCCCTACTGTTCTGGCTGCAGCAGCAACTGGGGTCTCTAGGCTTTTCTCCTGCCTTCTTCTTTAGGTGCAGCACAGTGGAGTACCTGTACAGTGTAGCAGTGGGGGGGAAGGATGGGGGAAAGGGAGATTGCCTGAGCTGTAGTGGTCCAGGAGGGCCCTTTACTTACACTGTTGTGGCTTGCATGGTGTGTGGCCCTTGCTGGTACGGCTCAGGTGCAGTGTGGCTTGAAAGCTGGACAGCCCTGTAGTAGTGGGGAGGCTGCCCACTCACCCAGTCTGGCGGGGGCGGGGGGCAGTGCTCGCTGTGTAGCAGTGGCCCCTTGGCTCACACTGTTGCAGGCTGTGTGGTTTGTGGCCCCAGATGGTGTGTCCTGCATGAGGTGTACCCCTGGTTGCTTATTAGTTGAACAGCCCTGTTGTAGGTAAACAGCCTATTGTTCCACCACTGTAACAGCACCTTCTCCAAGCAGCTACTTACCTACCTGCTCAGCTTTTGATTCCAGCTCCTAGTATAATTTGTATTAGTATGCACACCTAATTAATGACACAGATGTAGTGTTTTCCATCTCCTCAGATTCGCCAAGGATACCGTATACACACACAGAAGCATGTTTCAACAGGAAGAAAGCACAGTGCTGAACTGAAAGACAGAACATTGTGGAGAGGTGAAAATACCAGCAAAGTCAGAGAATTAACACAGTGGGGCTATAGGATTTTAGAAGCATGGATAGAAAATTCAATGTGATTCAACCTTTAAAATGCAAACCGCTGCATCTGCAGAATAAATATCCAAATCACAGATGGTCTGCTGCAGGGAGAATGATAACTAGAAAGGAAATCTAAGGGGACACTGGGTAATATGGTGACAAACAATGCCAACATCATTCTAAACTCTTTCTGTAGAGGAATGGTGTCATGCAGCTGGAAGGCAACAGTTCCTATCTTTGTGGCTCTGGCAAGAGTCAATCTGGAATACATTGGACATCTCATTACCAGATACTGACAAACTAGAGGGAGCTCAGAGCACAGCAAAAAAAGTAGTTAGGTCTCTGGGAGATTTGGCTGAGGAACAGAGACGGAAAAATCTAAATATATTTAGTTTGGACAAAAGATGATTCAAGGAAGAGGTACTGACAGATGAGGGAATCAGTCCCAAGAAAAAAGGAATCCTTCGGGTTGATGAAGATGAGATGCATGAGAAGTAATGGGAGAAGAGTAAATACAGAAAATCTCAGGCTAGTAAGAAGGGTAACATTCCTGTGGTGCAACATAATGCTTGGACAGGATAACAATCTTGGTAATTCTTTTAAGGAACACAAGGGCAGGACATCAGGAAAAGCTTTCTGGGCTGAAGTTGATCAGTGTGTAGAATCATCTCCCAAGGTAAGAGCTGAGAGATCCACCACCTGGGACATTTAGAGCTGCAGTAGACAAAACACTAGCAAATGAATCATTGGGACCAGCCCTACCCAGATGCTCATAGATGGACTGTGTGATCTCGTAGGGCACGTCTATCTTTCAGTTCTATGACACTATGAAACGACTCTGCGTTTTAACATGCAGATGTCTCCAACAGACTGTTGTACACCAAGGAATTCATGTTATGCAAGCAGGCTTCTTGGGTTAGAAATGTTATTTACACATAAAGAGCTAATATTTTGTCTGTACAAATTATCATCAGAGAAAGTGATAAAACATCTGGGATGCCTGCTGAATAATGGCAGGAGAATACCTGGATCTCTAGGGATCACATGGAACAGATGTGGCAGAAGAACAATCTGTAAATGGGATGATAGTAATCAATGTCTTGTTATTCTGCATGACAGTGGCAGACTGATTGTAATCAGAAAGTTTGGGTGAACAGCAGGAAAACAAAAACCAATTACACCCCCAAGTGAAAAAATCAACCAGGATGCAGGCACAAAGCTTAAAGCAAGTTAACAGAAGACCTCTACACACCATTGTTGCTTGATTACTGCTGCCATTCACAGATTACACTAACTGCTCTTTGCCCTCTTAGAACCAGAGGTCAATCACATCTAGGAAATTCTACCTTTCAACTGCTGCATCAAATCTGATGACATCCTGAGTGGAGGAGACACAGGCAGTAGGAATCCCAAAGGGTTCTCTCTCCAGGAAGCTTGCTCCTAGGTTAGAACAGGCCTTGACTAGGGCTCAGGGCTGACTAGGTTCTGTGAGTGTTTATACATGTGCTCTGGTAGCGGGGAACGCTTAATTAGAGTGGTTCCAAGAATCACTGTAATTAACGTGCCTGGAGTGTCTTGTGTATCAGCGTCCCTGTGCTGCAAAATGGTTGTGGTGATGCTTTAACTAAAGTTTTTGAAAAGATCTTTAGCTAAAGCACCTCCACTGCCATTTTTCAGCGTGCTGATGCATGAGACGCTGGAGTCTGCTGGAGCATGGAAATTACAGATTTAATTGAGTCTGCTCCAACGGACTGTAATTACAGCACATTGGAGCAGCCTTGTGGCACATGTATAAGCACTAACGTCTCATTCTGTTCTAAACTTTCTGTGGACTCTGAGCATTGTATGAGCTATGTGTGCTTCAGTTCCTCATCTGTAAAAATGGGTAGTGCTTTCCTATCTGATGAGGCCCTTGGGAAAGGCATTCAAAAAGTCGCTGAGCCTATGTAAGCCTTAGTTCCTATTTGTATGATAGGAAGAATAACTCTGTCCTGCTTTCCAAGATGGTGTGAAAGGATTGTGAGGTGATTACATACTATAGTGACACTAGACGCTATAGTGACATACTATACCAACACTAGATGAATGCCATAGGTGGGAGGTCTGCAGCTACTATGCTGACTGCAGTTGTACAAGGAGATAGACAGGTATTAAGGGGAATGTCAGACTTTACTGTGTTTTTTTGCAGCAGTCCATATAGCATTGGGAATGGGGTAAGATTAAGGAGCATCTCATTTCTTTGTCTTTGCCATGGAAAAAGGTAAAAAATCTGCAATCTAATACAATTCAGCATGAATTATATATATAGCTGTACTTGTACAAAGATTGATTCTGCTGTAAAAAATCTGTCAGCCTGTGGTTATAAATATCAGTCCCTACCTGAGAAGTGGCTGTATCTCTCCTCTCACAAACACAATAAGAAGCCTATTCTGGCATCAGCTGGTCTTCCTTTGCTCTGCTGGGAATTCCCCAAAATGCTAGGATTTCCCATCATTTCTTACTACTGTACCTTCTTCATTGCAGTGAGATGAATTTCTCTTGGGGGGGGGGGGTCTCTCCATCTGCCAGCTTAACCAGAGCCCTTCTCTTTAAATAACTAGAAAGTAGAAGAATTCAGATCTTTTGTTTCCTGGGAAACCTGCAATTTTGATTTTTCTTTTATTCCAAAATTAAACACAAACAAAATATTTCAATTTTTGCCTAAATTGAAACTCCCATACAGTGTTCCTTCTAAGCTGTGCAGCTTGCGCAGTCCCCTGTGCGGCCATGCATGCCATGCAGCTTAGAGGGAATGCTGCTCCAAAATTGTCGTAGTTTGATTTTTTTTTCCTAGAATAAATATGTTTTGTTCTGCTTTTGGCTTTGTTTTGTATATTGCAAAATAAAAAATTGACTTTAAAAGTCACAAAGGAAAACCTATGGCAGAATCCTATTTCACTTTACATATCCAAATGGCACTAACTCAGCTGCATCAATGCTATTTTTGGCACTTGTGCATAGTTTATGTTCCTACTCCTCATGCACTGTAGATCTACAGGCACTGTAGATCTACTGTGCATGCACTCTAGCCAGGCAGATAATACACAATGCCTTACACGCATAACAGGGTAATTGCCACTTCCAAACTTGTAACCAAGCAAAAATCTTTGATTACTAGATGCTGGAGGGGAAGAAGGAGGAGGAAGAGGAGTGATCTCCCATATTTTAGTTCAATAGCTTAGTTACAATGCTTAATGGGAGAGCAAAGTTCCAGGACTCTTCACAAAAAAGGGGGTTGAATCCTAGGCATTAGACCACCAGGGACCATGGTAAAAATCTGATGCTCTGCCAACCGAGTCACAAGTCTGAGGCCAGGTTCCAAAAACATCTGGTGGTATACTAACTGAGCTAGCCAACATCCCTTCAACTTCCCAGGCCAAGTACTTTAATCACAGAGTACTTGTGAAATCTCATTTCATGAGAGCTGCAAAGGAAGGAGCATTCACTGGGTTAAACTGCAACTGAGCTGCTGAGTTTCATAGACAGGCAGCTACTTAAATAGAACTAGAGGACAAAGATCAGACCAGGGCGTATCTTCTTGCCGGGGCAGCAGGTCACATTTCTAGTTGTTTGGATAGCTAAAATAGTATGTAGGGAAGTGAGAAAACACTGCCTAACAACTTGAGAGAATACAAGTTAAACATGCATTCTGTGTTTTATACATTCTTCCTCTGGACTCTGAGATTAGGAAGTGATGACTTAGTGAGGGGAGAGGGCGGTGTCAGCATTGTTATTGATAGGGAGGGGGGGAGTGGAGAACCTACACTGTTAATGTTGTAAACATACTTTATAAAAAACAGATGTGAAAGCTCTGTGCTTCATGACAAGAGCTGCTGGAGAAGGTGAGCAATATTCTTGCTCTGTTAAAGGAAGTGCTTCAAGCTCCAGAACTTCCATTTGTTAGAGTAGATGCATATGGATGATTAAAATTAGCTTCAGCTCTACCTAGCTAAGGCCCTAATCTGTGACTGGCCATCACAACTAGGAGCTAAAAGTATAATGTCTGTATGTTAATATCTGATAAATTACAGCAGTGGTTTTCAACCTTTTTTTCATTTTGGATCCCTAACAAAAAATTAATGGAGATGTGGACCCCTTTGAATTGTAACTGTGGGTATTCACATACTTGATCATAGTACTCTTTCACAGACCCCTTTGACCTGGGCTAGGGAGATAAGTTACACGTAAACTGGTTTAAGTCATCAGAAACTGGTTTAAGCCTGTAACAGAAGAGAAGTTCAGTTTACATAAGCTAGTTTCAAAATGGCTGAAACTGGTTTAAGATAAACTTGGTTGAATCAGATTTAACTGATTTGGGTCAAACTGGTTTATGAAACTTCTGTTCCAGAATCTTTCCTGGTTTAAGTTAAATCAGAGTCCCCCAGCATCCCAGCATGCTTTCCAGCCCTGGGCTGGGCTGTGCTGTCTGCCCCAGCAGAGAAAGGTTGGGGGGAAGTTGGAGGTGGGGGATGCAGGGGCTACCTCCCCCTTGCAGGCAAACCCCAAATGGGGTCTGGGGCCAGGGAAGAGGGTTAAACATGCCTTCCCCTGGCTAAATCCCCCTTTCCTGGAGTACAGAGCTGCCCTGCCCTGCCCTGCTAAACTTACTGGAAGTTACTGTTGTCTGCAATGGTGGACTACAAATTCCAGAGGCACCAGGAAGCAGGAAGAGGAAATGATAAGCAACCCTGAAAAGTCCTGCTTCTGTGATTCTGGACTGCACATCCCAGATCCCCACTCATTGCTGCCCCCCAGCTTACTTGTGGCTGCCCACCCTGTCTGTCCCAGGGGAGCAGGCAGGGAAGAGTTAACCTGTCTTTCTAGCCATGACCACTGCTGCTGCTCTCTGGGCAGGCTCATCCCAGAGAAGAACAGCAGCCCGGGGTGGTAGTGGGGATAGCAGCAGCCGTATCAGCTGGGCAGGCAGGTAAACTCTTCCCTGCCTGCTCCTTGGGACAGACAGTGCAGGCAGCCACAAATAAGTGTGGGGAGGGGGGACCTAGGGGGAACCCCAAGGGGATCAGGGGATTCTTACCTTGTAGTCTTTCAGACCCCTGTTGGCCTGAACATGTGACTGTTCCAAACACAAGTTAGCACTAGCACTGATCAGCATTTATGCACCGCAGTGTAACGTGTAGCAAGGCTCTTAGTTCTGCTGGGTCACTGATTCATATCTGAGCAGCTCTCATTCCAGCCAGTAGATGGGAGCAACCATGTATCCAGCCGGTCTGTGACAGTACCAAAACTAAACAAGGCATGGAGAGAAAGACTGCAGACAACAGAATATATTGCTTCAAGAATGTATCTCAGCATAAACTTGTCTCGGAGATAGTGAGGTGAGAAAACAATGACACAGCAGGAGACATAAAGTCAGTGTCCTTCCTGTGTCCAGCAATATTTCATGGCCATTAATGCCCTTTTTTTCCTCTACTAGGATTAGCTAGAGTCTGAATTGATCTATGTATATTACCAATCAGCATGTCTTTATATCTTTAATGAATGAGCTTACTGACAGAATACATTGATTTGTTTGTAAATGTAGCTTATTTGTAATACCTCAGCATAGCCCTGTAACACTTAGACCATCTACCAAACTACTCCTCTGGATGCTCTGGGCATGACTGGCAAAACCATGCCTAATTTACACCTGGAAATGGTCAGTTATGTTTCTAATGTATGTATTATATGTCAATAAGTGTGCACAGTTGTGTACATCTGGCTCAGCCTACATTTACTTATCTGGATTTATACAAAATGGGCAAAAAATGACTCAAATCTTGCCATCACCAATGGCAGGAAGCTTGAGAGTGAGTAAGATAGACAGAGTTTGTCCTTGCAAAATGTCAGTAGGTCAGGGCAAGAAGTACATCCAGGGTTTCCCCAGACATCTCTGATCTAGGAGGAATAAGGCTTATTATACTGTTATAGGACTTAGAGGGCAGGATTCCATTATGCTGGGTAGTTCACAAACACAGAATAGAGACAAAGGGCATGTCTACACCATTTCCAACTAGCACCAAAGTGAAGCAGATCAGACAGACTACATGCATGCTATAGCCTGAAAAAATGTGATGTAACTGCTATTTGGCATATGCCCAAAGCATATCCAGCAACTTTCTAAGGTTTTCTCATATAAGGTTTTTTTGGTAAGAACTTGTTATTACTCTGTTAGTGACTTCAATATGTATTTTGGCATTTAGTGCATGCAAAGCAGAAGCAATCAGTAGGGCCATGCCTTATTGTAGCAGTTCCAGGAATTGTACCAGATATGGTGCTGCCCCAGAGAACTTACAGTCTTTGAGTGAAATGACAGTGGAAAGATCTGCAAGGAGCAAAAGGGTAGCATGAAGCAACACTTGGCATCATAGATGGCAGCACTCTGAGCCTACCATCTGCCTTGTCATCATCAAGCCTTTTGTGAGCATTGCAACAGAGTTTTGTGCAGGGATCTGAAGAAGGACAATGTGGTGGAGTTGCATGTGTTTACAGGACTTTCCTTCTGTCCATGAAGGGCAGAATGGAAGATGACAGGAGTGGCTCTTTTGAAAAGTCTCAGGGTGAAAGTTATAACTAGCATCATGGCAGTTACATCTGGGTTAAATACTGTCTACTCTTGTCTACAAGATAGTGAGGAAGTGGGCCATTAAGGGCTTAAAAGTGAAGGTAAGCACCTTGGATTGGGTGTGGTAGGGCAGGGGGTACATTGGGGATATGTAGAAAGAAGGGGTGACCTTCAGATCTCTAGTTCAAATAGGAATTAATTCAAGGCAGTACTATGGCCTCTTGCTACACCAGAAGTCAGCCTCAGGGATCTCACTGGTCCCTTCATCCTTCAGAGGCTGCCTGTCTATGAAAACGCAGTTTACTACCTCAGCTGTAGTAAAGTGCTGGGCCAGTGAGGTGTCACCAGTCTGCTCAACTCTGCTGCAGGTGTCTAGAGCAGCTCTTGTAAGCAAGTCCCCAGTCTGTTACATGGGTAGGAAACCAACAGAGTGTTAAAAGATCCTTGACAAGAGGAGACAATTTTGTGGATCTTCTTCCCTGTGGGGAGGACAACAGGACTGCCTTCTTTTAGCCCAGCTGCAGCCAGCCATGGAAAAAAAAGCAATGGTTTTGCCAGTACAGCAGATGTTCCAGTATTCCCAGTGAAGTTAAGAGTTGGCTGCTTCGTTCTTCTTCAGCTATTAGTCTTCACAGAGTTTAAATTACATTCTGTGAACTCAGAATATCTTGTTGAGACTGAGATCTGGTTAAAGATGCCAATAATAAGTTTTCCTTCTTGGCACAAAAGACTCTAGCCTTTCGTCTTGTAGATTACTCACTCTGGGAAAGTATTATTGCCTGAGCCTAGAACTAGCTACCATTTAATTAATCCTCCAAACTCCCTGATCAGACATCATACAAGAATATACATCTGATTTATCAGCACTATGGTCCTGTACTCTCTTTATTCTCAAATAATATAAGGGCTGGCTCAGACTCCTTCATTCCAAACTCACATTTACCTTAAGGTCTGAAGTTCCTGGAAAATTTGACAAGTATGGCTTTGCTACCACCCATCTTGCTTTCTTAGGTTTCTGGCCCCAAAGGCTGCATCCAGACGATTATGGATGTGCAGTATATAGCACTGCAGACCTATATGCAGTGCTACACACCACACATGTAGGTATTCCTTGTGCTGTTATTTTGCAGCGTGGGGGCAGTTTTTGACCCTGGGAGATCCTGGGGTCAAAAAACCCACGCCAAAAAAAGCAGGGTGGTGCACATGGCAGCAGTGCACACATTGCCCACAAATGGAGCCTGGCAGGCTGGATCCATGCTCTGGCTGCCAGCCAAGCTCCTGGCTGCAGGAGTGCTGTGACTGAAGTTCCCTGAGGCCCCCAGAACCCCAGGAACAGTTGCTGGCCCCAGCCTCCCCTACCCTACCTGGGGTAACCTACCGTGTGTCAGAGCACACCTGTCCTGGGGGTTCCTCAGGGAAAAGCAGCACCTGCACAAAAAGTGCTGCTGCTAATTGTCCCTGGGGAAACAAACAACTGTGCTCATCTGGACATGGCTAAATGGGCCAAAAATAGCTTGTTCTGATGAGGGCCTCCTGGCTTTGGAGATGTTTTGCAACAGGGAGAGGATAGACCAGAGAGATTCCAGAGCTGCAATATCTGATGTCTCTCCATTATTACCTTATGATTGCAATCTGGCAGTTGCAATGTATGTACCTTCAAACTGGATGTCTAGTGGAAACAGTGATTCTCTTGTGAATCTTATCATGGTGCTTATTAACTCAATTCCATGTTGACCTTGCACTTTAGCTCATCAGAGAACATCACTGTGGCATGTCTACCTACTCCTAGAGTTGCTTAAGTGACACTGCATGTCCCACAGGCAAAAAGTATTGGTATCACTATCATGACCAAGCAGTAGAGATTTTCAACACCAACCCTCTGGTGTGTCCAGTGCAAGCATAACAATCACTTTCAGCATCTCTGATTCTAGGCCTATTTGAGAAATAAGGGAAGATGTTTGCTTTGCTTATGCTGAAGAACATTTTGCTCAGGATCAGGGGGAAGGGAGGTTGGGTGGATGGTGGGGGTAGCTTATAGCCAACGGGACCCATCAACCAGTTTCACCATCTGATTGGAGAGAGGAGGACATAGGTGTCTTAATATGTTAATGAGGGATGGGGACAAGAAGCATACATTCTAAGAGGGTTAAAGCTCTGGACATTTAGAAACTGAGACACAGCTGGAGGTGAAACTACCTCATAAAATTCCTAGGAGTCTAACAATGGCTTGCAACTTGGACACATCAGAAGATGTGCTACAGCATCTAACTTAGTTCACATACACTAGAATGGAACTGGACTGAATTTAGTTATACAGGCCACATCCAAATAAGCGTGCATGTGCCTCTTGTCCCACCTCAAACCCCTAAAAAACCCTAAGTTTAAAAAAGCGGACCAGGCAACTAGAGGCTGGGTCCTCCACAGAGATGCTCTGGCTGCCATCTCTGTGGTTGGCCCCTCACCCTGGTGCTGAAACATGCAGCCAGCCAGGCCATGTGTTCAGCACCAGGGCTTCAGTGTGGGTGAGTAAGGGGTCAGGGGGGTTGGAGAAGGGGGGAGGGGACCATGAGGGGGACCCCCACTGGCCCAGCATACTCCCCCAGCCCCCCAGTCCCTGCCCTTTCCATC
>NW_017728921.1:21847385-21852660 GCF_001723895.1 Crocodylus porosus | reverse complement strand
GCCCCCATCTCCATAAGCCCCCCGATCTCTGCCCCCCACCCCATAGTTTAACCCCCAACTCCTCCCCCGACACTTACTGGCGGCTCCAACTGCCGTCCCACTGACTGTTGGGGGGCCATAGACCTTGTGTGGGGGCTGAACCCCCTGTTGGGGTGCTGGAACCCCTGTGGGGAGCCATAGCCCCTGTAGGAGGGCAGCAAAATATATATTCATGAATTCATAAAACATGTATTTAGAGTTCACTTTATTATTATGATAAGATACTTGCTTTACTACTGTAGATAGATCAATGAAACATTGTCCAACTGGTCTCTGTCTCTGTCTCTGTCTCTGTCTCTTTATAGTGGTCTTTTGTTTTACTTGTGTAGGAATATGGATTTGGGTATATTTTAGAGAGTGACTTTGGGATTTTTTTATCACGGATTTTTCAGTTTTCCAGTAGGGAACACCAGAATTCCTGCTAGGAAGGCCAGTGGGAGGACCCTGCCTGCTCAGAGCTGGCACCTTGGAGCCATTTGGCTGTGGCTGACCTCCTGGCCAAATGGGGCCAGGAGGACATGCTTTGACAGTTCAAAGCAGGCCACCATACCTGAAACATCTTTCCGGCAATAGCTGCCCAGATGGCCAGGCAGGGGGCACACGTGGCAGTAGTGCCACACAGAGGACAACCCTGTAACCACAGTCCACTGGCAGCTGGGCCAGAGGGGCAGATGCCTCTACTGACTGTGCAGTCCCCATCTGGGTCTGGCAGGTGCACAGCAGGTCACAGCCAAGCAGCAGCCCTCACTTCACACTGCTGCAGTGTGTAGAGGTTTCAGGGAACTCTCAGGGCTGCTTCAGCAGTCCAGCTAGCACAAGGGGTAGTGTCCCCAGGTACCAATTGGCTGGGCCCCAGAAGCTCCTGAGAGCGAGTAGCCCTGAGCTACTTTACCAGGGTGGCTTTTTATACCGCTGGGGCCAGGACAGGGCAGCTTTTTATACTGCTGGGGACAGCACAGGTGCTGGCCCTGGGCTTTAGCTCCCCCTGGATACAGATCCAGAAGGATCCAGGCAGGGTTATTTTGCCCCAAGTGGCACAATTTGCTCCACAACAAAGTACATGTCCGATCACATGTGCTGAGGCAAGAAGTCCCAGCTCAAATTTGCACTACTTCTATTTGAGCTGCTGCATGCGCACATGCTTGCATGTGTGGATGTGCCCATATCTACACATGCATTTATGCTGTCTTAAATTTACTGCAAAGTAAATTACTGCACAGTAAGCAGGAATAGGCCTGTGTCTACATGTGCAGGCCTTAAAGTGCATTAAGGCTGTGTGTGGACTGACTTGGGACTTGGTTGGTAAAGTAGTACTTTAGTAAAGTGTCTACATATGCTTATTGTGCAGTAACCAATCTAGCATAAATTTGATATCTACATTATGTGGGTATCAAATTTACAGCCAAGTCAATGTAAGTCTCCATTGTTCCAGTGCGATATGGGCATGCATGTGTAGACATGCACTCATACTGCCCAGTAATTTACATTATTGCACAGTAAATGTGTATGTACATGTAGATGCACCCAGTCAGGCCAAAGGGCTGCCCAGACTATGTGTGTTATGATACTATTAATTTTGAATGTGGTCTCTTTATGGTCAGGAAATTATTTACAGTGTGATCCCAATTTCCTTTGGATGTATTCATCACCTGTAAGGAATTACCAAATTGATGGGATGAAGACTTTTCAGCCTGAGTGTTATTTGTAAACTGTTTACCATGACTGCCATCCATTAGCCATGGTGAACACAGCCTTGATTATTGCCTGATTAACTAAAACATATGATATAGGAAAATACTGACTGATACCTGTGCTGGTCTGAAATTATAGGTAACTCCTGCAAACTTTGTTTGGGGAGTAAGATATTTTCACTATCATGTGGGTGTATAATCTGTCCCCAAAACTTAAGTGAACCAAAACCAATATTTTTGTTCACAGAACTATTTGAATAGTGATAAAAATACCAAGTTGCCAACATCGACCTCACAAGTCAAGCTTCCAATGTTTCATATTACGTGGATGTGTATTAATAGTGCAAATTTAATTTGAAACAGGAATGAGTACTGAGCCATTCATAAAGTATGTGTCACAGTGACAAGCTCTTCTGGGTTATACCTAGTGAGAGTACTGCAGTTGATGGACACACAGCCAACAGCTAATTGTCACAGTAAGCTATGTCCATTGCATGGCTAATGGTGCGTGGCTTCTTTGCCTAGTCTAATGAATTCCTACATCCGAGAAGAGTACAGATAACTAAATAATATGTACCCTTGTATTACTCATTGCTGTTAGTATATCCAGCTCATGAATGTTACATATAACTAAAAGAGACATATAGGTTGCATATTCTTTAGGCAAAATAACTTCTTACCGCTAAAAAATATTTTTCTTGTAATTATGAGACAATACATTCTGTCTCATTGGATTTTAATGCCATTATCACAATATCTGGGGTTTTTTTAAAGCTCCAGCTCCTGAGGTCATGTGAAAATCTCAAATTCCATTTTAAAAATTAAGTTTTCAGCTCATATTGGTGGAGAAAATCTTGTGAAGTGGTTCCCAGTATATCCCAAGGCTTCAAAACCAGAAGGCAAATAAAAGGCAACTCATGTTTATTTGTTTATAAAAATCTCATCATTTTGACTAATCTTATAATCTTGGGAGGTTTGACTTATAATTTTTGAATGCTTGATTCTGACCACATGGGATTGGGCTCTGTTTCCCTTTTGCCACTTATGCCTAGGTGGTAATCTTATTTCCCCTGCAGTTTGCACACATAAGTGGGATATATGTGGCCATGTATGCATGCCTGTTGTGGAAGTGCATAGACATCTAAGTCCTGAAAAAGAAGGTGGCTAGAAATCTATGACTAAAGAGTGATGGACTCCAAAGAAAGAGCAAGCTAGGGATTGTGGCTCAGTAAGATGCCTGCTGCCTCGGAGGGGAGGGTTTTTTAGGCAAGACATTTGCTACCAATGGAGCAGAAATTTCCCCACTATTTTCCATCTATTTTAGTCAATGACTATTAAATGCAAGGGGCAGTGGCTCAGTTTCAAAAGGAATGTTACAGAGGTACCTGCATAATATCAAACCTGTTTTATGGTGATTAGAACACTGTGCTGGGATATCTGATCCATACAGGTTCAAATCTCCTCTGGGTAAGAGGACTGTCTAGAACCTTTCCTTTCCACATAACAGGCTAGTGTCCCTAACTTGTTGACTTTTAGGACTAAAACACAGGAAGGTTCCCGCCCCTGCCCAGGTTTTTCTGAGACTTGTGCTCATGGATGTGTCCACTTAGGCTATGTGTAGGCATGGTCATGTACCTAGTCACATATGTGTACAGGTATTATGAAATCTCCATGAGCAAGCTTATTTGCCCACAGTTTAAAATGGTGGTTAAAACTAGCCACATACATGGCTAGAAAATTGTTATGTGCATGCACAAATGGAAATAGAATTCTACTTACAATGCAGGCAAAAGGCACACATTTCCTTTACTGTGACAATATTTAATATTCACTTTTTCCCGAATGTTTTATCTCCTGTTCAAGATTCCTAGGGCTTATAAGTAAGTTTAGGAATATGAGAGCCAGTACCATAACTCAGGCAGGGGAAAAGGGTCAGCAGCCTTTAGCACTGATTGCAGGGGGGGTGGATATTAAATAATAACAGCCTTTAGCACTGAAAGGGGGAGCCTAAAATACAGCAACTTTTGGTGGCATGACTGCAGCTGGAAGTCACCACTCCCTCCATGTGTCCTGCTCCTCCCAAATCTGACTTTGAACCTTAAAACCTCCACTTCTCCATTGCAGTCTTTCTGGAGGTAAGGTGCTTGCACCCCCATGTTCAGTCAGACCCCTCTCCCCAAAACATAATTCCTTTCCAGCAGCAGTGTGGGGTGCAACAGTTACTTTTAACTCACCGTCACAAGGGGCAATGTATACTGTTGAGCAACTCCCAGTTTCATTTGTGATGGCTGCCACCCTTGTGGACACACCTGGCATGGAATGGGGCACCTCTCCATCTAAGCATAGGAGTCTCCATGGACATACCAAAAAAAGAAGGTTCTTGGGGTGGGAGCTGTAACAGACTCCCATGGTTCAGACATAGAAGTCAATGCTGTGCAAACACCAACCGGTGGGTAATACTTGAACATGACCAAGTGTCTCTGCAGTAACTGATACCTCTGCACCTCTTTCTCCTCCACCCCCACAGGCGGGTGGTCAGGGGCACAAGCTGCACAGTAAATTACACAACAATATTTCTCCTACAAAAATTTGAAATCCAGTGGGTGCTTTTCTTGGTGCTGGCAGAGTCAGGGGAGCCTATGGACACTTCACCAGGGCAAGACACATTGGGATGTTGCCTCTCTCCAGCCACTTGCTGGCTTGCTGGTGGCTTGCTGCTTGCTGGTGCATTCAGCCACTTTCAATCCAACTGGTAGGATGACATATGAACATGCAAACCCGTGACTTATCCATTCAGGGACAAATTGTGGCACAACCAGTTCCATAGCATATGCAACATCTATGTGTTTATAGCCTAGCATTGCTCAGTTGCCACCTCCTACTAACACTAACCTTTATATCCAGTGCAGGACATGCCTACTCCCACTGGCGATGCATAAGGGTGTACCCCCTGAGCATGGCAGTGCACCTCCTGTGAAAAGGCACCGCTGACACTGCCGGCAGTCGCTTCTCGCCACCTCCCCCTTGCCACAAACACCACTGCTGGCGTCTGTGGGTGGTCCACAATAGCCACTGGCTGCTTCTGCAGTGGTGTCTGTAGGTGGTTGCTGACCACTGGTCAGTGCTTGCCACTCCCCCCTCCTTGCTGCCGACAGCACTGTGACTGCCTGCAGTAGCTCCCCACTTGCCTCTGCCACTCTCATACTACTGACAGAGCTGCCACTGCCTGCGGGAGCTCACTGTGCCCTACAGCCTCCAGGGCACATGGCATTCATGCCTACTCCAATACTGTGCCTCACTCTTTTGTAGCAGGGTTCATACAAATGTACTCATTCACTCCATGGTAGACGATGAACCCAACATTTTTTTAGGATACTTTTTACCTGGGTAATGGGTTGAAAGCCATTCTTGGCTGCGGGGGCTGCCTGTCCCTTTTTCAGGCTCTGGGGCCCGGGAGCATGGCCACCTCCCCTTGCGGGGTCTCCTCCCTATGGGGTCTCTGGCGCGCCAGCTGGAGGAGCTCCAGGCCACAGTCCAGAGACTGC
>NW_017728921.1:21832761-21847285 GCF_001723895.1 Crocodylus porosus | reverse complement strand
GGGACCATGACCCCAGGGAGATGGGAGTTCAAGAAGAGTGGTTGCTTCTCAAGGAAGCGATCCTCAATGCACAAGCTAAATCTATTCCAACATGGAGGAAAGGCAGCACAGGTATCAGTCAGTATTTTCCTATATCATATGTTTTAGTTAATCAGGCAATAATCAAGGCTGTGTTCACCAAGGCTAATGGATGGCAGTCATGGTAAACAGTTTACAAATAACCCTCAGGCTGAACTCCACAAGATATGAGCTCCTAGCTGGGGTTCTCTGGCCTTTGTTATACAGCAGGTCAGACTGAATAGTCAGCCCTTTAGTCTATGAGCCTTTCTATCTGTCAATATGCACTGCCAACACCTTAGAGGCTTAAATTAAGCAGTAAGTGAATATTAACACACTCTCTTGTTACCTGTAAACTTTGTATTCATTTTCCTCCAGCATGCATGAAACTGCATGCTCCTCAATTCTGTTGCACTTTTATCAAAAAGGCCTTTAATCAGCTGTGAGTGGAGCATCCCTCTCTTGCTGTCTCAGCAAAGGAGTAATTTCAGCATGCTGGGTAACAATGATGGTATTTCATATGGCATACTTCACCTGGAAAAGCAAATGAAGGGGGAACAATGCTCCTTCTAAGGCTTGACAGCAGCAGGGAGGCTTAAGAAAAGAGAGAGGCTATCAGTTCTTGCCTAGATCTGAGGGTCACTAATCTTGAAATTTTCCTGTTTTGAACAAGTTTCAGGCTGGATCTAGAAACAGATGTGTCCTGTTGTTCCTCAGGGGACAAATCCTGCAGAATAATACTTGGGGCACACCTCTACAAATGGGGAAATCCTGGCAGATGCTCTTGGGGCCTCAGGGACCCCATTCTACATGCCCCAGGAATTTTCTTGCAGAAGTATTATTGGGGTGCACAGGGTCAGATCCATGAATTCTTGGATCATGGGCAGCTCTGGGCTACCTATGCTCTCCTGCCATAAAAAAGGCAGACATTTGCCACAAATAGCAGCACAAATTAATATTAGCTTTTGTTGTGGGCACAAACTTGGGCATTTGTGGCATGAGAAAGGGCATGGATGTGCTTGGTTTTGCTTTGTGCCACCTTAAACAATTTATGGTAGAACAAAAGTGACATCTGTTTGCAGCAAAAGTGACCTCTATGTATTACCGGACAAATCTTTTGCTTCTGAACATGCTCAGTGGTATCTGCTAGGATTTTTAGTAGCCTTCTCTCCTTTTTTTCATCACTGTGACATCCCTTACTACCTTTAGTATAGGGTCCCAGGAAGGGACAGAATTGCTGCTAGACCTCTTTGTAGAAGGGTAAGTATTACTGTTTCATTGAGATACAAACAGTTTGAGGAACATATGAAGTTCAAGTTCTTACCATAATGAAAGCAAATCAAACCACTTCTGTGCAAAGGAGAGCTGGGGAGCAGGGGGAAACAGTGGTCAGATCTTGATGCTCAGAGGAAATTTAGATTAGATTAGATCAGATCAGGTTAGATTAGATTAGTCACTTAAGTAGTTGAAGAAGAGAAAAGGTAAGTACGCCTGTGATGTTTCTGTTTCCACTGAGAAAGGTCCTCAGTTGAAATACATCAGCATAGTTGTATTGGAATAAACATACTGATTTACACCAGTTTAGGATCTGTACCATTTTATTCAAAATAGTTCATCCATCCCCTAATCAAAACAAATATTAGTTTTGAGTGGCTGTAACAAAAGCAATAAGAGTCACTTCATGACTGGTAGATGGATTTCAATTGCTTCCATTTTCCAGTGGAAATCTGCTTAGTTAGCACACTGGTATTTGTAACAGGCTAAGCAAATTTATGAAGAAAAGAAATTTCACAGCTCTCTGAATTACTGGTGTAATAATATATTGTAAGCCTGCACTGCCAAACAATTGGTTTAGTTGTTTTACATTTACAGCAAAGATGATTTAAACCTCATAAGGGGAAATAAACTTGGAAGGTTTGATGTGTATAATGGGAAAAATATGTTAAGAACCTATGCCATTGGAGGTGAACAGTTGGGGGAAGTTTAACTTATACACAGATGACGGTTGTTTCATCTGTTTTGCAAAGCAGAGGTTATAATTCTACCACTTTAGCTGAGTTTAGCTGACACTGTGTCTCTCAATGACAAAGGTCTATGAAGCAGAAAATGGCTAGTGTTCAGGTTGGATGTTCTCTGGAAGCTTGCTAGATGTGTATTTCATGAACTACTTGGCTATGCAGAGTACATGATTGAAGTAATTTATTAAGTTAGTGGATGGTTTATTTTTGTACATTGTCAGAATGCATAAAAGTTTGAGGACAAGTTCTTCCTTAAATTAGTGATATCCAATAGAAGGTGCTTTGAGAAGTCTTGTGCCTAGGGCTCATTAAAAATAGATTATTTTTTCATGTGAGAAAAAACTACATTCATGAAAAATGCAGAGTTGTCAGTGAGAAATAAAAAATACCCCAAAATATTGGCCCAGACCTGAAATATTTATCTGTAGCCCAATAACTTAGTGACTAGGACACTTGACCAGAGACCAGCAGATCCAGGTTTTAGATCCCTGTCACCCAGAGGAGGTTTAAACCTGCATGTCCTATTTCCTGACAAAGTGCTTTAACCACTGGGGTACAAAATGGACATTTTCCAGTCATCCTCTTAAAGCTGTCCCACTGTGCTTTGCATTTCATGTTAATTGGACAAAATATAGCAGAAAATGTTGTGGCCATTGTAGCAAGGGAGAGGTAGGGGGCTAGCCTAGAACCTCAGGCTTTCTCTTTCAGACCACTGGTAACACTGAGGTAGACAGGCTTTGTTGCAGACTTGGTTGGTTTGTTTCTGCCTGACCACACATATTTTCCTCTCGTCATGACTGCCAGTGGGCCAGCTTTAAGAGGAGGACTGGACTGGTTTTTGGGCAATGCCCTGCCTGTGCTCACTGGTTTAACTACTTTCCTGGGAAGCAGGATTGGGGAGCTAGAACTTAGGTCTTCCACTTCCTAAAGCACTGACCATAGGGTTAGATGGTAGAAGACCCTGTGTCTCTTCTTCTGTCTAAAACCTGCTAGCGGCAATCCTTCTGTAACTAATAGTTCAGAACTTACCTAGCTTTATGTGCATAGGTGGGCAATTCTATTTCAGCCACAGTGCAGCCCTCTTGCATATATGCAGTGGGTGCAGATAGGTTTACATGCATAAAGCTGAATCACAAACTGTGTGTAAATGCCAGAATCTGCAGCTACATGGCTGCAAATATGCCACTTGGATGAATAAAGTGCAATACGGTTTAGCCTTTTTTTCTTACAATGGATTCAGCCTGTTATGGAGGGTGTAATACACTCTGCTGTCTCGCTTTCTTAAGATTTACTTTTGTTCTTTCTTCTTGTTGCTTCTTCTTAATCTTAAATGAAGATTGAAGATTAATCTAAAATAAACATTAAGATTGAAAGTACCATGTATTTTCCTTTCCTTATGGAGAACTTCCTCAAAACTAACTACTAGTGTTATACAATATGCATTTTGTGCCCCGCACACACTGAGGTGGCATTTAAATATCTGGATTTAAAATATTTTAAGAAAGTACCTGTGAAATTATCTGTGAAACATTTCAAACATTAATAAGAGGATGTGAGGAAACTTTAGTTGAGAAATATAAATGAGTTATCATCCCATATGGGAGAAGCAGCAAATCAGGAAATGATGAGGTAAAAGACCCTCTTACACTATCAAGACCAAATTGTCCTAGGGCCTTTCTATAAGAATTATCTATTTACTAAATGAAGGGGTTTAATAATATTGTGTGGAAAATTGTAAATCTGTTTTGAAGAGAATTTGGACGCTGGTATTTTGAATTTTGCTTTTGTATCATTTACAATGAAAATAAAGTACTTTAAAATTCACTATGAAAGGGAGTGTGACCCTAGCTTTTAGATAGGCTGCCATGGTGCCGCTGAGGTTAGTCTGCTACAGAGTTCTGTGCTTGGGAACAAGTACAGACAGGGTTAATCTTTTTCCACAGTCTGTTGCAACTTCATTAGAATTGAACCATCTTTTTGAAGCATTTCAATTATGATGATTCAGCATTGCCTGAGAAAAAAAAATCCATAGCAGACTATCCAAGTATCTTTAGTAATTATCATTATTTTCTGAACTGTAACTTTAGCAGAGTTTGACCATATCTGTTCCCTCTAGTAACCATACTTTGGCAAAGCCTTTGAAACTAATGTGCAGGGTTCAGTCAAATACATGTACTAAAAGGCATCTGTGGACATCGGATCACACCCAATCACTTACTGAACTTTCAGTATATTTTTTGGTGGTGAGTATAGATATGGATGCAGTGTACTGAATATCTTCTATAGGTTAGGGCCGTTACAGAACTAAGGTGTTCATAGGTGGAAACTAGAAACTTGGTTTGTTGCCCAGATTCCTTATCTAGTGTGGCCAGCTGGCTGGTGGGCTCACTGGAAGGCCAAACTGTTAGCTTGAGCCAGGGCTGGGCTGCCTTCCCTCTGCCTTTCCCTGATTGGTGGGGAAGGAAAAACTATCTCCACCAATGGAACATAGCTTCGCACATCCCTAATGGGCAGATCCAGGACTGGGAATCCAGGAGTGCAATGCATGGCACCTGCACAGTGAGAAGAGATCATTGTGCATGCCCAACACAGCCAATGGGTGTGTGGCCACAACCGTTTGCTGTGATCCTGGATCCTGCTGGAGCTCCACCTGTGCTACAAGCTCTTTGAGTTCACTGGCTGGTCAGCACAACCTGCCCCAAATCCCTGTTTTCAAGCAGCTTCAGACCCTGCTTGGTGTTTCCTCTTCTCTACCTTCCCTGCCATCTCCTCCCCGCCCTCGCCAACCAACTGAATTCAGTATCAGGAGACAGAAGGAGAGGAAAGGGCTGTGCAAAACAGCAGTGTTCCACTCTGACATCCATCCATTTAGATGGATGGTTTTCAAAGGAGGAGAAATGCGTTGTGTAGGTTTCTCACTCAAAACACTTGCACATAGAAGGCCACTCAGGCAAGCCTGGACTACAGGCTTAATGAGGTATCCATTTAGATGGAATAGTGTTTCATTTTGAGTTTTGTTTTGATCCAAAAACACTGTTCTGTTTGGTTTTGTCAAAATGGCTTTGCTGTTTTGAAGTTTCAATCCCGATGGGGAAGGGAACCCAGCCCAGCTGAGTTCCCCTCCCCAGTGCTAGGATCAAGCAGGGGAAGGGCACTCAGCCCAGCTGGCTGTACCAGGCCCTTCCAGCCACAAGTGTGTGAGCAAGGGGCAATAGGGTATGCTGGCAGGGGATGTTTGTATGTTGGCCCCTCATTCCAACCCTTGTAGGTGGAAGGGCTGGACGGGGTACAATTCATTGGTGGTTGCCTGGGTGCCAGATGAAAGTTCCTGGTGGGGTGGATTCAGCCCCTGGGCCATATTTTGCCCACCCCTGCTCTATTCCCTATTCCAGGACTTTTTCTTTACTTTATCCATTGCCTGTCAGTGCAAAAAACAAAACCAGTGATGAGAGAGGGACCTGTTTATAGCTTGGCAGTTAAGTTACATCCATTGGAGATGTGGGGTTGAAACCCTTCAAGCTGAAGAGGGAGATGAGACTAGGTTTCCCATGCTTCAGTGAGTGCTCTAATCTGTAAGACCATCACTGTATATTCTAGCATACCACATATACCTGGTTTTTAGAAAATAGAATGAAGAAAAAAAGATTGTTCCTTCAAAAGACTTTCAGAGGGAAAACACAGACAACTGCTGTAGGCAGAGAAAAGAAACTTGTAACTTCTCTATTAACTCCCTAGCTACAGGATGTGGCAGGTGTGCCTGGTTGCCCATCCAAGTCTAGAAGAGGGGCCAGGCAGTTTCTATGCAGCAGGATCAGGCCCCAAGCTGACTCAGCATGTGTTACTCACTGTCTGCCTGGCTTGAGAAGGCACTTAATTTTCCTCATATACTAGTGCAACCCAGGTGGTACACAGAAAGGTACCCACCCGTGAAGGGATGTCAGTGGGTGCAGGTATGCTGTGGGGGGCATGGCCGCCTAGCTGTAGGCCAGCTACCTCCTTTCCCTACAGAGCAGAGAGTCAGGACACCCGGTGATATTTAACTATGTACAGGTTTACTGATACAAAATAATACAAAACTTATTACTATAAACTTACATACATATATCTGTAGGCTTATAGATATATACATGTATACATAGGTTATTTACAAATATAAGTCTGCACTGGCAATAGCTCTTTCCAGTCCTGAACTCTGGCACACACCTATCCCCTGTGGCCTTCTGATTAGACTGCAGCCCCTTGACAGAGCCCTCTAGCAGCAGGGAAAGGAGAACTTAAGGATAAAACAGAGGTTAATTAACAATTCGACAACAGGAATAATTAGTAGTGATGGGATAAGAAGTGAACATATACAATCGGGTTACATCAGTAGAGTTATGCCAACATGTATAGATAATCCAAAACAATAGATTCAGACATAAACAGCTTACAATCCGCTCATATAGCAACAATAGGGATGCAACATTACAAACAGGATCCCAATAGCATAAATAACCAGACCGCAACTATTGGCACAGCAGCTGTGCTTTAAGAAGGGATGGCAACCCAGGGAAAGATCTCATTACCTAATACAACATCATTACCCTCTCCCAGGTCCCTCAATTAGGAAGGGCCCATAGCCATGACACCACCCTTAATGAACAGGGTCCCTAGACTCCCCTCTGTGCCCAGGAGTGAATTATCCCCACTCCTCAGGGGACTTCCCCTTGATCATCCATAGCAGGGAAGGCCCCTCCTCCCCTGTGGGGATCCCCTTTCCCTGTGTAACTCATGAATCCCAGCATCCATACTTGCACAGGTGGTCAACTGAGTTTCTACTCATAGCAGGAAGGCCTGAGCTGCCTCATGCCTATGAGCCCTCTCTCAGCCTGCCATGCAGTGCCTGTGCACTGAGACCCACGCTGCCTCATGCAAGCATGATGACCTATTAGCTTTACAGCCTTGTGTGCACCGATGACCTAGCTCTTGCCTCATGCAGCGTTGGGGATCCTCATTGCCTCGTGCAGCCCTTCTAGCTCTCCACCAGCCCTGTGCACTGCTCTGTGCACCGAGGAGGCTGAACTCCTGCCTTGCACAGGGTTGGAGACCTGCACTGCATTGTGCAGCCACCATAGCCCCTTTCAGCCCTATCAGTCCCAGGCACCGACCCACTATGGAGACCTCTGCTGCTCATAGTGTTGGAGACCTGAGCTGCCTCATGCAGTCCTGGAGTCCTGTCAGCTCTCCATCCCCATGCCCCAAACCCGCACTGGAAACCCGCACTGCCTCATGCAGCCACTGGGTCCCTTTCAGCTCTTTTAGCCCTGTGCATTGCTCTGTGCATTGAAGAAGGCCTCAGTTCCTGCCTTGTACAGGGTTGGAGACTCACTCTGCCTCATGCAGCCACTAGGTCCCTTTCAATTTTATTAAGCTCTGTGCATGGCTGTGTGCAACAGAGGGGCTCCTGCCTTGTGCAGGGATAAAGACCTGTGCTGCCTCATGCAGCTGCCAAGGTCCTGTCCACTCCTGGACCCTCCATGCACTGACCCATGCACTGTCACCGTGCTCTTCCCTCAGTGGCTGGGATGCAGCCACATGCCACTTCTCCCCACCAAAGGCATCTTCAGGGTGCTTCTGGGGCAATTGCTCCACCCCTGCTGCTCAGCTCAACCAGCTCTTCTACAGCCCTTGTCTTTGTTGTCCCTTCATGAAAGCTGCCCGTGTGCTGGGCACTCTGGCTTTTTATTTCTTCTGGAGGCTCCACCCCTGGATTGGGAGTGGACCAATAGGAAAGCCTGAAGGGTTAGTTCCCTTTCAAGTCCTCTCTTTCATCTCACCCCTCCGTCAGGGCTGGGCAATGGCCCGCTGCTATCTGCTAGCTCCCTGCCAGCCCATGCTGTTTGCAGAATGGGAGGGGGGAAAGAGAGCAGAGGGAGAGAACACTTTCTGAAAACCGTTCTGAGTTTCAGTGAGAAGCTGCATTTTTGCCTGAGCCCTGTATTTCTGATGGATTTTTAGCATATATACTCTGCCCCTCCACCCCCCCACCCCCATCTCAGCTCATTTTGATCTGGGATCTCTAAAAGTTACATAATACAATTAACAAGGACATTCTCACTGATGAGTAACAACATACAAGGATAATAAAATACCTTTGACAATTTTTGTGGAAAAAAAAGAACTCACGATTGAAACTCAACCCCCTTTTGAGAGATCTTAGCATGCAAACAATGTAGAAAAATGCATGGGGTTATAGGTTTATGATCAAGTCAACCAGGAGTGAATTTATGTGCCACCGCTTATGTGGAGATTTATGCCATGAATCACAAAATATCAGCAATACAGAAGCCTGGGATGCAGAGACCTGTATAAATACTGCCTAATGCCAGGATAGGGGCAGCATCCAGACACCCACCTCCTTCTGTGCTTCCCAGTGGGTAGACTATGCATCGTTGTGAAGAGTGAGCTGGCTGCTGGTTGCTGTGCACCCTGATGAAAAGCTGCTTAGGTAACTCTATTCCAGTTATGGAAACGCAGGATACATAATTCTTCTGTTTGAAATCTACTTATGGGCACACATGAATTTTAGGCACAACAATACCCAGCATTGCTGCAACTAGGAGCCTTAATGAAACACTACACTGTTCTCCAGTGGGTGTAAATCAGTGTTGTTTCACTACCTGATGACCTAGTGCTCTGTTTGAAAAAAATATGCTTTGGGCATTTTGAGTTTTGGAGAGTTAATGTTGACATTTATTGATTTCAGAGGAGTTTTATTCTCTTATACCAGTGTTGAATTTGTTCTGATGAGGGTATTTCTCTGATCAAACAGCTTGTTAGATATACACAGTAATAAATTACTGTTCAGAGATCTGCCTGTCTCCAAAGGAAAATAAAATCTCTTGTTTATATGGATCTGGTACATATGTAGTGACAAAAATATTAAAAATCATAATACCATAGAGAAAAGAGCAATGGAAAATTCTCCACTGGAACACCACTAGAATGAATGGGGCCCAATCCTAGCACCAACCTTGCTTATGTCAGGAATCCTATTGAACTCAATAGGGCTTCTTGCATAAATTCATTTTTACTTATGTAATTGTGTGAGGAGTCAGGCTCTGAACTACTGCAATTATGGAACAATGAATAGCTGCTATGAGAGGTGACCTATGTGAATACTGTTGCAAAAAATGTATGTGGTAGACGGTAATATTTCAGATATATGTATGTTTCCTCCTGTAGATAAAAAGGGGGAAGAGTAAAACTGATTTATTCAGCATTTCCTGATGCCGAACAACAAATTAACGTATCTTTTTTGTATTTTAATTTCTGTAGTTTTCCTCTTTCAAAGAAACAACATAAAAAGAGGTATAAAAACTCTGGGGGTTCTCAGCACTTCATCAAAGAGTTTATCAGCTCCATAACAGCCAAGCTTTGCTACTGTGGAGCAGGGGCAAGAACAGAAATATTTCTGCTCTATTACTTGGTGCTAATGCATGCAGCATTTACCTCTCTGCTGGCTGGGTGCCAAGTACCAGCTCCCAAGAATTAAAGGCATGTGTTAGCCACAAAGTGCCACATTTGCTCACAAATTGCTTGGATGGTGGATTAGCTCCTGTCCTTGGATCATAACCTTGTCATGGTGGAGAGGCTTGTGTGCTCCAGTAACTCTTAGAGCTATGTCACCCGGAGTCTTGTACTCCTGGTAAGGTCTCCCTGGTGAACAGGTCTGAGGAGAGGTCCCAGACTAAGAATGGTCCAACTCGTGAAGACCCAAACAGTGGAACAGGTGCACTTGAGGACCTGCTGGAGGGCTGCAGCAGGATGGAGATCTCTGGTTGTTCTGGACATCCTTGCCGCTGGGTTCAGGGCTCCTTCCTGTCAAGTTTGTGTGGCTGTTGCTTGTGTGCTTGCTTCCTCACATTAAAAGATGTCATGCTTAGGCCTCTATCAGGGATGTAGACCCATTAGCACCACTTGCTCGTTTTGTGGCAGTGCCAAGCTTGTATCTGCCACACTGGTGGGCCACCGACTTCTATTTTTTTCCCTAGGCCAAGCAGTGGAATAGTATGACTCATGCTGGTATTATCCCCACAGAGCAGGCTTGAAAGACTAAAAGATATCATCCAGAGGCCTTATGGCACTTTACTAGGGCAGAAGGCAGATTAGGGTCAAAGAGGACCCAGGACAATTGAAACTTTTGCTCTATAAGTGGCTGCTCCATATACCCCATATGCAGGGCATGATCTAGTTACATCTTGGTTCCTTTACCCCTGGTTCACTTGGAAAATGGGGTAACTACAGAAGCAAAATAAATCTTCACCCCAGAGGGCCTGAGGTAGGCACATCCTGCATTCATGCAGGGAGTTGCACTTGAGGTTCCTTTCAACCATATAATTCTAGGGTGCAATATAAAAGCCTGAATAGAACAGAATAATCACTTTGTATCAATAAGCAAGTAAAAATAGCATGGTAATAGGGCATATGTTTTTGATTGCCTTCATTTAGACATAAGATCCCAAGGCTTTTACATCCAGGGGCCAATATAGCCAATATACTCAGCTGAAGAGCTGGGGGCAGCAGGGCAGACCCTGCGAAGAGAGGCTACGGGACCTTAACCTATTCAGCTTTCGCAAGAGAAGGCTGAGGGGGGACCTGGTAGCTATCTACAAACTTACCAGGGGGGGACCAGTGGGGTTTGGGGAGAACTCGTTCCCCCGAGCGCCCCCTGGGGTAACAAGGAATAATGGCCACAAGTTGTTAGAGAGTAGGTTTAGACTAGACATCTGAAGGCACTACTTCACAGTCAGGGCGACTAGGATCTGGAACCAACTTCCAAGAGAAGTGGTGCTGGCTCCTACCCTGGGGGTCTTTAAGAGGAGGCTTGAAGTCTACTTGGCTGGGGTCATTTGAGCCCAGTTTTCTCTCCTGCCCAGGCAGGGGGTCAAACTAGAAGATCTACAAGGTCCCTTCCGACCCCACTTCTATGAATCTATGAGAAACAAAGTAACTAAAAAGAAAAAAAAATCAAGTGTCTTAAAGTTCCCCACACTCCCTTTTCTCCTGCTGTCTGCTTGTCTTTTTAGCAGGCTCCTTTCCACAATCTACCCTTTGCCTGGGGGCAGGGAGGAATTTCTACTGAATTTTCTCCTACTTATAAATTCATCCACCTAATAGAATTTATGCTGCAGGGATCACAGGGAAGGCCTCTTGTAGCTTAGTGAATACATGGTCGCTCCAGGATCTATGGCATATTTAGAGCCTGGTTTGGTTCTTATTTTCTTCTTATGTTATAATGAATGGGCATCATTACAAATTTCAAATTAAAATGTTTCTATTTGCAATACATCAAAGAATAGTCTAAAACACTAATTAAGCTCTCTGAGTCTGTAGTGGTGTCATCTCAGTTTTAATGGTTCATTATCAAATCCATAGTCTCCTAACACTTGTATGCCTCGTTTCTTCCTTGGAGAAACCCAGTTAGAGATCTTTTTAGTTTTTTACAAGATTGGAATAATTATACATCCAGTGAAACAGGGACCAAGGAGGGAACAAAATCCACAACCCGAAGTTACTTCTAGCCAGTTTCCACTTAGAGACACCAGTGTCTTTGACTATGCAGCCTAGAAGAGTCATACCCAAAAGGCTGTACTTTTTGTTGTTCAGTGCTAGCTCCTTCTTTTTTGCTGGAGATGGATCCATCAATCACAGCTTCACACCTATGATTTAATGATAACCAGTGATGGCTCAACTCTAGAAGCTTTGTAAAGTCAGTGAACAAACCTCTCAGATTCCAGGGTAGAAATAATCTCTGGTGTTTGCTGACTAGGGAAATTGCATCAGAGTTCAGTAAGACCCTTGCCAAATTTACAAAACATCTTTTATAGCCTACAGAGTTCACTTCATAAATCCACTGGATACAAAAATATCATGGACATTGGATTAGACATTAGATTTATGACAAATTACAGCCTGCTTGACACCTACAGCCCCAGGTAACTTGCCTCCAGTTGACCACGTGAATTCATTCACCGCCCCCCCCGCCATCTCTACCCATTGTCTTCCTAACTTCCACTATTTGCGTTTTCACAGACATGCTTGTTGTAAAGTTGCTTCTTTTCTACCTTGGAGAACACATAACATCAGCAGTCTCCCTATGCCTGACAAGGGTGTTTGTGCCCAAAAGCTTGCAAAGAACATTTTCCCAACCTTTTAGTTGGTCTAATAAAAGAGATTGTATCTACCCAAAGAACCTTGTATGCCTATATCCTTAGACCAGTGGTTCCCAAACTCTGACAGTTTGCGCACCACCAATTTAAAATGATACAACCTTAAGTACCACCAGCAAATTATGTCATATAAAGTAATTATAATAAATTGGTTAACAGGTACCACTGACAAGTTGTCTGAGTACCACTGGTGGTATGCTTATCTTAGATGGGGAACTCCTGCCTTAGACTAATATGGCTACAACCAACAAGTTTGCCAGAGCTGTTCACTCTCTCCAGGAAATCTCAGATGTGAGGGATATTCCCTTAAATGTCCTACTTGATTTATTTGGATCTTCCTCACCCTACAAAACAAGGCGGGGCTGTGGTGCTTTACATTAAGGAGGCATACACATCCTCATCAAGTAGCACAGGGTCAGAAGGGGGGCACACTGAAGTGCTCTTGGTTAGAATAGAAGACAGTTGAGGGGAAAGAGACTTAATGGTGGGGGTCTACTACAGACCACCCAACCAAGGGGAAGAGCTAAACCAGGAATTCTTAAGTCAGCTCAAGGAGGTAGTTAGGTCAAAGGGTGTGGTCATCATGGATGACCTGAACTTTCCAGACATCTGCTGATAAGAGCAGTTAGCCAGGTCTGACCATTCATGTAGGTTCCTAGCCAAAATGCAGGACCTCCATCTAACTCGGGAGATGCACAGCCCCACCAGGGGAGATGCCTTGTTGGACCTGCTGCTGGCCATGGGCAACGACCTGGTGAGGGGGCTGTGGGTGCTTAACGACCTGGGTGACAGTGATCATCGCCTGCCGGAATTCACCATCAAGTGCAAGGTGGCAAAGTCCTTCAGCTAGGCAGCAGCCCTAGATTTCAGGAGGGCAGACTTCAATGAGCTAAGGAGAATAGTTGGGGAGGCACTGAGGTCCCAGAGGGGAGGGGAGTCAGGTGTCCAAGAAGAGTGGTCACTCCTTAAGGGGAGGATCCTCCAAGCCCAAAGGGACATAAACCCAACATGGATCAAAGGAAGCAGGAAGACACAAAAGCCCCCATGGCTCACCGAAAGCATACAAGAATGTCTCCTAGCTAAAAGGGAGGCATACACCCAAAGGAAGGGAGGGGCCATCAACAGGGAGGACTATACTGTGGTTGCTCGGGGATGCAAGGGGGTGGTCAGGAAGGCCAAGGCAGAGATGGAACTGGGACTACTTACCTGGATCAAGGACAACAAGAAGTCCTTTTTTAAATACAGGGGGGACAAAAAGAAGGCACCAGGTAACGTCCCTGCAAGACACGCTAGGAAATCTGGTCATCACACCAGACGACAAAGCTAACCTATTTAACAACTTCTATGCCTCCATTTTCCTGATTAGAGACCGGATCAGGCCCCCCAATGGGCCCCTCTCAGGCCTCCGGGGAGGCGCATCTAGGCCAGGCTAGGGTCAGTGAAGATCTAGTCAGGAAACTTCTGGAGGGACTGGATGTATTTAAATTAGCTGATCAAGATGTTATCCATCCCAGAGTGCTGAGGGAATTAGCTGAGGTCATTGCGGGACCGCTGGCACGGCTTTACGAGCACTTGTGGTGCTCTGGTGTGGTGCCAGAGGACTGGAAGAGGGCTAACGTGGTTCCCATCTTCAAAAAAGGGAGGAAGGAGGACCTGGGAAACTATAGGCCAGTTAGTCTTACCTCAATCCTGGGTAAGATTTTTGAGAGAATTATCCTGGCACATGTCCATGAGGGGCCAGTGGGGGAGATTATGCTTAGGGGCAACGAACACGGGTTCATTAGAGGAAGGTCCTGTCAGACCAACCTGGTGGTCTTCTATGACCAGATCACCAAATCCTTAGATGCAGGGGTAGCAGTGGACATAGTCTTCCTGGACTTTCAGAAGGCCTTCAACACTGTCTCTCACCCCATTTTTATTAAGAAACTGGGGGACTTGGTTTCAACACCTACACAGTCAAATCGGTCACCGACTGGCTGGAGGGCCACACCCAGAGAGTGGTGGTGGATGGGTCATTTTCGACTTGGAGGGATGTGAGCAGTGGGGTTCCGCAGGGCTCGGTCCTTGGGCCTGCACTGTTCAACATCTTCATCAGTGACTTGGACGAGGGGGTGAAAAGCACCCTGTTCAAATTTGCTGATGACACTAAGATGTGGGAGGACGTGGCCACACTAGAAGCAACAGGCTACAATCAGACCTAGACAGGTTACAAGGGTGGGCAGATGAGAATAGGATGGG
>NW_017728921.1:21826062-21832608 GCF_001723895.1 Crocodylus porosus | reverse complement strand
GTTCTGAGTGCTGCACTTCAAGAGGGATATGGACAACATGGAGAGGGTCCAGAGGAGGGCCACTCACATGATCAGGGGCAGCAGGGCAGGCCCTACGAGGAGAGGCTCAGGGATCTGAACCTGTTCAGCCTCCACAAGAGAAGGGTGAGGGGGGATCTAGTGGCCTGTTACAAACTAGTCAGAGGGGTCTAGCAGGCATTGGGGGAGTCCCTCTTCCCCCGATCACTACCAGGAGTGACTAGAAATAATGGTCACAAACTGGAAGAGGGTAAATTCAGATTAGGTATCAGGAGGCGGTACTTCACTGTCAGGGCGTCTAGAATCTGGAACCAACTTCCAACCAAATTGGTGCTGGCTCCTACCCCAGGGGTCTTTAAGACAAGGCTAGACAAACACCTTGCTGGGGTCATTTGACCCCAGTACTCTTTGCTGCCATGGGAGAGGGTCGGACTTAATGATCTGCTCAGGTCTCTTCTGACCCTAGAAACTATGAAACTATGAAAGAAGAAAATGCCCTCAATGCTCATGTACTATTGTGACACAATCAAAAGCAATTAAACTCCTGTGAACCTCAACAAAAGGGTGCAGCTTCCTATTCATTAGATCAGAAGTAGTCATTCAACCTCAGCTTTATAGCCATTCCAGACTGAGCTCATTTGCTCTACCTTTTATCAGTCATGCCTACTGGTTAGTACCTCACTGGTACCCACAACACTAGCATGCTAGTCCTCACTCTGCCACTTACCTGCCTGGTGCACCTGACCAAAAAATGGTGCATTATAGGCAAAGGCTAATCAGGAAATAATTTGTTTCTTACCCCTTGCATCTATAGTGATACAATAAGGTCTTTGTAGTCCCAGATTTTTCTGCATATTTATTTTACACTCTTAGCCAGTTCTATTTCGGATTTGTGCATTTGATTTCTGTTTTTAACTCAACCTTACTGAATTTCATCTAAATCATTCCCAGTCATTTATCTCACTAAGATAATTTTGAATTCTTATCCAGTATGATGTTCCCCAAAGTGCTCACATTCCCTTCCAATTTGGTAGCATCCACATATTTAATGAATGCTCCCTCTATTTCATTGTCTATGGAATTAAAGAAATTATTAAATAAGACCTATCCCAGCACACAGGACCCCACTTGAAATGCCCTCTCAGCTCATCAGCAAGCCACTGAGATCACTTTATAAATCATATTTTTGAACATGGCTCCCCTCTGCCCATTGCTTTTCCCCCCTCTGTTTAGCTTCGTTGTCAGGGCATGTTTCCCTCTGGCCTTTGGATTTATAGGATTGTTTTATTGAGTGCTCTCTCTGAGCAGGGTGTGCAGGCAGTCATGGGAAAACTGTGTAACACAACGTTAAAAAAGTCAGTTTAATAAATCAAGGGTTCTGTGAAGCAAACCGTCTCTTGAGAGCTGGATGTGGGAGGAATCACGTACACATCGTCTGCAGGTGGAGACACAGACAAGTTAGCTGCAGGGATACACTGCAGTCTCTTCAGACACCTCACACTAAGGGCCATATTGCATGGTAATTTTAGGCAGCTCCTGGAGCTCTTAACCCCTGGATTGGCTGCATGTTAACACCTTTAAGTGGCTTAAAAAGCTCATTATTTTGCTCAGAGTTACATCACTTCAGGTCAGTATAATTTCTAATCTGTATAACCTTGCTCCTGTCCTATTCAGGTGTGGCCACTCCCCACAGCTATTCTGATCAAGCTGTAGTTCTCCAGTATCCCAGGATGCAGTGGCTCTTCCCCAACCCTCCTGTTCTGTGAGGACAAACTTTCCACCCACTGAACTCTATTGCCCAGGGAAGGTTCTGGAACCAAGCAAATACCCCTCCTTCCCTCAGGTTTGTGACCTGTCCACCCTGCAGTGGGCCAACCCAGTGCAAAAAATCTGCAGAACATAGGCCATCTAGAAAGCACAAACTTTTCCTCTGCTGACCTCCAACTCACTAAAGTAACTAAAGTGAAGGAAACTAAAGGAAATGTGCAGGATCAGTCTGTGAGAGGATGGCAGAACATATGGTGGCATCAACGGGACTGTCTCCACATCCAAACCAAAATAAAGCCTCTGAAATACCTCTGTGTGAGGGGCAGGGAGGGACTCAAGTAGGGTGTCTGAGCAGCACTACTGTCAGGACACCAGACTCCAGCCAAGGCCATGATCCCCTCCTACAAAGAGCTAGCAGACATCTTTGAGAGGCATCATGCTGTAGCTCCTTGCCATACATTCCAGTGTAGAGCCTCAGGGCCAATCTCCTGTAACCAGCAAGAGGGGACAGAAATGAGCCAGACTCCTTCCAGGAGCTGCCTGCTGCCCCCCAAGAAAGTTCCAAGGACCTAGTGTCCCCTGATCCCCTCTTCCTGGGCCCCATTGCTGAACCTGGAACTCAGGAGAACAAGGAGGTGGGCCCAGAACAGGATACCAGCGACTCAGATGACGCAAATTGAGCATCCTGCAGGAAACCTCTCCAGTAAGTCGCGGCTTGGGTTGGGGAGAAAGTGGCTGATGTTGCACTGGTGTGATGTTTGGGAGCTTTGGACGGTGATAGATGGGAGCTTGAGAGTGTGCTTGGGCACTTGGGGTATCTTAGCTTAGGGTGTCTTGGGGTCCTAGCTTGGGGATAGCCACCTTTGCATGCTGGGCTAGCTAAGGACCTGGGATTACAAATAATGCTATAACTCCCACCCCTCCCCCCCACCCCAAGCCCAGAAATTGACCAATCCTTTTGCCATGCCTTTAGGGAAGCATGGGCCTAGGCCCACCAAGTAAAACTATACATTTCACTTTGTGATGGAGGCCACTAAGGGAATATCACTGAATCCTTAGGAAAAATAATAACAAAATAAGGATAGGAGGGAGAGTCATAGGTTTACAAGGAGTGCACGGAGGGGGGATACCAAACAGAGCTGGACAGTGCCTGCTGGCCCCCAAAGGAATCCAAGGAACCAGCAATTGACCAGGAGGGCAATATCAATCAGTGGCATACTATCCTAAAACTTGTGACACTTTGAAGGTCTGATGTGAAGGCACTACTGTCAGGGCACCTGTCAAGATAGGGAGTGGAAGTGGGGGCTAACAGAGCTTAGCCTTCCCAAATGCAGGGCAGTGGTAGGGCTGCAAGGAAGCCCAGCTGCAGGCTTTTTGCAGTTGCAGCAGGGGTGGGGAGGGATGCATGCACAGCAGTAGAAGAGGGAGTGGGGCTGGGGCTGGGGATGAGGCAGGTGCTGCATAGCTGGAGCAGAGCACGGGACTGAGCTGTGCATGGATCATCCAGAGGACGTGGCTTCTACTGCTACATGCATCCTGGGAGGCATGAGGGATGTGTGCCCCAAGATCTGCATGGTTCAGCCTGGGCTGTGGCTGTGCTGGGCTCGCCACAGCAGGGGGTAGGGGCTGGGGCTGGGCCAGGCTGCACTTGGGGCAGGTGGCAGTGGTGCTGGGAGGGAGGCTAAGGGTGGGGGGGCTGCAGCCACCCCAAAATTTGCTATAGCCCCCCCCAACCCTCCCTTCCAGCACTGCCACCGCCCATCCTGAGTGGAGCCCTGCCCAGCCCCCAACAGGAAGGAGCCTGGCCCCAGCCTGCAGCCCACCCTCACTCGTCATGCTGATCCTGTGTACATGGCTCTCATGCCCTCCCAGGGTGTGTGCACTGGTGGGAGCCACCACCCTCTCCCTGCGCCAGATGCCCCCCAGACAAACCACTCATGGCTCCATCCTGTGTCCTGCCCTGGCTCTGCAGGGCCTGCCTCTTCCCCAGCTCCACTCCCTCCCTTACCTCTGGTGGGGGTGCAAATCAAAACCCCAGTGGTGAGGGAGGGAGCAAGGCACAAGCAGAAGGGGCTGAGGTGAGTGGGTCCTGCCTTTGCCCTTCTCTCTTCCTCACCATTTGATCCCCCCCATGGCCCTTCCCTCAAAGACTTACCTGCTGGGGGGTGGGGTATGCATGTGCATGGACAGCCACCACAAATAATTTTTTCTCCCTTCACCTAGCACTTGTATGGGACTGAATTAATATTTGACTGCACATAGGGCCAGCACAGGGTCGAGCCAGACCATTTGAAACAGTCTCATGGCCATTTGTTCTTAATTCTTGTCTCATTCCCCAGGAAATCCCATGGTGAGAAGAGCATTCCCTGCATTTAACAGTGCAGACTGTGCCACATGGCCTGAAGTGGACACTGGCTCAGAGGATGTCTCATAGCCAAAGGAGACTGCTAAGAGGTGACTCTCTGCCAGTGGGGTCAGGCAGGAAGAGATGGTGTCCATTCTAATGGCTCTTCAGCAGTCTTCTGAGGCTGGGGAGGAGCAGGTGACAACTTGTGTGTCTGATGCTATAAATGCATGGAAGTCCTTTCTGCCCAAGTCAGACAGCCAGAGCTCCAGAGAGGGCACCTACTGCCATGGCCGTGGTTATAGATAAGGGGCTAATGCTGTGGCCATGGCAGCTGCTTCCACAGCAGTGGCTATAGGGAGGACAACTTCTGCTGTGGAGGAGTACTACTACACCTAGGCAGCAGCTGGCCTATCACCCTCCCCTTGAGCATTGGTATTGGCCCCAGTCTCCAGATGACCTGACTATTATGGAGACTGGTCATGTGCCCCTGGTTTCCCCACTTCCATCCCTGACTGGCAGTTGCCACCAGGTGGTCACTGGGACTATAGGGATGCTCAACAGGCATGCTGTGTTCATGCCTCCATACATTACAGCCACCAGGACTCCCATGATGCTACTACACCCCAGGGGGACAGAATGGCAAGCAGGGAGTGTGGGTCTGAATGGCATGCCTGAAAGGGGCAGCCTTTCCCTTTCCAGGGAGGAGGAACAGTGAACACCACAGGCATCCCAGATGCCTACACCAACAGGAATGGGGTGCTGTCAAAAGATGGCTGCTAAGCTTTAACGATGACCTAACTCAGTTCCAGAGCAGTGCAGAGTTAGAACACTCATCGTGCAGATTCACTGCTCAAGTTCTTCAGGAGCCCTTTGTGTCAAGGCGGGATGAGGGACAGCTAGGATGCCAGACTACTCTGAGGCACCAGGGGAAATAGTCAGCCCCCTGTTTCTGCCATGGTTTTGTTTTGCAACTTGCATCACATTTTGCTGTTTGTTCCACTTCACAGCTTGCACATGCAGGGTTTATAATCAAGGTGCCCTTTCTCTGCTGTAGGGGAGACCCACAGCTCCATGCCCTGCCAGCCCTTCCAATGCCCCTCTCTCCTGACCTCAGACCCCTGCCCCCTCAGCCTTACCAGTGCCCCCCCACTCCTGACCTGCAGCTCCCTGTCCCCCTGTCCCTTCACTCCCAACCCATAGGCCCCTGCCCTCCAGCCCTGCCAGTCCCCCTTACTCCCAACTTGAAGCCCCTGTCCCCCCAGCCTTGCTAGTACCCCTCACTCCTGACTCACAGCTTCCTGCCCTCCAAGCCCTGCCAGTGTCCCTCATTCCCAAACCACAGCCCTCGATCACATGCTGAGAGCCCCCTGTGCAGCCTGTCATCGTATTATCCTGGTGGCAGCAGCTGCTTCTTCATATATCTTCCCAAAGCAGCTTATGGATCAGATCAAGGGGGGGAGGGGCAGGGAGCACAGGAGTCCATGGGGCCACAGCACACCTGGCAGTGAGGTCAGTCCAGGTGCTACTCCCCCCACTCCCCAGTGGGAAGGATTGTATCCTGGTGCCTTCAGCAGTGCTCACTGGGGTACCTAGCACTGAGGGAGGGGAGGTTCAGCCCCTCCCCCAGGAGCAGTACCTGCCTAGCCAGCCCCACTGATTGGGGTGGGGCAGAGGAGTGGCTGCAGTGCTAACTGAACTGCTGGAGGCCCCTCAATACCACAGTGTGTTGTGCTGGACAGATCAGGGTAGGGAGCGTATCTTCCACCCTACACAGGGGGTCTTGGCAGGAGCCTGGGGAAGGATCTGGGGGCCTCTGAGGATCTCCTGGGGATCTGAGGTCTCCATAGCCCAGTTCCCCCCATGTACTGCCCCCCCTTCTCAGAGGCTCTCTCCCTCCATCCCTTCCTGCTATAATTTGGCTCTGCATGCTCCATGCCAGGCACCCTGTTCCTCCAGGGCAAGGGCGTGGGAACTGTTCACCCTCTCCCAACCATCCCACTTTCCCTGGAGCCAACGGCGGGGGGAGAGTGATCTGCCAGCCCACCCTCATTGCATCCAGCCTCCAGCCCTGCTGTGGGGATGCACAGCACCAGATTAGTTTACTTCCCATTTATTCTTTTTAAATTCTTTTTCCTTTGTATTTTTAATTTTATCCTTAACAATGGCTGACTTCCTTCATTTCATCACCCTTCCTCCTCCTCACCCCTATTTCCTTTACAACTTCCATTAACTTGTCATCTTCCAGTTACATGTTCCCAATCCCCGCAACCCATCTCTTACACCCATACCTGTACCCACAGATGGAAGCCTATCCTGGCTCACCAGCCCTCTTGTGGCAACTCACAGCTGTAGTTTCTGGTTCTGCCCCTGTTCACCAAGCCTCTTGTGGCAAATCACAGCTGTGCAAGTGAAGG
>NW_017728921.1:21815373-21825962 GCF_001723895.1 Crocodylus porosus | reverse complement strand
CACTAAGTTGCATAGGCAACTGGCAGGGGGTGCATGGGGGTGCATGTGCCCCCCCCAAAGGGGCTGATACCCCCCGATGATGGATGCTGATGCTGTCAGTAGGGCTGGTGCCCTCCCTGACAGGGCCACTGCTGTTGGAGGCTTCTGAGGGTGCCACCCAGATTCAGGAGGCACCAGTCACTCATGCTAAGCTGATCAACATTTGTGTGTCTTACAGCATAAGATGTACCAAGTCCCTAAGGCACTGAAGTCCATTGATTGGCGGGGTTGTTTAGAAACATGGGGAATCCTCAGCTTTTCGCAGCCCTGGATGAAATTGTGAGAGGTACACTCACATGCAAACACCACTGTGACAAAACACCATGGCACCCACCTCTCCTAGCCTCTTCTGCCTACAGCACCTCTCTGTATCTTGATTGCTACCTTGTTTTATAGGGCTCTAGGGCCTCTGGTGACCCTGCTCCAAGAACAGAGTTAGTAGCTTTGTAAGGAAACATCGCAGTGTCAAGGAATTCACTTAGAGATTGTAAGGGCATGGGGGCACAGAGATGAACCCATAGGAAGAGGGAAAAAGGGAGGGGGGAGTACACATTTGTGGCCAAGATGGGAATAAAAAGAGAGCGTATAACAATGCAATGTCTGTGCTCAATGCTACCTCATTAAGGCTCTGTGGCTTCCCTAAAAAGCCAAGCAGAGGGTGGAGGAACAAAACCAGCACTTGCATGGCTGCAAAACAACTTCCAATTAGCCTGGACAAGACAGGGGAGTCCAGAGAGTGGTGAGTGGATATCTGAGGGTTGGATGAGACTGTATCAACAACACTACACTCAGCAACTGTCTTCTGTAGCTGCCTGCAAGATCAGTTTCCTTCATTACTTGAATTCTCTTTGGGGACTATATCTTACTCATGGCTGTGCAGGCAGCTGGGGGAGACAATTTTCAAAGCACCAGCCATTGCAGCCTTAAGACTAAGCAAAGCCTCTTGAGGAGTAGGACAGGAAGGGTGAGCTAGTAGATAAAGTTTTTGTGATTAAGGAAACCACCATAAAGAAGAGAAGTGATCTGAGGGAGGCCTGTGATGAAATACACTGATCATGACAGAAAGTGGTAATGGAGCATTGCTCAAGTGAAAAAAACCTCTTGGGGCAGGAGCTAGCAGAAAAGGCTGCCAGAGTCCCAATGTACACAGCTCAGTCCCATAGAACATAGCTTTGTACACCTGGATCCATTTCACACCTGCACAACATGGCAGACATTATGCATTTGTTCATCAACAGTACCTCACTGGCCAGTTAGGGTGAAGTCAGTGGCATCTGTAGTTGTCCATAACTCAGAAGGTTCTCAGTCCCACACAGCATATCAGATTGTCAGTCTCATGAGGCTTGTCTGTCCTGCTCTGTTAACAATTGAAGAAAAGAAAGCAATTCAATCCATGGTACCATAGGAGGGAGGGGATTGAAAACATTGTCAGGACACTCTGGGCATGCAGGCATGTTTGCTTGCAGCAACTCAAATAGAAGCAGTGCAAATTTGAGTTGGGGCTTTTTGCCTCAGCGCACATGCCTGGGCATGTACTTTGGTGTGGTGCAAGTTGTTTCACTTGGGGCAAAATAACCCTACCTGGCTCCTACCGGATCTGCAGGACCCCTCTCCCCTCAAAGCACTCCAGCCACAACTCCCCCCCACCCCCCGTGAGCTCAGGGGACCCTGTCCCCCACCCAATTTTGATGGAGTTCATGTGGGGGGCAGCAGCCAAAGGAAGAGAGGGAACACGACCCCCGACCCCCACTGTAACTGCTCCACCCCCCCAAACCTTACCTTGTCCTACTGGAGCCTGTCCATCTGAGGACCACCCCATGGGTGAGTGGGTGCAGGTCCCCCTCAGGTGCATCACAAAGAACAAGGTCCAGGCATAGTTGGAGCCCTCAGAGGTGGAAGACCCTCCCACCCCACCACATGGGGACCTCCTGGACTATGGTAGGTGGGCGGGGGTGGATCCTGCTGCACTTGACTGGTGCATGGGTTTACCCATGACACATGAGACCTGTTGCTACATCATTTAGGAGGTGAAATCTGCCTGACATTCTGATGACATTTCCTTTGTCAACCAGGTCCTGTGCAATGGCGGTCCCCCCCCACTCCCGGTCCTCCAGCCCTCTGGATTTTGTCATGGTTCTGGTGCTTTGCCCAGGCTTGCAGTGCTTCTTGCTCCACTTCCTGAGGCAGCTGGAAGACACCAAACCAGTCTGCTTTTCCACCATCCATTGCCACCACCTCTACATGATCGTTCATCACACAAGCCACCATGCCACCCTTGTGTTCTGCCCAGACAGCAAGTGGCGGGACCTGCTTGGCAAGGGAGTAGCTGGAGTACCCCAGTGGCTGAGCCTGTACTTCACCCTCATCCTACAAGCCACTGGGGACCTCAGCTGGTGGTTCGTCCATGGAGCCCTTGTCCTGGGAGTGTATGTGGTGAGGTTTTCTGACACCTTGGTCTCCCGACCCTTCTGTGGGCAGAGGGAGACCCTGGAGCACATGACACTTGAGTGCGCCAGGCTGCAGCCTATCCACCTCCATCTCCAGATCCTCTTCCTGAGGTTCCTTATGAACTTTACCCCCCACCTTTTTATTTTTGGGTATTCCATCCACAGCTCCACCAAGTCCTGGGACCTCCTGGTCAACCTCATCCTGGCCCTGGCCAAGTGGGCTCTGTATGTGACCAGGAAGGAGGCTCTGGCCAGGAAGATGCCAAGGGACTGTGGAGCCATTTTCTCCCCACTGGCCTGCACACACCTCTGAGTGGATCACCACTGGGTGGCATCCACTGGCTCCTTGAATGCTTTTGAGGACTGGTGGGCCTGGCCTGGGGGTGCTGCTTGGTGTCCTCCTCAGGAGCACTCATTTTCATGCTTTGAACCCTTGGCCAGCACAACACTCCCATCCTATTTTTTGCCTCTGTTGTCCCCAGAATGTTGTTGTTTTATTCATTGACTAGCTCTCTTACAGTAGGGGCTACTAGTTAGCTGGGTGGGCCTTAGGGCCTATGGTAATTGAATGTTACAAATAGGAGCTTCCGTGGCCCGACCAATTTGTATCTATGGACACTACCCCCTTGTGCCAGCTGAACTGCTGAAGCAGCCCTAACCTAGAGTTCCTTGCACCCTCTACTAATCACAGCAGTCTGGCAATGGGGGCTGCTGCCTAGCTCTGACCTGCTGCCACCTGTGATAGCCTGTGGCCCCAAGGCTGCATGTCAGCCAGACCTGGATGTGGACCACATGGCCACTTGTGCTGTGGCATGGGCACTGCAGCAGAGGCATCTTCACCTCTAAGCCAGCTTCCAGTGTTCTGTGGTTGCACAGTTGACCTTTCTGTGGCACTGCTGCTATGTATGCTCCCACCCTGCCATCTGGGCAGCTATTGCCTGGAAGATGTTTTCAGTTTGGTGGCCTGCTTTGAATGGTCAAAGCATGTATTTCAGACCCCAAATGGCCAGGAGGTCAGCCACCTCATTTGTCCTCCAGCTAGGTCCCAGGTGCCAGCCCTGAGCCAGCCCCTCAGCCTGGGTCTTGCCACTTGGCTCACTAGCAGGAATCCTGATGTTCCCTATGTAAAAACTGCAAATGGTCTTATTAAAAAAAATCACTCTCTAAAATATCCCAAAATCCACGTTTGACCACAATTAAAACAAAAGACCACTAGGTAAAGATATAGATATGAGAGAGAGAGAGAGATCAGTTGGGCAATGTTTTATTGATATATTTACAAACTTAAAGCAATTTGGAAGCCTAGAAAAGTATCTATCCTCATAATGAAATAAATTCTAAATCTCTATATACTTTGATGTTTGCTTTTGGTTTTCTTATGAAAGAAAAATTAGAGCTTCCCATGACCCCTTCACTAACCAGGACATGAGGACATCTGCCCTTGCTGCCACAGCTCCTGCTAGCACATCTCATCCTGTCTGGCAGCTTGGCACACTGGGTTTGTGATGGGGGCTTGCACACTGGGGTGTGTGAAGGGATGTGGGTAGGAGTAGGGGGTGGTATGGGTGGTTGTGGGGGGTGGGGTGGTATGGAGTGTAGGGGTGAGGGATATGTGTGGAGTGTTGGGGGGCGTGAGGTGTGTGGGTAGGTGTGGAAGGTGTGGGGGGATGTGGGAGTGGTGTGAAGTGTTTGTCTGGGTGTGAGGGGGATGTGGGGCTTGAGGTGGGGGCTGCTATATGCCCACCCCACTGATTAACCTCACCTCAATACCTGGGAAGTTACTGGAGCATATCCTAAGGAAGGCTGTTTGCAAGCATATGGAGGAGTAAAGGCTGATCATGAGCAGCCAGCGTGGATTTATGAAAAACAAATCATGTCAAATAAACTTGATCTCCTTCCTTGACAAAATAACTACTTGAGTGAATGAAGGGAATGCTATGGATATAGTGTATCTGGACTTCAGCAAAGCCTTTGACAAGGTCACTCACAACTTTCCCATAAACAAAGTGGAGGATTGTGGGCTAGATAAAGCTATTATAAGGTGGAAAGAGAAGTGGCTTAATAGCCTCAAGCAAAGGGTAATTACTGATGGGTCCATTTCAGAATGGTAGGTTTCAAGTGGAGTTCCACAGGTGTCTATACTGGTCCTGGTGCTGTTCAATGTGCTTATTCAAGTTTCTTGAGCAAGTCTGCAGATGACATAAAACTGAGAAGGACTGTGGACATGTCAGAGGGTGCAAGTGCAATTCAGAAGGATCTCAACAGATTGGAAAATTGGGCTAGAGGTAACAGGATGCAATTCAATATAGAAAAAGCAAGGTGCTACACCTTGAGAAGAATAATTAAAAACATAAATATAAAATGGATAACACTTGCCTGGATGACAGCACGTTGGTAAAGAACCTGGGCATCTTAGTAGATCACAGACTCAATATGGCACCTTCCCAAAAGACAAATGCAATTTTGGGATGCATCAACAGAAACATTAATTGCAATATGAGAGAGGTGATAGTGTCTCTCTACCTAGCCCTGGTGTACTGTTTGAAGTTCTGGGCTCTAGTTTAAAAAGGATGTGGAGAAGTTAGAGAGGGTTCAGAGGGGGACAACAAAGATGATAAAGGGTTTGGAAAACAAGTCATATGAGGGGAAGCTGGTTGCCCTTGTCCCCACTTTCTGCTACACTTTTCAGGGTATTTTTCAGCTTCCCTCAGAGACATTGAATATTGCCTACTGCTAAGGCTGGGAACTTGCTTGGAGTGTGCCAAGGTTCCTGCTGGGACCAAAGCCAGAGGTTCCCAGATAGAAGGTCTTGCCCAAAGTGTCTTACTCAGTGTCAGATCAATTGCCATATTTGGGGTCAGGAAGAACTTTTTCCCCATGGTCATACTGGTATGGATTGTAGGGGTTTTTACCTTCCTCCATAGTGGGTGGTGTGGCCCTTTACAACATTTCATAGAAACAGGACATTGGCCGCCATGGATCCACTGGTGATGCGTAGGGGGTGCACACATGTGCGCATGCACCCCTTCAGATTGGCTGCTGCCACTGCTGCCGGCGATGCGTGCAGGCAGTTGCTGATCACCACTGGCTGCTGCTGCCACCACTGGCAGTGTCTGTGGGTGATCACTGATTGCTGGGTGGCACTTGCCACCCCTCCCTTCCCCTCCCATCACAGCCGACAATGCCATGGTTGCCTGCGGAAGCTCCCTGCTCACCACCACCATGTCCCCACTGCTGCCACCACTGGTGCCACCTGTAGGTGGTCACTGTGTTCCCCATAGCCTCAGGAGGCATGTGATGTTCATGCACAGATGCCTCTTTTTTTACCTTTGGTAGGTTATGGTATTCAGTCTCTGTTGTGTCAGGATTGACAGTAATCTTATGTGGAGTTTAGATTATGGATTGTATGGAATGATTTGGACAGGAACAATCCTCCCTCAGGCAGGAAGTTGGACTACATGACTGCTGGACATCCCTTCCAACCCTACTTCTCTATGATTCTATGAACCATGACTTATGAAAAAAGGCTGAAAACCTTGTTTTTTTTCTAGAAAAGGGAAGTCTGAAGGAAAACATGATTATAGTCTTCCAATACATGAAGGATTGTACCACTTATTTGCCATGTTCCCCAGGGGCAGAAGTGGTAGTAATGTATTTTCCAGTGCATACAACAGTATTTTCCTTAAATAAGGAGCTCTTAAAGTATGGTGAATCTTAAACACTGAAACCAAGGTAGAGAAAATGCTGGGTAAATAACTGAATTTAGATATCTCAAAGCATCTCAAACACAAGCCTGGGGAAACTGATGACAGTTTGCAGATCTAGGTAGATAAAAACAGAGAGACAGGGTAGGTATGGGATCATCTGCCTTCATGTTGTGTGGTCCCATTGTATACTGAGGTGTGAGGCTCTTTGGGTCACTGTGTTGCTGCAGAAAAGCAGGAGGGAAATAGAAGCCTACCCCCAACCTCCATCTTTCCTATGTATAACCCAGACTAACACTTATGGGATAGCCCTCCAGAGGCTCTTACAGAATGTGAGGAAGCAGGGAGACACAATTTTATCCTTTTTTGAGGGGTGCATCCTAAACATTAGGGCATCTTGTACATCAGTAATAGAGTAATAAGCTCAATTTTCAAAAAAAAAAAAATTGACATTAGAAAAATGTCTAAGTATATAAGAATACTTACACATGGGAACAGGTTATCTGGGATGGTTGTGAGTAACTGAAGTTACATACCTCAAAGACCTCAAACAGAAGCCTGGGGAAACTGATAAGAGTTGTGCTTTCATAGAATAAATTCTTATCTGTTGAATCAAAGTGTGCATAAAAGATGGTTTATAGTGTCTTTTCTTAAGGGAGGGCTAATGACAATATTGGAGGAGCTGTATGTGAACACATTGATTTTCAAAGCTGTGTGGGAAAGAAACATCATTGCTTAATGCTTAAGTACATTGCCTACAATAAATATCCCTTCATGGAAGAGAGAATACCCGCCATCTGCTTTCATAGGTCTGCTTTATCATCCAGAACCCATGCAAAGAACAGTCCTTCAAAAACAAGCCTTTTCTGAATTGGGCTTTAGAGCAATGATAAGTTGCAGTGTGTCTGGAAGGAAACTTTCCAGCTGAATATATGTATTTCAACATTCCATCCAACAAAACAGGTGCCAGGAAAAAAACAATAAGATCCAATATCTTGCCTTCTGATGCACATATTTTATTTTTACTTTAGGTCTTCTTACCCCTCCAGCAAAAGTCATAACTTATTTAGCTGCTGCAACGAAGACTTCTCTTTTTACTGTCTAATAAACTAAAAGAAATATAAATCTATTTTAGGTCTTTTAGGTCCCTTTTTTAAAAAGTAATTGAGAGTAGTGACAGCCAAAACAGGAATTAAAGCAACAATTCAAGCGAAAGTTCCAGTGTGCTGTGAACACACCAGGAGATTTCAATGAGAAGATGGTAAGGAGGAAGTTTGCTTATATCCATTCCCCTTTTAAATGTAATGACTTATTTTATAGATATGTTGCTTGTTTTTGTGTCTCCTAGCTGTATACTTCCTATTAACTACATAATTCAGGTGATATCATTGTGGTCCACTAAGCTGACTATATCTCTATCAAATGCTGTGGAAACATGCCATTGGTAGCATCTGACAAAGTAGACTGCAGCTTATGCCTTTTGCTTATGCCATTCGAAATGAGTTAGTCTTTAAAGTGCCATTCTGACCTGCTATAAAACTTATATCAAGAAATCACATGCTGATTTCTAGGATGTGGGCAGATGATTTTTATTTATCTCTCAGAATTAGCTGTCAGTTCCAGCTTTTATGAATGGAAGGGCAGAGGTTTACGTAAGATGTGAGTAACCTGTATGTGAGAAACAAGTGAAGATGAAAATTTAGGGAAAATAAGCCCCTGGAAATTCAGAAACAGAAAGTAACTAGAAATGAAAGCATGATGCATGTTTATGAATATAAATAACACCACCTGAAGGGGATGGTGTCTGCCAATTTGCAATTGGGCGATGGCACAAGGAGCCATCACTAAATCCTTAGTTACATTAAGGAAGAGATTCTCAACCTTTTAGGACTCAAGGCACCCCCTCAATAGACTCATGGTGCCCCTTAGAAAATGACAAATCTTAGTTTTTATTCATTTTTTCCTATAGAAGACTAGAAGAACATTTTTTTCTGTTGCAAAGAACTCAGTATATTTAACAACATGGATTCCTGTCAGAAATCTCTGGTTTTATTTTGTGAAACATGTTTGCACACCTAAGGATGATAACATTGGGCATGTCTACAAATTAATTAATGCACCATAATTACAACACATTAAGCTTAGTACCTATAATGACAGGTACTAACTTAATGCGCCATAATCAGCACTACTGTGCATTAGCACAAATGAACATTTTTTCTGGTGACGTTAAGCTCATTAGGCTAAATCTACTGTGTATTAGCATGGCTTTTGACTGCGATGCTAATGCACACTAGAATTACTCTTCTGTACATTAAGCATCTCATGTAGATGTGCTCATTGTGTGGCACCCTTGAAAAAATCTGAAGGCACCCCAGGGTGCCAAGTAATCCTGGTTGAGAACTACTGCTATAGAGCTATATGGCCAACTACCTAGATGAGACTGAGCTCCATGAAGAGGGGGTGCTGTGACCTCTGGTCACCTGAGGCTCTGACACCCTTTATGGAGAAGGGCAATGGGCAGTCTGTTTTCTATAACACTAAAGATGTATTTGCCACTCAGGGGGTGCTTCTACACAAGAAGTTTACTATGTAGTTGACGACTAATTAACTGCTCAGTAAACATTTTGGCATCTACACACGTAGTTCTATTAGGCTGGAGTAAACTAATTTGCTCCCCAGCAGTATATGTGTAGACACTGGAGGGGCAAAGTAATGAAGATGCTTCAGTGTGTGGGCTGCCTGTTGGCTAGCCCCGTACTCATGGGTGACTGGTGCCACCTTAGTTGGGGGAGGCACATGCCCCTCCCTCCCCAGTGACCAGTCAGTGAATGGGAGGGAGGGGAGTCCCTCTGTGGCCAATCTCACCGACCATGGGGTGGGGGGGTGGGTCCCCTGTGGCCAGTCTCACCAATGGCGGTGGGGAATCTCTCCACAGCTGATCGTGAAGTGGATGCAGCACTTCCAGGAGTGCCATGGCCACTTCCACTCCCTGGCCAGCACTCACAGAGGGGGCACCAGCACTCCCACCTTCCCCTACTGCCCATCACCTAAGCAGCGAGTGTGGCCTGTCAGGGCATGCACCAATGCTGTCAAGGCGTGCATAAGCATCCCCATGCACCCCCTATACATTGCCAGTGCCCACACTGAAGCACCCTTGTGCCCCAGCCAGCCTCTCCACAGAACACTGAGCTGAGGGAAGCAGTCCTGGGCAAGCTGACTCCCTGGGCCCCCTGCCATCCAGGATGCTCCACCCCAGTGCAACATGCTATACACGAATAAACTGCAAGCCTTATTTCTCTGCAATTTATTGGTCCCAGGTGCATGTTAAAATGGTGCAGCCAGCAGCAATAAGCTCTGCAGTTTATTCATGCACCATAATTACAAGTGTAGACACTCCCAGGCAGAGGCACAAATATACCCTGTTGAGCTTTCTTCACAGAACAAATGTATAGACTGTCCTTTGGCTTCTCTTGATAATCTCCAGGACCTCTTCATATACAGACACTGCTATTGCTACTCAGGTTTGTGACCTGACAGCAAAGAGGGAGAAGTCAGTACTTCTCACAGCAAAAACCAACCACTGAATCAACCAGTTTCAAAGCTCCTGAAATGAGAGGAGAGAGATACCAAATTGTGGGTATCAGGATCACACAGGATGGAAATAGATGTCACCTTTCATCAACTATGTGCTGGCATGAAAACTTTTATGGTATAGCAAAAGCCAAGCAAGCAAACATCCATAGTCCCAGTCACGCCATAAATGCTCCAAATATGTGGCCATGACAAAGCTTGTATGGTTTCTATTTACCAGGGGCATCTATTTGCTTTGTGGAGCTCTCCCCACTCTTCAGCCACCGTGGGCAGGTGTTCCAGGGGCCTGAGGGGCTAAAGCCTCTATGGGAATTCCCAGTGTTCACAGTATCAGGCTTCTCAAGCCCCAGGAGAACACATCATCCATTATTCCCCAGGCAGGACAATAAGTGATGTGGTTCACTCTGTGGCGGGCCAGTAGGGGGTGCTCCTGTGTTGAGCCACCCACCTCCCTGCCCCTGACCACCTGCCAGGCTCCGAATCCCTCCCTAGGGGCGCCTTATGTCTGGCCCGATCCCTTCCTGGAGCACATACGCTAGCCTGGGGGTAAAGTCGCCGCCACCACCCCAAGAATGGACTCATTCCCAGCCCTGTGTCCTTGGGGTAACACAGGCCTAATGTCCTATGGCTACTCGACCCAGTACAGGCACTTGGGGCATTTCCCCAAGTCAGAGGGCAAAAAGTAGAGTCTCCCTTGGTCCGCAGACCTAAGGGTTCTCTTAGGCATAATTTAGACCCACCCCTCAATAAGTCTCCCACCCCGGTCACAAAGGAGAACTTTATTGATTACAGGGGTAGGGTGAAA
>NW_017728921.1:21807810-21815019 GCF_001723895.1 Crocodylus porosus | reverse complement strand
CAGGAATGCAGCCAGCTCAAGTTACCTAAAGAGACAGGGTAAGGGTGTGGTCTCCTCTGCTGAGCCCACCCTACTCAAATGGTCACAGCACAGAGATATTATCACATTGTCACAGGGCAGAGATTTTGGGGAGAAACCAAGGTGGCTTTCTGCCACACACCCGATCAACAGGCAGGACAATGAGTGATGCGTTTCACCCAGTGAAGCAGATCAGATGGGCTGGAACACATCCTGTCACAGGTTATCCACTTCATGTGGCAGTGTTTATTTCTAGCCACAGAAAAGGTCTCTAGTTTGAAAATATAAGTCTTTCCTACTCATTATGGTACTTCATGCTATATACTCATCCCTCAATAACACTCACACATCTTTCACTCAACACACACCAACTGCACTTATGTCATATTTGCCTTCTCTCTTTATAAACCTTCATCACCACCCTCCAACTGATCCTGTCACCCTAAAGTATGAGAGGGTTAGTTTTAAACATACACTTATATATATAACCTTATAAAAATAGATTGCATCCCTCATCATGAATTGCTCTGGCTTCCTCCCTGTATGTAGCCAAGTAAAGTCTCATATGCTATTCTATCAGGGTGGATAATGTGTAGAGTGCCTGTAATGCCATAGCCCAGGGGTGGCCAGTAGGGGTGGCTCTGGAGCCACATGTGATTCTTCAGAAGTTAATGTGTGTCCCCTTCAATCTTTGCACAAGCACATGCTGATCAGCTACCATAGCCGTTACATCAGGTTACGTGACTCGACTGCTTGCAGCAAGCACATTACTCAGTTTGGACTCAGAAGTTTGGATTCCAGAGCCATGGGTTGGTCACCCCTGCCATAACCCTTCATTAGCAGAGGAAGGCCAAAGCAGAAGTATTAACAGAACAACCTGTCAGATTCCAACAAATCTGAAAATTCTGTTAAATACATTATCACAAGGACACACAAAATGAAAGCATCAGCAGAGGAAGATCAAATTTTCTCTATCAAGTGCCCATGTCCCCCATGCTGTCCTAGTGCCAGAGATGCCCTCTGAGCTTCAGTATTATAGACATGGCAATTTTGCTCAATTCTAGGTTGCACTCCCATCTGCTTGGGCACATGCCTGATCCCACCACCACCACTAGATCTAAGTAACCCACAAGCATTCAATGTGTCATTAATCTACCAAGTACATTTGGAGGACAAGTAAATATTATCAAGCCTTGTCACAGAGAGACCTGAACTCATAGACATCCATGAGACTGATGTGCCAGTCACATTTGCAGGGCCAAGATTTCACCCTAAATGGGGTGTGACTCAGTTAATTCCTATAGAGAATTTTAATGTGTGCTGAGACGTGTGCAGCTGTTCAGATTGTACTACCCCCGAATGCGTAAGTTATATGCATCTTAGCAAGATTTCTTTTGGCCTGAGCATCTGGATATCTGCATAGGCAGCAGCATAAGGACCTGCTTCCAGTTGTGTAGTGGCCAGCACATTTGCACAGTCTCCAGGAATTTTCACCCATACCTTCTATGACCTAATTCCATGCTCTGCATGAGGTTGGTTCACTGGGCAGCCAAGAGCAAAGGAATCAGGGGGACAAGAGAAGGGAGCCTACTTCTGTTGCCCAGGGAGCAGGGTACTGCTTTAGACTTCTTCCAAGGTTGCTTATGCATTTTGCACAAGGATTCTTCAATGGTAAATGTATCATAGATGCTGAGATAAATCTGGAGTCATGCCGTTGTAACTCATGGTACCATTCTGACCCAGTAGAACTGAGAGGGGACTCAAGCCTGCAGTTCACAAACCTTAGTGTGTCTACTCCACTGTTCTGTGTAAGGTGGATTAGTTGTGGGAGGTGTCACAGATGACATGTGATTTCAAAAGAGATTTCACAGTGGAGAGAAGCTATTAAGTGTCCCACAAGGCAAGGCTAGCGGTAACAAGCTGGAAAGGAAATTCAGAGACTATGAGGCTTGCTATTACCAATTTAAAGTTCATCTTTTCCTCTTTCCAAACACATACACACTCATTTCTCTTTAGGAAGAAGGCTAATGGCATACTGAACTGCATAGTAGGATCATTACCAGCAGATCAAGGGAAGTGATTATTCCTCTCTATTCAGCACTGGCAAGGCCACAACTTGACTACTGTGTCCAGGTATGGGTACCCCACTATAGAAAGGTTGTAGAAACATGGGAGAGAGTCCAGAAGAGAGCAATGAAAATAGTTAGGGGGCTGGGGTACATGATTTTTTAGGAGAGGCTGAGGGACCTGGGCTTATTTAGGCTGGAGAACAACAGACTGAGGGGGGGATATTTTTGAGGCAACTCAATTTTGTATTATGGAGACAGAGCCTCCTGGGGGGTAGCTGGCTTGGATTGTGGGGTGGTTTGTTCCTCAGGATTTCCAACAGAATTGGTGGCAGTAGTCTGAGTTCAGATGGACCTCCCAGGCTTTCCACCCAATTAGTGGCTGATGGACTGTGAGCCAAGTAAACAACAGAACCCCTGGGTTCAAGGCCACAGACTGACAAAGAGATTTTTAGCCACCACTTCCTTCCTTGTTGTCATGTCCTCGGCAGTCGGGGTATGGTGGTGTAGCTTAGTCTGCAGTTAGTATGCTGTGTTGCCCAGACTGGGAGATGTCATGGGTGGCTCAGGGCCATTACCACAAGGGAGATCATGCCCTCCTGGTTCTGGGGCCTGGATTTGGGCTGGATGTCTTGGAGGCCACGAAGGATTCTGAGAATGTGTGATCCTGATGGATGCCCTGCCTAGAACCCACCCATGCAGACTGTGCAGCAGGACAACTCCTCCAGGAAGTCACTCTTCTGACTGTTGGTAGCAAGGGCTAGGAATTCTTGTCTGCTGAGGACTTACCTGACCCCTACTATGAGGGCAGTGGAAGGTATGGCAAGAAACAGTGCAGGTCCACCAGCAGGCTCAAGATGATGCTCTCTGTAGCTGGACTGTGTGTCTATGAAGTAAAAAGAGATATTTGTGTGGCAGGATCATGCTTACAGTGTAGCTGCTTTCGTGCCCTGCCCACTTGGGTTCACCACCCAGGGTCTACTTGACAATCATGATTTGATATTATCTGAGATGGTACCTGGAGTTGTTCAGTACTTTTCTCTGACCCTGGATGACTAGGCTGGTATTTCTTCTGTGGGTCTCCTTCCCTACACCACACCCTTTCCACTTGGGTGCTCCAATTAGGTTTCAATGATGTCTCAGATAATTTGCAGGCACTGTTCACTCCTACAAAAAACCTCCCCTTGCGGTTCTTAGCAGGAATGCAGTTATGCGTTCTCTGGCTAAATAAACTGGAAACTTAACAAAACTAGAACTGAAGGTGGCTCAAATGACATGGCAACAGTGCTCCCTGCAGCTAATGATTCTTTTCGGTGCTCCAGTCTTCATGTTGTGTGCTTTGCATGGCTCTTATATGTTCCCCCATTATAGGTATATCCCAGGTGAGCTAACGTTCTGGAACTGCTTGCTCCTGGCCACATATCTCAGTGCCTCACAGGATGTTCCTTCACACCGGGGTGAACCCTATGAGCCTCAGGAATTCCTAGAAGGGCATTCTGGGTCTGCAATCACTCAGCCATGCTGAATGGACCCAAAGGTTTACCAGACAGGTTCCTCCCTTCAGCAGGTCTCACCAATCCCTCTTGGGCAGGCCTCTTCTTGTCCTGGCTTTCCTGGGTGTACCTGTTTGTGAAGCTACAGGTGGATGAGATCATGGTCAGGTCCATTCCCATTGGCCCCTCTCTTGTCACTCCCATGCTGATGCCATTTCTCCCTCTCAGGTGTACGGCTATCTATGGTGTCCTCCTGTTCAATGGAGATTTCTGCCCCAGGAAGTTTTTCCAGCCTTGGTGTTATCAGTGAGTGTAGGCTCAAGCACTGTGGGAAGGTTCCAACTGTGGTCTGAGCTCCTTCTGTCTTTCCCAGTAGTTGTCTTCTGCTGGATCCTGCTGGTTCTGTCCCACCTGTGGGGAGAGCATTTGGAGGTTCAGCCAGTGCTCCCTCCTTCTCTATCTCCCAAGGTTCAGCTGGTGGTCTTCTTTTATATGGGAGCTTTTTAGGGCCAGACCAAGCCATAGGCCAACTTCCAGCCGGGTGATGCCAACCATTCTGCCTGCAAACCAGCTACATGGCTATTGGTGCTGCAATGAGTGGGCCATGGGACTACCACAGTTTGTTTACTTCTCAGGCTTCTGCCCTGGGACCTCAAGCAAGACTGCACCATGACTGCCACCCACTACACCTCTGCACCCCCTCTTGGGACTGTAGATCACAAGGTGCTACCATTCTCTTGGGAGTGGTAGAGGAGTGGGGAGGCTCTAGGGCACTTATAGGTCTGTGTCTGTGAGTGCATATGACTCCAAGGCCATACTTCCCTATGGGGTACTCCACCACATATGGAGTAATATACTCTCTGCCCATGAGGAAGACCAAAGCAAGAGGCAACTCCCAGGCCACTGCTGTATCTATTAATTTCCTCTTGAAGTAGGAGTGCAGTTTATCTCTCCTCAAAATGTGAACACTGCCAACACTGACAGTCTCTGGCACAGTGACTGTGGAGGCCACCAGGCATGGAGACTTGTGTGCAGATTTGTACCATTACATTTTTTTGAGTGGAGAGGCATGTATTTATCAGTGTGGGTCCCCCCTGCTGTGTTCCCTGGAGTTGAGTGAACCCCCAAACCCAATCCCACCTATCGAACAATGGGGCTTCAGGGATGAAAATGTCTGCCTGTATCCAGTACTGTGTGAATACCTGACACTTGAGCTCTGAATTCATTTCCCCATAGCAGCAGCTTTCCACCTCTTCTCACCTGCTATTCTATCTACCCCCTTTTGCTATGCTAAGCTGCCCATTTTATCAGAACCAACCTTCCCAACCCCATACCAATCATTAGCCAGACAGACAATACAACCCCCAAATACCCCCAGCCAATGTTAACCCACTCTTTCTCCCAAAAATCTTCCACTTCAGATGGAAACATAGCTTATTGTTCTTATGAAGGGGGGAAAAAGTGTTTTAGCCAAAGAATGGTTTGGACAAGCAACAGGAATGATACTGGACAGTGGTGCAGAAAGTATTAACAAAGTCAGTGTTCAGCTTCCTAGTATCAACCTTCCTAATCTTAGGCCCTGTGAGGGAGGGGTAATACAGTGAAGGGGAATTAAATGATTTGCATTATTTACAGCACAAGATGGAATCCTGCAGTTACTCTATTCAATGACCTCTTTGCTGCTGCTTTGAATGTGCCAGGAAAATTTTGTAGGTGGTAGCTCAAGCAAGACAGTGTCCAGGTGAGAGGAAGAGGACGACGGTTCCAGAAGCTTTACTAACAGTGGCTAGCATACAGCATCTGAAGGTCTTGGTTTGGGCAGGAGGAGGTGGGGCACATGGTTTTAGCTGGTTCTCCTTGGAAAAGCAGAACTTCAGCAGAGAGATTGCAAGTGGTTAAGGGTCTTCTACAAGCTGGTATCAAGGCAGCAGAGCAATGTGCTCTGATGGCAGATTAGGCATGTGGATAGTGCCCTCCACACTGCCAGGAGCAGTGCTTTACTGCTGCCCCATTCTTAGTGAATATGTACTCAAACTTCCTCTGGAGGAGTTCAGCTAGTTGGAGTTCCTGGAGACCATGGACATGGCCTGACCAGCAAATGACTCCATGTGTGGACCATTCCCCAAGGTCCATGATACTCTGCAGTACCATGCAGAAGCATCCCTTGTGATTGACATATTCCAAGCAGTGGTGCGCAGGGTATGGGATAATAATGTTAATGACATCAATAACCCTAAAGCTGTTCAGAAAATCCATGAGGGAAAATGCAGTTATGACTTTGGTTGGAAATACAGAGGAAATGTGGTGCCAGGACCTAAAGTGCGGTTCTGGAGAGGATGGAGCTAAATTATTCTCAGTTGAGGCAGATGACAAAACAAGGAGCAATGACCTCACATTGAAGCAAAGGAAGTTTAGGTTAGATATTAGGAAAACCTTTTTCATAAGGAGAGTAGAAAAGCACTGGAATGGGTTACCCAGAGGGGTTATGAAGTCCCCATTCTTAGAGGTTTTTAAGACCCAGGTAGACAAAACCTTGGCTGGAATGATATAGTTAGGGATGATCTTGCATTGAGCATGGGGTTGGACTAGATGATCTCCTGAGGGGCCTTCTAACCTTAATATTCTATGATTCGCTCAAGCTAAGCTTGGGAGGGTTTGTTTGGGATGTGCTGATATTCCTACTAGTAATTAGAAAACTCAGAAGTTCCTAGCTAGAGGGTCCTTCTCGTCTGCCCATGGTCAAAACAATTTGGGTTCAGGAAGAGTTGTTTCCCCCCACCCCTTTATAGTTGACTGCAAAGAACAATGGAGGCTTTTTGCCTTTCTCGATAGCATGGGGTATAATTCTTTGCCTAGGATTCTGCTAGCATATAATAACTGACTACTCACAAATTTTGCAGTGGCAGGACATTAACAGTGCCCTGTCTCAGAAGGCTTCTCCTGACCCATGCTCCTTGTTTCTAGGCCTGTGCAAAGTGGCTAATATTTGTTTCAGATTCAGATTTGGCTGATTTGGGGGACAGTGATTCAATCTGGTGATTCTAATCACTGTCCTGATTCAATTCAGCCACATCTGATTCAGAGATTCAGCTGCAGCTGAATCTCCGAATCTCATCCCTCGCTCCTTTCCCAGCCTTGCAATGGCTACCCCAGCTCCAGGCACTTGGAAAAAAAAAAATCCCTGACTGGGTGGGCACTGCTGGGTAGGGAGCAATCCTTGTGCCCCCCCAATGACCCACTCTGCATGGGGGGCTGTTCATGGGTCCCCCAACTCTCCCCCCTTGCTCCTCCAGCCCTGTCACATGTGCCGTGGCTGGGCCAGCTCTGGCCCTTTAAGAAAAAAAAAACTGGAAAAAACCCTGGATTCACTGCTTCTGCTGGCAGGGGGCAAACACCACTGCCCTGCATTGCCCCATACCATGGGGGGGGGGGGCTGTGCATGGTCCCGAAAGTCCTGAGGCTGCACCAGGAAAGGTGATTCCCAGGGCTTTTCTCGGCTTTTTTTTTCTTAAAGGGATGGAGCTGGCCCAGGTAGAGCACCTGTGGGGGGCTGGGAGAGTGAGGGGGGGTCAGGGGAGTTCGTGACAGAGCCCGCCCATGCAGCATGGGGCAGTGGGGGACAGCAGGGATTG
>NW_017728921.1:21803445-21807710 GCF_001723895.1 Crocodylus porosus | reverse complement strand
AGGGAGTGGGAGGGCCAGGAGGGCTGGCAGAGGTCCCCCCATGGTCCCCTCTCCACTCTCCCAGCCCCCCGTCCCCTGCCCCTAGTATTTGCCAGCTCAGAGTCAGCTGCAGCTCCCTGCTGCAGCCACCAGGGATTGCCCAGTTTTGGCAGAACAGATCAAATTTAGAGAAGGCCTGGAAGGCTACATGCATGTGTGACCACAGACAGATGACCAACCAGGTATAACCATGGATGAAGAATCAACAAAAATCATCAAGGGGAAAGAAGAATACGAAAGAAGAGACTTGAGAGTAGCAAAGGGTCCCTCTCCATTCCTCCTGGTCTCCATCCCTAGGAAGGGTCCGAGTAGCCACCATGGACAGAGAGCATACCAGCAACCCATCTCATATACCCCACTGGAGGGGGACTGTGGGCCTTGGCATCCCATTTCCAAACTGCTGACACCTAGGAGAAAGATCCTCAGAGTGGAGCTTGCATACTGACCAGGTGTACTCTGACGCTGTGACAGCCCAAGGATTTGGTAGATATATAGAATTGCTTGCTTGTTTGTATTGCTTCTTTTCTGTTATCACTGTGTATCAATAAATTTGCCTATTATCAAACGGAAAGGTCATGGTTGGTCTGAAGGTGGGTTCCCTGCCTCCCGGAACAGGGTCTCTGGATCCTAAATCAAAAGCCAACACCCCCTAGTTGGCAGCCTTGTGTGGTTCTTCCTTCCCAACTGAGTGAGGTAGGTCATAGATTCTCTGGGTTAGTTTGCCAATGACAAAGACTGTTAACTGTTTGGGGGTTCAGTTCATTAATAATTAAGATTTTGTCTAAGGTTGTGTTTGTTTCCTTTTTCTCCTGTAATAAACCCTTTGTTTATTGAACAGTGCTTGTTAGTGAGGAAGTTTGTTTATGTTACAATATCCAGTAAAAAAATATTTTTGCAGGTTTCTGGGTAGGGCTAAAGCCAGATTAGGAAAGTTGTATTAAATCCCTAGATATGAAACTGGCCCATCAAATTGCTATCTGGAGTTACATTTACCACATGTAAAACATGACAGTAAAAGAGTTTTCTTGTAAGAAAAAGTTTGCAGATTGTTAAACAAACAAAAAAATCTTGGATTAGGAACGCTGATCTAGACCCCTGCAGTATGACCACTCCAGAGGTGGGGAGAATATACAGTAGTGGAGACATGTCTCACCAGTCAGCCCTTTTATTGTAACAAGCCTCAACAGGCAGCTTACAAATATAGCCCAGGCAGAGATACATCTCTGTAATTACTCACACCCAGCAGTCCTTTATCTCCAGGACTTATCAGAAGCAACCAAGAACTATGCCAGTAAAAGTAGCTGACAACATCTGCCCCGGTAAATGGCTATGACTATATCTATGCACTGGTAGTATCAAAGAGTATGTCTATACATGGATTTAACTGTGGAGTAGACTAATTAGCTATGGAGTAAAGCATCACCATCTACATGTGCAAGGTGATTAGGCCATAATAAACTAATTAATGTCACTGTAAGATAGTACTTATACTTGTAAGATAGTCAGGGACAGTACTATCTTATGGCGACTGTCAGGAACAGTAGAATCTTATGTCAGGGTAATTAACTGTGATTAAATGCACATGTAGATGATGACTGTGTACATAAATTATACCCAGTCATCCCAGCCAGCAGGGAGCCAAAACTCCTGCCTGCTGCCTAGCCACATGGCTCTGTATTTTCTTCTGCCTCAGCCAGCCCCTCTTCTGCACAAAAGTGCCACCCAGCACCTAGGGCTGATCCTCCATGCCCCTGGGCCTGGTATAAACTGCTCTGTGATGGCTCAAATTGCTGCTTTCCCAAGTGCACATGTAGACAATGCACTCAGGAATAGTTTACTCTGGCTGAAACTGCTCTGGAGTTTATTGCTTTAAATTGCACACACCGATGCACCCAAAGTGACTAGTTCAGAGTTGCAAAAAGTCATTTCTATGACTTATGAATCAGATGGTTCTTTTTCAGTTTATCTGAACAGGCCCTAGCTGTTTTAAATGCTCTCTTACTCACATAGCTGTGCACAGACTAGTTGTGCAACCATGCAGCTCTCAATCACACTGGGATTGATTACCTTCCTCCAGGGCTTTCACAGAATCATAGAGAAGCAGGACTGGAAGAGATATTTAAAGGTCATGTAGTCCAACCCCTGCCTGGGACAGAATCATCCATAACCACACCTTCTTATACAAATCAATTGTCTAACCTCTTAGCACAATTACCCAATCAACCCAGAAGCAACACAAGACATAACATCCTAATCTTCACAAGCAAAATAGGGGGACCCACATTCTGTTGCTGCACAGGTCTTTAAAATATGCTTGAGAGATGCCAGGAAGAGGGCAGTGCTACAGAGAAGATCAGAACCCCACAGTCATATCAATATGACCATGGGGTAAAATTCTTTCCTGACCCCAAACACAGGGGAACTTCCTGGTTCAAGTCCCAGCAATAGCATAGGCACACCATAGTCAAAATCCCCAGCCTTTGATGTAGCCAACAACCAATGTTTCTGAAGAAAATGTTGTAGCAGGAGGGGAAAAAATCCCCCACACAGCAACCAAAAATGCCCAGAAGTATGGAAATACTCACAGTAGAACATAAGCATAGCTACACTTTGGTCATCCCTGACCAACGCCTATCAAACCTGATAAGAATCCACAACTCCCCTTGACAGTCCATTCTACTGCCTCACTGTGCTAACAGTGAGGAAGATTTTCCTGATATCCAATCTAAACCTACTTTGTTGCAACTTCAAGCCATGGGCTACTCTGTAAGAAGAGAGAAAACTGTTTTCCCTCCTCTTTATAGCAGCCCTTAAGGTATTTAAAAACTGGTATCATGTCCCATCTTGAGCATCTTTTCTGCAAGCTGAAAATGACTATTTTCTTTAACTTCTCCTCATATGACTTGCTTTCCAAGCCCTTCATCATTTTCATTACCTGTCTCTGGACACTCTCTAACTTCTTCACATTCTTAAAAAAATGTAGAGCCCAAAATTGCACACAGTTCTCTAGATAAGGCCTAACCAGTGCTAAATAGAGAGGCACTATCCCCTTCTATGTCTTGTACCTAATGTTTCCAGTGATTCATCCCAAAACTGAATCTGCCTTTTGTGTGGCTGCATCACGCTGCAGACTCATGCTGAATCTGTGATTCCCAGATCCTTCTTCATAGTACTGACATCCAGTCAGGTGTCACTCATTTTGTATTTCTATTTTTGATTATTTATCTTGACGTGTAATGCCTTGCATTTGTTAAAAAGGAATGGATGCAACCCTTTCACTGTCAGCAACAAGTCTGTCCCAGAGTAAAGAAGGCAGCAGAGATTATGGGATGTCCCAGAAGCTGCAGGCCATAAATGATTTTATGGCCCCACATCTAGGGAATGCTTCATACCAACTCAGTGTAGAGTGAGTACCTTTTAGATATTTGCAGAACCAAGTGAATAGGCTAGGGAACTAGACATAGGCTCCCACATAGACAGAATACGGGGAGTCGCCCTGAACAACAGTTCTTTCCAATATTTATACCTTGGCTCATACATATTAACATTTACCCTGCCTTTAACCTTCCTTTGGTTCCACTCATTTCCCCTCCTATCTCAAGCTCCACCTCTGTTTACTGTTTACTTCATTAACATGGTATTGCCTGCATGCATAAGGCCATTACCCCTATCAACGGTGTGTGCAATTTAAAGCAATAAACTCCAGAGCAGTTTCTTGCCGGTTCTTGCTGGTTTTCTTTCTGACTTCTCCATCTCCAATGCTGCATCTTTGCTTTTGTCTCCTGACACTAGTTGCTTAACACATCATGCACTTTGCACCCTATCCTTTTGTTAAGAATCTGCTTACTTAAGCATTAGTCAAGTTAGCTGCTTTTAATAATCAGCTAGCCTTGTGACCACCAGCTTTTGCTGAGGTACATAGTACCTTTTAATATATAATCTAATCTTGTGACCAGCAAATTTTTGCTGAGGTTCTCTTTTAATATATCATCCAGACTTGTGACCAGCAGCTTTTTGCTGAGACACAGGAAAAAGACTTCATTCAGCTGCACACACAGCACCCCCAGATTCCATATTGTTACCCCAACATCCAACCTCCATATTGTTACCCTAACAGGTTTCACTTCTGCAAGGAGTCAGGGGAGGGGCACTCTGAAGTGCTTTGGGTTAGAGTACAAGGCAGTCGAGGGGAAAGGGACTTAACGGTGGGAGTCTACTACAGACCT
>NW_017728921.1:21777187-21803434 GCF_001723895.1 Crocodylus porosus | reverse complement strand
GGATGAACATCTTGCTGGGGTCATTTGACCCCAGTATTCTTTCCTGCCATGGCAGGGGGTCGGACTAGATGATCTGCTCAGGTCCTTCCAACCCTAGAAACTATGAAACTATGAAACTATAAACCTGGGAAATAAACATTTCTTTCTACTGCACTGGAACAGACCCCAGTGCAGAGGACCTCAAACCAGAGGCACCAACCCCACCTATCCCCCACTCACTTCCCCCTTCGCCACAGAGGCAGGTGAAGTCTCAGACAGCAACATCAGGAAGAGGGAGCTCTCAGGTCCCCTCATCTTGTTTAACCTTGGTCACATGTCCCCACTACTCCATGTACTCTACATGCTCCAGTCTCCAGGGCCCTCTGGTGCCTTTAGAGTTGTCATCCTATTCCTCTCCAACATCATCCCACATCTCTGGAAGTGTGGTATCCAGCCAAAAGGCTGTGGAGGAGGGCATCACATACCTCATTACCCAGAATGTGGAGATGGTGCAGGAAGAGGTATCTCTGCAGACCTAGGAAGTGGCCCAGTGGGAATTACAGATATAGTCAGCATTCCCTTGGAGATACTGGAAATCATGCATGTGGGGCAGGCCCAGCAACAGACATTAGTATAGAACATTATTGAATTGTCAACTTTAATACAGTGAACTGATAAAGTGCTATCAGTAGTGGCTACAGCCTGCCTATAGTCAGCAGAAGAAGCCCTTATATCCTAAGCCACAAGGCTCCCCACAGGTGGCACTCACCTTAAGGAACACTCAGTTCCATCTGTTGACAGTGACAGTAGGTCCCTAGCCCCTGTCCTCCTTGGAGCACCCTTGCAGCTGCAGCTAAGGGTCACCACCTGAGAAGTCCCTTCAGGGCTCCCTTTGCCACCCTCCCACAAGGGAGAGGGCCAGGGAAGGAAAGACCCTCTCAGAAAAGGAAGCCTGATTCCAATGACACAAAAGGACTCAGACCTTCAAGGGAGCACTCTTCATAGACATATGTGTGGTAACCTCATGGTTCCAGAGGACCCAAGCCCACATTGTCCTTTCCCTCTCCCCCTACCCAGGGCATCCACACAAGTGATATCTGGGAGAAAGAGCCTCAGAGAGCCTCCCTGACTTAGTTTCAGGTCAGCCAGACTGCAAGCCCTCTGGGGAAGGATACTTTCTCCAGAATCTAAGTTCCCACTGTATAGCTTGCAGAGGCCATGCTGCAGCAGGGACAATAAAAGCAGGTAGACTGGTAACAGTTCCTTCCAAGCAAATGAGGGGAACGGGGTAAGATAAGGCACCACCCAGTAGGACCCCCACCTCTGGAGACTGCCATGAAACAGCCTTTCCCTGTCCAGACCCTACTGTTAGTGGGTAGCTTAACCTAGCCCCAATCCCTGCAGGAGACATGCTGCCTGGGACCATTTCTTTCATGCAGAGACAAATGGATGCCTCCTGGATGCCTCCCTATGGACCTAACCACAGGCACCTTTTCCCTCCAGGTGGCAGCTATGGCTGAGACCAGCCCCAAGGGAGCTACCACTTTGTATATGAAACGGAGTCTGGAAGTGTCAGTGTGCTGCATAAAGGGTCACTTGAACACCTCCCTGGCCCTTGCTGTTCTCCCTGATATTGCATCATATGTTTCCTGTGTGCCCCTCTCCACCTTGTCTGCCTGAGATGCTTGAGCTTCAGACTCCTTCTACCTCCATCTTCTCCAGATTTCCAAGACTTATGTCCTCATAAATCCCAGGGAATAGTCTCCCTCTCCTTTACTGGCTATTTGCAGCAACTCCCATGTGGTCCACCTCTGGGTACTGGGGTCCACAGGAAAATCAATGTAGCCCAGGTTGGACTGCTGTCCAAGAACTGGCCCAGGACCCTACTGACTGGACTGATTGACATCTTTGGTTTGGACAGTCATCCTGTAGAATGAGCTTGAAGCCAATATGACTTGGATACTACTGACTTTGTCATTCCCTAAGAACATGAAATTGGTGGGGTAGGTGACCTCTAGGCTGCCCTGCAGATGCGGTAGATAGCATCTGCTGTGAGTTGGAACCTCTGTATGAAGACCTGGTCACTCAGCCCCAAAAAGCTCTGGTGAAGCTTGTACATATAAGCCTGAAGCTGCTGCTGAGGTCTGGTCTGGCCATGGAGCCTGGGCAAAGGCTCACCCTGGGCTGTTAAAGTCATCACCAATGAATAGGACGCAGGACCATGTATGTGCAACACATAGGGTGCAGAACCATGTCTTCATCTGTTCTCCAGCCTCTTCCACCCAGTCCTCCATCAAGATTTTAATTTGATTCCTTTGTCCAGTTTTGGGCACCCCCTGCTGCCCTCAGGGTTATCTTCCAGCAGTCTGGCTCTGTCTAACCAGGTATACCCTGCTCCCTGTCCCCAGCTGCCTACTGTCCCTATCCTGTCCCTGTTCCCCTTATGAACTCCTCTAGTTCTTAGTCAGCTGTCTTGCCCCCTACTCTGTATAGGCATTCTGACTGCCCAGTGCAGAGCTCTCTGCTTCCTCTGAATCAATTCCCCTTCATATACTGCCTGTCTTATGACTGCTCTGTCTGCTGCTTGCTCTACGGTTGCCTTAGTCCCGCAGGTTCCTTATGTGGGGTCCATGTATGAACTGGCTCTAAAGCAATATAGCAGAAGCACCTGCTGAGAGTAGCCAAGTCTTGCTACTCATGCTTTCCCCTTGCTAGATCTTCTTGCTTACCTAGGCCCTGATCAGACCAGAGATGCAAAGCTTATTTTTTTAGGGATACCACTTGCCATTACACAGAACCAGAGATAAGCAGGACTTCCACAGAACAAGTTACCCAGCTAACTTGTAGCTGAATAATGTAGTTATTTGCATAAGTGGCATAAAGTTATGGAAAAAAATGTGAAGTAGACTGGCCAGCCATGTAAGCTGCATATTGATGGCACTTGAGCATCTGCTTAGTAAAATAAGATCTGACCCTGTAAATTCAGCATTGTCAGAGTCCAAGTCCCTTAATGCTGCATCATTGTTCTCCTTCTAGGTACTGTTTTGTTTGCATATATTCACAGTCACTTCCTTGCTGTGGACCTCACTTGACTTAAGGTTGTCATCAAATTTCAATCACCATGTGCTAGATGAAAATAGAGAAGGATTCTGTAAACTATTTGAGCTATTAGACACACAAGTGGACATAGGTGTGTAAGTACAATTCTAGTCCACCTTGCTTGAGTCCCTGAAAACCTGTTAATGCAAAAGTTGGGAGGGTTCTTCTCCTCCTCATGGCTTTTTTGTGACTGAGTTTTAAGTGTCAGATGAGATGTGTTACAAAAGTAGATGCACAATGAATTTTCAGGGGCTTGACCAGTACAAAATAAAATCTCACATAAATGCTCAAATTCGCTTAGATGTTCAACAGGTTGTCCTGTGTTTCTAAAACTAAACTTGTCCTTTATTATTTGAATATTATGCAGAGATATTGCAACTGAGGTTAGCATTCCAGCCTGACATCCCGGTACCCATTCCAAAATCTGTGTTTATGCAACCCGTACTTCTCATTCCAAGTTCCATGCAAGCCTGCAACACAAATCAAACAAGAGGAAAATGCATAATTAATATTTTAAAAATAAATTAACAAACTAGTTTCATGATAAGACAATCCATTCTTATGTTAATGGAGACCAACAGCCTACAGCCACTTGTCTTTACTGCAGTATATGTATGTCTCAGCAGCAATTCAGCTAGACTAGAAAACTGGAATCCTACTCACAAAAATCCTCAGGTAACAGGATAGCATGTTGTGACTGAACCTCAGAGAGTGCCCTCTACCAAGCAACATGTACTGAAGTAAGTAGAGGCTAAAGAAAGTTTCCTGATGAATTAATTCTTGCTAGAATAATTTTCATCCTTTTATTTATTCATTGAGGAGTCTGATCAGTTATTTATTTGAAACTAATTATTAGTGACAGGTGAACCTGGAAAAAAATTGGCAGCTCTGATTAGTATTCAGGAGTTCAGCTGCTTCTCCAGGTTTCTCTCAGATAAAATTGTACTTTCTTGTAAGTCAGCTGGTTCACTTGTTCTTTCTTTTCTTCCATCTAATCACCATTCTAGTATTTATATGGTACATATTATTATTACTACTACTACTCATCATCATCATCATCACCATTATCATCATCATCATTTCTTATCACAATATCATGGGCTGGTGTCACCCTGTACTTGGGATGAGGTAGACCTGTAGGACATACTCATATGGGCCACTCACAGCTCTGGGTCCACCCACTCGTTCCCACTGGGCACCCCAGAGACTGACTTCTCTTGTCACTAGTAGACCTGGAATTAGGAGGGAAGCCATTTAGATATACTCTTAAGAGGGCACAGTGTTGTTGCAGTGTGGAAGATTGGGGGTTCTGAATGCTGATGAAAATGTCCAAGTCACTATGGTGCCTTTGTGAGTCCTGAGCAGAGTCCTCATGGTATCTATAACATTTAGTACTATGTTGGCCCTTCCTCTTCATGTCTTAATGCCATTCTTAAGGGGTAATATTTGGAGATTTTTCTCTTTCCTTCTCTGCCAGATCTTTATCCCAGGGACAAGCAGAGTAGAATTATTTTATGTTTTGTGCTCCTGGGTGGCAGTTTTCCAACTTATATACAGGTTGATTCTGTTCCCCATTCAGTATGGATTCATAAGAAAGTATTTGTAGACTAAGCATTAACAGTACTCTATTCAGGCAGGCAGCTACATAAACACATATATCAGTACAAAGCCTGTAAAAATGGAGTAGGTAGCTGTCATACATTTTAGCTCCAATAGCAAAGTGGCTAGGACACTTTCAAAAGCAGAAAATCAATGTTGTAGGCTCCCCACTTATCAGAAGGGATTTAAACCTGCATGTCGAAGCACTGCAGTCTAACCACTACACCCCAGCTTAGGCATTGCCTTCATGCCTCTCCAGCACTTGTCTTCCATAATTAGCATTAATGGAGCGCTATGCTGAAAGAGAAGACAAAAGAGCGAATAAGACATGGAAACCAAATGATCTTTTCTTTCCCACTCTGTGATCTCTTTGGCTCATACTAGTAAGTAAAGCAGGTCTAAAACCAGAAAGGCATATGGGTAAGTACGTGAGTTGACACTACTCTGTTACTGTTCATAGTTTTATATTATTCATGAGAATTCAGGGGACTACTCAGTACTTTTGAAAACAATCTCTGAATCCCAAGAGTTTCATAAATTTTAGTCTTGATTATTGTTAGTCCAGAAGTTCACTCCAGATAATTCACCCTTGATTATTTAGCCATCCAATCAAGAAATAGAGGTAATATCATGTGACTCATATGTGAAAAATAATGGACAGCAAAGACTTAACACAGTTCACAAATAAGCTGTTAGCTGAGACCAGCCTAACTACCCACTTGTCAGGGATAAGATTGAAAATGAATTCATGGCAGCCATCAGAGTTAATTTGGGAGTGACTTGTAGACAGCAAAAAGGGCTGAATGTGCAGAGAATATTTTTCTGCTGTTGGGGCAGCGTGGGAAGCTCATTCTGCCCTGTTTCTAGGATACAGGGATTTGAGAAGGCACTGTATTCATACACATATTCAAAAAGGATAACCAGGCGCTTTCAAGCACTCTAGCATATGGTTCAGTTCATTTTAGTGGTTGTAGCTTTTTGATATTCAGATGAATTTCACCAAGCTTCGTTAGTGTCACTGATCCTCATTGCCAGTGGTTTAGGAGCACTTTGTAAATCAGACTTTAGACTCCAACTTCCAAACACCTGACTTTCTATGATTATAGGGTTCTATGACTTGATTGGGATTTATTTGTTTTTGTAATGCTTTTGCACTTCATGAAATATGAAAAACATTATAAGTTTATCTCCTTGCAGCGAACAGTCCACATGATGCTGAGTCTAATAAGTCAGGATTCTCAGTTCAAGGCTTTCCAGCTCTTTATCAGATTTCTCACAGACTTCCTCCATACTTAAATGAGAATTAATGCAGGGCCCTCTTATCTTGCTAGTGAATTCTGATACTGCTCTGATCAGTCATGGATTCTATCAGAAAGTAGCCTTGGATTTATTAGTGACTAGCGCACCATAGTTCTCAAAATAATATCAGTAGCATGACCAGCACTATAATAGGTAACTGCAGGCTTTGGATTGTATTGGTTTCTAATACTAAGTTTTAAGGATAGGATTACATGTTTGTTCAATAGCAATAAAGTTTCAAAGTTTTATAGGGTCATAAAAACACTAGAACTGCTTCCATTTATGGCTCGTATATAATTTATTTGGGTAGGTTTCCTCTCTAATGGTGCAGTGCAAGTGGTTTGAGTTCTATTAGCTGGAAACATTACATCTACATTTTCAAAATTCTCATAAATAATTCTGCCTGGTGGAAAGTATCTGAATCCAGATTGGTATGTAAAACAGAGTAAGGGAGAGAAAGAATATGTAGCAGCAAGGAAGACAGATACCAAGGTGTTATAGAAATTGGGCATCCTGATACCAGATTTTTCCACAATTCCTTTTTCCATCTTCCCTTGCATGCCATTTTTTAGTTAGAAATATAACCACTGGTCTTGTCAACTCACAGGCTGAACTCAGTCTAATCTTTGCAAATGAATTAATTTGGAATAATACCTCCTATGATACTAGGAATTCCTGAGAACTCAGCTACATTAAGCTTCATAGAAATTCTGGAATGTAAATAAAAAGTTAAACTGAATCAGAGTAAAATAAAGCCCTGAGTACAAGTGGAAAGTAAAGTCCAAGTACAAGTGGAAAGAACTGGAGACACATACTTGATGTATGGCACATCATTAAATTCTGAAGGACAAAAGAGGGGTTCTGCCACCAGTTGCAGGGGGAATCCACAAATCACAGGAGCCAATGTGTTACCCTGTAAACCCAGACCAAAAACCACATCTTTATTAGTGTCTATAGAACATATTGTGCAAGGGAACCCTGATATTGAATAAAATATGTTGCTACAGTTGGTTTTCTGATAGTTGTTTCTCTCAGTAAATTTCGGGGGTTTTTTCAAAATTTGCCAGTTTTTAAATTTTTTTTCTTATTTTATAAGACCAATGTTGTTCTGCACAAATATCCCATTAGACGAAAGATAGCTATTTTTAATAAAAATGCAGACTATTGCACCTCACTTAACATCAAAGAACAACCTGACACATATGGATCCCATCACATAAGGCATATCTAGAGGGTACTCAGACAGAAGGAATGGGGTAGGAAAGACCCCTATATAGAATTGTTACCTTTGGGATTATTAGCAGTGGCAGTTGTGGCATAATGCTCACTGCTTTGGCTCCAGTTTCTATGCCATGCTGTACAGGAAGTTTACACACTGAAACTTGAACCTTGCTGAAGTGGCCTTCATCCCTAATAACTTAATGGGAAATCCAACCCCTTGAGAAGAAGCTTTGTACCTCAGCACTACTGAACCAGTTATGGGATCAGAACATGTAGGAGTCTGGGAAACCTTCAGAGGAAGCCTTAACTTTGAGTCATGTGACTGGTGGAATCTCACTCTAGACAGTTAAAATTAGGGGTTTTTATTTTTATTTTTTAGCTATCATTCTGTGAAAGGGGGAGTTTGAAAACTATTAGATTCAAAACCTTGCAAACAGAAGAAAAAAATGCCATCAGATTCCTGGTTTGAGACTGAGCAAAGTCTTTGGGTACAGGTGATATCTTTTATTAGACGAACTAAATAGTTCAAAAAAGTTGTTCTTTGCAAGCTTTCAGACGCACACATCCTTCCTCAGGCAAAAAAAAAGAAAAAAGAAGAAATTGAAAACAGTAAGAGATTTGAAAGATGGTCAGAAATCTCTCAGGTAGGAAGGATGTGTGTGTTTGTAAGCTTGCAAAGAACAACTTTTTTCGCGACTATTTTTTTGGTCTAATAAAAGATATCACCTCTACCTAAATACTTCACCCACCCTGGTGCTTAGACCAACATAGCCATAGCTTAAATTTCTGGCTTGAGCCTAAAATATTCCTGAGGTAGGATTCCTGTGTGTCATAGATACATCTGATATATTTCATAATCATGATATTTACTTGAATCCAAAATATGATTCCCCCTGCAAAAAAAACAACATGGTGGGGAGGAAAGCCTAGCCCTAGGTTTCAATACAGGCCCAGGGAAAGGGGTACTTGCTGAGGGGAGAGTGGGCAATGCCACGCAGTGGAGGTGGGGTGTGCATGCAGGGGGGACTCACCTATGAAGCTTGAGGGGAATGAAGGAGAGACCATGCCACCTGCCTGCCCCTAACCTTTCCACCATTTACTTTCCACCAGTCCTGACCCAGCTGGGTCCAGAACTGCCCTCACTGCTTCTTCCTGCCTGGGCAGGCCAGGGCCAGGGCCAGGGCCAGGGCCAGGCCCACTGCCTGCCCTGAAGTTGGAATAGAGCAGAGCAAAGAAGGTAATCAGATGTGTGTGTGGGGGGGGGGGTCACACAGGTGGCAGGGGTCAGGCACAACCACAGAGGGGCAAGGGAGCAAGAGGAGCAAGGGTGTAGGTAGCAGGGGGTGAGAGGTAAGCAGCAAGTGCCAGGGAGGGCAGGAACAGGCATGGGGGAAAAAGCAAGGGCTGGGGGAGGCAGGCAGAGAAGATAACGGGCAAGAGGGAAAGGGTCTAGATCCTTACCCTTCAATGCTGCTTTCCCACACTGCTGTGGGGGGAAATTTATGATGAAATTCCAGTGCTTATAATCTATACGTGGAAAATTATAACAAATGTATTATTTTCCATGTATAGAATCTAATTATTGGTAGGGTAATCTTAAATTCAAAGTTGTCTTGGATTTGAGTAAATATGTTAAGTACTCTAGGCCATCACTACTGGCAGAAATTTAAAGATGCAAAAATGCAGACATGTATGAATAAAAAGGCAGAGTTTGTGTCTGCAATAGGTCTTTGGAAAATCATAAAGGCCTATCACAACATGGAAATAAATTATTAATTTAAATCATAGTAGTAGTAGTTACTAGGCCTGTGAGAATAGGAAACTAGTCAGTTTGGATTTGGATTCAGCTGATTCAGATGCCAGAGAATCAATTTGGAGATCTGCTTTTTTTTTTCTGATTCAATTCAGCCAAATAGCTTTGGAAGATTTGGAGCTGATTCAGAGATTTGGACATAGAGTATAATGGGGAATCAATGAAATATGTATAACTTTGTTGTCTAGTGGATTATTTAGATGAAACTTGCAGGAATGATAGCCTCTATTGAGAGTATGACATGTGCCAAGCTTCAAGATGATAGGTTTAGGGGTTTCTGGGAAACTGTACCTCAAATTGCTGAAAGCAAAACTCATGCCACATGTGTATGTTAAGCTAAAGTGTGGTGAAAACTGCAGAGATGGTAGCTCTTGCTGAGGCCACAAAGCCTGCCAAGATTCAAGGAGATAGGTGCAGAGGCAAAACTCATGACATAGGTGACACTGTGGGTGTGTTAAGACACATGGGGGTGAAAACTTCACGGATAGTAGCCCCTGCTGTGGCCACAGAGACTACCAAGTTTCAAGAAGATTGGTGCAGTGGCCTGGGGGAAACTGTATCTCAAACTGCAGACAAGCAAACCTCATGACATGGGTGACACTGTGGGTGTGTTAAGGTGCAGCAGGGTGAAAGCTGCAGGGATGGTAGTCCCTGCTGAGGCCACAAAGCCTGCCAGCTGTCAAGGAGATAGGTGCAGGGGAATCTGGGTTCTGGGGCCTTGTACCTCTAGCTGCTGACAGGCAAAACTTGTGTCATGGGTGCTTGTGCAAATGTGTTTGTTTTGGTGCATAGCGGGGAGGAGGTGGGAAGATTACTGAAGGCCTGGCTGCTAGGCCCTGCTGCAGCCATAAAGCCCACCAGCTGTTAAGGAGACTGGTGCAGGGGGGTTCTGGGGCTCTGCACCTGTAGCTGCTGACAGGCAAAACTCATGACATGGGTGCTTGTGCAACTGACTGTCTGTCTTCAGGCAGAAGCAGTTCCTGTCTCTATATTGATTCTTTCCTCTCCTTAGTCTGTAGTTTTATAGGTGTTTATCCTTGCTCATTAACTTGTTATCTAGTAGCTAGCTACTGTGTATTGAGCTGATCCATGAGTGAATCATGATTGATTGGTAACACAGTAGCTTAGCAGCCAGGCCTGCAGTAGTTTCCCCCAACCCTTTGCCCCAAAAGAGACACAGTTGCACAAGTACACGTGTCACAAGTTTTGCCTGTCAGCAGATAGAGGTTCAGAGCCCCAGAACCTATGCACCTATCTCCTTGAAAGTTGGCAGGCTTCATGGCCTCAGCAGGGGTATCAGGCTTGCAGCTTTCACCCTGCTTCACCTTAACACACACAGTGTCAACCAGGTCACGAGTTTTGCTTGTCTGCAGCTTGAGATGAAGTTTCCCTTAAACCTATGCTCCTTGAAACTTGGCAGGCTTTGTGGCCACAGCAGGGGCTACCATCCTTGTAGTTTTGACCCCACTGTGGCATAACACATACACGTCATGAGTTTTGCTTTCAAGAATTTGAGGTGTAGTTTTCCCCAAACATCTGCACCTATCTCCTTGAAACTTGGCTAACTTTGTGTCCTTAGCAAGTGCTACCGTCATCACAGTGTTTACCCCACTGTGGCTTAACACATATATGTGACATGAGTTTTGCTTTCAGAATTTGAGGTGCAGTTTCCCAGAAACCCGTGCACCCATATCCCTTAAACTTGGCACACATCATGATATCAGCAGAGGCTATTCTCCCTGCAAATTTTATCTGTATCAGCCAAAAGACCACAAAATTATAGATATTTCATTGATTCTCCATTATACCCTATGGCCGAATCACCAAACTTTTTCCGAATCAATTTAGAAGCTCTGAATCAATTCAGAAAGCCTAAAGCTTCCAGAGATTTAGATTCATAGATTTGGCCTCCAGATCATCCGAATCATCTCCAAATTTGAATCATGATCCAAAGCTTTGCACAGCCCTAGTAGTTTCACCACATCCCCTGGGAGGCCTAGTCAAGGTTTAGGACCCCATGATTCTGACTGCTTTATTTTAAGCCCCTGCCCCAAATACCTTACAAATGGAGTGATAAGGAAACTTAGCGTGACTTCCTGGTCCCAGGCTGTGGTAAAATGGTCTAATGTGATCCTTGGATATATAAACAGGTAGCAATGTTACTTCTATATACAGCATTGGGGAGACCAGTATTGTTCCATTTATAAGATAAAGTTACATATTTGCACTGTTATGTAGAAAAAGAAATAAAAACCTTTCCTTTACAGTTTTCAAGACACAGCTGAAGATGCATTTATCTAGGATAGAATCAAAATAGTGCATCCTGCAATTCTACATTGGGTGGGAATAGATGACCCTTGAGATCCTTGCCAACGATACAATTCTATGATATGCTTTAGTCAAACATAAGTTATTAGCCATCATAGAAAAGCCTGTGAAGCAATTAATAATTTTGTGTTCAGTACAGGGCTTGGTAGCATGTAGTAAATTATTCATTGGCCTACACATTGAATGATGAAGCTCAATGAAATATTGAATAGTTGTTCTTTCAGTGTGCACCATCATCCCTGTGCACTGAATGAGGAAGGGGTGTAAAAGGTAACTTGTGATCATTTAATTAAGGATTATTTTGTAATGTCTACACATGAAGGCACAGAATTAGGGCTGCATGAGCATATTTAATGTTGGCATTTCATAATTTGTGAGCATTTGATTTTGCAGCCTTTAAAGTGTTCTGTAACAGGGAACCCCAAACCAGTTAACTGCAATTAGAGGGCGAACAGGACTTTTGTAGCCTGCAGGGGCAGACTGGTGCAACAGCCAGCCCCAACAACAACTCCAGCCTTGAGGCTTAGGGTCTGCTAAAAAAAACTTGGGAAGGCGGCAATGCAAGAACAACTGTTTAGGCTGCATAGGAACTGCTGGGCACATCTGCAGGGGTAGTGTCAGCTGACTGAAAGTGGCAGCGCTTGACTATTCAGTCCAAGCTGGGGCAGGGAGTCCAGGCTGCAGGGGGAGGAGCTAAGAAGCAGAGCTGACTGCTAGAAAGAAGGTACCCTGGGCCTGGGGGAACTGAGGCAACTTCTTTTGAAGATTATGGCCCTGAGGGATTTGAGTTTGAATTAGAACCACATGGATCACCCTGTGTTGGTTTTCTTCCCTTTATTTAAGTTTGTGATCAGAGGACTGGATGGTGGCTGTAAGGGAGGTCTGGAGGCTATGGATCAGGGTGCCAGGGGTGTTCTGTGCTTTTGAAATCAGTTTTAGTCAGAGATGTGTGGGGCTGAGGTCCATAAACCCAAAGTCTGAGGCAGTGGATCTGGGCTGAGGGGGCTCAGTCAGAAAAAGGGCAGAGGCTGAGAAGGCTGAAGCCCAGACAGAGTTTGAGGTTTGACAGGCCTGCTGTCTATTTCAGCTTGAGAGATCCCTTACAGGGGCAAATGAGAATCATCTGCAAGGAACATATATGACTGTGGGGGCTGCTAGAGGTCATGATCCTAACATCTAAGGTGAATGAAACCATCTTAAAAAGGGAGTGCACTCTAAAAGGGGGTGAAAGCAGAGAGGAAAAAAAGACCAAGGAATAGGCCACCCTGGCCCCTATGGGAAGCCTCCCCTTCACACATGATACTTCAAGTCATGACAGGTGACAGAAAACAGGTGGAGGAAGCCAGGGAACATGAGGAGGCCAGTCCACCCATGAGGAAGAGTTAATTATGGGGAGGGCATAATACCCAAGCCTGTCACATGTGGTGTTTTAAAAAATATAAATATGCATATGCATGTACATATAAATGTACATGTATGACCATACAGACCTATTTGTGCACATATTCACACTCATGTGTGAGACATCTCTTTTCAAGAGAACAACAGAGATGGTCAAAATTAGTTTGGATCTTGAAGAAGTGAAAAAGCTTAAGGCAGTAGGATCGTGGAAATCAACACATTGCTTGAAAGAGGAAGATGGCACAGTGAGATAATGTAAGGAAGCTAATCTAACAGTTTGTTCTGCATGGACCACCTTTCTCTTCATTTGTGACCTTGCATCAGTGACAAATAGAATTTTGAAAATTATCAGAACTATCACAGGTCTGAACCACAATTCTATGGTTTAGGATATATAGCTATATTACATAATTTCCTTCCAAAGATGGCATAGACAGTAAAGCAAACATGATATGAAACTGAATTTTTCCTTGTGGTTCTGTGTAAGTATAGGCTTTGGGACACCCACCTCCCTTTTAAACACCAAATAAAGGCATGACTGTTCATGATTTTCTCACTACAAGATTTAATATAACTGGAATAAATGTCTTAAAAGACTAACCAACTGTAGAGCTCTACCTGATATTTTCTTTTTGTTTTTCATTCTGTCTGCTTTCCCTCTGAGGCTATAGAATCATAGAGAAGTAGGGCTGGAAAGGATCTCCAGAGGTTATCTAGTCCAGTTTCTGGCCTGAGGCAGGATCAACCCTATCCAAATAATCTCATACAATCCATAATCTAAACTCTGCATAAGACTACTACTGTCAACCCTGACAGAACACAGACCTAACACATTAACCTGTCACGGGTAAAGCAAGGGAACCATGGCAGCCAATATACTGCTTTTATGAATTGTTATCAATATATGCTCATGAGATCCTAGGCAGAGGGCCATGCCCCCTGCCACAGAAGAAAGCAAACCTCCCCAGGGCACATCCATACATGCAGGTACATGCACTTGCAACAGCTGAAATAGAAGTGGTGCAAATTTAATTCGGGGTTTTTTGCCTCAGTGCACATGCCCGGACATGCACTTTGGTGTGGTTCAAGTTGTGGCACTTGGGGCAAAATAACCCTGCCTGGCTCCTCCCAGGGGGAGCTAGAGCCTGAGGGCAGCACCTGTGCTGGCTCCAGCAGTATAAAATTCTGCCTTGTCCTGGGCCAATCAGTACAAAAAGCTGCCCTGGCAAGTAGCTCAGGGCTACTTGTTATCAGGAGCTTCTAGGGGAGGAGCCTCCAGGAGGAAGTGGGCCATGCCTCTGTCCCAGGCTGCTGCTGTTACTATTTCTGCTGCTGCTGAGGTCTGACCAGTGTTGCATAGAAGGGGAGGATCACCTCTTTGGCCCTGCTTGTGATGCATCTGTCGATGCACATCAAGTTATGGTTAGCCCTACTGACCGTGTCCTTGCATTGTCGGCCCATGTTCACCTTGGAGTCAATAATGACTCCAAGATCTCTTTCTGCCACCATGCTTTCGAGAAGGGAGTTCCCCAGCTTATAGGTATGCTGCTGGTTCCTACTGCCTAAGCACAGCACTCTGCACTTGTTCAGTATTGGATCTCATCCTATTTTCATTTGCTTACCCCGTAACCTGTTCAGGTCCTGCTGTAATCTGTTCTTCCCTTCTAGCGTGCCCGCCTCACCCCAAATCTTGGTGTCATCTGCAAATTTAAACAGGGTGCTTTTCACCCCATCGTCCAAGTCACTAATAAAGAAATTGAACAGTGTGGACCCAAGGACTGAGCCCTGGGGGACTCCACTGCCCACTTCCCTCCAGGTTGAATATGACCGGTGCACCACCTCCCTCTGAATACGACCCCTCAGCCAATTTGCAAACCATCTGACTGTGTATGCATCAATGCCACAGTTGCCTAGCTTTTTAATGAGAATGGGGTAGGAGACAGTGTCAAAGGCCTTCCTGAAGTCCAGAAAGACTACCTCCACCGTGACATCTGTCTCCAATGATTTTGTGACCTGATCGTAGAAGGCAATCAGGTTGGTCTGACAGAACCTACCCCTAAATAAACCATTCTGGTTGCCCTTGAGCATCATCCCTGCTGCTGGCCCATCACAGATGTGCTCCTTGATAATCTTCTCAAAGAGCTTCCCCAGGATTGAAGTAAGACTAATGGGCCTATAGTTGCCTGGGTCCTCCCTCTTCCCTTTTCTAAAGATGAGGACCAAATTGGCCTTCTTGTAGTTGTCTGGCACCCAGCCAGAGCCATGCCATGGGCCCTGTGATAACCCCTGCCAATTCCCTCAACACCCTGGGGTAGAGGGCAGCTGGACCTGCTGACTTGAACATGTCCAGCCCCTCCAGAAGTTCTCTAACTTGGTCCTCCCTGACCCTAGGCCTGGTGGAGTTTCTCCTGAGTCCGTCCTGAATCTCAGTAGGGGAGTCCTGGTCCCTGCACAAGAAAATGGAGGCAAAGACATTGTTAAAGAGGTCTGCTTTCTCCTCTTGTGTAACCACCAGATTGCCAAGCATATCCTGCAGGGGCCCCACATTACCCGGTGCCTTCTTCATGTTCCCTATGTATTTAAAAAAGGACTTTTTATTATCCTTGATCCTTGATGCTAGCCTTAGTTCTGTATCTGCCTTAGCTTTTCTAACAGCCCCCCTACAGACCCAAGAGGTGGAGGTATACTCCTCTTTGGTGATAGCCCCTCCCTTCCCCTGGGTGTATGCCTCCTTTTTGGCATTCAGCCATTCTCGAATGCCCTTGGTGAGCCAGGGGAGCTTTTAGGCACTCTTGCCCGCTTTGGTTCTCATTGGGATTGTCACCCCTTGGGCTCTCAGTATTGTCTCCTTAAGGAACGACCATTCATCTTGGGCACCCAGTTCCCCTACCTTCTAGGACCCCAGTGCCTCTCCCACTAATCTCTACTCATTGAAGTTGGCCCTCTTGAAATCAAGGGCTACTGCCTTGCTGTCAGCCCTTGACACCCTGCACTGGATGGTGAATTGCAGCAAGCGATGATCACTATCACCCAGGTAGTTGAGGACCTGGAGTCCCCTCACCAGGTCATCACCTGTGGCCAGGACCAGGGCCAGCACCTCCTGGGTTAAGTGGAGGTTTTGCAAGGAACCTTTGTGAGTGGTCAGATGGCTGACTGATCCTCGCAGCAGATGTCTATGACAACCACATCCCTTGCCTTAAGTGCCTCCACAAGCTGACTCGAGAATTTGCGGTCCAGCTCTTCCCCTTGGTTGGGAGTCTGTAGTAGATCCCCACTGTTAAGTCTCTTGCCCCATGACCCCCCTGTGTCCTGACCCAGAGTACTTCAGCCTGCCCCTCCTCAGACCCCATCCTGCTGGTTGAGGATGTGTATTCCTTTTTGACAGAGTGCCACACCCCTGCCTTTCCTCCCCATTCTATCCCACCTGTATAGTCTATAGCCCCTAATGTTAACCGCCCAGTCCTGGGATGAATTTCACCAGGTTTATATGAACCCTACTATGTCCAGGTTGGAACTAGCTATCCAGAGGGTGAGTTCCTCCTCCTTATTCTCCATATTATGAGCATTGGTGTAGAGGCATTTAAGGCCTTGAATTGGTGCATGTGCCACCCCCTGATTCCCAGGACTATCTGGACCCCTGTTGCTTACCTGGGTTACTCCTTGTGCATGTCACCTGTCTTTTTTGGGAGCTGGTCTCAAGTTCTCCTGTGGCCCCATCCTCTAGTGAAGCTAGTTTAAAGTGCGCTGCATGAGATCAGCCAACCTGGAAGAGAAGACACGCTTGCCTTTAGGAGAGAGGTGTAGCCCATCCCACCCATGCACCACTCAACACCACACCAACACTAGATTACTCCCTAATTGACCAATTGCTTCTGCCTCCCTCACAGCTGCCTCACTGCATCTGATCCTACTTTGTTTTCCTGCCTATTGCTCTGCTGCTGAGTGTCTGGCTGGAGGCCTGAGGGGCTCCTGGACTGATCTGCAACAAATAAAGCCCTTCCACCACTCCTAATGTCTTTCACATCTGCCTCAGCAGCCTTCTCTGTGTGTTTCTGCCCTTGTGTGGTAAGTTGTGTGGTGCACTCCCCCTGCCCTGGTGTTTGTTGTATGGCTGAGTAAGGTCCACTCCCCCAGCCCCTGTTTGTGTGTTTCCCCCTCCCCAACATTTCCCAAGAATATCCCTCCCCATTTTTTTTCCTGTGGGGTTGTAGGTCATTAGCTCTATCTCCAATTTACCCCCCCTAACCCCAGCCTACCCATATTAGGTTCACCAGCCCCACTGTATATTTTAGTTTTCTTTATTGTTTTCCCCTCCTTCATGTGAAGCAATGCCAGGGCAGGACCTTCTGGGGAGGCAGATCCCAGCTTAGCCCCCGAGGGAATGCATGCCCCTGCAGCCCCCACCCTAGAGGGAGAGTCCAACCAACCTCCTCTGGGGGCAGAGAAACCTGCAACCTCCACTGCATAGGCAGGTGGGACTCTGGCAGGAATGTAAAGGGACCAGGGGTCTCCCCTAGTCAGACCCTGCCAGAGGGGTTCCTAAGCCTCCTCCCCCACCATCAGGGACCAAGGGCAAGGGCAGTGGGAAGGGATCTGCTGAAGCCTCCTCCACAGCTGATGTTGGAGAGGGTAACAGCCCTGCCCCCAAGCCTAAACCACCAGCACCTGAGGGGACCAGGTGTGCTACACCAGCCAGCACACCCACTCAGCCTGTCCCTGGCCCTAGCCCCAGTTCCAGCCCCACCAACGTGGCCTCACAGCAGGAGAACCACAGCTATGTACAGGTGTCTGTGGGGCAACCTGGAGCCATGGGACCTGGAACCTCCACCGCTGGCCCTTCCAGCTCAGACAGCGAGGGCCCCTTTCTGGCACTTATTGGTAGGTATGGGGTGAAGTGCCAACTATTCAAGTGGGAGAACCTGCACTTTGAGATCTGGGTGCAGGCCCTGGCTCGGGTAGTGGGGCTCCTCAAGATCATGGTGGCCTCCCACTTCCATAGCAAGGGGTCTTTTTCCTTGCCTTGGAGGGTGCTGCACAAAAGATGGTGGACAGGGGGCTCACGGTGGAGGGCAAGTATGCCACTCTCGCACCCCTAGAAGAGCTGGGGACCAGGGTGGTCCTCATATCTCTTCCTCCCTATATCCCTAATTGGGTCCTGCTCCCCCAGCTACAAACCCTGGGGAGAGTTATCCCCCAGGGATATAAACCTTGGGTGCCGAGACCCAGACCTCCACCACATGCTCTCCTTTTATTGCCAGGCTGGTGGGGGAGTGTGGCTGGAGTCTGAGAGGTGCCTTGAGATTCCTTTTCAGGGGGCCCTGTTGAGGGTTTTCTATATGCTGGTGGACCTGGGATGCTTCCGGTGCCATGCCCCGGGGCACTTGCATCAAGAGTGCCCCATGGGCCAGGAGGAGAGGGCTTCCACAGGTCCCACTGGCAAGAGGGGTGCCCCTGCCACTAATACCTCTCCATCCTTAGGACCTCCTGGTACCTCAGCCACAATATTCAACCTCTGCTGTAAGCTCAGGGGTCCCCACCCCCAAACCAAGTTTGGCAGGGTCCATTTGAGTTAGGGCAGCAGCATCCAAGGGGAGAGAGGGAGTGGATCCCCATGCCTCTAGTCATGCCTCCGCTGTAGCAGCCCCATCCCTCCAACCCTCACCTTCTTTTACTGGAGCCTTTCCACCTGAGGACCACCCCATGACTGAGTGGGTGCAGGTCTCCTCTAGACACAAAGCCAAAAGGAAGGCCTGAGCGCAGCTGGAGCCCTCTGATGTGGACAACTCCTTCCCCTCTCCCAAGACCACCTCATGGAGGGAAGGAGTGGCCCAGCTTCCAGGGGCCTCCCTGGCTGCACCTGACACTGGACCCTGGGAAAGATCAAATGAGTGATCCCCTTGGAGGAGGTTTCAGGGATGCCTGAAAGCCCCAAGCAGGAGCCCATGGAGGAAGCCCTTTACTTTGCTGGCCAGGGCCTACCCCCTGAGATGATGGGTGCTGAGACTGAGGCCTCAGACAACCCACAGGAAGGTTCAGCAGTGGAGCCCCCCACCTCTGATGATCTGGGGGAGACATGGGGCTCTGGGTATGATCCCAGTGAATCCTGAGGAGTGAGGTCCCCTTTCCCAAGACCCCAAGGCAGACACCAAAGTGATCCTGGTGCCTGACAGGTCTCTTCCTTTCTAGTCAAACCCCGCTACTATTCTGCCCAATGGTCCCACACCAGAGGGGTCAGGATGGGGTCCCCAGATCAACAGTCCAATTTATCAGGGACCCTGTGAAGAACCCCTGGGGTTTGAGCTCTGCCCTGCCATCTTGTGAGGGAAACCTGCCCCCACCCTTACCCCCACACCCATCCAAAGGGACTGCAGAGCTGTCCCAATCCCAGCCAGGGTCTGGGGTCTTAGCAGACCAGGGAGTTCAGATGGTACCTAGGAGCCCACTGAACCCCAGAACCAGGAGGAGGACACCCAAGAACGAGCAGGCTCCACAGAGCCTTGGGACCTATTGGTCCCAGTGCTCCCCAGGGGCAAGCTACTTGCATTTCTTGACCAGGAGTACACCTGGCAGTCTGCCAGCAAGGTACAGCTCACCTTGGACTACTAGGGAGATTTTTACAGCATCCGTGTCACTGTGAGGGCACTGGAGGGGAAAGGCAAGGGGCCCAAAAGCTGCAATGACTGGATTTATAGGCAGGCCCACAGTTTCATAGATGCCATCTATACTTATGGGAGGACACTGCATGAGCTGGCGCCCCACACCTGGCATTGAGATGCGTGATGCCCCTGCTGAACCATCTACTCTACCCCCTGAGTCATGAGGTTGTTTAACATTGCAACCTTGAATGTCCATAGCTGCAGAAAGGGTCTCTGGAGATGCCGGGTGGTCTCCTTCCTTCAGGAAGGAGGGTACCCCATGAAATTCTTGCAGGAGACCATGACAACTCCAGCCAATGAGCCTAATTGGCAGCTGGAGTGGAAAGGCAGGGTCCTTCTAAGTCACCTCTCAGCCACCTCTTGTGGGGTAGCCACCCTGTTCTCCCCAGGCCTCCAGCAGGAGGTTCTCCAGGATAATGTGATGGTGACATGCTGCCTGCTGCACCTCCGGGTCCAGGTGCAGGGGCTGGCCCTGAACCTTCTGAACATGTACGTCCCTGTGAGGGACCCAGAGTTGGTGGATTTCTTCCTCCAAGTGGCCACATAAATTGGCACCCTCAACCCTCATGAGTGCCTGGTTCTTGGTGGAGATTTTAACATCACCCTAGATGTGCAAGACTGGTCAGGCAGAGAGTGGAACTAGGCAGCTGTGGGCATCCTCAGGGAGATCCTGATGAACTACTCCCTGGTGGACATCTAGTATGCCTGTCACCCTACCGACCCCCAATCCCTTCACCTATGTGTGGGTGGGGGGGGAGCAGGCATGCTATTCCTGGTTGGACCAGGTTTATATCTCTTTGCTTCACTTTGCCTGGGCCCACTCCTCTGGCATTTGGCTGACCCCTTTCAGTGACCACAACCTTGCCTGGGCCCAGGCCACACTAGGGCTTGGGCATCTGGGGTTGGCCTACTGGCATTTCAGTGCCAGTCTGCTAGGGGATATGGGCTTCTGGGAGGCCTTCCAGGAGTTCTGGCTGGCCTGGGAGGAGCCACGGGCAGCTTTTCCCTTGGCTCAGAGATGGTGGGATGTGGGGAAGGTGTGCATCTGGCTTTTTTGTCACAGCAACACTTGGGGGCATATCTGGCAGATGGAGGTGGCCTGGGAGTAGCTCAAGTGGGAAGTGCAAGAGCTGGAGAGGTGCCTGGCCACTGACCCAACCAACCTGTCTCTCTGTAGAGAGTGTTGAGAGGCAGGAAAAGTTTCATGCTCTAGATGACCACCACACCTATGGTGCATTTGTCCACTCATGTGTCCAGCTCCTTCGGAAGATGGACCATGATTCCTGCTTCTTCTGTGCCTTGAAGAGGATGTGGGGGGCCAAGAAGTACATCACCTACCTTCTGGCAGGTAATATCACTCCCCCTCATGGATTCAGGTGAGATGTGCCAGTGCATGTGGGCCTTCTATGAAGAGCTCTTCTCTCTGGATCTGACTGATGCCAAAGCCTGTCAGACCCTGTGAAAGGTCAGTGTGGGTGACTGGGATCAGCCGGAAGTTCCTCTCACTGTAGCTGAGTTTTTGGCTGGTGTCCACCTGGTGCCTGACAACGGGGTCCTGGGCATTGACAGGCTGACTGTGGAGTTCTACCGAGCTTTCTGGGACATACTCAGCCCAGACCTTGCCGCGGTCTGGGCTGAATCCAAAGGAAGTGGATCAGGTCATCCCCATGACCTGAGGAACTGGTGTCTTGTGTCCCTCCTTTGCACAGTCTACGAGGTGGCAGCAAAGGCCATCTCACCGTGGTTGTGGTATGTGCTGACAGATGTGATCCATCCCAACCAGACCTACATGGTTCCTGGACGTTCCATCTTCAACAACCTGTACTTGGTTCAGGACATCCCGGGGCTAGCACGCCGGGAGGAGCCTGTCTTTCTCCCTCCTGGACCAGGAGAAGGCATTTGACAGAGTGGACCATGGTTAACCTTACAGGCACACTTCAGGCCCTTGGCTTTGGGCCCCACTTCATGCAGACTCTCCGGGTGCTGTACACCTCTTCAGAGTGTTTGATCAAGCTCAACTGGACCCCGACAGAGCCCATCCCATTCAGGAGAGGGGTGCATCAAGGCTGCCTGCTGTCAGGCCAGCTGTACACCTTGGCTCTGGAGCCCTTTGTCGTTCTTCTGTGGAGGCATGTGGCGTGTGGTGGGGTTAATGCCATAGGAGCCAGAGGTCCTGGTAGGGCTCCAGAGCTGGGTGCTGGGGTTTTTCTGGCCAGGTCAGCACTGGATTGCTGCAGAGGTCTTGAGCCTCCCCTTGCAGGAGGACAGCCAGGGCCTGGTTTGCCTACTCAGCCAGGTCTTGGTGTCCCACCTTCAGGCCCTCCAGCAACTGCTATATGGTGTTGGTAGCCATAAAGCATTGGAGCACCTGGGGTGTGCCTTCCCCTGCCACTTCTGGGTGCTCTGATATGACTGGCAGCTCCTCAGCCTCTGTGATTTCTCCCTGCAGGACATGCAAAGGCTTCTAGAGTTTTACCAGGACCTCCTCTAGGCCTGGAGGCTGGTATCTGCCTCCAGCTCCCCAGGGACACTAGAACAGGATGCCAACCTGCTCTTTGAGCCCCTCCTCTGAACCCCCCCACTGGAGGTGCTGAGAGCAGAGGTGTCCCGGTAGTGACAGAGGTTGATCCTGGCTGGTGTCATCCATGTTGGAGACCTCCTGGACTATGATAAGCAGGAGTGGGTGGCCCTGCTGTGCTGGCCCAGTGAATGGGTCTACTCATGACATGAGCAACTTGCCATCTGATCCAGGAGGTGAAATCAGCCCTACCTCTCCACACCATTGCCTTTGTTGTCCAAGTCCTGCATGGTGGTGGTCCCCACCACCCTGTGTCCTCCAGCCCACTGGAATTTGTCATGGAGTCAACACCTTGCCTGGCCTTGCCCAGCTTTGCATGGCCTCACGGCCCCCATTCCACCACCTGAGCCAGCTGGAGGACACCAGACTGTTCCACTTTTCCACCATCTATTGCCACCATCTCTACAGACTTGTGTGCCACATGAGCCATTATGCCACCCTCACGTCTTGCCCAGGCACCAAGTGGTGTGAACTGCTTGGTGAGGGTGTGGCTGGGGCACCCCAGTGGCTGAGTTCTGTACTCCACCCTCATCCCATGAGCTACTGGGGACTTCAGCTGCTGGCTCCTCCATGGAGTCATCACCATCAGTGTGTATGTTCCGAGCTTCACAGATACCCTGGTCTCCTGCTCCTTCTGTGGACAGAGGGAGACCCTGGCACACATGACCCTTGAGCACACTAGGCTGCAGCCCCCCACCTCCACTACCAAAACCTTCTACTGAGGTTAGGTTGAATTTCACCCCCCACCTCTTTGTTTTTGGTCACCCCATCCATGGCTTCACCAAGTCCCAAGATCTCCTTGTCAACCTCCTGGCCTTGGCCAAGTAGGCCTTGTACTTGACCAGGAAGGAGGCTCTGGCTGGAAAGGTACGAGGAGATTGCAGGGCCACTTTCCTCTCAGTTTTCTGTCCTCATTTCCTGGCAGAGCACCAGTGAGCAGCATCCACCAGTTCCTTGGATGCCTCTGAGGACTGGTGGGTGAGGCCTGGGGAACTCTGCTCAGTGTACCCCTCAGGTGCACTTATTTTCATGTTTTGACCCTTTGACCCACACGACACTCCTATCCTGTTTTTTTTTTCATTAGTTGTCCCAAGAATTTAGTTGTTCCATTCGTCTGTTAGCCCCTGTAAATAGGGGCTACTAAGTAGCCAGGTGACCCTTGCCTGTGGTAATCAGATGGACAAATAAACAGGAGCTTCTGAGGCCTACCCAACTGGTACCTGGGGACAGCACCTTTTGTGACAGCTGGACTACTGAAGCAGCCCTGAGAGTTTCCTGTGCCCTTTACCTACAGAGCAGTCTGGCAGTGGGGGCTGCTGCCTGACTGACCTGCTACCACCTGCGACAGCATGTGACCTCAAAGCTGAACACCTGCCAGACCCAGATGGGGACTGCACAGCCAGAGGCATCTGCCCCTCTGGGCCATCTGCCAGTGGGCTGTGGCTGCAGAGTTGGCCTTTGTGCGGCACTACTGCCATGTGTGTCCGTGCCCAGCCATCTGGGCAGCTATTGCCTGGAAGATGTTCCCAGTGTGGTGGCCTGCTTTGAACTGCCACAGCATGTCCTCCTGGCCCCAATTGGCCAGGAGGTCAGCCACCTCCAGCTGGGTCCAGGGTGCCATCTCTGAGGAGGCTTCTCTGATTGGGTCCTGTCATGTGCCACCCTAGCAGGAATTCTGGTTTTCACTATTTGAAAATTGAAAAGTCCCTGATTAAAAAAATTCCAGAGTCACTCTGTAAAATACCCTGAAATCCATGTTCCTCCATAATTAAAACAAAAGGCCACTATATATATATATATAGAGAGAGAGAGAGAGAGAGAGAGAGACAGAGAGACAGAGAGAGAGAGAGAGAGAGAGAGAGAGCACAATCAATTGGGCAATGTTTTATTGATATTTCTACAGTGTTAAAGCAATTTGGAAGCCTACCACTGTCTCTTACCATCATAATAAAATGAATTCTAACTATCTATATGTTTTGTTGTTCGCCTTTGGTTTTCTTATCATAGAGCAGTTAAAGCACCCCATGACCCCTTCACTAACTAGGATGTGGGCACAGCTGCACCTGCAGCTACAGATACTGCCAGCAGGTCTAATCCCTGTCTGGCAGCTGGGCATGTAGGGTGTGTGCTGGGGGGGTTGTATGGGGTTTGAAGGAGGTGGATGGGAAGGGGGTGGGGGATGTGGTTGGCTGTGGAGGGATATGGGGGGCCATGGGATGTGTGGGTAGGTGTGGGTGGATCATGGGGAGAATGGGGTGGTGCTACTCAAAAGGGGTGAGTCCCCTGCTCTTTTCAGGGTGCAGCTCCACCTCCCTAGAGGGCTCACGTACCCCCACCCCCTGCCTTGCCTGATCCCCTGCCCACTCTCCCAGCCCCCTGTATAACTGCCCTGCCTGATCCCAGAGTCCCATCATTTAAAAAAAAATATCCCCACACACTCACCAGGTGTAGCAGAGGCTGTTGGGGCCTCTGGATCCTGGTGGCAGACCCCACCCCCCCCAGCTTTCCATTCTGTTGAAGTCCTTCTGAATTGTGCTCACATCTTCCAACTTGTTCACAATCCTTCCTAGTTTCATATCATCTACAAATTTGCTCAAGAAGCTGTCTATGCCAACACCCAAATAGTTAATAAGCATGTTAACCAGGACCAGGAAATATAAGGCTAACATAACATGATTTTTGGCGGGTAACTGTTGTAATTGTTTTATTTGCTAGCTATTATATCTACAGTAGGTAGCTACTTCTAATTTTTAAGATTCATAGACATAAATTTGTGTGCAGAGAGAGAGGTAATATATGAGTGAATAATTAGTATATATGGTAATGTTTTTATTGAGAAAAAGCATCGTAGTTGAATTTTTTGCCTATTCTTATCTGGCAATTAGATCAGCTCTGCAAATCCCCAGCTTGGTATAATACCTATCTATCATTCATTAATGAAGTACAGAGATGGAGACCCCTATCACTCATGTTGGAATAAAGTGATTTCACAGGATTTCATATTTGTTTTTATCTTTAACTGAGACAAATACATTAAAAAAGTTAACACTATTTTGACTATTTTGAATGAAATGTTTAAAAAATTGAATTTAGAAAGTGGCAATTTTGATGGAGAGCAAAGTAAAGGTCTCTTTTTAAAGCAATGCTGTAAGTTGAAATGTCAAGCTGAAATGCAGAGTTTCTTTCACTCTTAACATTTCAGTGATTTCCACCCCCCACCCCCAAAACGTCCATTCAGAGAATGGATTTTGCCCTGAAATAAATAGTTTTTGATAGGTGCCTTAGAAGAAATCCCCCTTTCCAATGAAATGTACTCTCCATGATAAATTACTCCACTCACACTTACTTCCACACTATGAGAAAGTCAGCATAGTGAAACTGAGGCACACAGGGTGCATCTACACAAGACGCTAACTGCACAGTAGCCTAGTAACACTTGCCAGCAGCGTGCCAGGAAAAACCTGTGCTAATACACAACCATTTCTTAGTATTAGGCTACTGCACAGTAACACCAGTTACTGAGCATTGATTTAGTACTTAGTTATCTAAGTTCTAAACTTAATGCATAGTAACTATGGCAAATTAATGAATATGTAGACTCACCCACAGGGACATATTAAATGCATGTTGTCCTGCCTACATTAAACCTCTTCTGAAGATGTGTCCTTTTCATCACTGCCTTAAGTGATAATTTGTGTGTGCTTAAATCTGAGGTTTTCCATAGATCCTATGATTTAGATGAGGAACCTTACTGTTGTAAAAATCTTCTTGCTGAAGGCAGCATAGGGTGTCATCTTAGGCTGTAAACAATCATTTCATCTGTTCCAGAAGAAACCTTTCATTTGTCCCTGTAGCCTAGCAATTGGTGACAACTGTGCACAGAAAGGGAATTTACCCCATACTTCATGATGGAATTGGAGCCCAATGCAGGTAGCAACAACTGTGTTGCATTCTTACAAACTGTCCAGGGGAGTAGGGCAGTGGTATCCAAAGCAAGAATCTATGTGTGCAACTAGCTTCAGAATTGCAGCAAGGTAGAGAGAAGCCCTGACCCCTTGCTCTGGCATATTTTGTGTACCATGAAACTGCAGTGCACGTTCATAGTTTCATAGTTTCTAGGGTTGGAAGGGACCTGAGCAGATCATTGAGTCTGACCCCCCTGCCATGGCAGGAAAGAGTACTGGGGGTCAAACAACTCCAGCAAGGTGTACATCTAGCCTCCTCTTAAAGACCCCCAGGGCAGGAGCCAGCACCACTTCTCTTGGAAGTTGGTT
>NW_017728921.1:21775318-21777047 GCF_001723895.1 Crocodylus porosus | reverse complement strand
CAGTGCCTGCTGGTCCCCTCTGACTAGTTTGTAACAGGCCACTAGATCCCCCCTCAGCCTTCTCTTGTGAAGGCTGAACAGGTTTAGGTCCTGTAGCCTCTCCTCATAGGGTCTGCCCTGCTGCCCCCGATCATGTGAGTGGCCCTCCTTTGGACCCTCTCCATGTTGTCCACCACATGTTCCAGTTGGTGCAATAAGCCAATTTGCAAGAGAACACCACCCGGTATTACACAGTATCTCTGAAGTTATCTAACTTTTTGCAGAAAATGAAACAGGTTTACATTTAGGCTAATGCAGGACAGGGATGGAGGGAGGAAGGGTAGGAGGTACCTCCACTCATCAAATCAAAGTACTAGAATCAGTAATTAGAGTTATGAGGTTGACCTCCTCCATTTGACTGTTCTTGCACCAGAAGGTTTATTTCTATTAACTAGACTTAATCTAAATACAAATTACCCTGATTACAATTAATCCAACAAAGCAGAAGGGGATTCTCCATTTCCTCACAAATCCTAGGCAAGAAAACATAGGTAGAATTTGTGAGGCTATAACTGCAGGGAAATGGCACCTGGCATTCTGAATGTAATAAGAATAAGGTACATCTTATATTGCAAAGGGAGGAAGCATGCCCAGAGTTGAAGACTATAGTTACCTGCACAACTACATGCCTAGACTCAATTTCTACCTGGTAAGTCTGGAGCTCGGTGTCTGTCATACCATAGCTTTCAGTAATAAGCCTGTTGGTCATTACATGCTTATTATAGAAGAAGGATATTTCCAGGCAGGTGCAATCCAGGATGCAATGTAATGGGGATTCTGGGTCTGGAAGAGGTGGAATATGAGTCTCAGTATAGTCACAGTATAGCCACACTGCAGCCAAGGAGAACTGAAGTTCCTTCACTGCGCATTTGTTGACTTCTGAAGGAAGTAAAAAGTAAAGAAAATCATAAGTGAGGCAATGGTCCTAAAGTATTATACCCTTGCAGAGCATTTGGAACTGCAGTGTGGAGTTTCAGAAGGGACCCTACAAGTAGTACTGACACAAAAGCAACACCCCACAACATTTGCCAGTAGAGCCCTGGCAGATAAAGGGGAAACACTCAAGTAAAAAACCAAAACAAACAAAACAAAAACTTGCTCAAGGATATTTGATACCACTCATGGGCAGATCTAGCAAGGCAAGGGGTAGGGAGCGGAGAGTAGAAAGGTGCACCCCCTTCCACTTTGCATTACATGTGCAGTGAGCATTCTGAGCTCACTGGTGTATTAGCACAGTTGACAAAGCCTACACTAGCACAGTTCTAGACCACAGGAGGTGAATGACATTGTTCCTCATCCCCCACCACCTTGCCTAATTTCCCCTCAGCATCTGCTCATGCATTCAGTCACCTTCAGAAATAAGGTGGATGTACAGAAAGCCTCATGCATGAGACTCCAGTACCACATGGTGAAGAGAGGGTCATAGTTTCATAGTTTCTAGGGTCGGAAGGGACCTGAGCAGATCATCTAGTCCAACCCCCTGCCATGGAAGGAAAGAATACCCCAGCAAACGACCCCAGCAAGGTGAGCATCTAACCACCTCTTAAACACCCCCAGGGTAGGAGCCTGCACCACTTCCCTTGGAAGCTGGTTCCAGACCCTAGCTGCCCTGACCGTGAAGTAGCGCCTCCTGATATCTAACCTAAACCTACCCTCTGCCAGCTTGTGACCGTTATTCCTGGTCACTCCT
>NW_017728921.1:21753024-21775218 GCF_001723895.1 Crocodylus porosus | reverse complement strand
CTAACCCGTGGCCCAGGTGTGCCTTCCCCGGGGTCCGATGGGGGCCCAGCAGGGAGGTGGCTGTTCTGGTCCCTACTTAGGAAGACGGAGGCAAAGAAATCATTAAACATGTTAGCTTTGGCGTCTGGTATGACAACCAAGTTTCCCATCGCGTCCTTCCCAAGATGGTCCCTGCATGTGGCAGATGCACCCACTTTCTGAGGGACAAGGAACAGAGCCTATCAGTATACTAAAGTGTCTCTGGAGGCTCCAGGCATTCCTTCTGTAACAGGGTTCCTGACTGGAGCCCTGTTACTTGGGGAAATCCCCGCAGCTGGCAGTCATGATGCCCAGGCAGGGGCAGGGAGGAGATTTCCTATGCCATCGGTGAGCCAATGGGGCCCAGCTTCCGGGAATATAGGGAGGATGAGGCCCTGGGAAAGATACCTGTGAGCACCGAGAGAGTGAGGGAGAGACTGCCTGAGACCCCAGGGTAAGACTAGCCCTAAATGTGGAGTTGAGACATGAAAAAGGGACTGCATGGCCACCAGGTCTGTAAAGACAGCTGATACCTGCAATGGGACTCCAGCTGCTGGTGGTGAGTTGAAAGGGGGAAGAAGTTGCAGGTCTGGGCAGCAATGGAATGTGGTGTCCCACAATAGAGAGTCAGTTCCCAGTTGAGATCCAGAAGGGAAGCTGGCAATGGCTCCAGAGCAAAGGGGTAAACAGCCAGGACCCACTGTGCCGGGGCAGGCAGCGGGGGAGCTTCCAGAGACAAGCCAACACAAACTGCTGGGAGGTGGAGAAGAGACACAGTGAGGCTTCACCACTAAGAAGGCTATTAGTGGGCAATAAGCTGGCCCAGGCAGGGGCGGCTCACACCCAGGGTAGCTGATTTGGGACTTTAAGACTTTCTTATCAGCAGCAGAGGGACGGCTGGGACTGCTCTTTTGCGGTAATCAGTGCAGGACAAGGCACTATCTGCATGAGCTGCTAGAGAGGCATTAGCACTGTGGAATGCTGGTCGGTATTTACCTCTAGAACTGCAAAGCTGGTGATCCTCTTGGGAACATAAGAGCAGTTGGATGAGTTGCTGCCTGTGGTCCAGGCCACTGTAAAAGACAAAATGAAAGAATAAAAGCACCTGAAAATCATATGACAGGTCAATATGACAGTTATTACTCCATGGGTACCTACTAATATGTCATCTCTTTCCTCCCTTTAATAAGATCAAAGTCATGGCAGGTGAGAACCAAAGGAACAGGCAGTACCCCACAGACCCAGTAACACTTCCCAAGAAAGGCAATAGATCAGATCATCCCCTAGAGTTGCCTCTTATCATCAGCTGTGTCACTGGAGGTTTTTCCCATCTAGCAGATGAGGACAGTACTGTGGGTTTAAAGCTGGACTTTGTTTAAAGGGCACTGTACAGTAACCCCAGCAGATTTAAGAACTGACATCATGAGACATGTTTCACATTTGTGAATAAAGACATGACTGAGATAAGCAAAGAAGAGTATCTGCTGGCCAGGTATCCACTGGACAGCCAACTGGGAGATGACAGGGAACAGTATGAGGCATGTATGGCATATCTCTTCCTGATTGGCAACACGAAGATACTCTATAGTCTCAGGAGATCCCAACCAAGACTGGGGAAAGATTGGAACAGACTTGTTCACCATTACTAACACTGATGCATAGGGGGAGTTGATTACTGCAGTCGGTGGGAGAGAGATGCCCAGACAAGAACTGTGGTGAAAGAACTGAAAGTACATTTTACGGGTTATCATATACCTCACTAGAGCTACGTAAAATTTTTCAGCAGAGCATATTTCTATTGGAAAATACCAATTTGCTTCATTAAAATGGTTTATGGAAACCAGTTGGTTTAAACTAAACTTGAATCAGAAGGTTTCTCAGCTCCAAGGTTTTGCAGCATTCAGCACACAACCATAAGCAGGGATGCAGACGAACTAACACACCCCCTCTGGACCAACCCCTAGATTTATGTTCTTTACAGTTTGGACTATGGTCTTTTCTTGTCTAATGGTGGCCACTCATCCCTTCTTTTTCCCTGTCACTGAATTCAGGGTGAAGGGAGGAGGTAAGGGAAGAGTGAACAATAGCACCATTCACCCCCTGGGCTCTGAAACTTCATACAAGAAGGGATTCCAGGTAGACCCTGCACTGACTATCCAGTGAGCTCATAGAGCTCAGGGCACATGTGGCACCCCCAGCAGAGGCTGCATTGATGTACCAGTGAGTTAAGAGAACTCAGTGGCATTAAGGGTCACGGCAAGGGATTGCTGCCACACCCCCTTTGGATTTTTGGTGCATGCATAGTGAGCTTTCTTCATTGTGCATGTGTCCCAGAGCTGAGGGAAGTGTAGCTGCACCCCCTCACCATGATCCTGGATCTTCCCATGCATGAGTCATATGAAGCATGACTCAGGAGAGTAGTAGAGACCAAACCCAAAACAACAGAAGAGCAGTGACAGAATGCTGGCAAATCAGGATAGGCAAGGCCAATGCCAAGACCTGAAGGACTTAGAAAGAAACTCAGATGCTAATTGGCATGATGTAGAAGAGATGAAGAAAGAATGATGTTTAGGAGGAATGCTGAGGACTCACAAGACACCACCTAACAAAACTAAGACTACAAGAGATTGGAAGCAAGTTTTCTATTGAATGTAAATAACCCAAACAAGAAATGAAAGACTGTTTTACAAACAAGCAAAATTGAAAAATGTGGGGAATTGTCACAGAGCTCTCAGGTGCCCTGCAACTGAGAGCAGAAACGGCTCAGGAGAGGCCCCTAGTGGTGGGAAGGGGGAAGCTTAGCTGCCAGTTACCAGGGCCACGCAGGTGCTGGTTGCTAGGGCAACCAGGGAAACCTAGAGACAGGAAGGGGCGGAGCTTAGCCCTTCTTAAGCCCAGGCAGGAGGCCAGGAAGGCAGTTTCCCTCTGGCGGCTGAGGGAGGAGGAACTTGGCCAGCACAAGGGGAGAACTCTGATGGTGGAAAGATCCCCTGATTCCTGCTGGGGTTTGGTGCGCTCGCTGTCTCTGGTAGAGATGGATTCTTATATTTTTGACTGGACGGTCTAGCTTTTTATGTTATAGCCCAGGGGCTTTGTGTTTTTGTTTACTGTTTCACTGGAGGACCAGGTGAGGCTATTAGGGGTTGGAGGAGGCCTCACAGGGACTCCACAGTAGCGTGGGGGTTCCTGGCACCAGAGAAGGCACAGCATTGTTTGGGGTACATTGGCCCCAGCCCCGGAGTTGGGGGGGTGCAGTGCGAAGCCCTGGAGTTAGAGGGAAGCGAGAAGCCCTGATGGAAGGGGGCAGCGAGGAGCCCTGGAGCTGACACTGGTGAGAAGCCCCAGAACGAGCACTGTGAAATGAACTAGAGGGCACCAGCAAGGGCGCAGGCTGAGAGACAAGCCCGAGAGTGTCTGCACGGCACAGAGCGTAGGACAGACCTGAACAACACCAAATACATCTGCAAGGCATGGGCTGTGGTGTAAGGGAAGGAAAGGAGCCACAGATAGTGTCTCAGGCACCGAGACAGAGAATAGGCAGCCTCCTGCTTGATGAAGATATTTCAATCAAGCAAATAACAAGAAGGCGTGGCAGGAGAGAAGGTGGGCGGTTGGCCCTTTATTGGTGTTGCGGCCCCGAGGAGGCACAACTGTCACAGGGATGAATAGGCCACAGCATGCTGGTGGGAAAGCCATATCCCTTGAGAGATCAATGTACTAATAACCCCTAATTACAGTCAGTAAACAAAGGCTAGTACTTAGGACAAAATATCTAAAAAGGAAAGATGCATCTATCTGAATGGAATATGGCAGGAGAAGTGCAGGATAAATAAGTAAAGGGTTTGGGGAAGTCAATCTATGAGCACGTAACTAGAACAATAGTTGCAGATGCAGCATGTCTGTACATAATTCTCCTACAGTGGACTCAGTTTAGTTTTAGTAGCATGGGATCCTCTCATGTTATTTCCTTATATACAGTCCATGAAACATTGCCAAGAGTACCAAATATGCTTAGAATGAGCCTGAATTCAGAATCTCAAAAAGGAAAAGATATACCCAGTGTTGCAGAAAGCCACCTCTGTTTCTCCCACAAAACTCTTCTGTGACAATTTGGTTAGGATGGGCCCAGCAGAGGATAAACACCTTACCCTTTCTCTTTAGGTAACCTGAGCTGGATACATTCCTGAGGGAGCGGGGAAACCTGCTCCCTCTGCCTACGTGACTGGCATTACATACCTGGGTAAGGGGATTGGGCACCCTGGTGGGCTAGAGACTGTCAGTCTGCCCAGCAACCAGTAATGCATTTCAAATTGGTTGGTTGACAGCCAACAGGTGCTGGCCTCCATTGGACCAGGTGAATGACGTCATAAGGGCTATATAAGCTAAGGACCACCCAGGAGGAAGAGACAGCAGCCATGAGGAAAACTCAGAGAGAGAGAAGAGCTGGACCATCTGAAACTTGCTCTCTCTTAAAACTCATGATCAAGGAACTGCCTGTTCCCTATTCCAACCCTACCCCTTGTAACCAATAAAGTTCTCCCTTGTACCTAGGATGGGAGACTTATTAGGAGTGGGTCTAGATTATGCCTTGGGGTCCCCTTGGTTTGGATGACTAAGGGAGACCACTACTTGTGCTTCCGACTGAGGGAAGCACCCCAAGTTCTTGAAGAGAGTCAAGTACCCTCGAGGGCTACTAGGCCTGTGTTTCTCAGGGGGCACAGAGCCAGAATCAAGCCCATCCCTGGGTGGTGGCAGCTGTACCTCCAAGCTAGCGGGTGTGCTCCAGGAAGGGGGTTGGCCAGACTTGAGGGGCCCCCGGGGAGGCACTTGGAGCCTGGAAGGTGGTCAGGTGCAGTAAGGTGGGTGGCCCATGCAAGAGCACCCCCTACTGGCTTGCCACACCCATATTCTTACTTTCCATTCTGTGATAGACCTCAGCCATAAAATGTGCATCCAGATCCAAGTATATAGACTTTGGATGGAAGAGAGGTGGCAGCAGTATGAGCACAAAAGAGCGTAGGAGAAACAGATGTGTAAAGGGTAGAGGCACCAGTAGGGGCACATAGGAAGTCATGAAAGACAGTACTGTCAATGGCTTAGGGACAAGTGAAAACCAGATTTTAACTTGGAAACTGGTTCAACCACTGAATCATTTGTTTGTCATATCTGGTTCCATCCTTACACAGATATTTTGTGAAGCTGATTAATCGCAGACTTTTAAAGTCTTTCAAACTATTTAATTCTATCAGAGATGTGATTAGTTTGATTCATCAGATATAGGCTGAAGATTAATTGGACTGACTCATATTTTATTTCCATCCCTGCTACCAATATGTTTCATGGGCTTAGGCAGGTCACTCTGTATTTCTTCTCCCATGCTTTGTTTTGTCTACCCATATTGTGAGTTCTTTGGGAGAAGGACTGTCACTGTACCTATGGGTAGTTCCTGGCAGAATGAGGACCCTACGAAGGGCAATGGTATCAGTGGCAACCAATACCTTGGGCATGAGGCCACTAAATGGCACTCAAGACAGGACTCAAAGTAGTCATTAATGTCATAGTAAACCCCAAGACAAAAGATCCTGGTAAGTACACTTCCTTGTGTTTTCTCAAGCCACAGATGACCTGACCAAAATATGTCATGGGCCAATTTCAAAAACTCATTGTGTTGTGATTTTTGGCACCAAAAACTGGTAGTTCCAGGCTCCTGTTGTCCTGTCCTGATGCTTCTCAGGACATACCTTTGAAATTCAAAAAGGGACTCCTGAGCCACTAAGTGAAAGTCTATCAATGTCTCATTCATCCAGGTCAACTAGTCACAGAGGGGACAAAGGGCACATCTACATGTTGCTGTAAGTGATGATACTATGGTGCAATGCTTTAGTACAAAAAGTACAAAAGTGCAGCACAGTGTGGGCGGTTACTGCACCAATGCGTGCAGTGCACAGGTAGATTTTGCTGCTACATTGCCATAACGGTGCACTATACCCAGGGAGTTTGCCACTATGGGGACATTGCTGGCATTCATGTGTTGATGCATGTGATCACTACATTGCCATAGAACACTGTACGGCAACATACAGCATTGCCCCATCACCATAGGGTGATGTGTAGATGCACCCAAAGACTAGATCTTCCATCTGTCTCTATATGAAGTCAGGCCCTTCTTTTAGAGATCCAAATACTCTGTCAGACTGGCTGCCCAATAAGCCTGGTTCTGTAGTCTCCCCTGGAGCCTCCCAGTTCACACTGTACCATGACTGTTTTACCCAGCCTCTAACTGCAGCTGAAAAGGTTTCTCTTCAGAATGTGAAGCTTCTGGCATGGCTTAGGTTTGAGTCCAAATATCTTGTCGTCAAAAGGAAATATCTCCTCTAATGAGTCCTCAAGGTGGTCCTAAATACCCATATCTTGTTTTTCTTGGATGACAGGTGCAACAATTTGGTCAGTGGGCCCCAGTCCTGACCCACCACTACTACCATGGTGGGAAAGATGGCTGGCCATCACTGATATTAATTCTGGAGTCTGCCCCTGAGCTGACAGTTGTACTTTCTAACATATAATGTTCCTGTGGATGTGGATCACATATATGCACTCCACAACTGATAGCTGTGTGGTGCACAAGCTGCCCATGAACCCAAATCTGTCCAGAACCTAAATTTTCCAAGACCTGAGCATTTCCTATCTTTATAGGGACCACATAGCTTCTCTGCTCTGGGATCTCTTCCTGGACTTCAGAGATCTTGGTCTCTGCATAACTCCAGTCCATCTGTGGATGATCCCTGCACCGGTAGCCTGGTTGTATATATGAAGCAGTTTGAAAGTTCCCTTTTGTCTTGGCCTGCACTCCCTCCCTGAGGGGATCCTCTTCTGTTTCTGGATCAGTGGCCTGGTACTATTGAGTCTGCCCTTGTATCTGGGGAATCAAGGCAGGAGTTCCAGACTAAGTACAGAACCTACCTGGAGTGACCCTCCCCATTTTGAGTTTGTGCCTTTGCTGAGTGCATCATTTTGGCCCAGCAAGGTGCTTTCCATGTTCTAATTCTTGATGAGACTAACCTAATATTGGCAAGCCCACTCCTGGAGGTCTGCCAGCAGTATCTGATGAAAATCCTCAAGTTTGATCAATTCTGTGATTTTGGTGGCCAAGTGAAACTGTGGTTTCAACTATCAGGTGCATAAATGCTTGAGGTACTATGCAACTGCTCAGGGCCAGAAGTCTGAATTAAACAGCTCTTCCTATAACTAATACCATCATGCCTATTCTATGAGGCAGCCTTGAGGGTGTCACAACCTCATCTGGCCTCAGTTTTCAGGGCCCAGCTTGGAGGGGTCCCAGCTTGAGCTTCCCCTGTCAGATAAGGGGCTAGCTTCATGGACCACTTAACCCCAGGGCAATAGGTACATCCCATCCACCCACTCAAACATTCTCCAGAAAGGCCTTAGGATCATAATCTAGCCCCATATTTGTGAGGGTTCTGCCCCCTTCTGCTTTGGTATGCTAGTAGCACTGAACCACATAGTGGTCTTCTTCTGATCCAGTAATTGAAATGTGGAATGCTGCTGCTGTTCTTCCTGCAATTTCTGTTGGAACTGTTGCTGCTGAAGCTAAAGCTGCTGGAACACTTGCTGCTGGTGTAATTCCTCCAGCCACTTGTTGCTTCTGCTGGGCAGGAGCAAGTCAGGCAAAATGGAGCATGGTGGTGCCTGCTCACCCACCTGCCTGGTGCATCACACCACTCTGTGTCCCCATCAATCCAGGACTTTTGATTAACCAGCCAGGGCTGGACAGAAGCCAAGACTGTTCCAGTTTGCCTGGGGTATATGGTCAGCCTATTTTTAAAGCTCCCAGTGGGGCACTCCTTTCTTATCTAAATACCCCAGCTGGGTTTTATCAACAAAACTAATTGTTCCCTCCCTGTATAAGTGTGGGTAAATCCCAGAATTTGAGTAGCAGAACAACCATGGCCAGCACCTGTCCGGCAATGGAAGGGGAAGAGAAGCCTCTCATATTGTAGCCCAGTATTTAGGAAATTTACCTAAAAGAGTGAGGCCCTAGTCCCCTGAGAAGATTGAACCAGTATCCAGAAGTTTGCCTGCAACGCAGGCAACAACTATGTCTCTGGGCTACACAGCCTCAGACTTCCTTGTTGTGTCCTGGCTCCACATATCTTTTTGCCTTGATTGGGCTGTGAGTCAGATTTAAAAGGAGGGTTTGAGAATGGTTATACCTAACCTGTGACCTAGTGTTTATATCACTTTACTGAAAAACATGCAATGAAAAATCAACCTCCAGCTGGGTGAATAAGCCTGGAACTACTTTGTGTAAATGTCCTAACCACTAGACCAGTGATTCTTAACCAGAGTGATGGTATCTTTTTAAAAATTGTTGTGCAATATTAGCACTGTTAGATATTACCTCTACATACAATTCACAAGATAAATCCAGAGATTTTCCATAGGAATACAGTGTGTCAAACAATTCTGGCTTGTTGTGGTCTTTCTCAGGTGGTCTTTCTGAGTTATTTGTAACAGAAGAACAGCTCTATAAATGTTCTGTAGTCAAGAAATGAGTGAAAGCTAAAAATGGATATTTTCTGAGGGGTACATTGAAGATAACAAAGGGTACTTTAAGTTTAACAAGGGGTGCCTTAAGTCTAAATGGTTGAGAAGCACTGCAGTAAGTACAGGGCTAAAACAGTAGACAGCCATCTCCTATATTTTACTTCTAGCAGGTGCATGCACAGGTGCTTCTGTTCTACCACAGGGTGAAATCAAATCCCAAACTTTGTGTAAGTTACAAAAAATGGAAAGATGTGGCAGTGTACGTGCTATTTAAGCCATAAGGTGAAATAATATTTAATCCCAAATCACTCCATAATTATGTACAAAAAAGAGAAAAAGAAATCAAAATGATAATACAAACATTATTGACTAACACATGATTCTATTCCAGACATAATTATGAATGTTTCTAGGGTGTGAGGATGTATTTAGACATATAAATTGGAGACATTTTATTCATGAAGAGATTTGCAAGGGTGCCCAAGCAGAAGTCACTCTATTTTCATAGAGGCTTATTAAGTTGGTAGCTATGAAGGGTTTCTTTGCATCAGTCTCAAGTGCATGGGTGCAGCAGGTGGAAGTGTGAGGGAGGGATGTGAAAACAGTCAGGAAAAAAGGCCTGTCTTTTAGGAAGAGAGGTATGACTTTGCTGTAATATTTCTGGTTTAAATGAGATCATTTAATGCAATCTTTTTGTAGCATCAGTGGTATTTTTTGAGAAGTGCTGGATTAACTGTGCAATGAAAAGTAAGTAAATCAAAGCAGCTTAGATCTTCCGGGGAAAGTAGAATGTTCTTGTACTTAACACACTGTCCATCCCTAGTGCCTGACTGAGGCCCACTCCCTTTCTTTACAGCAGAACAGTGCTCCCTACTTTTGTTCAAGAAATAGAGGTCAAAACAAAAAGAGAGGAACCTGCAGTGTCAAAATAAAGATCACAATAAGATTGAGAGGGTTTTTACTATGATAAAGTCTTGCAAAGGTTAAAACTGTATTTTGGGTGCAGGGCTACTCTCCAACATCTGGAGGGAACATAAGGAACACAATAAGATCCCAATCTTGCCAGAACTCAATCTGGCTACAGGAATCAAGGACAATAAAAAGTCCTTCTTCAAATATGTGAGAAGTCAGAAAAAAACAAGGGCAACATCGGACCCTTGCTGAACCAACTGGGGCACCTGACAACCAACACCCAGGAAAAAGCTAATCTCCTCAACGATTACTTTGCATCAGTTTTCCACTAGCCCAAGGGGATCATCCTGCCTTGCAGGATGCAGGACAAGAGTAAGGGCAATTGTATGCCTATAATTGGCAAAGAACTTGTGAGGGAACAGCTTGAGAGCCTGCACATCTACAAGTCAGCTGGCTCAGATAGAATGCACCCAAGAGTGCTAAAAGCATGACCAATGACGAGGATATCTCAGAACTCATGGCACTTGGGAGAGGTTCCTGAAGATTGGAAGAGGGCCAATGTGGTGCCTATCTTCAAGGAAGGAAGGAAGGATGATCCAGGAAACTACAGGCCAATCTGTTTGACCTCCATCCCTGGAAAGATCTTGGAAAAAAGCATCAAAGACACCATCAACAACAGACCAGCAGAAGGCAACATTCTGAGAGATAGCCAACATGGCTTTGTTGTGGGTAGGCCTTGTCTGACCAACTTCATTTCCTTCTATGACCAGGTGATGCATCAAAGGCGGAGATGTTGATGTCATATATTTAGATTTCAAAAAGCCTTTGACTAGTCCTCCCATGATGTCCTTATGGTAAAATTGGGGAACTGTGGCCTCAACAACCTTATGGTCCAATGGCTAGGGAACTGGCTCTGTGGTCGGACCCTAAGAGTGACAGTCAATGGAACTGAGTCAACATGGCACATGGTGACTAGTAGCATCCCTTGGGCTCTGTACTCAGACAAGTACTCTTTAATATATTCATAAATGATCTGGATTTGGTGTCAGAAGTGGACTGGATAAGCTTGCAGATGACACTGTAGCAAAACCCTCAGTTTTTGTTTTTAATTTCTTTTTAAAATGCAATCCCTCCCCTTCCCCAACCATTTCTGAGCTTCTCTTTGCCCTCTCTATCCCTTATAAGTGATTACAAGAAGTACTAGGTAAGCTAAGTTCTTGTATATTATTATTGTAATAAGCCCCTTTTTTATATTGTAAATAGTATTCTGTTATGTTTGTATTGATCTTTATTGTTTTATATCATATTATATTGTATTGCTATCATTTGTGCATTGATCTGTATTGTTTCACGTTAATATTATATTGTTTAGGCCTGTGTCTGTAAAGTGATGTCAAGTATCCAGTCCCATCTTTTCCCATCTTGTCCCCATGCCCTGTTGTGTAAGTATGTTGCAATTCTGTAACCTCTCCCATGTAAATTGTTTTTCCTTGAATGCCTGAAACAAAAGAGTGAATGGATGAGTGAAATGCAATGATATCAGGACCCCCTACTAAATCAACCCACCATCAAAACCAATACCTGGACCAATGACCCAGCCATTGGAACCACCCTCCGTATTAAAAAAACAAAAGATGAGGCAACCCACCATTGTGCCAAGGCTGCACACGCTCAGTATAAACATCTAGGACCCTCTGGAACATGGCTGACATTGTCTGGACATGCCTTCCCCAAAGGAGATCATAGGTAGTCTGCCCCATAAAAAGGGGTAGTGAAGACTGACTCCTTGGTACTGCATCTTCACCTGCCTATCAACCCAGAGGCCCTGCCGGCAATCTCCCTCTGGACAACACCTGCTGGAGAAAGACCCTGACTGGCCATTGAGGACCCTGTCTCAGCCTGGATGGGTAGCTATCACCCCCCATCATCTCTTCAACCAAAGACTTGGACTCTGTTTCTCTTCCCTACTTCTGCCTCGAGAAGTGAAGGCTCAGGGGTGACAGCTTATAAGTATATAAGGGGTATGCATCAGGAACTGGAAGAACGTCTATTCACCAGGATACTCCAAAGGAAGACAAGGTCTAATGGTCACAAATTGCTGGAAGACCATTTTAGACTGAACATAAGAAAAAACTTCTGTACCATCTATGCAGTGGTGCAAGATGAGTGGCCCTGACAGGATGAAGTTGGGAGCTGCTTCACCAACATAGCTTCAGCCTGTCTCTTTCCCTCAGATGTTGGTGTGACGGGAGTTCTCTTAAATCCTTCTTCTTCCTTTCTCCCTAAGCATGCACAACCCCAAGCTGTCCCCATCAGTGTGAGGACATGCACACTTGTGGATTTTGGAAGGGAATTTTATATTGTTTTGGAAAAAGAAGCAGCAGTAGCTTCAAATACTGTGATAAGCTGAGCAGTTAGAGTTTGAAGGCCTTCTCTTAGTGAAAAAGAAAATTGATAACAATCTTCAAATACCTGGAGGGTGATTATGAAGAGGATGGAGCTAAGCTTTTCTCTGTGGTAGCAGAGGTCTAAATTTGAAGCAAGGACCTCAAGCTTCAGCAGAGGAATTTCAGGTTGGAAATTAGGAGGAACTTTCTAGCTGTTGGAGTGGTCAAGCATTGGAATAGGCTTCTTTGAGAAGATTTGGAATCTCCATTCCTGGAAGTTATTAAGATTAGGTTGGACAGAAACTTGACTGGGATGGTTTAGTCAGGGATGATCCTGCCCTGAGTAGGGAGCTGGATCAAGTGACCTCACAAGGTCCCTTCCAACTCTACTTTCCTATGATCTTATAATGTAACAATGTTGTGTGCCTCCACTTCCTTGTTAGCTTGTACAATGGTATCCTTACTAGAGCCCAGATCTGCCTACCTTCTGAAACAGGATGCACCTCCAGCAAAAAGAAGCTGAATAGCATTTGATAAATCAACAAACAGTGAATGAGATAATGTTTATATCTGGAAACAGGAGGGTGGGAGGATGGGGGAGATAAGGAGAGAATGGAGATAAGACTTGAAAAAGAGGGTATTGGCCTGAGAGTTAGAAAGACTAGAAAAGAAACACCTGAGCTAGGTGTGGGAGGCAGGGGCAGGGGGAATGCTCAGAAGTTGCACAGGCTTATCTTTGGGATGAGAATAAGGGCTACTTGCTCCACATAGCCACTGCTGCCATGCTGGGCAGCACAGAGGTGGTGGTGAAGCAGCCCCACCACAGCTTAGTGCAGTATGATCTCTGGGTGGGCAGTAGCAGGCAGCAAACACTTCCTGGTGGTGGTGAGTGGGGGTAGGAAGGGTGCTTTCCTCCATGCTAAGCAGCAGTTTCTGCCCAGCTACTGCTGCTGCGGCTCAGCCCTGATGGGTGAACCCAGAGCCAGTACGTGGCCCAGACTAGCAGCAGCATGGATGGTGCTCAGCATGGGGGAAAAGCACCCCCACCACCCCATCATGGCCACTGTCCTGTGCTCCAGCTGCTTGGAGCTCATGCGGGGTTGCCTGTGCCTGCTCTATGTTGCCACTGCTGAGGCAGCAGTGATGCAGCGAAGTGGTAGGACAGCAAAGTAGTAGGACTGGCTGCAGCAGGGAGCACTGGCAGCTGGGGGAGGGACACTTTTCCCCCACTCTGAGCACCATCTCCATTGGTGCTGCCCAGTCCACATGGGCGACTGTGGGGTGTGTGGGGTCGAGGCTGCATGCTCATCCCCGCCTGTACCGTGGGACTGGGGTGGGGGCACTGGAAGTGAATGGCTGTGTGTGAGCCAGCAGCAGCTGAGCAGGAACATGAGACCCACACCAGTACCCCAGGGCCAGTGCCGGTGAGGCCCAGAACAGGGTGGCAGGAGCGTGGGGTCCTGGCAGGGGCTCTGTGGATCCCTCTCCCAGCTCTACAGACCCCTGCCAGCCCACACTGCATGCTCCTACCATCCTGCTCTGGGCACTGCTGGTGCTGGCCCTGGGATAGTGATGCAGGCCCTGCACTCCCACATGCTGCTCACTTCCACTCCTCCCCGTGCTCCTACCGCTTTTTTCACTTTCTTGCCGACTTGCCCACCAGCCATTGTGCACTACATGGCTCCCATACCCACGTCCATACCCACACACACACATCCCCACTTCCCCACAAACCCCAATATGCAATCACTTCTGCATCTACAGCCTAAACACACACAAATCAGGACAAAAATATTAAAAAAAATAAAATGTATTATTATGGGTGTTTGTTTTTTAATATGTAATTTGTTGTTTTCCCTAAGATGGCAAACCATCTTCCCCAAAAGAGTACTTCCAGGGGCAAGGAGAAGGACTTCTGATGGCAATGGTCAGAGGTTGGGGTGGGAATTCTGGTCTCAAGCTGGTGAGCAGGGGCAAGGCACCTTTCAAGGATCAGGGCTACCCATGAGGCCCTCGACAGCTTGCCGAAACTTGATAAGCAGCCCTCCGCCTGAAATTATTGCCTGCCTCCGCTGTACTGACTGTTCTCAGGAGGGTCCAGATGCTCCATCCTCAGCGCACCACTTACTGTACCAGGGTACATGTTTCCTTCAAGAAAGTGTAGAAAAGATTCAGCATCCCAACCTCATCTACACTGGTCCACAGAGTGGGCTAGCACAGTGGGGGAGAACAAACTTCTGTGGGGACGTGCAATCTGAAAATGCCCTCTATTCCGGCCAGACATTAAATGCTACCATTTGTCCCTAAAGTTTGTAACTAGAATCGGACAAAATAAAGGGAGGGCTTTTTTCTGTTTTATTCTTTGTCCTAAAATTGATTTAGTCAGGCATGATTATTTAGCATGGGAAAAAAACCCTCTCAATTTTGAAGAATGTTTTTGGTTTTTCAAAGTAACTGTAAATGAAAAGTCTGAACTTGTTATTTATTTTCAAAATGCTTCATTTCAAATTTCTGGGGAAATGTCCTCTTTTCTCTATCTCTCTTTTTACCATTTGCATCTAGAAATAGGATGAAAAAGATTTACAAAAATAAAAATGAGAAAATATAACACTCATCATTAAAACTAATATTTTCAACACTTTTTTTATTGTTTTTAAGATGTCACCAGCTTGAGGACAGTCAGGAAAACCATTATTATCTAGCAGAAAAAATTCAGATGATGGGGGTTTTTTCCTGTGAAAGTTCCTTCAGGAAAATTCCCCATTTTTGAGTAAGCTCTCCTTATAACTACTCTTTTTTCACAGCATGTTCACAACTGTGGTTGTTCTGCAGATTGGCTTGTTTTTCAGACTGGCTGGTCTCACTCTTTCTAGACAATTGTAAATTCATAGTTTCATAGTTTCTAGGGTCAGAAGGGACCTGAGTAGATCATCTAGTCCAACCCCCAAAATGTGACATTGATTCTAGTTCTTGCAATGTCAAAACAAGGCCTTAAAATATAACTGATGCATCTGAAAGCAGGTAACTGGATATTTTACAGACTTTCAAAAATAACTTCTTTGTACTAGGTCAATCATGGAAGATGTAAGCTACAAATGGGAGATTTCAAGCGTATATGAGTAGTTAACATCAAACATTGTAAATCTTAAATCTAGATGTCACCATCAAAGAAGCTGTGTTATCATCCAAGCAGGCAATAAATCCAGTCAATATTTTGTTATTATACAAAATTTTACCATAAAATATCTTTTCAATTAAATATTTTGTAGAAAAGTTTTGTTTTCACTATTTAATAAAAAACAATGAAAGATTTCAAAAAGAGATGAAAGCAAAGGTTTCTTTTTAATTGATACGTTATTTTTTAAATAAATAAATTGGATTTTTTTGCTATTCTTCCCTCTCCTCTTTCCCCTATTAAATAACTCAGCCAAATGAAAATAGTTTTCCTATTTCCACTTTTCCTTTCCTTTTTCTCTTTTCATACTTTTGTAGCTTTCCCAAACTTTCCAACTTTGGGCAAGTGAAAGGGTATCAAAGAAAAAAATGAAAACCTGTCGCAAAGTTAGAGACATTCAAAAGATACTGAATAGACAAAGGAAAAGAAAAATGGTTGGTGTAGGGGGGATGAGGCCCTACAGATTATAGGCTTTTTGGGGGGAGGAGAAAATTTTGAATATTTTACTAAAAATATTCTGTAAACTTTTTTTTTTTATAAAATAGAAAATATTTCTACTTTGAACAGAAACAGTTGAAGGATGTTAGCCTGCTTGACAGGATACAGGGTGATCATGGTGGGGGTGACCACCCCCCGTAGTTGGTGTAGATCTTGTGGGGAGCATCTACAAAGGCTAAATATCTACAAGTCAGAAGGACCAGATAAACTACAGCCAAGAGTTCTAAAAGAACTTGCTGATGCCATTGCATGACCATTGGCAAAGTTATTTGAAGGCTTGTGGCACTTGGGAGAGGTCCAAGAACATGGGAAGAAGGCCAACCTGGTGCCTATCTTTAAGAAAGGGAGAAAGCAGGACCTGGCAAATTAAAAGCCAATCAGTTTGACCTCAATCCCTGGTAAAATCCTAGAGAAAATTGTCAAAGCATCCATTATAGACAGGCCAGCAGAAGGCAGCATTCTGAAGGATAGCCACTATGGCTTCATTACGGGCAGGTCATGCCAAGCCAACTTCATTTCCTTCTATGATCAGGTTACTTGCTACTTGGATGGGGAAAATGAGGTTGATGTCATATACCTGCACTTCAAAAAGGCCTTTGACCTGGTTTACCAGAAAGTCCTCATGAAAAAATTGGGAAAATGTGGCCTTCACTACTTTATGGTCTGGTGGCTAGGTAACTGACTCTGAGGTAGGACCCAGAGAGTACTGATTGATGGAACTGAGTCATCATGGCAGAGGGGTGACCACCATCTGCTATGATGACTCAGTTCTGTCAATGTGGCACCCCTCAGGGTTGACTCAAGGATGACTCAGTTCCGTCAACTCAGTGGCACCCCTCAGGGCTCAGAACTCAGACCAGAGCTTTCCAACATGTTCATCAACAATTTGGATTTGGGTATTAAAAGTTAACCAGCAAAGTTCGCTGATGACACCAAACTATGGGAGAGTGTGGTCACACTCAAAAACAGGCTGGCAATACAGACCACCCTGGACAGGCTCACAAGGTGGGCAGACCTCAACTATATGTCATTTAACATGGAGAAATGTCAAGTGCTCCATCTGGGGAGAAATAATCTACAACACATTTACAGGATCAGCAGTAGTACACTTGCCACGTCTGAACAAGACCCAAGGACTATGCGCATGAATAGAGGCCCGGAGACCAGGTCATATGAGTAGAGACTGAAAGACTTGGGACTGTCTGGCCTAGAGAAGAGAAGACTCAGAGGGGATTTGGTGGCAACCTGTAAGTATATCAAAGGACTACATGAAAGCCTGGGGGAGCATCTGTTCACCAAGGACACCCAGGGGAGGACAAGAAATAATGGGCACAAGATGATTGAGGATCACTTTAGGCTAGACATAAGGAAAAATGTCTTTAAAAGTCAAGTGCCAAAGGTTTAGAACAGGCTCCCCCCAGAGGGGGTACAACCATCCACCCTGGTGATCTTCAAAAAGCATCTTGATGCCCATCTTGCTGGGGACATCTGATCCCAGCAATCTTTCCTGCCCAAGTGCAGGGGGGCTGGACCTGATGATCTGTAAGGTCCCTTCCAGCCCTGACAACTATAAAACTATGAAACATTTCCAGATTTGTCACAATACTGCTTCTCATTTTTCTACCAGCTACATGGATGGCTTAGAGGCAACAACACATACATGATCAAAATCAAGTTACTTCCAACTTCATCCTTCTGCAGCCAGAGAGAGAAACAGAAGTAGGAGCCATCAGTGGTTTTAGGGGTGAACAACCAGGGCAACTGCCTGGGCCTCAAGCCATGGAGAACTCCTGCAGACTGAGTTAGCTCAACTCTACAGAGTAGTAAGAACATAAATCTAACATATACATTGATAATAATATTGTATATGTCATCTTAAACTGGCTAATCTAGTTCATGATCTATTCAATTTTATGACAATTCTAATATAATAATTTTAATATAATAAAGGGCTTTGTCCTTCTGTCTGTCTGTCTGTAACACTCTTGGAGGACTCTAATTGGTTACTTAAAACAAACAATCAGAGTGCTCCAAGAGCATTACAGATAGAAGGTGGTGGCGGCCAGTGGAGTACTGCCATGATGACAGGGACAGAGGTGATGGAGTGGGGGGGTGAGGCCAGCACTGTTGGCCTCACCCCCCAGCCCTGCTCCTCAGAAGCAGTGGAACATCACCATGACAGCAGGGATGGAGCAGGGGGGATGCTGGCCTCACCCCCTGCCACGCCCCAGCTCTGCTCTTCGGAGGTGGCAGCAGCATGGGGTTTTGGTGGGGGGGGATGGAGGGGATAGTGGGGCAAGCTTTCCCCAGCACCCCCTTCCCCCGCAGTCCTGGAAGGTGGTGGTGGTACAAGGGTGGGTGTTAGGGTTAGGGTTAGGAAGCTTCCCCCACCTCTGTCTGTTCCCACCCCATCCCCCATCATGGGCAATTCACTAGTTGCCAGTGTAAAACAGTACCATTCATTCTCCGTCATCATTGTTTGTTCATAATAGATACATAACAATGATTAGGTTTATTGATTTATTTTGTTTTTTTAGTTCATAAGTCAATTTTGTATCTCCATGATTGTTTGCATGCAGGATAGTTTTTTCCATACTTTTTCTGCCAAGCTTGACAAGCACACAGTATTGATTTGAAAGGTGCTGACTGTTGCTTTCATTCAATCAGTCAGTGCCTGAAAATTGTAGTACCCAGTGTTAACTGCAGTGGTTCATGGAGCAGTTCTACTTTGGACACAGTAATGTGTACAGTAACAAATCACCCTGCAGTGTTAATGAAACACTTATAAGCCAGTGGTGCTAAGTGATGGATTTAATGGAAAAAGAACTTAGCTTTTGGCAGTGTATCCTCATTTAGTTACAGTCTTTGCATCAGAAAAGGCATAAAATGACTGAAGTTCCACCTTTGTTGAACAAAATGTTGTTGTCTGAGACATTGGTTTCAATTTCTTATTGCTATATTTGAAAGAAATACCAGCTGAAATGGTTCAGAGAAAAATAGGTTTGCATCTGGTGCATGGAAAATTGCAGGGCAAACGAACACTGAAATAACATATTATGAAAAGACAAACTCAAGAGAGAAAGTCTCAGTATTGATGTGCAGACGAAGGACTTTAAAAATACCTGAAGTGAGAATTCTTCCTTCTATTAATTGAGGCAGTCATAATTAGCCTAAATAAAAATTTTTCGTAGCTGGAAATTTTCTACAGTTCATCGGCTTGCTCTTTAGCATCAGAAATGTGAGGACGGCCATAGGTGTGAACACCTGAAGTGAAATTAGAAAAAAATTAGATCTAAAACATGTGGTATTGATACTGGTGACTTGAATTTCAGGGTTGCGAATGTCTTGCTACATGATGTATGGAGTTAGGCACTAGAGTTGCCACCTATTTACAAGGAAAGGTTGTTGGATTTCAAACCAAAACTTACCATTACCTTGAGTTTTCTTTTGGCCAGTATTTAATTATGATTTCAGGAGAAGCTTTTCAAGTTTGAAGATTATTAGGAAGTTGTGACAGACAGTGGTCATCCAGAGACCCAGTGAGCTGGTGAACAGGGGGAGCTTGGCAGTTCCTAGCTACACCCCTGCTTTCCAGTCCTCCAGTGGCAAGTTTGAGTCAGAGAATGTATTGACCCTTAAAGTGCAACTACTCAGACAATAGCCTAACTTAAATGCCACCTTTTTTCAGCACAACCTAACTGTAATGTGTAACAACACATTTTTGGGGAATGGGCCATCAAAAGCTCAATTGGTTTATTTGCTTAACAAGACCCAGCATAGCACCAAGTGGACTTCAGGCTCAGCACTGAGGAAACTCCCTGCTGTTTCTGGTACTAAGGAAGGTCACTGAACCCTCAGTACAAAGAGGCTGCCTAAAGAAAATACTCCCAGAGACAAGAAGGTGAGAAAGAAAAGCAGGATGACAAGAGCCTGAGAGACTTGAGAGAGAATAGTAACTAGGTCTCTGTTACCCAACAGAGACTGCCTGGGACTCAGTCTGGGCTTTGGGCCCAAGAACTCTCTCTTGTATTACTTCGGCTGATAAAGGTTGTTTGTTTTTATTTAATAAAAGCTGCCTACTTCACTTTGTGTGACTCTAGGTGCACTCTATCCCCTTAAAGAAGTAAAGTCCCTCTGTAGGAGTTAAGTCAGAAAATAGCTCTTTGGGGGACCACAGATAACCATGCAGCTCTGTGACCAAAAGGCCAGGTGTCAGAGGTGAAGAAGCCATAGGTTTACTTTGCTAGAAACACTCCTGGGGGCCAGCTTTAGGACACTGACTGTGCAGAAGCTTGATACTACTCAGTAGCATCACATGGCAAAAACGATGATGCAATGCTACTATGAAGTAGCATCACAAAAAGGCATTCTGTCATGGCACTATGCAGTAACTCAGGTTACTGTACATTTATTTAGTACCTGTTTATACAATACTTGTATATACAAGTACTAAATAAATGTGCAGTAACCAATGCACAGTAGCTTCTCATGTAGACATGGCCAATGTCACAAGAATATCTGAATAGTCAGGAACACATATCCATTAAAGGGGATATTGCATGTAATTTGGTATTCACCGTAAACATTGACAGTAGCATGGTGGGCAAGTATGGGGATAATCCTGGGTGCCAACATGGTTGGGGGGGGGGGGGGGGGAGCACAAGAATGACAGCCACCTCTGGCCAGAGCACAACACTTCCTTTTGATGCCTCTGATATTTGAGGACTTTTTTTCCTACAAAAGCAAGAAATAACTGTTTTGAAATAATTGGGATGATTTTCCCATGTTCCATTGGCTAAAAATGCATTCTAGTTACTTAAATGGGTGTATTTATTTCTCATGTGGAACTGCTTTTTTGAGCAAGGTAGAAATGCAAGACATTACATTTATGAGTGGGACGAAGAGGCTGATGTTTTAGCTTCTGTCCTGGGCCCGCACTATCCTTACAGGGCTTGTCCACACATGCAAGCACGTGCACTTGCAACAGCTAAAGTAGAAGCAGTGCAAATTTGAGCTGGGGCTTTTTGCCTCAGCACACACACTCAGACATGCACTTTGTTGTGGAGCAAATTATGCCACCTGGGGCAAAATAACCCTGCTTGGCTCCTCCCAGATCTGCAGCCAGGGGGAGCCAGAGCCTGGGGCCAGCACCTGTGCTGTCCCCAGCAGTACAAAAAGCTGCCTTGGCAAGTAGCTCAGGGCTACTCACTCTCCAGAGCTTCTGGGGCTCAGCCACTTGGTACCTGGGGGCACTACCCCATGTGCCAGCTGGACTGCTGCAGCAGCATCCCAAATCTATTTTTTAAAATACCCCAAAACCCATGTTTTTCCACAAATAACACAAAAGACCACTTGATACACACACGCACACACACAGTTAGAGAGAGACAGCAATCAGTTCGGCAATGCTATATTTACAATGTTAAAGCAATGTGGAAGCCTACCAGTGTCTCTATCCTCATGATAAAATAAATTCTAAATACCTATATGTGTTGATGTGTACTTTTGGTTTTCTTTGCACATGATGAGTATGTGATGGGGGGATGTGATGTTTGCAGGAAGAGGGTGGGAAGGGATGTGGGGGAAGGCGGGTGGATGTGTGTGGAGGGATGTGGGTTGGTGTGTGGGTAGGTGTGGAGTGCTTGCTGGGGGGACTGTGGGCATGGGGGACCTTGTGGGTGGGCCGCTCAGGAGGGGTGGGCCCCTTGGCCCCAACAGGGTGCAGCCCCCCCCCCCAAGCACATGGAATGCCCCCCCACAGGGTCCCATATCCCCCTTTGGAGGGCCACAGCTTCAATCTCCCACAGGGCTCCAGCCCCGCTGCACAGGGTCCCAGCTCCCCCTGGAGGGCCCCATCCCCCCTACCCAGGATCCCAGGCACCCTGGAGGGCAACAGCCCCACCCTCATCCAGTCCCAGCTCCACCTGGAGGGCCACAGCCCACCTGCACAGGGTCCCAGACACCCTGGAGGGCCCCAGCCCCCCCAGCCCAGGGCCCATAACTTACCTTTAGCAGCAGCAGCTGGAGTGGGGCACTGTGAGTCATGCCAGCAAGACCCGGTGTGGCACATGGGGACCACACACCTGGCCCAGCCAGGTCCTGGGGCCTCTTTGCTGCTCGGCTGGACCCTTGGTGGCAGGACCTGCCACCCTCAGGGCCCCTCTGCCACCTGGCTGGGCTGGGCTCTTAGTGGTAGGACCCAATGTGGTGTGCAAAGACTGCGTGTCAGGCCCAGCTGGGTCCTGCTGACCCTAGGGTGCCTCTGCTTCCTGGATGGGCTGGGCCCTTGGTGGCAGGAATCAGCACAGTATGCAGGGACTGTGTGCTGGGCACTGCAGGACCTGGGATCCCTCTGCTGCCCAGCCAGTCTGGGCCCAGGGTGGCAGGACTGGGCACGGCATGCATGGACCATGTGCTGGGCCCTACCACCCTCAGGGCCCCTGTTCCACCCGGCCGGGCTAGGTCCAAGCAAGCAGGACCCGGCACAGCATGTGGGGACTATGTGCTCGGCCCTGCTGCCCTCGGAGGCCCTGTGCTGCCTGACTGGGCCAGGCCCAGGCCAGCAGGACCTGGCATGGCATGCAAGGACTGCATGCTGTGCTGGGTCCTGCCGCCCTAGGCCTGGCCCGGCCAGGTGGC
>NW_017728921.1:21732948-21752792 GCF_001723895.1 Crocodylus porosus | reverse complement strand
CCCCCCCAGGGTCCCCTCCCCACTCCTCTAGCCTCCCCGATCCCTTACTCATCAGCACTGGAACCCTGGTGCTGAACATGCGCCCTGGCCAGCTGCGTGTTTCAGCACCAGGGTGAGAGGCCAACCATAGAGATGCTCTGGGAGCCAGACTATCTTCCTGGAGGACCCAGCCTCTGGCTGTCTCAGGTACAGTCCCTGGGATGGTCTGGGACCATGCCCGGTCCCCCTTTTTTTTGTTCCATTTTTTTGATACCCCTGGATATCCATGGGTTTAATCTTCTCCCTGCACTGCAAGTTTGCAGTGCAGGGAACGTTTTTTTGTTCCTGCATGTGCCTCTTGCCCCACCCCAAAGAGGTTTGAGGTGGGGCAAGGGGCATGCACATGCTTGTCTGCACACACTGGTTATTCTGACAATGACTGTGGGGACCAGGTGAAGCCCCTTGCCAACAGAAGACAAGAAGTAGGTTGGTCAGGAAAATATCTTATCAGCCATGTACCAATCATGTCCCTGTATATTCTGCTTGTAGGTTATTTCTCTGCTTTGTCTATTTAGCTTGTAAGCTCTTCAGGACACGGACAGCATCTCCCAATGAACCCTCCTTTTGTGCCCTTCTTTGGCTCAAGTTTCCTTCAAATCTTCCCCTCGGTACATGACTCCCTCTAGGGCATGGATTCACTAAGCTTCTCTGCTGTTCTGAGGTTAAAATTATCCACATATGTGCTTTGCAAAACTACTGAATAAAGGCTCCTTGGGAAAATTGTACTATATTTTAAATAATTAGAGTAATGAGCACAGTGATTATTTGCATGCACTTCATTCTGGCTGTGTTCTGGGAAAGAGTCTATGTCTTCATTAAGCCTATTTGGGTATAATACAGAGAAGCAGGGGGAACAACTCAGCCCACCTCTGATTCTAGGATGATAGCTACTTCATTAGATGACAAATACAAACAAAGAGCTTTTTATTGTAGGAGTTTAGGTTGCATGAAGATTGTGTACAGCAATACAGTGAATTTGCTAGCAAGTAGTCATGGCCAGCAGTTACCAATTCTCTGGGAATTACAGCTCCCACTGAGCCTGTAGAAGACACACTTCCATGTGTTGAATAGTATATTAGATAACAAGTCTTTCCATTGGAATGATCTGGGACTTATGGAGGAGTGAGGTACTATACAGTGTAGGCGAGGGTGTCCCTGCCTGGGTCTGGACTATGAAGGAAGTTCTTACACTAGATGAGGAATAAACTTCTTCAGACAAAATGCTGGGATCTTCAGTTTCAGTATTCAGTGACTCAACAGCCTTATGTTAGCAGAACTTGGGAAATAATCAAGTGTCTCTAATTTCTGCATGAAATCCCAGTGCCATAGCCTGCCTGGGGCTCTTTCATGTTTGTTTTTTATGAACATTCAGATGATCACTTTTAAGGTCCCAAACACACATAAAGGGTGAATTTCCAAACTAACCTATATTCATGACAACCAATATGCCTTTTTTGTCCAGTTTAAATGTTTATGCTGGCAATTTTTATACATTCATCCAATGAGGTAACAAAACAATACCTATTGGCTTATCTGATCAAAACCAGCTAACCAGCAGTTTAAAGTGGGAAATATTTTCAAAGCACTGTGAGTTAGTGACTGAGCCATCAACTGAAAAGAAAAAAGAAAATCAGCTACAAATAAATTGGTGGAATAATTTTTATTAATGAGGTATTTGTAAGATGCTGACTTCTTTCAGGAGCAGAAAAAAATGCTGTATTTCAGATCTACTAGTCATATATATTCACTCACTAGAATGGTCAATACCCTCTCTGGCCTTTGAAGAGAGGGTACCTCAAGGTACTTATCCTTGAGTTTTCAAAGGTGACCAACATTTTTGAGAACCTTAATTTTTGAATGCCCAACTTGAAACACCTCCAATGGCTTAATGTTTAGAGGCATGTACTTGGCACTTGCTGCGACTTAGTCCCTTCAAAGTTTCTTCACTTCATTTCTGAGAAACACAAATTGCTAGTCATATTTTAACATGTGGTTAATTTCCATGTCTGCTGGTGTATGCGAGTGTATAGCCGTGTTTAGCTGGAGTTGCCATCTATACATCTACATATGAAAGACTAGAACTCTTGGTTCCAAAATGATACCTTTTATTAAACCAACTGGAAAATGGCAAGAAAATTGTCCTTTTCTGTTAAATTCTGACAACTGTCTTGCCATTTTCCAGTTGGTCTAATAAAAGGTATCATTTTGGAACCAAGAATTCTAGTTTTTTATGTCTTTCTATCTCAGACCAACACAGCTACCAAGTATACCACATCTATACATCTTGCATTTTACAAGATCATGGATATTACTGAATGGCCCTGTATACTGGACCTAGGGTGCATCCACACATCACCCTACAACACTACATCACAGTACAACATGCTAAAATGACATAGCAATCACGTTGGTCTAAAAGGAAGTGCTAAAGCACAACACAGTAACAACATTGCTGTATGGCGATGTGTAGATGCACCCATGGTGCGGCTCCATTGTCAATAGGCCCCCAAATCACCCTCACAGCCAATGAAGCATTACCCCCCTGTGCAGTGTTGTCATGTTCTGCCATGATAAACATCGGAACAAAAGCAACACAATGATTTCACAATAACTGCATCCCATTAAGCTGCTATTGGTATCCAGGGAACTGTCCAAGATGCAGCAATCTTTGATTTCTTTTATTCTGCCAGCCATGTACTCTGTGGTGCCACTCCCAAACCTAATCTCTGAGCATTTCTGCATCTTTTCAATGAAGCTATAGGAAAAAATAATGATGCGAGTCTAGTGCTCAGACTTGAAGTAATTATGTATGACAAGCAGCCTCCAACTTGCACAGCCTGACTCCCATGCAAGAGATCGCAATAATATTACTTTCCAATTTGATCTTGCCTGCTGTTAATTGATTTGAGAGCTCTGTCCCTTCGCTCTGCTTAGGCTGCTAAGTAACCACATCAGACCTTGGCTGCTAGTTACAGATGACTTGGTGGGGATAATTACATTAATATAACTGTCAGAGGCAAAGGGAAGTGGCAAAACTTCAGAAATGTTTGAAAGTCTTTTTACTAAACAGAATGCTTGGTCCTAGGCTTATAAGTAGGGTCAAGCAGCTGTAAAAAAAATCTCCTTTTAAAGATTGCAAGACTTGCTGTGGGAAAGCAAGGGGCTAGAATCACAAATTCAAGCTGTGAAACAGTGTTCAGAGACTGGAGACCAGAGGAATGCAGGAACAATTCTTCTATTACAGTGACCTCTTTTTCTTTTCTTTTGTTAATAGAAACTCAGGGTGATACCACACATTCAACTTAACACTTGCTACATGCAGTTAAAATGAGAGCAGGCAAACATTCAAGGAGCTTAGCATGTGTTAAGTGCCCTCCCTGCCCTTGCAATGTTCTTATCTCCTAAGGGGCATCTCTTAACACATAGCAGTAACTTAATAAGTCAGTACATTCCAATGATTTTCAATTGTTGCAAGTGAACATGTGACATCACCCTAAGTGGCATGTTGCACATTATACTTAGCATATGTTAAAAACACTTAAGATGTGAGTTACATGTTACAACTCCCACATGCTAAAACTATGGAACGTTTTGCAGAATTAAAACTTAGAATGTACTCTTAGCAGTTAGATGTTAGGAGTTAAAAGATCTCTGATCTGCGCAGCTGTGACTTGCCATTAGTGGACTGGAGAGCAGGGACATGGCTATAAGCCAGGATACCCAGATTCTATCCCTGTTCTGGTGGGAGAAGGAGGCCTGTGGTCTTTTTGGAAAAACCTGCCAAACGTTGGGCCTCTATCTCAACACCAAGAAGACTAAAGTGTTCCTGGGCCATGAATTTGACCCCCTCCCACTTGTCAAGTCAAGTACTTCCTCTACCTCAGCCACTGCCTCTCAGAGAATGAACATTGATGAGGAGATCCAGCACAGGATCCAACGTGCAAGCGCCACCTTTGGGAAATTGCTTCAGTGTGTCTTTATTCCTCACAATCTCCAAAAAGACACCAAAATCCAGGCCTACAATGCTGTCATCATCCCTACTCTCTGCACTGGATGTGAAATGTGAGTGACTACTGTCATCATCTCAAGAGCCTGGAGTGGTATCACCAAAGATGCCTCCAGAAAATCCTTCACATCAAATAGAGAAATTGCTGCACAAATGCCATCACTGTTTGCTGAAGCCAATGTTACCAACATTAGGTTGGTAATCCTCAAGCACCAACCTCACTGGACCAGACATTGTGTGTGGATGCCTGACTCTCAACTCCTAAAACAAGTGCTTTACTCTCAGCTTAGTAATGACCTAAGAGCCCATGGTGCCCAGAGAAAATGTGACACATTGAAGGCATACCTCAGCAAAACCAAGGCCAATGTCAAGACTTGGGAGGATCTGGCTGCTGATCAACTCCAATGGCCTTGCAACCTCAACCAAGTGGCTGTTCATGAAGAGTACTCTTGTCCCTGCTGGCTACAGCATCAGGCTGATGGGTCATGTTCATACTGTGGTCAATTATTACCCCCAGGTCTGGGGTGGCAAGTGATGGGAGATCTTCAGTCCTGCTGCCTGATGAGAGGCAGCAGTTGCACAAGCACCCATGTCACGAGTTTTCCCTGTCAGCAGCTAGGGGTGCAGGGCCCCAGACCCCCCTGCACTTATCTCCTTGACAGCTGGTGGGCTTTGTGGACACAGCAGAGCCTAGCAGCCAGGCCTGCAGTAGTTTCCACCCCCACCCACACCCCCATGCCCCAAGACAGACACAGTTGCACAAACACCCATGACATGAGTTTTGCCTGTCAGCAGCCCTAGAATCCCTGTGCAGGGCCCCAGAACCCCTGCACCTACCTCCTTGAAAGCTGGCAGGCTTTGTGGCTGCAGCAGTGCCTATCATGCCTGCAGCTTTCATCCTGCTGCACCTTAACACGCACAGTGTCACCCATGTCACGTGTTTTGCTTGTCTGCAGCTTGAGGTACAGTTTTCCCCAAACCTCTGTACTTGTCTCCTTGAGACTTGGCAGGCTTTGCAGCCTCAGCAGGGGCTAGCAAGCCTGAAGTTTTGACCCAACTGTGACTTAACACATACACATGACATGAGTTTTGCTTTCAAGACTTTGGGGTGAAGTTTCCCCAAACCCCCTATCTCTATCTCCTGGAAACTTGGCAGACTTCATACCCTCAGAAGGGGCTACCATTCCTGTAAGTTACATCCAAATCAGGCTAGAAATAACAAAGTTATAGGCTGTTTCACCCTTCCCCATTATAGCCTATGGGTGAAACGTTGAAACGGTGTTGAAATGGTGAAATACTTCGACTTGGCTTGTTTTGTTTTGAGGCTGTTTTGACTATATCTGTTTTGTTTTGATTTTGCTGTTTTGACCTTGAAATGAGTCCAAGGGAAGTGGTGCTGGCTCCTACCCTGGGGGTCTTTAAGAAGAGGCTTGATGCCTACCTGGCTGGAGTCATCTGAGCCCAGTTTTTCTCCAGCTCAGGCGGGGGGTCGGACTTGAAGATCTACAAGGCCCCTTCCGACCCTACTTCTATGATTCTATGAAACAAAACTGGTGGTGAAATTTCGCAAAACCCTACTGTTCATTTTGAGGTCAGGTGTCTTACCCTCAAAACAGAGAAGACAGAGGAGAAAAGAAAAGGAGAGAAATAATGGCCTACAGTCTACCCTCCCCTGTGAAAATTCCTGCAACTTCTGAGGATGGGTCTATGACTCAAGGTTTGGACTCTTAAAACACCTCAAGACCCATCAATGATCTGTGCTACAGATCATCCTTGAATCAAGAGATTAGTGACAATGGCTGTGGGGAGCCTCAGAGATGAGTCCAGCTAGCTGGCCCTGTGCCAGTGGCTCTGGCCACCCTGGCTGATCCTATCCCAGCACCCCTGGACTGGGTACCATGCACCTAAACTTCCCCAGAGAGGGCTGTGTCTTTCCTCTTGAGTCAGACAAAAGCTGCAGGAAAGTTCAATTAATCACAGCTAATTTAATTTTTCCCATGCCACCTGGCCACATTTTCCTCAATCCCCACTGGGGGCTGTAGCTTCCCTCTACCACCATTTCATGTTTCTATCCTGGGATGGGAAAAACTGTGCTGCAGGGAGCCACAAACTAAACCCATCTGGATGGCCCCTTGCCAGGCAGCTATTTTGACCCCTGCTGGCCTGATACCAGCCCTCTGTGCTAGGGAGCAGGCACACAGCCTTCCCTGGAGAAAGAAACCATGGTTACTCATGGTGAATTTAAATTTCCCCATGCCTCCTGGCTAGATTTCCCATGACTAGGCCCCTATAGGGCACCAAGAACCTGCCTGTGTGGCAGCTTTAAGGCAGACTGCTTTGCACTGAGGCCAAAAGGTGCAGGCCACAGAATCACATGAGCCCAACTCCAGGGCAGAGCAACTCAGTCTGGCCCAGGCCGGGCTGAAGTCAGGAGTTTCGTAGAGGACTGTGAATTTAGTGACCAGGAGCCTGGAGTGAGCACCCAGAAAATAGCCAAGTTGAGGTCATCTTTATCTCTGGTATTCTCTGGAAGAGGCAGCTGTGAGGTACTGGATGGCTAGAAGGGGCAATGGGAGATCACTGAAAGAACTTGGGGAAGAGTGCTGTCACTGAGTTGTTGTTGCCCTGAGGGCAAGACTCATTAAGTTCAGTGTCCTTATCCGTATTAGGAACCCTTGCTGGGGTTATTTTCCCCTCTTCTGCAAAGGGAGAGTGTTTACAGTCCTCAGCCTTTCTCACCCACCACAACTTAGATGGAATTATCAATAGGAGGAAATAGCTAAAAACAGTTACTTTTCTCCTCTGAAGTGTGATCAACACCTCTCCAGCTAGGGTTGATCAATATAGTTATACTAGTATGTAATATACAGCCTTAAGGGCCATATCTGGGAGCTCCACTGCCCCTACACTCCTGCCTCATACCTCTAGATTTTTAAGAGTCTTAGTCACAGCTGCACTTGAGCATCACTACTGTAAGTGCCACCCTTTACTCTAGGCATGCCTAACAGGCTGTTTCTCCACATTTTCTGCTGGATGTGCTTCCTTCTCAGCTCACCCCCAGATCTGCTTTCTGGGAAACTTTTGAAGTCACCATCTGTTCCTGGGAGGCAATTAGCAGTCATTGTTGTCACACAGCTGGGGAAGCTCCCTTCAGCTAATCCGGAGAAGGACTTCACATCAGCCTTGGTTTGCCTCACCTGAGAAGCATTAGAGGGATTGCCGTTCCATCTCTGCCTGCACTTCCAGTTTGAGCCAGCAGTTGCTCCTGATACTGGCTCCTGGCTCTGCCATTCATCCCTGCACCACTGGGAATAACCAGGGATGGTGTCCCAGCTCTGCAGCTCACGTGCTGGGACTGGGTTTTCAGTAAGTCTCGGGGCCCCAGGCAGTCAGGGCAAGATGGCAAGCAGGGGTTTCTCCCTGCCCCTCTCCCTGGCTCTGCCACACATCCTCCCCCTCTCCCCCAAGCCACGAGCCCCCTTGCAGTGCCTTTATTACTTAACTCATGATTCCTTATTGCGGAAAGTCTCTGAGGTGTTTGTGTCTCCATCTCTGTTGGTTCATAGCTACACGAGGAAAAAAACAGCTACTGTACTCTTCTTTCCTGGCCTATATTCAATCTTGAAGTGATAAGGTTGAAGCAACAAGGCCCACCTTGTAATTCTGGTATTGTCCATCTTAATGTATTGTAACCATCTGAGTAGAGCGTGATCCATAATAAGGGTAAGCTCTTGACCTATCAAATAATACGTGAAGAGCTCTATTCCCCACTTTGTAGCCAAACACTCATGTTCGATGGTGGCATAATAGAGCTCATGTTTCAGGAGCCTATGACTAGCGTAAGCTACCAGTGTACTGTCTCTGCTCATTTTTTGTGTCTCCTGTAAGGCAAAGCCAGATGCATCAGTCTCCAGGAAGAACCACTGGGTGAAATCTGGAGAAAGAAGTACTGGTTTTCCTTACAGAGATTCTTTAACTGTCTTAAAGGCCTCCCAAGCCTTGTCATTCCACTGAATCTCTGCCTGTCATATCCCTTTGGTTAGATCAAATGTGGGTGCCTCAATCTCTGCAAAATGTGGAATGAATTTCCTATAATAATTAGCGAAGCCCAAGGAGGACCTACTTTGTTTTTTAGTATTAGGTGCCGCCTAACTTTGGAGCGTCTTTACTTTATCTAGCACAGGTCTTACATGGCCTTGGCCCACCATAAACCCTAAGTACTTAGTCTTTCATTGTCCTATGTGACATTTCCATGGATTGGCAGTTAAGCCAGCTTTCTATATTGCCCCTAATATGTTATTAAGGCCTTTTAAATACTGCTCCCAAGTATTTGAAAAGATGATTATGTTATTTTGATAGGGGCTCAGTATCTAGTCCATTAAGCATTGGAAAGTCACAGACACCTTGTGCAAACTGTGGCAGGGAACTGTTAGTTCCTGCCACTTTAAGGGCTTGATTACGGTGGCCATTTTAGAACTCTGGCTGCCTATATAAACAGAGCAGTTTGCTGCTGACAGGCCAGGCAGAACCACTGCCTGGCTGAAAGGCTGTACAAAACATCTTGAAGGTAAGAGCAGGAACTTTGCGGGATGGTTTGGAGGCTCCTGATCCTGGGCGTGACTTAAAACTGCACCCTGCCAGAAGTGGGTGGCCTGGTGGGGCTCCCAGTGGTGCGAGAGCCTCCAGGGAAATATCGGACCAGTTACCACCCCAGTGGAAGGCAGGTAGGGGCACCTCAATAAACCCTAGCCCCCACATCACTGTGAGTAGCAACTGGGCCAGGCATGGCAATGGCCACCTGATCTTCCATCAGGGAGGGGAAGCCCTGTAGCCCCAGTGTGAGGTGTAGGAGATGTGGAGCCCCAGTGAGGGGGAAACCAAAGGGCTAGGAGCCCAGTGTATATGTGTGTGAGTTTGCATATAGTTGCCCTGGGAGGGGCCAGGGCAACCTTGGCCCCAGTTGAGTAATTGGCTGGCTACTACCTTGGTGAGGGTCGCAGGGGAGGCCTAAAAGATGGTACATCTGCCACCCAAGATATACATTAGATAAAGCCTATTGCTGGAGGGGCCCGCTCTGAGAGGGAGCAAGGCGGTATAAGTTGTCAATGCATCAAAGAGACTCTGAGAGGGGGTGGAGTGTGAGAGGCCCTAGTGAGAGGAGGGCAGTATGAATGCGTGTGTGTCTGAGGCCTGACAATGAGGGATAAGCTTGATCTGGCTGTAGGCTGGGAGTATTATGTCACCCAGATGCCATCTGAGAAGTTTGGGCTGTGATGTAGGGGAGGAACAGAGCCTCGGCTTCAGATAGCATCCCCTGGCATCGTGGCAAGAGTGGGCAGCCTCCCACCTTATTAGAACCTTTTAAGAGACAACAAGGTGTGGCAGATGAGGAAGGCGGGTTGTTGGCCCAGAAACAGGTGGGCGGGTCAATGGCAGACTGGCCCTGAGAGAGCCCCCTGTTACACAATCCAAAAGGCATCCAGTGAAATTTGAACAGCTCCCAGTGTGTCCCAGACGTTGTTTTCTCCCAGTCTTCTGGGGCCACAGGTACCTGCCAGTATCCATTTGTAATATCCAATATTGAGGTGTAATGGGACTGTCCAGTCTTCTCCAGCATCTCCTCTACACAGGGCATAGTAAAGTTCGACACTTTCCCTATCTCATTAACCTTCCTAAATCAATGCATAATCTCAGTGCGCTGCCTGGCTCATGCAACATGATTAAGGGGCTCTGCCACTGGCTCCAGGATTCCTTTATAATGCCTCAGGCTAACATTTGCATCACTTCTTGTCGCACTGCTTCCTGGAGTCCTTGAGGAAGCTGTCTCCAATGTTTGTGTACTATTGCTCCCTGACGAGTATGTATATTATGAAGTATTCCCTTGGTTAACCCTGGCTCTTCTTGGAAAAGATGACAACGTTATTCAACCAGTTGAATTGGTTGTCTTTTTTGTCCTGGAGTAAAATCTTCCCCTACCTGTGGCAAGGATCCCCGCTCTTCTTGGGGTCCTAACTCTTCTGGGTTTTTCCCTGGATCTAACATGCAGCCCTCAGGGAGATCCTTCCACTGTTTTAGCAAATTTATGTGAAATCTGTTTTTCTCATTGTTGGCCAGGGCAAAAAATATCATAATCCACAGACCCTACCTTTTGTGCTATCTCATATGGTCCCTGTCACTGTGCTAAGAGTTTGCTATTATGTTTGAGTAATACCAGTAGTATTTTGTCTCCAGCAGTGAATTCACATATTTTAACTCTCTTATCATACATGCCTTTGTTTGGCTTGCGCCTTGGCCAGATTTTCCTTGGCTATTTTTTTTTTTTTTTTTTTTACCCTTTGTAGCTGTTCTTTCTGCTTGACCATATGATCTGGCAGAGAAGTGTCCAAGGATCCCTCTTTTTCCCCATCTTCACAGATCATATCCAACAAACCTCTGGGTTGATATTCATACAACAACTCAATTGGAGAGAAGCCCATAGACACCTGTGGAGCCTCTGTGATAGAGAATAAAAGCAGGTCTAACATAAGGTTACAGTCTTTTGGGTTCCCTTGTATAGTTGTTTGAAACATGCCTTTTAACGTCTGATTTAAACTGTTCTACCATCCCATCTGTTTGGGAATGATAGACCTCCATTTGTAGGTGGCTTATTTGCATTGTTTTACAAAACCTCATAGAACCCTGGACATTAAGTTTGTTCCTTGGTCTGTCACCATTTCCTTTGGTATTTCCACTCTGCCTACCCACTTCATTAACTCAGCTGCAAGACCCAAGATGATTCTCTCTCCCTACCCGTGCCATTCCTCACAACCCCTAACCAATGACTGACATAGCCAGTCTTTCAGGAGGAAGAAGTAAGGCTTTCTCAGCCTCTCCAAATGCTTTGGCCAGCTTTAAGGCTTCTTCAGCATTTTGGGGCTCATGCCTTTGGACCCATAGTTGGGTGCCTTCAACAAAATCCCCAATAAACTACTCCAGCAGCACTGTATCAATGACCTCAGCCAGTGTATGGGACTCTGGTTTAAGCCAGGTTTGGACCAGATCTATTAAGGATTGCAACAACACTAGGTCTTCTTTCTTCCATATTCTTAGCTCTAAACTGTAAGTGGTGTGTCTCTGTTGATACCTCCATTCTGTATAAAATGGCTTGTTTCAGTTTTTTATAATCCCGCTTCCACACGAGGCATAGCTCTGTAGGCCGGCTGGGCCCAACTAGTTAACAAAGGCCTCAGCTGATACGCCCAATGTTCTGGGGCCTACCCTGTAGCTAAAGCCAGTCTCTCAAAGCCTTCTAAATAAGCTTCTGGATCATCATCCCAATCCATTATGGCATTCTAACTCCCTCTGCAGGTCCAATTCTTGCCCCTTGTCTCTGTTCCAGTTTCTCATTTTGAGTCTGTTGCTGGCCAAACAGGGCACCCTGGGCTGCTTGTTCTTCCACCCTGGCCCATAAAAACTCATCCATCTCTCTCTGGCCTTGCAACAGTTGTACAAACAAGTCCTACACTTGTAGGCTTGTGGTTCCATGGGCTGAGTCTTGCTCCTCTGGTTCCATAGTGCTTTTCTAAATAGTACATCACTTATTGTCTCTTAATTTGCAAAGGCAGGGGAGCTTGTTATCTGCTCAGTCAATTCCCAGCCAGTTCATCAAAGAATGTCACAGAGTCAGCATTGCCCTAAGGGCAAGGCTTGTTGAGCTTGGTGTCCTGTTCTTATTAGAAACCCTCCACCAGGTTAAAGGAATATTTTTCCTTCTTCTGCAAAGGGAGAATGTTTACAGTCCTCAGCCTGCCTCAACCGCCACAACTTAAATGAAATTATCAATAGGAGGAAATGTCTAATGACAGTCACTGTTCTCCTCTGAGGTATGATCATCACCTCTATGGCTAGGGTTGAGCCAATATAGCTATTCTAGTATGTAGTATAGGGTGTTAGGGGTCAAGTTTGGAAGCTACTCCATCCCTACACTCCCACCTCATACCTCCAGATGTTTAAGAGTCTTAGTCACAGCTGCACTTCAGCATCATTTTTGTAAGCACCATCCTTTATCCCAGGCATACCTAACAGGCCATTTGCCATTAGTATAGGAAAAAGTGAGTAGATGGGTTTCTCCTCACCCATCTGCTGCTGAATATGCTTCCTTCTCAGCACACCCTTGGATCTGGTTTCTGGGAAAGTTTTGAAGTTGCCACCTGTTCCTGGAAGCCAATCAGCAGCTGTTGTTGTCACACAGCTGGGGAAGCTCCCTTTATCTAAAAAGGAGAAGGGCTTCACATCAGCCTTGGTTTGCCTTATCTGAGAGGCATTAGAGGGATTGCCGCTCCATCCCTGCCTGGACTTCTAGTTTGAGCCAGCAGTTTCTCCTAATGCCAGGTCCCAGCTCTGCTGTTCATCCCTGTACCACTGGGAACTAGCAGAGACACTATCCCAGCTCTAGCTCATGTGCTGAGACTGGGTTTTCAGTAAGTGTCAGGGCCCCAGCCACTCAGGGCAAGGTGGCAAGTGAGGGATTCTCCCTGCCTCTCTTTCTGGATCTGCCACAAGTGGATGGTGTCTTTTCTGTTTGTGGGTTGTTGTAAGTTACCTAATCCTGAGGGGAGTGGACTGAGAGGGCTGAGCCCTGCGGACAAGAGAGAGAGAGAGACAGAGAAAACGAGGGGATTCTCAGATGCTTACCCTGGCTGGGCCAAACTAGAGACTGCCTTGTGATGAGCAGGGTAAAGAAAGGCACCCAAATTGTCACTCCAGCTATTTGAGACCTGATTTTCCTTATTTTGCCAGAATAAAATCCAGGTGTAGCAGGTGATGAGGGGAACCCCTCAGTATGCTGGAGTGGGAAGCAGGCTAAGGAGGGCACCAGGAGGTGAGAGATTTCTCTATCCAACCATCCTGCTACAACATGCAGGATGTTCATGTATACCACTACACATGGATAAAGATTTTAAATGGTGTGTAAGCACCAGAAAAGGTAGCTATGTGGCTGGATAACCATTTGGGCATGTAAATAGAAATAGGAGTCTGTCCTCACTATTTATTAAAGATCCTTTTGTAGGACAGTATTGGGCTGCTATGTTAGTCTGGCCATGGATGGTTGCAGAAATGGAACAAGTCATTGTATAGTAAGACCAGAGTTCCTATAAGATAAGTAGTCCTCTCCAGAGCCAAAGAAATGACAACAGATATGTCCAAACTCATCACAGTTTACGCTTCTTGATTTATCAGGTCATTTTCAGATGCATGTTGGTACACAGTGGCCACATCTGCAAAAGAAGTGATTGCATAGTTGTTACTGTGCTGTCTTTTAGTGCTTGCATACTCAATTACTAAATGACTGCATAGTAGCTCGTTACTACTGTACAGTAGCTTCATTTGTAGTTCATGCCCTGTGACACTACTGTGGAGTAGTAACAAACTAATGCACAATAAGTGGCTTGTGTAGACACAGTCAGTTATTCTGATAATTAATAACTGTCACTTCATTATTAGAACAACCAGCAGTGGATGTCACTAATGTGAGGAGTTTTGAAGTCCCAGAAAGTGATAACAATTAGCAAAGATGTGACAGTAAAGTAGGTGGGTGCCAGGTTATCCTTTGCCATAGTGTACATGGAGATAACTCCCTTGGAGTTATTGAGTATTGCTCTTCCTTATCCAGAGCTGAATTTTACCCTTGAAATAGGACTGGTAAAGTGTTGGGGGGGAGAACCAAGTTAAAACTATGATGAATGAGAGAAAATTAATCCCAATGTGTGACTTATGGGTGCTTGTGGGGAATACTGCTATCCTTGCTGCAGCTTTTTTTATGCATACAGGGTGGTGAGATCCCTGGGGCTTTTACCTTGTTTTATTTATTACAGTTCTCTGGTTACAAATTCAGTTCTTTCACTTCCTCTGTCTGATATCTCTTATTGTTTCACTGGCCTTGAAATGAGAACTGTGGACATCTAGATAAATGAATTGAAAGGCTGTTTTATTTTGCTATTATGTGCTGTCACCCTCCATTGAAATGCTATTGTATTACTCCATCCAGAAATTCTCCTTGCTGTATCCCAATATAAATCCCTATCCCTGCTTGCAGCTATGGTCCTACAAACACACTGCTGAGCTTAAGTATCATGTAGGAACACAGATGTTCAAAGACAGATGTATATACTCAGACAAATGTCCTAACCATCAATATGCAGGGCATCTGAGGTGGGTGAATGTCCATCAGTTGTCCTCCTGGTACTCTCCCATTTTACTTAGATAAGGGCTGTTCACCTTTTCAGCCCTTGGGGGCCCTGCAACCCAGGGGCAGCCACATAGATGGGTCTGCCCTAACATCCAGGAAACTACAGGCCAATCAATTTGACCTCAATCCCTGGAAAGATCTTGGAAAAAAATAATCAAAGAAACCATCAACAACAGCTTAATATAAGACAACATTCTGAGAAATAGCCAACATTGCTTTGTTGTGGGTAGGTCTTGCCTGACCAACCTCATTTCCTTCTATGACCAGGTGACACATCACCTGGGCAAACGAGAGGAGGTTGATGCCATACATGTAGATTTCAAAAATGCCTTTGACTTAGTCTCCCATGATATCCTCATGGTAAAACTGGGGAACTGTGGCCTTGGCAACCTTATGGTCTTATGGCTGGGGAACTGGCTCCATGGTCTGACCCAGAATGATAGCCAATAGAACCGAGTCAACATGGAGCATGTTGACCAGGGTTGTCCCCTAGGACTCAGTACTCAGACCAGAGCTCTATAATATATTCATAAATTAACTGGATTTGGGCGGAAGCTGACTGGATAAATTTGCAGATGACACCAAAATTTGGGGAAGTGTGGTCATGCTAGAGGATAGGCTGGCAATTGAGGCCAACCTGAACAGACTCTCAAGGTGGGTGGATCAAAAACTGATGATATCCAACATGGAGAAATGCAAGGTGCTCCACCTTGGGAGAAAAAGCCACATCATATTTATAGGTTTGGTAGTGCTACACTCACTAGCACCATGGCCAAAAGAGACTTGGGGGTCATGATTAACTACAAAAGGTTAACCACACAGGGCTGCACACTAGACAGCTACTTCTCCCCCCTGATGCTCCTGTTCAGGCACCAAAACTACCACTGCACTGGATGTCACATTACTGCTGCCCCACACACCTCTCCCTAACCCCCTCACTGCTGCACAACACAAATGTTATTTCTTCCTTCCCATGCAGCATTGTGCAACCTTGTGGACACCTCCCCACCTCTGCACTGGGTGGCCCTGTACTGTTCCCCATGTGGACATGACCTCTCCACCCACATAGACCCAACCCACTCCTCCCATGTACATGGCCCAGATTCACCCTCAAATCCCCATGCTGCAGCACACTGCCCCACCCCCGGGACAAGGGCAGGAATCAGTATTTGGAAGAGGGAGGCAGGGCCCAGAGACTCCACTTGCTATTGCAGTGAAAGCAGTGGAGGAGGTAGTATGGGTAAAAGCCCCAGGAGCTACAACTTAACCTCATGGGACCAGTGGGCCCCAAGTTGGACAGCTCTGACTTAAATAGCTATTGAGACAAACTGAAGGAATGTGAGGAAAGCTTCCTAGCATGTTATCAGGACACTCCCAAGAGATTAGATACCTGGAATAGAATTCTCCTATCCTTTGTGCACTTAAATGACAGTTTTTCAGCCACATATTTGTCATTTCTTGTACTTGGGTACATGTTACAATTTTTTATTACAAATTCAGTATGGAAACAGTCTTGTAGCTGTAGACTGAGCATGTGCATGTGGCCTCTGCAGGTAAGGAGTTACATGTATGCCCTTGAAAAGCAGCGTTAGGATGGGGGCCTTTTTGTCTTTTAGCCCAAATAATTGAATAGGTAGGGCACTTGTGCAGGAAACCTGGGTTCTAGAGTCTGCTTCCCAAAGAGGGATTCAGTCTGTCTCTTTCCAATTTCCCAGCACCAAACACTAACAATTGCACCACACTATTAGCCAAACCAGAGGCATTACAAAATAGCTAGGCACCCAGATGCCTAGGACAGTGATGTCTTTGCGCTGCCACCATCATGACTGTGTAAGTGCAACAGCAAATATTTTTCTGCTCTTCCTCTTTAACTTGACAGCTGAAGCAGCTACCTCAGTCACTCCAGCCTAGTTAAGCTACTTATCCAGTCCCTTCTCAGTGCTCCTTTTAAAGCTGAGCCACTTCATCTTGCATGTCATAGCCACTGGATGAGATGGATAGAGTCTAGTGCAGTTGAAGAGTTTCTGTGCCACTGGGAACAATGGTCCAGATTGAACTAATGATCTGTTTCCTTTTGATACTAACAGATGAAACCCTCTTGCTGAGGCATTTAACCTGCACCTTGCTTTTTATCTCCTGGCCCCACATCTCTTTTTAGTCACTGAGGTCCTTCTCATCTCCCATTACAGAGAGTGCTGGAGAAAGTTGTGGACTGGGCCTAACCTGTTTTGTGGTATATGAGAGTTTAGCTACATCCAAAAAAATAAAGTACAGTCTCTCATTTTAATATGAACTGTTTAATTTCCTTTATTTCTCACCTCCCATGACTGATGGAATAAGGAAGGGAAATGAACACAGTCCTGAGAGATGAAGAAGATTATCAGGTCTGCGGTTCAGCAAAATAACTTTTCTGCACAGTTATTATGTCCATCTTAGACACCCAACATCTTGGATATATTTAGTTGCCTCTCTCTTTGGGAACCTGCACGTTCTTGGTTGCTTGCCCCATTCTTCTCCGCATGGGTCCCAAGCAAACAGTAATCCTGTGCCACCCTGTATTTTCTACTAATATCAAAATGTGGGGTTAACTTTCCTTGGTTAATCTTCATCCACTCTTGTTTCTTTCTCCTTTAGGTTCCTGGAAAGGTAACAGACACCCCCAGGTATCAAACTCACCAACTCAGAGGTCTTCTTCATCACCTCTCTTCAGCTTCCCAGCTAAGTCTCTCTCCAAGACTTTTCTGTTCCTTTCTCTCTCTTGTAGTTGCACCATATTTCTTCTGAGTTTCTTCTTTTTTCAGGAACTAATTCCAGGCTCTGTTCCTTTAAATCCTTCTGGCCATCTCCTGCATCTCTCGCAGCCGGCACTCTACCCTTGCTCTCTCTGCCACACAGCTTTTTGTTTTTGTTTTGATCCAGGTCCCCCTCTCCTCCACCTGGGTATCCCTGCCCCTTTCTCTCCTTGGGCTCATTGCCAAGGTAAATTCTCTGTTTCCCTCTTCTCCCCCAGAGTTCTGTGATAGGGAAAACTTGTTGCCCTATCACATGGTAATTAGAGGTAAGAAGTCAGAGATGCTGAGGGACTGTGCTAGCCACTTAAATAATGTGCCTACAAAAAAGGGATGGTTCTCCTTTTCTGGGGCAAATATCTATTAATCTCAATTTTTTTCCTAGCTGCACTTTCATGACTTAAACACACTCATGAATCCATGTGTTCCTTCCCTCGGTGGAGGGGAGGGACTCCCCCTTAGCTCCCCCAAAAACACTGAGGCACTGGCTGGCCTTTCTGTGCATGCGTGCAGTTTAAAAAGGGCCCGGCAATGGCATAGGCCTCAGTAGAGTCCCAGCTCCAGTGTGAGACATGTGCGTGTAAGCCTGCTGCGCCCCTGTGAGCCTAGGGACCCCAGCAGCAACCCCAGAATCCCCGATGAGCCCCGACCTGCCTGCAGGTAAGCAGGGGCCCATGAAGGGAGGGACCTAGTCAGCTGGGAGTGGGCTAAGTGGGTCGAGGAGGGTCACGCCCCCCACCCCCGGCTCCTACTTCACCTAGCCCCCCAGGGAGCCACGTGACTGGAGCCTTGCAAACAGGCTGTGCAAACAGGTACGCTCCTGGGCCCGGCACATGAGTTAGTATGGAAGGGCCCAAGGCCCTGTCTGTGAGCCCTCCAAAGTAGAAAGTCCCAGCCATAGCCAGCCCACCAGTGGCATGACACAGATGGGCACACGTTGCACCCCGAGGTTCCCCTCGGGGTCTGCAGCTCCCCTCTGGCACCTCAGAGACAGCCACCCAGGTGGAGCCCATGGTTCTGAGCACCACAGAGATGGAGCCCTTGGCACTCAGCTGCGGGGGCTGCCTGTCACTTTTTCAGGCTCTGGGGCCTGGGAGCATGGCCACCTCCCCTTGTGGGGTCTTCTCCCTACTGGGGTCTCCGGCGTGCAAGCTGGAGGAGTTCCAGGCTGCAGTCTGGAGACTCAACTGGCAGCTTCAAGAATGGTGTCTTGAGGCAGGCTTTGGTTTCCTCAACCATGACCTGCACATCACAATGAGAGACATGCTTGGATGGGATGGGCTCCACTTTTCCCCTAAAGATAAGCGTGTGTTTTCTTCTAGGTTGGTGGACCTCCTCCGGCAGGCTTTAAACTAGGCTCATTGGGGGGAAGGGGAAGATGAGGGTGGAGGAATCATTGGACTGCCAGACCAAGCAACGCCCACAAGTACAGCCCAGCCTAGACCAATGAGCGAAATGTATACAGAGGTGAGTGACAGGGGCCAGGGCAATGCTGTGATTAGGGGGCCAGTACACACATCCACAGGAGACCTCAAATGCCTCTACACAAATGCCTGTAGTATGGGAAACAAGCAGGAGGAACTCACCCTCCTGCTAGCTGACACCAACCCGGACATAGTGGGGATTATGGAAACATGGTGGGACTCAATGCATGACTGGGCGGTGAATGTCAAGGGCTATAGGCTGTACAGGGGGGACAGGATAGGAAGGAAAGGTGGGGGCGTAGAACTCTACATTAAGGAGGAATACCCATCCTCATCAATTAACAAGGAATCAGAGGAAGGGGACACAAGTGCTTTGGGTTAGAATACAAGGCAGTCAAGGGGAAAGACTTAACGGTGGGGGTTTACTACAGACCTCCCAACCAAGGAAGGGGAAGAGCTCGACTAGGAATTCTTAGGTCAGCTCACAGAGGTAGTGAAGTCTAAGGATGTGGTAGTTATGGGGGACCTGAACTTCCTGGACATCTGCTGGGAAGAGCAGGCAGCCAGATCTGACCACTCACATAGGTTCTTAGCCAGAATGCAGGACCTCCATCTAACCCAGGAGGGGAGATGCCTTGTTGGACTTGGTGCTGGCCACGGGAGATGACCTGGTAAGGGGGCTGCACCACCTGGGCGACAGTGATCATTGCCTGCTGGAATTCATCATCCAGTGCAAGGTGGAAAAGGCCTACAGCAAGGCAGCAGCCCTAGATTTCAGGAGGGCAAACTTCAATGAGCTAAGGAGAATAGTCAGGGAAGCACTGAGATCCCGGGGGGGGGAGCCAGGTGTTCAAGGAGAGTAGTCACTCCTCAAGGAGACAATCCTCTGAGCCCAAAGGGAGGTAATCCCAATGAGGATTAAAGGGAGCAGGAGGGCACACAAGCCCCCATGGCTCACCAAAAGCATCCGGAAATGTCTCCTACCTAAAAGAGAGGCGTACACCCAGTAGAAAGGAGGGGACATCACCAGGGATGACTATACTGAAGTTGCTCGGGGATATAGGGGCATAGTTAGGAAGGCCAAGGCAGAGATGGAATTAGGACTAGCTTCCCAGATTAAGGACAATAAGAAGTCCTTCTTTAAATACATAGGGGGTAAAAAGAAGGTTCTGGGTGAAGTGGGACTCCTGCAGGACACGTTAGGAAATTTGGTTGTCACACCAGACGACAAAGCCAACATGTTTAATGATTTCTTTGCCTCCATCTTCCTAAGCAGGGACCGGAACAGTCACTCCCCCACTGGGCCCCCCACAGGCCCCGGGGGAGGCACACCTGGGCCAAGGGTTAGTGAGGAACTA
>NW_017728921.1:21684150-21732937 GCF_001723895.1 Crocodylus porosus | reverse complement strand
CAACTTCCAAGAGAAGTGGTGCTGGCTCCTACCCTGGGGGTCTTTAAGAGGAGGTTAGATGAATACCTTGCTGGGGTCATTTGACCCCTGTAATCTTTCCTGCCATGGCAGGGGGTCAGACTAGATGATCTACTCAGGTCCCTTCCAACTCTAGAAACTATGAAACTATGACTGTGCACCATCAGGGAATTTGAGCAGGAGATAGAGGAGCCTGGCAGTAGGAGTCTTCCCCAGGAGGCAGAGGGTAGACCATGGTCTCCCTCCAGGACAAGGGATGACTCGGAGAACCTCCCTTACTGTCCAGCCCAGGGCTTGGACCAAGGTGGCAAGGGGCCCCAAGGCCTGTCACACCAAGGCCTCTGCCCCACTGGAGCTTTGCAACAGGTATGAACCTCTTGCAGCCCCAGCAGAGCCTGCTGAGTTGCCAGCTCCTGCAGGCAACACATGACATTGTAGCTAGTACCCCGGCTCTCCCTAAGACCAAACGCCAAGTGTTTGTCATGGGAGACTCAATTCTGAGGGGGACTGAGGGGGTAATCTGTTGCCCCAATCCCTTAGTGCAGGAAGTTTTCTGGTTCCCGGGAGCCTGCATCTAAGACATTTGTGGAGCAGATCCCTAAGCTCCTCTAGCCCACTGACCACTATCTCATGCTCCTCATCTATGTGGGCACCAATGACACAACCCTGAGTGCTCCTAGCTGGGTCATGAGGTGCTACAGGGATTTGGGTGTGGGGCTAAAGGGTCTGGGGGCACAGGTGGTGTTTTCTTCAATCCTCCCAGTCTCGGGCTATGAGCTGAAGAGGGAGAGGAAGACCCAGGTAGTCAACCAAAGACTGTGGTGCAGGTGTCATCAGGAAGGCTTTGGCTTCCATGACCACAATCCACTCTTTGGTGAGAGAGGCAGTGAGCTGCTGGGATGGGACGGCCTCCACATCTCTCTGTTGGGGAGGAGGCTCTTCTCAGCCAGACTGGCTGACCTGCTCCACCAGGCTTTAAGCTAAGCCTGCTGGGGGTGGAGGGACTACTGCCACTGCTGGCCCACTGAGTGGCCCTTGCAAAGCCAGCAGGCCAAGGCACATAAGGGGTCCTGCCCCAGCCCTGGAACAAAATGTAGGCAGGGCAAGGGCCCCCAAGGGGATACTTGTGTGTCTGTACACAAACGCCAGGAGCCTGAGGAATAAACAGGAGGAACTTGTTCTCCTGCTAAATGCAAATAACTACGATGTCATTGGGATAACAGAGACCTGGTGGGACTCCACCTATGACTGGACTATGGGTATAGATGGCTACACCCTGTACAGGAGGGATTGAGTGGACAAAAGGGGTAGGGGCGTAGCTCTCTATGTCAAGGAAAGCTATCCGTCCCTGCAAGCTGACATTGGCACCCATGGTGGATGACTTGAGACCCTCTGGGTTGAAATCCTTGGGGAACACAGCACAGGGGGATACTATGGTGATGGTCTACTACAAATCACCTACCCAGAGTCAAGACCTTGACCAGGAGTTCAGGGAATTGGCTGAGGCCACACACTCCCAGTGTATGGTGGTCATGGGAGACTTTAACTACCCAGACATCTCATGGCCAAATCCGAGTGGTCAGAAAACTTTCTCTCACGTGTGGATGACCTCTATCTGATGCAGGAAGTCTATGGGCCAACAAGAGGTAAAGCAGTGCTAGACCGTTTACTGGCAACTGGGGATGACCTAATCAGTGACTTAATGATTGAAGGGAAGCTGGGTGACAGTGAGCAATCCTGGATGCACAAGCAAAGTCCATCCTGTCTCGGAGGAAAGGCAGAAAAAGGGCACAGCATCCCCCTTGGCTCTCCAGGGAACTGGCAGACTTCCAGCATCTTAAAAGGAATACCTACAAAGGATGGAGGACTGGAATCGCCACCAAGGAGGAATACTCTGCTCTGGTCCAGACCTGCAGAGAGCAAACCAGGAAAGCCAAGGCTGTGATGGAACTCCAGCTAGCTACAAATATCAAGGAAAATGAAAAGTCCTCTTTTGGATATGTGGGGAGCCGGAGGAAAAGCAAGGGCAACGTTGGACCCCTGCTAAACTAGATGGGGCAACTGGCAACTGACACCCAGGAAAAAGCGAAATTGCTAAATGGGTACTTTGCATTGAAGCTGACCTTGTGAAGGAACGCATTGACAGGCTGGATACCTTCAAGTCAGCTGGTCCTGATCGGTTACACCCAAGGGTACTCGGGGAGCTGGCAAGCATAGTAGCTCAGCCTCTGGCATGTATCTTGGAGAGCTCTTGGTGCTCTGGTGAAGTGCCCAATGATTGGACGAGGGCTAGTTTTGTACCTATTTTCAAGAAAGGGAGGAAAGTAGATCTGGAAAACTACAGGCCCATCAGCCTGACCTCTATCCTGGGGAAGGTCTTGGAAAAAATTATCAAAGAGGCCATCCTTAACAGACTAGCTAAAGGCAATATCCTGAGGGATTCCCAGCATGGGTTTGTTGTGGGTAGGTCTTGCTTGACCAATCTAATTTCCTTTTATGACCAGGTGACCTATCACCTGGACAAGGGGGAAGAGATTGATGTTGTACATCTTGGCTTTAAAAAAAGCCTTCGATCTGGTATCCCACGATCACCTCTTGGCTAACAGTGGCCTCAACCTCACCACAATCCACTGGCTGGGGAATTGGCTCTGCAGTAGGACCTAGAGGGTGGTGGTCAATGGGAGCCAATTGTCTCAGTGTCCTGTGACCAGTGGGGTCCTTCAGGGCTCTGTCCTAGGGCCTATACTATTTAACATCTTCATCAATGATGTGGACATTGGTGTCAGAAGTGGACTGGCCAAGTTTGCTGATGATGCCAAACTCTGGGGTAAAGCATCCACACCTGAGGACAGAAGCGTCATCCAGGCAGATCTTGACAGGCTCATGAAATGGGTGGATGAGAACCTGATGGTGCTCAACACCGAAAAATGCAAGGTTCTCCACCTTGGGAGAAAAAACATGCAGCATGCTTATAGGCTTGGTAGTGCTACGCTGGTTAGCAGTACAGAAGAAAGGGACTTGGGGGTCATGGTTGACCACAAGATGAATGTGAGCCTTCAGTATGATGCTGCAGCTAGTAAAGTGAGCAAAACACTGGCTTGCATCCATAGATGCTTCTCAAACAAATCCCAGGACATCATTCTCCCATTGTTCTCAGTCTTGGTGAGGCCACAACTGGAGTACTGTGTCCAGTTTTGGGCTGCAGAATTCAAAAAGGATGTGGAGAACCTTGAAAGGCTGCAGGGGAGAGCCATGTGCATGATCAGAGGTCAGGAAAACAGACCTTATGATGAAAACCTGAGATCCATGGGGCTATTCAGCCTGGAAAAGCACAGGCTCAGGGGTGACTTGGTGGCCACCTATAAGTTTATCAGGGGTGCTCATCAGGATCTGTGGGAACATCTGTTCACCAGAGAATCCCAAGGGATGAGAAGATCGAACAGGCACAAACTCTGCAGTGACCAATTCAGGCTGGACATGAGAGAGAACTTCTACACTGTCAGAGCCCCCAAGGTTTGGAATAGCCTGCCACTGTAGGCGGTTCAAGCACTCACTTTGAATGCCTTCAAGACACATTTGGATGCTTATCTTGCTGGGGTCCTATGATCCCTGCTGTACATGCTCAGTGGTTAGAGCACTGGTCTTGTAAGCCTGGGGTTTTGAGTTCAAACCTCACTGGAGCCTTGCTTTCTTCATTTGAAGCTGAACTTGATTTTTCTCATGGTAAGAGTCACCAAAATTTGGAATGGGCTTCCAAGGGCATTGGTGCTCTACCCTCCCTTGGAGCTCTTTAAGAGAAGGCTGGATAGGCATCTGGCTGGGGTCATCTGACCCCAGCACTCTTTCCTACATAGGCAGTGGGTCAGACTAGATGATAGCTGAGGTCCCTTCTGACCCTAAAGTCTATGAAATTGTCCTTGGTCACAATCTGCACATAACTGCTGCGAATGTTACTTGTGTGGATGGAAAACTTCCATTTAGGTGCACAAAGCAAACGTCACAAAGGGAGAGCAAGCCCAAGGCCCCCAAAGCATAATATAATTGTATGCCTGGGATCCAGGCTGTCCTTTAGTGATCGCTAATATGTCATTTTAGTCAAGGGAAAGAGCCCAAGAAGGAGTGGACACATCCTGCAGATCAATACATGGCTGCAGAGATGGTGTCACCAGCAGGGCTTTGGCTTTTTTGACTATGGGATGTAGTTCCAATAAGAAGGATTTCTAGGAAGAGATGGGATCCAACAGAGGAAAAGAAGGAAGAGCATCTTTGCAAATAGGCTTGCTAACCTTGCTAACTCCTTGGTGAGAAGTGCTTTAAACTTTGGTTTCCATCCCCCAGCAAACCTAGCCCTGAGTTAAATGGGGAAGTGGGTGACTGGGAGGAAGTGCAAGCAAGAGCAGGCAACAGGGGAACTATTCTCATACTTCCTCAAAGTAGGGCAATCGGCTAGTTACCTCATGTGCTTTTATACAATTGCATGGAGCCTGGAAAACTAGCAGGAATAATTGGAAATCCTTCCACAGACATGAAACTATGGTGTGATTGGAATAACATAGACCTGGAGAGAGAGCTCACATGACCGGAGCACTGTCATGGATGGGTATAAACTGTTTAGGAAGGACAGATAGGGAGAAGGGGAGGGTGAATTGCTTTTTATGTAAGAGAGCCATATGATTGTTCAGAGCTCCAGTATGAAACTAGAGAGGCCTCTTGAAAGTCTTTGGATTAGGGTCAGAGGGGAGAACAACAGGGGTGACATCATGTTTGGTGTCTTCTGTAGCCCAGCAGACTAGGAGGATGTGGTGGATGAGGCTTTCTTCAAACAGCTAGTGGAAATTTCCTGATCACAGATCCTGGTTCTCGTGAGGGATTTCAATCAACCTGACATATGCTGGGAGGGCAATACAGAAGCACAAGGCAATCCCAGGAGTTTTTGGAGAATGTTGGGGTCAAATTTCTGTTGCAAGTACTGAAGAAGCCAACTAAGGGCCCTGCTCCTCTTGACTGCAGTTCACAAAGAGGGAAGAATTGGTGGGGAATTTAGTAGTGGATGGCAACTTGGGCAGCAGCAATCACAAGATGATTGAGTTCAGGATTGTGAGGAAAGGAAGGATGGACAGCAGCAGAGTATGGACCCTGGACTACAGAAAAGTAGACTTTGACTCACTCAGGGAACCTATGGACAGGATCCCCTGGGAGGCCAGTCTGAGTGGGAGAGAAGTTCAGGGGAGTTGTCTGTACTTCAAAGAAACCTCACTAAGGGTGCAGGAACAAGCCATCCTGATGTGCAAGAAGATAAGCAAGTATCACATAAGACCAGCTTGGCTTTGCAGGGAACTCTTCACTAAGTTAAAACACAAAAGGGAAGCTTATAAGAAGTGGAAACTTGCACAAACTAGGGACCATTATAAGAGTATTGCTCGGGCATACAAGGATAAAATCAGGAAGGCCAAAGCACAACTGGAGTTGGAGTTGCAACTAGCAAGGGATGTGAAGGGTAACAAGAAGGGTTTCTACAAGTATGTTAGCTACAAAAGGAGGATCAGGGAAAGTGTGGGTCCTTTACTAGATAGGGGATGCAACCTAGTGACAGAGGATGCAGAAAAAGCTGAAGTACTCAATGCCTTTTTCTTTTCAGTCTTCATAGGCAAGGTCAGCTCCCAAACTACTGTACCTTGGCAGCACAATCTGGGGAGAAGTTGAGCAGCCAACAGTGGTGAAAGAATAGGTTAGGGATTATTTAGAAAAGCTAGACATGTACAAGTCGATGGTGCCAGATGGGATGTGCCCAAGGGTACTGAGGGAGTTGGCTTATGTTATTGCAAAGTCATAATCTTTGAAAACATGTTCAATCAGGCGAAGTCCTGGATGACTGGAAAAGGGTAAATCTAGTGCCCATATTTAAGAAAGGGAAGGAGGAGGATCCAGGGACCTGAACTGGGCAGGCACTTTTGCCTTGGGGAGCCATGGACAGGAACAGTCAACATAGATGCACCAAGGGCAAGTAATTCCTCACTAACCTGATTGCCTTCTATGGTGAGATGACTGGCTCTCTGGATGTTGGGAGACCAGTGGATGTGGTACACCTTGATTTTAGCAATGCTTTTGATCCCGTCTCCCACAACATGCTAGCAAGCAAGCTAAGGAAGTACAGGTTGGCTGAATGGACTGTAAACTGGACAGAAAACTGGCTGGATCATTGGGCTCAGAGGGTACTGGTCAATGGCCTAATATCTAGTTGGCAGCCAGTATCAAGTGAAGTGCCCCAGGGGTTAGCCCAGGGGTTGGTTTTGTTCAATATTTTCATCAGTGACCTGAAAGATGGTATAGCATGCACCCTCAGAAAGTTTGCATATGACACCAAGCTGAGGGGGAGCAATAGATATGCTGGAGGGTAGGACTTGGATTCAGACAGACCTAGAGAAATTGGAGGATTGGACCAAAAGAATCTCATGAGGTTCAATAAGGAGAAGTGCAGAGTCCTGCATTTAGGACAGAATAATCCCATGCACCAGTACAGGCTGCAGACTGACTGGCTAAGCAGAAGCTCTGCAGAAAAGGACCTGTAGCTTACAGTGTACAATAAGCTGAATGAGCCCAGAATGAGTCCTTGTTGTGAAGAAAGCTAACAGCATACTGAGCTGATTAGTAGGATTGTTGCCTGGAGATTGTAGGAAGTGATTCTTCCCCTGTATTCAGCACTAGTGAGGCCACATCTGAAGTAGCGTGTCCAGTTTTGAGCCTCCCACTATAGAAAGGATGTGGACAAATTGAAGAGTGTCCAGTAGAGGGCAATGAAAATGGCTAAGGGGCTGGGGCACGTGACTTCTGATGAGAGGCTGAGGGAACTGAGCATATTTAATCTGGAGAAGACTGAGTGGGGATTTAATAGCATCTTCAACTACCTGAAGGGTAGTTCCAAAAAGGATAGAGCTAGACTGTTCTCAGTGGTGACACGTAGCAGAATAAGGAGCAATGGTCTCAGCAAGGGAAGTTTAGGTTCAATATCAGGAAAAAAACCTCATCAGGAAGGTAGTAAAATAGTGGAACAGGTTACCCATCCTTGGAGGTTTTTAAGATACAGCTTTGGCTGGGATAATCTTGTTGGGGGTGGTCCTGCTTTGAGCAAGGTGTTGGATTAGATAATATCCTGAAGTCCCTTCCAATCCTAATTTTCTATTATTCTATCATTCTAATACAAAGTCTTACAGTGAGAACAGGAGAAAGAAAATGTCATTCTCCAGAACATCTGAGAGATGGAGGTACATCTATCCAGAACATCTGGAAGATGAAGGAATTTCCTAGTTGCTGAAAATATTTCACCTGCACATCCCCATTGAAAATATGATCTGATATTCCCTCAAACCTTTCATAATGAATAGTTTCAGTGGGCTTTATAGCCTGTGTATACCAGCAACAGGGAACAAATGCCCACCTCCCACATGCAGGTAACTCCTTGCAATACCACTTAACTAGGTATTCCATGTTTATAGCTTAAACTTACCACTCTAGAGCAGGATGAACAACTCAAACTTTATTGAGGGTCACTTGCAAGCTATGCTTTCCAATGGAGTAACATCAGTCATATTTGTTCTGATCAGATGCGAGTCCACAGTATGTCTGCAAGTGGGAAATTGGACTGCACATACATGTACCTGTATGGATTAACACATTCCCAAGAGTGAGGACACAGGGCTTGATGTTTTGTAATTTAAGATTTAATAAATAATTGTGGTGAGTCACTGGGATTGCCCTGTTAGGCTGAGTATGGCTTATGGACCGTGTGCTGTGAATCCCTGTTCTTGTCAGCACTCCCTCAAAGCCAAGCCTGATGGTTATCATCCTTGATGGGTCCTCAGGTGACTGAGGAATGCACATTCTTCAGCAATGGGGACATGTTGTGCAGGGGAGAATCCCTGTTCTACAGCTATTACAACAGGTGGAAATACAAAGTATCAAAATATAGATTCATCACTATAAGAGAGATTCTCTAAAACTCTAAGAATCACCCATCACATTATAAACATAAGCACTTGCATCCCAGTTACTCTCAGTCCTGGACCCTGGACTGCTGCATTACTCCCAACTTCATAACACAAGAAAAAGGCTGCACAGCAGGCTTAGAAGAATTATTTTCCTCAGTCTCATGGACCAGGGGTGCATGCAAGCTCAACAGTTGAACAGAAGTGCTTCTGCTGTTCTCAACTCCAGTGTCACAGAGACAGGCTGAGGCTGAGCTGGGTGGAGGAAAATGGCTGTACTTTTCTAAGCTCTGTCCATAAAATAAGTTTCATTCACTTGTGATGCCACCTGATAGAGACTGTATATGGTTTACATAAGATCATGCATTGTCTCTATTCCATTACTTTCTTCTCAGGGAGGGGTCTGAGCATCCCCACAAGGCTTTTCAGGGGGCCTTGGGTTTGCTCTCCCTTTGTGACGTTTGCTTTATAAACTCTAAGTCCCAAAAAGCATTAGGGTTAGCCAGTCTGAGGTGTTCCACTGCACAGGCCAGAGAACCGCCCCACTAACACTTTTTTTTCATAGAGATCATGATTACAGACTGTGAAAAATGAATCCAGTCTTGATTTAAAGCCTGCAAGTGTTGAAGAATCTATTAGTAGTATAGAGGTGTAACAGAAAGCTTAAGGCTCCTGTTACTTTAAGGATGAAAGGGCAGCAAGGAGAGCCTCAAGCTGCAGAAAGCTGTTCATTATGAGCTGCCAGGGAACAGGTACCCAGGGATTTACTCACTACAAGAGCTTACTGCAGAACTAGCTGTGCTGCAGTAGCACAGTTGGGTAGCTCCCTGCATGGGAGACCATATATTATTACAGCAGAGGCCAACAGCAGCAGCAGTAAACCACCCTGGGGTTGAGCTGGCAAGCTGAATCAGGAAATATCTGTGACAGCTCAGAGCGTGACATGGCTGAAAGGGGGCAGGGCCAGGGAGATGTGTATAAACACTGGCCTCGAGCTGGGAGAGGCAATCTGGCCCTGGAGGACAGCTCCTATCTGGCACTGGGGGCATCTTGAGGAAGGCAAATAGAATACTGCTGCCCTACAGAGGAATATTACCCAGGGTAAGGGGAAGCCTTGTTATGCAGGCAGGTAGCCATTGCTTATGCTTGGACCCAGAGCGGCTTTAGTGTGTGTTGTGGCCACAAGACTTACTCACCCTGTGGGAAGGATGGAGACCAGCATGAGCCTGGAAGAACTAGTTGGCATCTGGAGGAACTGAGGCTTGCTCTAGGACCCATTAGGCAGCCTCCCTTCCAATTAAGCAATTGCATCTAGGCATGGCAGGTGAGTCAGAAGGGAAGGGCACTCTAGAGCTGGTGCAGGGTAAGGGTTGCATGGCCACCAGGGGGAATCTCAGCCACCTCTGGAGCCTGGTGATTGTTACAGAGGGATACAACATTCATGAAACCCTTATCAGACCTGTCAATCTTTAATTATTTCATAATTAAAAGTAGGTGGTGCTAAAGTTGGAATATATAAAAGCTTGGATTCTGAAGAATTAGAAGGCACCACAGAAGAGGTGTTACTTACTACAGTAATGAGTGCTGTCTAATTTTAAACCCTACACTTAGGAGGCCAATTCTGGGTTCAAATTACAGGGGATCTCATGGAGGCTGAGCCTTGCCCCCCCCCCATAAGAAATGAGAGCACCCCTGTAAGATTTGAAAATCATAACCTGCAGGGGTCTCAGATTTTATTAGGGCATCATGATGGGCAGCCCTTTTTTTTTTTTTTTTGCAGACTCCCTCCCCCAAGAGTCAAAGTGGAATTTGAACCCTGGCCAGATTTACAGGCTAAAACCCACACCTTGAATCCTATATGGTATCCATCAATTTATATGCAGTGCAGCTCCTCAATCTCTAAGATTGTGTTTACATATTGAAATTCTATTTAACGTGAAAGTGGACCCATTCTGCATTGGGTTTAGCTTTCAAAAGTCTACAACCCTTCATTATGGTAGGTTGCTCTCAACATGGCAAAGGCATTGACCAAGGTGTTAAGGTCCCTTCATCCAGTTAAAGGACAGAGGCATATGTAGGGAAAAAAAGCCAGTGGCTACTTACTGTCACTTCATGGATAACAGGCAGGAGCTCTGGACAGAACATGATAAACTGCACATTGTAAAATAGTATCACAAAGAGGATCCACACACCCTCATCTAGTGCTGTCAGTTCCATTGCACTAGTGAATGTGCAGGAGAGCTAGTCTTAAGCTTCTTTTATATAGGCCATCAGTTTTAAGACTGCAGCCACAGAGGGAAGAAGGGGAGTCATGAGTCAGTGATTTCCATGAGTCTATCTTACCTTTCTTATCTTTGTAGAAGGATCATGAACAGAGCTGTCAAAACTGATGAACTGATTTCACTACAATTTTGAAATTTAAAGAGCATTTCTACTTTGCACAGTTAAAAATGGATGTACATTTTAAATCTTAAGAATTTTGCATTCAATGAAAAGTGTTAATTTCCTGAAATAAACTGAATTTTTGTTTTGCTTCCTTTTCCTCATTTTCCCACTATTTCTTTTTATTTCTTTAGCCTTTGATGGAAGGCCATGCATGCAGGAACACCATGACTGTGTCTTTACTTCTTGACCTGTTCCAAACAGGAGGTGGTGGTTAACAGCAACAGTGCCAGAATGAACTTGCCTTGTACACCTTATACAAGATTATCATCACCAAGGAGATCAGTGACCTCCAGTGGCAGCCTTTCCATGGGTCCCTGGCCACTGGTACCTTCATCCAACACCTGGCCCCAGCAACATCAGTAGCCTGCCTCTTCTGTGAAGGGAAGATGAAGGAGATATTCTTACACATTCTCCTCAGCTGCAACCATTCTTTGTTGCTCTCACTGATCTCTTCCTCATGTTAGACTCAGACTCCTCTATCCCATACGAGGCTGCTCAGAGGAGCATCATGTTTGGCAAATTTCTTGCTGGGCTAGGCCAAGATGGAAATACTGAAGAACCTTAACTGGCTTATAAGGTCTGGCTCTGAAGATGCCCTCCACCAATTCCAGTTCCTTGTCCAGATGTGACTCTCCCTTGAGTTTATGTACTTTATTTCAAAGTACTTTATACCAAAATTAAAGAAATAAAAACACAAGTCAGTCTATGGTATTTGATGAAAATTTAAAAATCAAGGAAAAGGAAAACCCCCAATATGCTAAATATTGTCATCTCTCCATCCCCCCCACCCCATTATCAGTAAGCCACAGTCTTGTCCTAGGTCTGATTTTACAAACATATTCTTGTTTCTATTACTTTCTTATGCTATCTCCAGACTGTAAAAGCTGGTTTCTAAATGCAGTAATATCTAATTCCAAATCGCAGCTGCACAACACTGTGCAAGCTGTACACATACTAGACTGCCCTGTTTGAAATGCTCCTTTCTGGATAGGCTTGCCTGTTTCACAGGACCTCACAGGGAGGAGCATGCACTTTCATATACCATGAAATACAGTTCACCACTTAACACTCCACTTAAAAGCCTTCTCTAGTGCTCCTTTCAAAGCTGGCACCGTGGGCAGCCAAGACTGGAGATATAGGAGACTAGGAAAAAAGGGGCAAGCTGAAGAGGGTTGTGCCCCAAAGAGATGGGCACTGCTCTGGAAGGAAGCAGGCATTTGGTTCTACTGGACCCTTGGTTCCAGTAGGACAACAACTCCTTTCCTGCTTTCCATCCATTTCAAACATTACTTATTAAATGCAAAGTATAATGATTCAGCTTCAGAAAGAGCTCTGGAGATGGGGACTAGACCTGTGTCATAGTGGTTAGATCACTGTGCTGGATGAGTGAAAGTCCGGTTCACTGTGGAAGAGGTAAGGGGGGGTGGGGGGGAGCTATAACCTGGGTCTCTCACATCTTGGGCACCAGTCCTAATCACTCACTTATTGGAATTAAAATATAAGATGGCCCCTTCTCCTCATATTTTTTTCCCTAAGTTTACATATAAAAATAGCTGTGTAGCTTCTTGGCTAGCTTGTAGCCTACTAAGTATATTCAGTATACACACAGATTACATGTCCACAGTAATGACATTGTGAACTGTATAGAACTGCAAAAACCACTTATGTGGCTATATAAGTATCATTTAGTTGCATAAAATAGCCTTAAACAGCAGCTGAGAATAAATTGTAAATATTTATCCTACCTCTTGCCAGGTGCAGCTTTTGTGGCAAAAAACAAGGTGCCTGCTACCTCTAAAGTAGAAGTACACATTTCCTGAGGTCAAGGCAGCACAACTCCCATGGTACTTTGTTCCAGTTCACCCTTGCTGTGCATGCAATTCTGTCCACATTGTTACTAGTAGCACGAGCTTTCTGATTGTTTGTGCCTTCTGTTCCCCACAGACAACACTGGATGTCTTTGCATGGATATGCTAACAAGGAGATGGTAACATACTCATGCTAGAGTATTCATCATTTGTCCCAAGATGGTAAAACCCAACAGAAAGAACAAAATATATCATACAACAGGGGTACTAAGATGAAGCAAGAGGCTTGGTGCGCCTGCTACTTCAAGAGAAGGCAGGATGCAGGAAAAGCAGACTGCAAGTGTGAAAGCAGGAATCAAGAGTCACATGACACAGAAGGGTGCTGCCTTGCAGTATGTAAGCCTAGGGCCTGAGCTGGGCAAGCTCTCTAACTTGGGGAGCTATGAAGAGGAACAGTCAACATGGATTCACCAAGGGCAAGTCATGTCTGACCAACCCGATTGCCTTCTATGATGAGACGACTGGCTGTGTGGAAGCAGGGAGACCAGTAAATGTGGTATACCTTGATTTTAGCAAGGTTTTTGATATAGTCTTCCACAACATTCTCGCAAGCAAGTTAAGGAAGTATGGACTGGATGAATGGATTGTAAAGTAGGTAGAAAACTGTCTGGAGAATCAGGCTCAGAGGGTAGTAGGTGAAGGCTCAATGCCTTGTTGGCAACTGGTATCAAGTGGGGTTTCTTCATCAGTGGCATGGAAGATGGCATAGAGTGCACCTTTAGCAAGTTGGCAGATGACACCAAGCTGGGGGGAGTAGTAGATATGCTAGAGGGTAAGGACTGGGGTCAGAGTGATGTACGAATTGGAGGATTGGGTCAAAAGAGTTCTCATGAGGTGCAGTAAGGAGAAGTGCAAAGTTCTGCACTTAGGATGGAACAATCCCATGCACCAGTACAGCTTGGGGGCTGACTGCCTAGGCAGCAGCCCTGCAGAAAAGGACCTGAGGTTTACAGCAGACAATCTGGAGTGTGCCTTTGTTGCCAAGAAGACTAACAGCATACTGGGCTGAATTGGTAGGATTGTTGCCAACAGATCAAGAGAAGTGATTCTTCCTCTCTATTCATCACTGGTGAGGCCACATCTGGAGTACCGGGTCCAGTTTTGGGCCCCCCACTGCAAAAAGGATGTGCACAAACTGGTGGCTTATTTAGTCTGGAGAAGACAAGACTCAATGGAGATTTAATAGCAGCCTTCAACTACCTGAAGTGTGGTTTCAAAGAGGATGGAGCTAGACTGTTATCAGTGGTGACAGATAACAGAACAAGAAGCAATGGTCTCAAGCTGCAGCAAGGGAAGTTTAGGTTACATGTAAGGAAAAACTTCCTCATTAGGAGATTAGTAAAGCACCATAACAGGTTACCCACAGAAGTTGTGGAATCTCTGTCCTTGGAGGTTTTTAAGACCCAGCTAGAAAAATCCTTGGCTTGGATATCACGGCCACCCATGGGGAGCACTGTGTTACAGAGGTCATTAACCAAGACCCGAGGTGTGGACTGAAAGATCTTTTGCCTTGGGTTTCATTTTTTCCACTGGAAGTGACAGAGTAGTGTCTGGTTGAACTGTCATATATGCCATATTTTCTTCCTTTTATCAGTTTAGTCATGTACAGTGCATTCCACATTACAACATGGTTATAAAGAAGCTTAGATGCTACTAAGCTTCACAACCAGCCTAGATATATCCACTGAATATGCAAACCAAGAGGACAAAGTGACATATGGACCCCACATCCTACTATGGTTCTGCAGAGCTTAATTAGATCGTCCATTTTTACTATATTAACATATTGGGGATGCTACTAATCTCTAGAGAAACCTTTTACGTTGCAGATTAAAGCACTTTGCACAATCTGTATGACACAGTTGGCTAAACAATATAAAGAGACTAAGTCCACAAATGCTTAACTGCTAATTTAATGGAATTTCGCAAAGTCAACTTTTTTGGTGGGTACTATTGAGATATATGAACCCACAAAAAAATGTATCAACATAATCCATCCAAAAGAATTTAAATGTTCCTGGGAATCACCTACTTTATTTTAAAATACTGCTTCCTTACTAAGACTCAAGTTGCATTATTAAGATTTATCCTAACAGGAAAAAAATCCTTGTCTTGTCATCCCATTTCTCAAGGAGCATTTATGGTCCGTTCCTAACATTCATATTCTTGGCACTGTTCCCTTCTTGTTTCTGGATTCAAACCAATAAGATCACTTTCTGTTTATCATCATTAAATTCCTTGAATTTCCATTCAAATGAGACAGTATCTTGAATTGCAAACCTGAGATATAGATCCACATTCCCTGAAATTTTGATATGTGGATCTAGGATGTAGGTCCACTTCTGTTAACTACAGAATAACATCATGGTGAAGTTAGATTCCAGTATGTAATTGTGACTGAGACAGATTCTCAACTTCTGTAACCTGGTAGAATTTATCTTGCATGATGGGAGTCAGCAAGTTTTGCCTAATGGCAGGCCAGCGCTTGCAACTTGACAGCAGCTGTATACCACTAATTGATTGTTATCATTCTAGCTGGCTGGGCTCTGTGTGGAGGGCTGGTCTCTTGGTCCACTAATGAACCCTCCCTTGAAAACTGTGCCATCAAAAAGCATGAAGAGTAAGAATTTGAACTGGCTAATGTGGCAACATTGTGAGGAGGCCACACAGGGGCAAGAGAGCAGACCCCTGCACAAAGCCAGGATGGAGCAGCAAGAGGGGATTGGTTGGCTGTTAGTAAAATGCTAAATGAATCTGATGTCCGGGCAGCAGCAAGGAATTGGTGCACCATTAATAAAAGGCAGACAGATCAGAGCTTTGTGGGTCAGATCCAATCTCTTTGCAGGCTGACCATACATTGTCAGTCCCTGCAAATAAGCATCCCACCTATTTCTGCATAGATATACACAAAAACTATGTATTTCCTTAACATAACAATGAATTTCAATACTTCACAAACATTAGAAAACTTCCCACAGATTCAGTAAAAAAAAAAAAAAAATGGTAAAAATCTTGGTAAAAATTGTATTTCTCTCTGCTCGCTGCAGTGAAGGCAAGGGTTATCATTGTCAAAGCTTATTAGTAATTTCAAAGTGATGAAGGAAAAATAATTAGTTAAAAAAATAGAAAATTTAAAACATCATATAAGGTTTTCAAAGAGAGAATAAGAAATATTAAAAATTAAAGTCTGTGCAGAGAAGATCAATGACAATATTATGGACTTGGTCATTGAGGGGAATCCTGATATTGTAAGAATTTATTTTTAATTACTATAGATTTGGGGTATTGACTAGTCCTTTTTCTTTCATCTCAAAATGTATTTTTTGCTACAGATAATTACTCTATGATAATTATAAAGATTTTTCAAATTAACTTTCATAGCTCTCTGCAGGGAACACTGCGACAGAAGTTTAAGATCAGGTCCATACTGCTTTACATATGTAGGGGAATAAGATATGAAATGAAAATTCAACAGCCTGGATGTTCTACAGACTAACTTTTTAGTGCTTTGGTCATCATTATTATTTGAAAACACATATATATTGTAAATCATTGCATGCCTAGTTTCCAACTCAAAGTGCTAATAATAGTCATCCAAGGGCAACTATACACATGCCGGACACCTGCTCTGACACATGCTAATTTGCACACATCGGAGCAGACTTGATTAACTGAGTCTGCTGGAGTGTGCTAATTAGCATACTCCAGCAGCCTCAGCATCACATGTATTCAGCATCCCTGTGCTCCAAATGAATGAACGTTAGTTGAAGTGCCCCAGCTGCCATTTTGAAGCATGAGATTCTGAATATACAAGACTCTGCAGGCAATCTAATTAAAGCACTCCCACCCTCCACCCTCCACCCCAGAGCACGTGTAAAGATGTCCCCAGTGCCACACCTTGAGTGAATCACTGCAGTGGGACCATTCCATGAACTGGATGGCCCCTGGGCTGTATCTTTGACAAGCCAAATTCAACCCATTTTCCTGCCCTTAACAATGGTCAGTGGTGGGTACTGAATGCAGGATGACTCCAAATAGTGAGGGGAGAAGAACAACTGTATGTCTGTCCAGAGCTGAAATATTCATTCAGAAGTGCCCACAAATAGAAGATTCTACAACCTCAGTTACCATAGCTGTGATTTTTAAGCAAAGGCTGTTCAAGCTTATGTAACTTGCAGCATTATGTATATACATACAATATGCCTGTCAAGAATAACGGGGGAGTGGAGGTGAGGGCAGGGACAGACCTATATGCAGTCCCCACTCCCCCCAGCCTGGCTGGAGCCGTGGCCACTCCCTGCCTTCCCCCCTGCTGCTTTGGGCTGGCACTGGGGGCCGGGGCCAGGGCTAGATCCAGGGCTGGGGCTGCTCCCCCACTCTTCCCCCTGCTGCTTCGGGCTGGGGATAGGCTATTCTCCCCCTCCCCACTTCTGCTTCAGGCCAGGGGTCAGGCTGGGGCCAGGGCTGCTCCCCCACTTAACCCTCCCCCCTGCTATTTTGGGCCAGGGCCAGGGTTACTTTATCCTTCTGCTTTGGGCTGGGGCTGGAGCTGGGGCCCAGGCTGCCGGGGCCTGCAACTGTAGCAATGGCCGTGGTGGCGGTTACGGCCCCGGTGGCAGTCATGGCAGGACACAGCTACTGGTCACCCCCCTCCCATTCCCACTTCCCTCCCTCCCTTCCTCCCCTCTTCCCCACCGCTGCCTCCTCCCCAGTAGCTGTTATTTGGTGGGGGGGGGGTGAAGGAAGAGGTTGGAAGCTACACCTTCTTTTGGAAGGGAAAACTGGCCCAGGACAGACATTCACAGTATCATCTTCACCTTCAATAATCAGCTCATCAGCCAAATTATGGAGCTCCCTGTGGGCATTAACAAATTTCTAATGGCTCTCTGTCTTAAGTTCAGCAACAATGAGTATGCCACTGTCATTAGTGTGCACACCCCAATGTTTGATGCTATCAATGTCAAAGAATAAATCTATTCCAACATTGATCACACACTGATCAATACTCACAGGGAGGACAAGATCATTCTCTCTGGTGACTTCAGTGGCAGAGTCAGGCATGACCTGTGGAGTGGTAGTATTAGGAAGAAGTAGGGAAAGCCAATTCCAATGGCATCATCCTCCTGAGGAAATGCACAGAGCACAATCTTGTCATCATGATCTGAAGAACCTTCTCTACACATTGGCACATCCTCAACTATGTTATTGTTAGTGCCTGTGATCAAATGGATGTCCATATCACACATGACATATGAGGAACTGATTACTGCTAGACAGATCACCATCTTGTAAGAACTATTATCAACATCCGTCTTGCTCTGAAGCACCAAAAACATTTAAAAGCATTGTGAAGCTCTCTCAACACTAAATCTCTTCAAGACCTAAAGTCTGTCATAAACTCCAACAGTGTCTCCATAAAAAAAAATAACTTTCCTGTCTAGAAATGAAGGCAACATTGAGGAACTCTGGAAGGTGTTTAAAACCTCCATCCATATGGCCTGTGCTGAATTCATTAGCTATACCATCCAATGGCCATGTCTGCATGAGTGGCAGACTGTGCAGTTGTTACTGCACAGTCATTTAGTAATTTCATAAGCAACTGTACTGTCACAGTTTTTTTTTTTCTGATGATACTGCACAGTAGCAATGAGATCTTGCATGGTAACTCATTACTACTGTATAGTAGCATTGCATCACAGTCAGTGCCCAGCAATGCTACTGCATGGTAGCTATGAGCTACAGCACAGTAGCTCACTGCTACTGTGCCATAGCATCTTGTGTAGACACCAAATGACACAAAGACTAGGTCAATGACAGCAACACTGGGATCCAAGTCTTCCTTGACTGGAAGAGAAGGACTCATTCTATTTGGCAAGATGACACCTCATCTTAGCAGAAGAAGGAGACATATCAAATCCTCAAAGCCAAGCCTCAAAAGGAGGGTCCTATAAATCAAAAATCAGTGGTGGCAAGATAATGCCAAGGAAATCCAGTTCTATGCTCACAAATATGACATGCAGGGTGCATCTACACGTGCAATTAATCTGCAGCAATAAACTCCAGAGCAGTTTGAGCCAGAGTAAACTACTCCCAGGTGCAGCATCTTCATATATGCCCAGGATGGGAGCAATTTGAGCTGGGGTGGAACAGTTTATGCCAGGGCTGTTCAGCCCCAGGGTCCAAGTGGCAGTGTTAGGCAGTGGAGAGGCTGCCTGGGGCATGAGGGTGCTTAAAGTGCAGAGCCAGGTGGCTAGACAGAAGGCAGGAATCTGGCCTCCTACTGGCTGGGCTGACCAGGCACAATTTAAACCCACCATCAGCATCTACACATTCATTTAATTGCAGTAAATTAACCCAGTGTAAAACAGTACTATCTTACTGCAGCATTAATTAGCTTACTGTGGATTAATACTATTGCACCTGGAAACAGTGACTCTTTATTCCACAGCTAGTTTATTATACAGTTAAGTGCAAGCATAGACATTAGGGCTGTGTGAGGCTTCGGATCCGGAGAAGCTTTGGACATTTTGGCATCTGAAGCAACATGTCTGGATCAAAGCGCTGGCTTCATTAGTGTTTCTGAAGCGGTTCGGAGCTTCTGAACCACTTCAGAGCTGCTTTGGAGATCTAGCCATAGGGTATAATGGGGAACCGATGAAATATCTATAACTTTGTTGTTTTGTGTCCACTTTGGAAGAAACTCTCAGGGGTTGTAGCCGCTTTGGAGAGCATGAATTCTGCCAACTTTCAAAAAGATCGGTATACGAGTTCGGGGGGGAACTGCACCCCAAATTCTTGAAAGCAAAACTTGTGCATGTGTTACACCATGGGGGGGGGGGTGAAAACTGCAGGGGTGGTGGCCCCCGGTGAGGCCACAAAGCCTGACAAGTTTCAAGAAAACAGGTACAGTAGTTATTTGGTCTCCTTAGTCTGTAGTTCTGTAGGTGTTAATCATTGCTAATTAACTAACTATTTAGTAGCTACTAGTAGCTAGGTACTGTGTATTGAGCTGGTCCCTGAGTGAATCATGATTGATTGGTAACTGGTAACACAGTAGCTTAGCAGCCAGGCCTGCAGTAGTTCCCTCCCACCACCCTGTGCCCCAAGACAGACACAGTTGCACAAGCACATGTGTCACAAGTTTTGCCTGTCAGCAGGCAGAGGTGCAGGGCCCCAGAACCCAGAACCCCAGCACCTATCTCCTTGACAACTGGCAAGCTTCATGGCCACAGCAGGGGCTACGATCCCTATGACTTTCACTCTGCTGTACCTTAACACACACAGGGTCAGCCATGTCATGAGTTTTGCCTGTCAGCAGCTTGAGGTGCAGTTTCCCCCAAACCCACATACCCATCTTCTTGAAACTTGTCAGGATTTGTGGCCTCACCATGGGCCACCACCCCTGCAGTTTTGACCCCACTGTGATGTAACACATACACGTGACATGAATTTTGCTTTCACGAATTTGGGATGCAGTTCCCCTGACCCCTTGCACTGATCTTTTTGAAACTTGGCAGACTTCATGATCTCATTAGAGGCTGCCACCCCTGCATGTTTCATTCAAATAAGACAAAAAACAACAAAGTTAAAGATATTTAATTGATCCCCCATTATAGCCTATGGCCGTATCTCCAAGGCGGCTCCAAAGTATCGAAGCTGCTTTGGCCAAATCAAAGCAGAAACCCAGTCCAGAGGTCCAGATCAGATTACTGGCATCTGAAGCAGCCAGATCCAAAGCCAGATCAAATAGCTGCCTACTTGCAGAGGCCTAGTAGACATAGCCCAAAGCTATTTCCAGCCAAAGAAAGCCATTTACTGCCCAGATTCCTATGGTCCTACTGTGCTGTGATCACAGGATGGCTCAATGCTCATCAAAGACAATGACTCTATCCAATCTAGATGGAAAGAACATGTTGTGGTATTCCTGAATCATGAGTCAACTGTGACAGATACCACCATCAAATCCATCCCCCAGCAGCCTGAAAGGGGATCCCTTACCAACCCTCCTACCCTAGAAGTAGGCTGGTGTGCTGTCAAGGAAACCAAGAATAACAAGACTACTGAACTGGATGGCATACCTGCTGAAATCTACAAGATTGCTGGAGAGGAACTGGTCCTGGGACTCCACAAATTTATTTGGAATAGCAGAGAGATCCCTGGTGACCTAAGGAATGCCAGCATGCATGCTTTACTGCCAAGTTGACTGATCAGCTGTTCAGTAAAGCTTCACTGTCTACATGTGCACCAGTATTAGGGCACAATAAATTAACTCCACTGTAAAATAGTATTGTCAAGGACAGTACTATCTTATGGTGGAGTCACTTACTGTGCAGAAATGCATTTGTGGATCGTGATCAGGACTTCAGCAGTTTGAGCTGGGGCAGAGTAGCCCTTGGCTGGCAGCAGGCTCAGGGGGGTCAGTTACATGGCTCCATAGTTTTGGACCTCTTGTGCCCCAGCCAGCCCCTTTACTGCCTGACACTGCAGCCCAAAGCCTGGGGCTGACTCTCTAAGCCTGCTGCCACCCTGGGGCTGCTCTGCCCTGGTTCAAACTGCTGCAGTTCCAGGTGCATGTACAGATGCTATGCCTGGGAGCAGCTGATTCTGGCAGCAATTGTGCTGGAGTTTATCACATTGCCTTAGTGGCATGTGTAGATGCATACAGTTTCTATCCACCCTAAGCTCCATATGCAGTGTAACCATCTTTGTGCCCCTGTGCTCTCTACCTAGAGAAAACAAATTATATACAAAGGAGGGTGGGGTTGTACTCCATCCACAAAGCAGACAGCTGCTGAACAGCCAAGCTCAGAGACAATAATGGATCACATCCAGAACAGGTGCCACTTTTTCTGAAATATTTAAGCCTGTCAGGGGCATCGATCCCTCCTTCGGCCTTTTGATTTACTTGTTTAATCTAATTGAGTTGCTGGAAACAAGGACTGGAGTGAGTCTAGCTATGTCCTCTCAGGCATTTCCCCTTCATACTTGTGATTTTCTGGCACCTGGCAGACTGTAAAATGCTGAGACAGCATTGCTTCCATTAAATAGTAATGAGCTGACTATTAACCTCATCTGCTAGGGGGGCAGACAGAGGTCCCTGGCAAAAGGAGATGGAGGCTCTAACAGAAAGCTGTGGAGCTATATAGACTGTGGACTGAGGGACTCCCTTTATCTGTCCTACATAATAATCCTACTTGGGTATATCCTAAATACTACTGAACACCCAATATATTTTCCTTGTTTACATAACAAACCTCTTTGGGAGATGCAGAAACAGAAGGAAAGGAAGATTTCTTTGTACCCAGATTCTTAGCTGTGGTTTAAAAGGCATCAGCCTCTTACTCTTGACAAATCAGTATAGGAGTGTGTGACAGTGTTTGTAGCATGTCTCTATAATATCATGTTAGACTAGAAATGGACGTGCTAGTTTTCATAAATCATGATGATGGGCCTAATGTATTCAATGTAAATTGCAGCATCTTTATTAAACAGGTTGTGTTTCAAGTGGAAACTGAGCAGGACTTATTTTATGGATTCTTTCTCTGTGTCCGTTATTACTCTATCCAAACTTCATGTCTCTAATGATGGATTCTGGCTATTGCATGTAGTTTTACAGAATTTAAATTAATTTTTAATGTCAAATAAATGCCAGAGTACATTGGAATATTCACAATCCAACACATTTCCTGAGCTGTGTTCATAAAAACAGGCAAAATGCAGAAAAGCTCTGAAATCTAACCTCATGCCTCCTCATCCTTGCTCTCATGCTTATACCTCCAAATCTTGAAGTGAATACTAATGTACAAAGGAGGAATTCCTTCTACTCCATATGTCCTCCATGTGGGTCACATGAAACTGCAGCATCACAGGCCACTGGGGAGAGTCCACCATTAAAGCCAGGGCCTACTTGGGTACTAGGTCCCAGGAGCCAGCCAGGGGTGAAGGGAGAAGGTAGGGTGGTGGCCTTGTGCAACACAGCTTGCCCAGGCAGTGCTGTACATGGGGCTGAGCCCTATTGCTCCCACCCAGGACAGCTTGTGCTTGCTGCCACCTGGACTCTCCAGGGTGGCCTTGGCCAGCACACACAGCTAGTGTGGCTACTCCCAGTGCGGCAGCTCCCTTGGCTCCAGCAGTGGCTCCTTCTCTTGCTTCTGCCCCTGCTGTACTGCTCCAGGCAGGGAGGAAGTTTCAGCTGGGCAGCTTCTGCTGTCAGCATATGGGGCTCTGACTCCAGCTGCCATCCACTTTCCACCTGCTTCTTCCTTCTGGCTTGATGACGGAGGGAGCAGCTGGAAGGCAGCCTGGAGTTGGAGCCCTGTGCACTATGGCAGGAGCTGCCTGGCTGCAGCTTCCCCCCTGCCTGGAGTGGCACAGCACGGGCAGCAGCAGAAGGAGCTGCCACCAGAGGGCAGCTCTGGTGGCAGCTGCTGCACTGGGAGCAGCCCCACGGGTGCTGCGCACACTGGCCAGGGTAGGGACAGCATGGGCAGGTGGGAGCACAACACGGGCTGCCCCAGGCAGATATCAGCAGGGCTCAGCCCTATGCAGAGTGCTGCAGAGACAGCTCTAGCCTGCAGCACCTGAGGGAGCTGTGCATGCCTCCCCACTCTCCTTCCCCATCCTCCCAGCTGGCTACAGCTTCTCCCCACCTGGAGAGTCTCAGCTGGGGCAGGAGCAGGAAGAGTAGCCGCCTCTAAAGATGAGGAGAGCCAAGTGACTTCCCTGTGGTTGCAACCACACTGGGAGCAGCCATGCTGGAAGCTGTGTGTACTGGCTTTAGCCAGGGCCAGGGCCGGCAGGCATGGGCAGGAGTGCAGCGCTTGCTACCATGAGCTGGGCTTGGCCGCATCTGGAGCACTGTGGGGGCATCCACAGGCTGGATCCAATCAGTTACGTGGCACCCCCTATGGGCCAGATGTAATCAGCTGATGGGCCAGATCCATCCTGTAGGCTATATTTTACCCACCCCTGCTCCAAGGTGTACTGCCATAAACAACCAACCCCTTCCTCATAGGAGCCTGCCATCTGAGGTCTCAGGCAGATACAAAACAGATCCATAGCTGTACTCTGATAGACAACTCATGGAGCAATCTCCCTTCAGGCATAAGATGAGCCTTTCATGCCTGCAAGAAGCAGTGTCACATGAGGGTGATGAGTGCAGGACTGTCTGGCATGATTAAAGTTATTACTTGTCCTCTCAAGAGCACGGGAACTTACTAGCTGGCAGGCATAGGATTAGAAAGCTTCAGAATGACCCACTCTGTGCCAAGTATCTCTCAGGCCATATGCCTAGAGGACTTGGGCAAAGAAGGATTAGTTAAATCGGGTTTCTGCAGTAAGTTAAACTGAAAAATCACTCTCTAAATGAGAGAAGATCTCATGGGCTATTTGGAGTGATTAGAAGAGCTGAATGCTTAGCCTTTAATTCAACAGTCTCTGGATTTCCTCTTTATTTATAAGGCTAAAGCTAACCCTCCTCTCACCCCAACTATAAAGTTGTAAATTAAACCTGCCAAAACCACTTTAAAGCTGGAGCCGTTCAGCTAACCCTTTATTGTGCAAGCATGAGGTGTTCCCATTGCTCTGGCCAATCTCACAGCACTGTACCTCCTGGAACCAGTGGAAATGCGAATAGCTTCAACAGTTTGGTCTGAAAGCTTTTCTGAACCTGATGGCTTTAGGAAATTGGGTTTGGAATATCACAAGCACAGGCTCAGGTATGAAATTAATTATGTTTCCAGCTTCCCTTTGGGTGGAAATACCAAGAAAAGAAGTTGTGCTGTGGGAATGAACCAGAATGTTGGGAAAGATTTTCCCCTTTAAGTGGATCTGTGGCAGGGGCTCCTTGAACAATAACCAACCCTTTTCCCAGGTTGACACCAGGCTATGTTTACAAGACCATAACTGAGGGAAGGGTGACCAAGGCAGCTGCCTGAGGTGCCATGTTTGTGCAGGAGTGTAAAAGCAGCTGCTACTGCAGCAGAAGACCACACCCCTGCAATCGGCACAGTTGCCCCAGGCACAGAGATGCCCTGCTATGCTTGGGTGTGTTTATCTTTCCTGTACTTACTTACAATCTTCTCACTTGGATCATATTGTGGGGGAGACCCCAGGGAAGAGGGTGAAGCTTGTTCACAGGGGGCTGCAGACTCCCAACCTTTGTCTTGACATGGAGACCCCATCTACTACCTTGTGAGAGGTAGGAATTCACCCAGGAATCCAATGCCATTATGTGTGCAAACATTTTTTTTCATGCCTCAGGCTCCCTATCACCCTATCATACAAGCAACAAGTGTCTGGTTCTGCTGCATGTGACATCTATGCCCATACCCCTGATGCTGACCTGGGTTTCCTTGCTGGATCTTAGACTGCCCCCCCCCAAGATTGACCCAATATTAACCCCTTATCCATGACTTATAGCTTCCTCCTCTCTGCAGCTGCAGCAATTTGAATCTCAAGCTTTGTACAACAGAAAGATCATCTTGCATTGACTGCTCAGGGCCATGTTTTGTCCCTCTGTGACTGATTAAGGATATCGTCTTCTCTTTTGTATCTGGATGCCTACATGTGCAGCACATTATAAGCTTCATAGCCTGGCTGTTTTCAGCTTATAGTATCTTTCTAACTGCAGTAGTAAAGGTCCCAGTGCAGTGCCACTTCTATCCCACCTATCCTTTCTTCTTCCTGGTATTCATCTCATGAGGCTACTGCAAGCCTTTCTGTTTTCTGTCTGCTTAAATCCTCTTGTCAATCAGGGATTAAGGGTAGAGCCAGCTTTCACAAACTGACCTCAGTCTAGCCCAACTTGTAACCAACTGTTACAAGTTGTTTTGTCATATTGTCTTTCTGGATTGCACAGAACCAGAAAAGGTGATGAGGGGTTTTCATTTGAAGCTCACTTAGACATTTGAAGAACTGATTTTCAGTACCCAAAGGCAAGAACTGTATGTTCATATGATGGAATTATTTTTCTGTTTGTGCATCTAAATGACAGTTTTCAAGCTGTGTAAGCAGCATTTTTGGTATTTACACACACTCTGGCCAGGCATATATGCAGCTATGTATGCACACCCATTTTTTACTAAGTCACAAACATGTAATCAGCCAGAAACCCATGGCCAATAGGTGTCAGACCAAGGAGAAGGAGGTCTCTCCCATGTATTATCTGCAATAATCAAGGATAGGGCACTCTTCCAGGAAGAGAAGACCTAGGTTCTTGGCCCCATTTTGCCTATGAGTGTGCATCTCTCCGACTTGCCAACATGGTACTTTAGCAACCACAGATCAAGCATTAAGCAGACTGGAACAAGCTAGGAGTGTGACTCAGTAAAAGGCTGCTGCTCTGCCATGGAGCACCTTCTCATTTCTGGCCTGAACTCTGGCTTCTAATGGGGTGCATACTTTCCCTTTGCATGGCTCTCTATCCATTTTAACCAATAACTATAAATGCAAGTTGTGATGACTAGGTTTCAAACCAAGTCCAGGACAAAGCTGAGTCTGATGTGGTGTTTAGAGTGCTCTGCTGGGGGAAAAAAAATGCAGGTTCAAATTGCTGTTCCATGAGGGGAGCCTAGGACCTAGATCTTTTATTTCTGGGTCAGTGCCCAAGCTAGTCAATTATTGCAATTAAAATGTAGGAGATATGTGACCCACATCATTTCTCCAAGACTTAGGTTCACACAGAAGTAGCTGCACAACTACCCAACCAGTGTATAACTCTATGGCACATGCTTAGTGTACACAGGCAAGCTTACAGAGTCACTGTGTAAAGCAAGGGCCAAAAATGGCCATGTAAATGGCTAGAAATCTGTTAATTAGCTATCAAAAAATTGAGTTCTACTCATAGTGTGCAGGTCTGTATATTGTCCTAGCCTTGAATGGGGCCTACAAATGCTACTACAATAGAAATATAAAATAACAATCATCTTTGCTGGCATCCAAGTGGGTGTCATAAGTCACAGCAGCCAAATTTGTATCCACATATTCAACAAAATTATTGCTGAGTACAGTAGCAGAGGAGGGGCATTGTGATGCTTAAAGAATAAGATAGAGACTATTTTAGTGGGAGGTTTGCAATTCACCATTGGAGCCAGGATTTTATTCCTAATTTACCATAAGGAAAAGTGTGACAGAAGGCCAGCTCAGGGCTGGGTCTCAAAATTAGCTAGCCCTCCTATGTTGGGCAGTTTGCAGAGTCTCACTTGCCACAACTTGCTGTTTAATAAACTGATGTAAAATGTGGGAGGTTGCCCATTTTAATGCCCTGATGCCAAGGGTGATATACATGGCTCTGTACCAAACCTACACTGTGTCCCATGCCTGACAGATGGCATCACCAGTTGATATCTGCTGGCCCAGTTCTGAGGGCCTGAATCTAAAACGGAGGCTGCTCACCCCCTTCTCCAATCCATGGCCCTCCTGGACTCATGTGACCATCTCATCAGGGCTAGCCTACACCTGCAGGCCACCATCCTGCCTTCTCTCAAGTCTTAAAGTGCAGACACCAAATATACTCTGCCGCAAAAGGGAAACAGCCATTGGATAGAGACAATTCTGCCTCAGGCAGGAGCTTGGACTAAATGATCTGTGGAAGTCCCATCTAGCCCTACTTCTCTGATTCTATGGTAACATCAATACCTGGGAAACACAAGCACTGAATTGTCCCTAATAATGCCATGATGTAGGAAAAGCAAACTTCGTTTGAGCAAACTTCTCACTATGGTGGGAGATAGACAAGAGGGAAAAAGGGAAAGAGCTATGACCCAACCTCACCAAAATGTACTCCTTCATCCCAGAACTATGGGGACAGACAGAAGTGAGAATTTATGCCTGGTCTGGCTGCACAAAATAGTTTATAGCCTTGACCACACACACGTGCATGGCTGTAGACAACTTTAAAAATGGCTGATATGGTGAAAATCTGAAGTCTCATTGCATGAGGATTCAGATGAAGCCACTTCAAAACATAGTCTTCTGTAATTTGTGTATTTGCTGCCTGCCAGGCTCAAGCTGTTTTCAGAATGAGATGGGGGGAAAGAGAGCCATTTTCATATCAGACAAGACTGCTGACCCAACAAAGGAAAATTACAATTGTTGTGTTTTAGTAGTTTAATTAACAATTCAGAAGCAGCTAAATAGTCGAGGGCATTTATACACATACAATTGTCTGCTCTGACATGCCAGAGATTCAACACATTGGAGCAAACTCAATTAACTGAGTCTGCTCTACATGTGAGCTGATGCGCCCAGTGCTGCATCATGTGCATTTGTATAAACAATGAAATGCATGTCAGTGCTGAGACAATGGCAGCAATGCGCTTTTGAATTAAAACACCTTTGATGTGTTTTAGTTCAAAAACACACTGCCACGATTTTCTCAGCACTGATGCACATTTCGCTTTTCATAGAAATGCATGCACTGCAGCAAACACCTGGTGCTGCAGTGCAAGAAGGTGTACAAATGCTCTTAGCGATCACAGTATTCCTGTTCTAAGTGGGAGGAGCATTAATAGGCCAGAAGCTGGCTGCAAACCACAAGACAATGGCAGGGGCCTAGGGCAATCCCAGTGTGTCTGATGAGATCCAGACCCTGCAGAGCCTTTTAAGCAAGGAAGGGAAATGCAGAGGATGGGCCAAGTGCAGGCCATGAAGAGTCTACAGGAATCCCATCAGGCAACAACAGACAGCTCCAGCAAAGTGAAGGGAATAAAAGAGCTGAAGTTTTTCTCATAGAATAACATTGCATTGCAGATCCCAGGTTCACCTGAGATGCTGTGTGGGAGGCTCAAAGAAGAGCCAAAAAACCCCAACAAAACTAGAGAAAGTGTACATGGGGAAAAAGGCACTTTCTCTAGTTTTGTTGGGGTTTTTTGCCTCTTCAAAACAAAACACAAGGAGTGGAAAGAAAGATGAGAGACTATGTGTATTGGGTCAGGATGGGACCACAGGATACCCTGCCAGGATGAGCAAGTAAGGAAGAGAAATGCCTGGGAAACTGCCTGTCCAGTTTCTACCCCAGAGTAAGGTCTTCACAGTACTCAGGACTGTGAAAGGTTATTGTCCACAAGCTCTTTTGTTTTCAGGGGAAGTGAGCAGAAAAGGCTATTCTCTGGATGACTCCCCACTGGCCAGCAGAACTGGATTTCCATTGGACTTGCTTCATCCCCTGAGAGAAGTACAATAGCTTTACCTTACCTCACCTTACCTAGGTGAACTTCACAACTCCTTCCAAACAAAGGAGGCTTCACATGGCTCTGAAAGGCGATGTGCGGTAAGGGCACAGACAGCCAATACAGGCAGCAAGGTGGCATGATTCCAAGATCCATGCTGCTGTGTTATGTAAGTCAAGTGAAGCTTTCAAAAATCAACAGACTTGCACTGATTTCAGGAGACAGCTGTTAATTCTGGGTATACACAAAGAGCAGAGTGAGAGCTGAACTGACTTCATGAGGATTTCCCACATTGCTTTCTTCCCAGCCATCTTCCAAACCTTCCCAGGCAGGCAGCTAATCTTTCCCACGAAGCAACTTGCAAGTGGTACCTACTGCCTGTCCCCTTCACCCCAACCCCAACCCCAACCGCAACCCCAATCTCAATCCCAGCTTCCAGCAGGAATTCTTCTGGGCTTCAGTAAATGGGAACTGGAATTGTACCAAGAAGAAATAGGGGTGCATCTAAATGAGATGCTATTGCACAGTTGTTACTTCGCATTTATTTACTACTTGTATTAGCGAGTCACCAGAGTTTCTACTCAGTAATGCCAGAAAATGTCTTTTAGGTGACACTAATGCACAGTAGCCTAATTATTTTGCACACTAGCATATTAGCACTGTCCATGCTGTGACGTCCTACTGTGCAGTATTTTTTTATCTACTGAGCAGTCAGCATCTCGTATAGACACAACCAGCAAGACCTCTTTGAGTCCTTCAGACATGTATTCCCAATTACTGGCCTGTTCACAAGCTACAATTATCTAGTACCATTCTCAGGAAAGGGGTCATGATCCCAGGTATGGATTAGGAATCGCTCTGGTGTTCCTAGGGCACAGAGGTGCCTTGGAGAGGCATAGGTTTAGAACATGGGCTGCCACTTCCTAACCAGGCAGAATCCTGGATGGACAATAATTTGTATCATTTCTCATGCAGAGGGAATTCCAGGGGAGAGACCCAGGAAAGAAATACAAATGTATTCAACCCCATTTTTGGCATTTTCTGCCTATTTTCTGTTTAGCTATGTGACCTTCAGATTGTATTGTTCTAATTTTTATGTGCTCTGAAATCCTTCTTATAATAAAGCATCAGTGTCTACAGCTCTTTTCCCCCCTCACTAAATATTAATGTACACCAAATAAGAGTATGCACAGAAGCAGCTGTTCATACTCCAGCATGCTGCATATTTTTCCAAGGAAAAATCTCTCTTTTTTTCTTTTATTTCCATGCAAAATAACACTTCTTTCAGAGAAAGCTTATTTCCTAATTCTGTTTCTTGAAGCAATGGTTTGTGATGCTGCACACAATGTTGCATTAAAAGTCTCACTCATCTGATCTTATTTGCCTCTTTATTGTATCATATTGCCTGCTCATATGGTTAATGCTGTATGAAATAAGCCTGATCCCAGGAGCTAATTGGCCCAGTGACATGGAGTTTGCAGCTCACACAGCAAACTGTATGATTTGAGCATTTGCAAGAATAACATAAATCCCTCCACACATTTCATCCTAAAGTCTGCAAAATCTGCTTGCAGTGTTTTTATCTCTGTGGATTAGCGAGTTATCGAGAAGCGTTGCTATCATGTGAATGGAGATAAGGTGCAGCTAATCCTTCCCTTCTGCTCTCTGGCACACAATATCAGCACTGAATAGGAAGCCTAGAAGCAGAGATAAATCAGCATCCCTCTGGGGCCCTGCACTAAATTTGAATACGTTAAAGCGACTTCCAGCTCCCTACACAAAAGCAGAACAGTTGTTCCTCTGTTGCTTTGTACAGTAGACATTGTACTGGGTATTAAACTATTAGTTGTCAGAAAGGTGCATGTTAATGCAATATACAAACAGCTTAAAGGAGCTGCTGTCAAGAAAAACTAGAGCAAAATAGATCTAGTATAAGCATTGTAAGTATCTTCTGTGCCAATGCACCAAGTACCTTCAGTTATGGAGGGACTAACAGCCCCCTCTAATCTACATCACATTAGCCAGACACACCGAATGAAAGTGCCAGGAGATGACCAACCTGGATTGATTTATTTTATTTATTTATTAGGTGTATATGCCACCTTTCTCAGCAAGGGCTCAGGGAACTTTACAATGCAAAACAAGAAACCTCCCCCACCCGCCCCGATAATTATTAAAATAGAATTTTATGTATTAAAAAAACCAAACTCTCCAAGCATTGCCCCCAAACTTAACCTTGCTGAAAGCCTGCCCAAATATAAAAGTCTTACACCACTTCTGGAAGACTTCCAGGCTTGAACTCTAATAACCTTAAAGGGGATGGAGTTTCATAGCTGAAGAGCAAATGCTGAAAATAACCTCACACTTGTTTTCACAAAATAGAAATACACAGATACTTGCAGGAAGTAGCTCTCTGGTGACTTTTTAGGTGTTTATAGACATGCTCTGGGAGGTGGGGTGGCACCTTAATTAGCAAGCCATGCTAACTAAAAGCACCTGAGCATCACGTGTATCAGCATCCCCACACTGAAAAATGGAACGAGTTTTAGTTTAAAGCACCCTACCACCATACCGATACAGGTGATGCTGAAGGCTGCTGGAGCACATTAATTTCCATGCTCCAGTGTTTCAACACACATTAATGTCCATGTGTACTTACAGCATATCACAGCAGTCTCACTGCATGTCTATAGGACCCCTTAGTGATCATACTGTTATACAAGAGAAAGGAGGGTGGTCATTTAGGTGTTGGGGGTCGAGGCCATTTAGGGATTTCTAGGTCAAAACTAACACCTTGATTAGCATTCAGGAAACAAAAGAAGGCAAGTGCAGACTTTGGAGCACTGGAATGAATAGCTCCTGGCAACCCACCACTATCAAAAGGCAACCTACTGTGTTCTGCAACACTGCATTTTGCATAGATTTCATAGACATTAGGGCTGGAAGGGACCTCGGGAGATCATCGAGTCCAGCCCCCAGCCCAAAGGGCAGGAAGTCAGCTGGGGTCATAGGATCCCAGCAAGATAAGCATCCAATTTATTCTTGAAGGTGTTCAATGTAGGTGCTTGAACCACCTCCGCTGGCAGACTGTTCCAGACCTTGGGGGCTCGGACAATAAAGAAATTCGTCCTTATGTCCAGCCTGAAACGGTCTTGCAGGAGTTTGTGACCGTTCGACCTCGTCATCCCATGGGGCGCTCTGGTGAACAGATGTTCCCCCAGATCCTGGTGGTCACCCCTGATAAACTTGTAGGTGGCCATCAGATCACCCCTGAGCCTGCGCTTTTCCAGGCTAAAGAGTCCCATGGCGCTCAGCCTGTCATCGTAAGATCTGTTTTCCTGACCTCTGATCATGCGCGTGGCTCTCCTCTGCATCTTCTGGATGGTTCTCAAGGGTAGCCCCACATAGAGTATGTTACAATAACCTACCCTTAAAGATATGAGACCATAGATAATGGTGGCCAGTTCCAAAACTGAAAGAAAGGATCACATCCTTCTCACAAGATGGGGTTGGTAAAAGGCACTCCCAGCCATGACTGCAACCTAAGTGCAATAAAGAATCCAGGGGGACCCTTGAAGGCTGTGAATCTGACTGCCAATGGGAGGCCAAACTCTACTGATGATAAGTGTCCCTATCTCCCTCCTTCCCCCATCTTATTCTGTAGTCATAAGATTTGTCATCACCTCTGTCTTGTTTGGAATCAGATTCAAGTCATTCATTCACATCAAATCCCCAAATTCATCCAGGCACTAAATACAGGCTGAGATTATGGGTCCTTTGTTGGATGAAAACAGGAGGTGGAGCTGGGTGTTGTCAGCATACTGATTGTACCTCACTCCATATCTCCACATAGTTTCATCCAGTAGACTCAGATGTACATTGAACACGAGAGGCAACAAGACGGAGGCCTGGGGAACCCCACAGGAAGAGCCCTGAAGGGACACCAAGTACACATGCATCAGTACTTTCTGGAACCTCCCTGCTATGGAAGAGCAGAACCCATTTATAACAGTCCTACAAATACCATCTAGGTCCTGTAAATGCTTTATCAACACCTCACTGCCAACTGTATCAAAGGCTGCTGAAAGATATAATTGGATCATCAGGGTATAAATGTTCATGTTGACCTTCAGGCAAAGACTGTTGACCATGGCCACAAATGCAGTCACTGTAATATGGTCCTGGATGAAATCCAGACTGAGATGGCCCTGGATGAAATCCAGAAACTGATCCTGAACCTACTGGACAACCACTCATTCAATCCCACCAAAAAGGTGATTTGGAGACACGGTATTGCTGGCTGGGGAGTCAGTATCAAGAGATTTTTTTTTCTGAGAAGGGTCTGAAAAGTTGCCCACTTGAGAACATGTGGTGCCGTACCCTCCTGAGGGGGGCACTGACATTAGCAATGGTTCCAGTGTTCCTGCACTGGCTTTTATCATCTAGGACAGACACCACTACCCTAAAGGGAGGTATCAGAAGACAGTGATCTATATTTTCAAAAGGTAATGGTCTGACCTTGAAAAAAGGAATCTTAATGACACCCCTAATAATCAAACCCCTTTTTGTTTTCAGTTAGGGGCAATATATTAAATCTAATATGTCTCATCTCATGTGTCTGTTCAGTTACTGTGTAGGATATCCCCATGATTGCCATATTCTCCATGAAGTCCCACTACAGCTCTGAAGAGACAACCTTGGTGTGTAGCCGTTTTCCAGAACAGTAAGTCTGTATCTCTGCTTCAACACTTCCAGCTCAGCTAACTCAGTGAAACTATCTAGAGGGGTAGGTTATACATCAAAAACATCTTCAATCTATTCTTAGTTTGAACACAAACTAGACACTTTCCATGTTGGACAAATTAGGCATCTTTTATAGGCCAGCTTTTCCTTATACACTACTGTCACTCCACCCCTCCAGTCCTAAACTGATGGTGCACCAAGTACCAGGCTAGCCTCATCCAGCCTCATCTCAGTAATATATGCAATATTGGTGGCCTCAGCCCAAATAAAACTAAAGATGACTGATGTTTTAACTATCAACCTACAACAACAGCAACAACAGATCACAGACTCCTCTGACTGTTTCTCTTCTCTTCCCCAAGACATAGGAGGGGATGGATAGGGGGACAGATACCAAGTGCCTTCTCCTGCAACTCTGAAGATGTGTCCTTTTCCCCTATGCATGCCATAACTTATCCTGCCCAGCACAACCCCAACAGGTGCAGCTGCCACCTCCTTGGCTCCCTCATGAATCTTGACACCTTCCTCCAACTTCTGTCAGTTTTCACCCCATCGATGGTCTGACAGTCCAGGCTAAACCATGGAGAAATGGGTGTTTGGCAGAAGTGGTCCACAGATGTTATTAGTTAAGGCATTAAAAAGTGTAAAATGTATAATAATGAAGAATGCAGCAGTTACTGTTTATCTATTAAAAAGTAAAAGCTGACCAAGTCCATGGCAGTATATTCTTTAGAGTAAATTTATCTCTTTTTCCTTGTCTTTTCCCAATAATTTAAAAACCTTATTCTTGGCCTGTTTGTATAGTCAGTAAAATAGGAATAACTTGATTGAAAAGAATACCTCCAACCAGGGCCATCCCTAGGGAGGGGGGGGGGGTGCAGATCGGGGCAACCAACCCAGGCCCTGTGTTTTGAGGGGCTCTGCAGAGCTGGGCAGAGAGGCCATGGCTGCAGTTTAGGCCACCTGCCTGCCCAGTGGGTTGGACAACTCTTTGCCTGTTCTGGCCAGAAGTTCTGGCTGCCACCCATCCCACCACGTCTGGTGTGCTGGGGATTTCACTCCCTTGTGTAAGCGTGACATGGCATGGGGAGGGGGGCCACACACAAGCTGCTTTGCTCTGGGCCCTGCACACTGATGGGATTGTCTCTGCCTCCAACTCTTTGCCAATCCCTCACAATTGAGGTTGCTTGTCTTCTATGCTTGTCTTATCTGTGGGTCCAGAGATAGCTTATGAGGCTGATCCAAGATTGGTGGACTCTGCTGCAATTGAGGCACATGTTTCCTTCTTGATTTTATCCATGACATGCTATTTCTGCCGCTCCCACTTTCCCAGCTCCTGTTGTTCTCATATAAGACTTCAAAGTACTGATATCCTGCAGCAGACTCTTCTTCCTTTTGGGGTGGTTCTGGGTGATAGTCTCCCATGAGTTGAGGTTGATGTTGCATTTGTTGCATTTAGTTTGGCCCTGAGGACATCCTTGAAACACTTTCTCTGCCCTTATCTTGAGTGTACATCTTGACTGTTTTCAAGTCAGCTGCAGTACTGTATCCAGTTTTGGGCTCCACAATTTAAAAAGGATATGGAGAATCTTGAGAAAGTCCAGAGGAGAGCTACATGCATGACCAGAAGGCAGAAGAACAGGCCTTATGATGAGAGGCTGAAGGCCAAGGGAGTCTTCAGCCTAGGGAAGCACAGGCTCAGGGGGGACCTGGTGGCTGCTGATAAGTATATGAGGGGTGTACATCAGGATCTGGGGGAACAGCTGTTCACCAGAGCACCCCAAGGAATGACAAGTTTAAATGACCACAAACTCCTCCAAGACTGTTTCAGGCTGGACACAAGGAAGAACTTCTTTACTGTCCCCCAAGGCCTGCCACCAGAGGTGGTGCAAACACCTCCTCTGAACTTCTTTAGGAGGCATTTGGACATTTATCTTGCTGGGATCCTTTGACCCCAGTTGACTTCCTATCCCTGGGGCAGGGGGCTGGACTCAGTGATCATCTGAGGTCCCTTCTAGCCCTAATGTCTATGAAATCTATGAAATCTATGACTGAGTTGGAAGAATAAAACTTGCTTTGGGCATCTGCAGTTGGACATCTGAATGACATAGCTGGCCCAATGAAGTTGGGCCAGCCACCTCCATCTATATAAGATCTGAAATAGGCTCCTAAAAAGAAACTACTAAGAAAGCCAATTGCAGATTCCAGTTTACTAGAAAACCTTCCATTTGATCTTGTGGTGCCTGCTTATTTGAATGCCAACCTGTTTCTTATTGCCTAGACAGATTCTGCCTCCTGAAACTGTGTTCTTCCTCAGGAATGTCAGTTCAAAGAGAAACCTTGGGCATTCAGGGAGTAGAGCAGGGCAATAATGCTATGTGGGTGGTTTTGAAAGTCAAAAACCATTGGTGGACTGATGCTGTGAATGGGATCATGGGAAATGTTTCTTTTTTTCCTTCCATACACAATTTTTGCTTTTTTGTTTCCATCAAAAATTGAAAACAGAAATTTTTCAATTTTGAAATACCACCAAATGCCTTATGGGATTTGTAGTTAAGAAACATCATAATCATGGAGTTCTCATGTATTTCTGTGTATCATGGGAGATGTAGACTGACCAGAAGCCCAAGCTATGGAGGAAAATGATGTCCTGTATGTCCCAAGCTCCCAGTCAGAATACATATCTGTCACGATGAACTGTAGTCTCCCCTCTCATTTGTCAGTTGCCACTGTGGGACATGAAGGTCAATTGCATAACCCTGCCTTAGGATAGCCCAGGACTTAGTTTTTGCTCCCTACAAAAGTATCATCACCGTTTCAGCTAGATTGATTGCATTCGAAATCATGGAGGAATTTTATCTCATGGTCAAATTGATTCAGATTGCAGGGGTGGGGGATTGGCTTCCTCTGTAGTTGGAAGAACAGTCCTTTTTCTTAGATCTTGTGACCATATTTAATAAGCTATTTCCTGTACCTGCAGTGGCAGGATATTGACATTACCATCACCTCCCTGTTTTATCAGTCACCAGTTAAAGGGTGTTTTTCATGTGTCAAACACTATGTAGTGGTGTGTAAGGGCTATTTGTTAAGTTTTTAAGAACAAATTAAGCAAGTTGATCTCCTCCTTTGGCTCCTTTTTTGACAAAGTAATTATTTGGGTGGATGAAGGGAATACTGTGGAGATAGTGTATCTGGATTCCAGCAGGGCTTTTGAGAAGGTCCTGCACGCCCTTCTCATAAACAAATTGAGGAAACACGGGATGGACAAAACTACTACAAGGTGGATAGGTAGATAGCTCAATAGCTGCAAACAAAGGGTAATTATAACTGGATCAATGTCAGGATGGTAGGAGGTTTCAAGTGGACTCTCACATGGACTGACCTGGACCCAGTCCTGTTTAGCATGTTTATTAATTATTTGGATGCTGTAACTGAGAACTTCTTGAGCAACTTCACAGCCAAGATGAAACTGGGAAGGACTGAGGATACAGAGGATGGGAGTACAATTCAGAAAGATCTCATCAAACTGGAAAGCTAGGCTGGAGCTAACAGGATGATGTTCAATGGTGTCAAGGAATTTTACCCCATGGTCAGATTGGTATGGACTGTGGGTTTTTTTGGCCTTCCTCTGTAGCAGGGGGCATGGATATCTTCCTCAGATCTCTTGAGTACATATTAAAAACTTACAGCAGCAGGACAGTTAACCACAACACAAACACATGTAAATCAAGACAAAAATATTGTTTGAAATCAAATCAATGAATGTTGTAAATATTCAATTTTTAGAATATAATTTAGTATTTTTCTGTTTCCAAGATGGCAAAACCCCATCTTGAAAACAGGAGGACTGTTGAAAGGAGGACTTCTGGAGGCAAGAAGAGGGACTTCTGTTGGCACGATCAAGGATTAGGGGGTGGGAATTCCAGTCCCAAGATTGCAACCAGGAGGCGGGGCACCTGTCAAGGGGCAGGGCTACCCATGCGGCCCTCAACAGCTTGCTAAAACTCTGTAAGTGGTGCTCTGCCCAAAATAATTGCCTGCCCCTGAGCTAGGCCTTTAAATTGTTCCTACGGTTTGACTGAATGACCAAATTGGGTATTTGCATATGAAAACAACCCACTAGGTAACCAATAGGGGTGTGCAAAGCTTTGGTCACCAATTCAATTTAGAGAAGATTCAGCCCAATTCAGAAGTCAAACCACCAAATCCGATTTGAATCAGGAAGAAAAAAAACCCTCCAAATCAATTTGGAGCCTCCAAATCAATTCAGAAAAGTTTTGGAAAAAGATTTGGAGATTTAGAGATGGAGAAGGCAGTCTTTCAGGGGATCAGAAACTGAGAAGAGGGAGGGGGAGCAGGGAGGGAAAGACTGACATATGTAGCTGGCCAGTGACTGTGATCTTGCCCTGAGTCCTCTTCCAATCACAGTGCTCTGGGGGAGGGACATAGAAACACCACATAAGCCTCTGTCTGCAGTCTTTCTGTCCCTTTTGTGAGCTGTTTCTCCCTGAGAAATAGCATATGAGAGGTACTGGACTGCCTTGTCTTCCTACTCAGTCTCCTTCTAGTTTCTGTTTTTAGAAAGAATTGGATACAGTTTACTACCCTTGCCTAGAATCCCTCTACTTATCCCCATCAAATCCATTTCTTTCAACTTATTCTTTCTCCAAAAGCCTCTTATTTGTTCTTGTTTTCTTTTTTTCCCCCAACACTTTTTAAAAAGAAAGCTATGTTTTCCCTGGCAATGTGATCCATCACTGTGCAGGAAAGCACATATGTTACACACATACACAGAAAATAAAAAGAAATATTAATATGTTTAATCACATATGCATACAGTAAACACAGAAGTCAGACACATACATACAGTAATCAGAGAAGAGATATTAATATTATTAATCACAGACACATACAGTAAACACAACACAGAAGAAGAAGTTAGACATGTACATACAATAATCAAAGAAGAAAAGATATTATTACTTAGTTACACACACACAGAAGACGAGATATTACAGCTTCACACACACACATACACATTTTGCAGCACAGGAAAGATTATTAAGAAGAGTGCTGGAAAGACAGGTGCCAGGTCTTCTGGCAGGGGAGAGAGAGGGGCTAGAGGGGGTGGGGGGGGCTAGACCTGCAAGTGTCCCCTCCCTCCCCCCAGACATAGACATATCCTCTTTCCTGGTAGCCAGGAGTCTTCTGCTGCCAGTGGGAGCAAGGAAGTGGGAGCAGTACATGTCCCTGCACCTGGGAACAAAGAGGGAAGCTCAGTTTGTGCTCCACATCCCTCAACATTCCCCTAGAGCCAGGTCTCCTTCTCCTTCTCCCATCTAACAGTAGCTGTTGAGCCTTTCTGAAAAGTAGCTGTCAGTGTCACATTAAGAAGTGATTTCCATTTCTTACTTATTTGGCTGTTTAAGTGGTAGCTGAGCTCTTGAAAACCTTCTTTTGTGCCTAATTTTCTGCTCACATTTGAGTACTGGACCCTATTGGCTCTGGATTTAGGATCCAGGTCCCTTCTTCCAGGGTAGGAGGGGAGGGGGACACCAGACGGACCACAACTTTTCCACTTGATAACAGGCAAATGTATTGATACACAGTGATAAGAGAAAAAAAGTAATACAAACAATCAAGCAATTCTGTATATCTGCCAAATCCTAGGGCTATCATTAGAGTCAAAGTACATCTGACCAGGATGCAGACTTCACTCTGAGGCTGTCTCTTAGGTGTCAGATGTCAGCATAGCATGTCAGCATTCTGGAGATAGGATGCTGAGGCCCACATCCCCCTTCCAGTGCGGTGTATGTGACTGGCTCCTGGTATGCCCTCAGTCCATGGTGGCCTCAGGGACCCTTCCTGGGGGATGGGGATGGGGACCCCTTTCAGAGAGAAGGAGGAGGAATGGGGAAGGACAGAAAGGAAGAGAAGGAGGGACAGTAAGGAGGGACAGGAAGGGACCCTTTGTTAATCTCAAGTCTCTGTGTTTGTATTTTCCTTTCCTCCTGATGACTCTTCATTCATAGCTATCTCCTCTGGTTGGTTGTCTCTCTGTGGTCATACATCCACATAGCCTTCTGGGCCTTCTTCTAATTTGGTCTGTTCCCCTAAAACTGGGACTCAGCCCTGCTGGCTGCTCCTGGGATTGTGTCTGGTGTTACTTATCTCATGTTATGGGACAGTATGGTACATACTTCCTTGGTTCCCAGGCTTTGTATCCTTGTTGTCTTAGACAGTATGGTATATGCCCCCTCAATTCTCAGGCTGTGTCCATCCATTGGCCTTGTTGTGCTACACAGCCTGCCTGCTTCCAGGGCTATATGGAAGTTTGAGTGTGAAACCCAGGATTTTACAAATCAATTAACCCCTGCTATCCATCTAGAACCCTTAAAATGCATATTTCTATACCTATAAGCCAATTCCCCCAAAACAGATCTTTAAATACCATTTTCAATCCAACAGTCCCTACATATTTAATAAATTGTCCAAATTATCATAGTTCATGGCTAGAGTTTGTCTTTAATTTGAGAATTTTGCATTCATGGCATTTTCCCTTCCTTTTCCCTTTTACTGGGCATGTCTACATGTCCTTAGTGCACTATAATTATTGCACATTAAATTTAGTACCTGTAATAGCAGGTATGAATTTAATGTGTCATAATCGGGGTTACTGCGCATTGGTGCAGATGAAAGCTTTTTTGTGACATTGTGATGGTTTGTGCCAGCCATGCTAATGTTCAATAGAATTAGTTGAATGTGCATTAAATGTCTCATGCAGACATACCCACTATGTGAAATTCATCCCTCCTGCATACAGATTACAGGGGATTATTCTCTTTGGATTAGTAATGACATTCTAGAGAGATACATTTATTTATTCTTATAAACACAATGGAAATGAGCATATAAGCAAGTGTCTTGGCATGTCACTGACTCCCCCAGATTAGAGAAGCTGGACCTTCAACTTTACCTGGCATCAGAGAAAGATAGTAGGAACTACAATACAACTGCATGCTCATCTCCCAGAAATATTGCAACCCGTCTCTCTCCACACTGTTAATAGCAGGATGTAGAAATGATTGTCAAAAGACTGGGAAGAATTGTTAAAACAAACAAGTAACTTATCTCCCCATCAACATGCAAAAAGCTACTCTTCATGCTGAGTGGCTGTAAATAACAATGCTGTCAAGCACTTTGTTTACATTTACCCACTCTCCTTTGCTTATAATACCTCTTTGCAGCTAGGAAATAGCATTTCTTTCATTGCCAATTTTGTCCGTTTCCATTTGGTGAGCATTGATTTTTTTTGTGTGTATTACCAACAGAGCTTGAAATTATTTTTGTTGTGTTTTGTTTTATTTTGTCACTCATGCTATAGCATCATTAATAGTCACAGAGATATACTCTGCTAGGTAGGAATGTTCAAGTGCTAAGTTCTGTTCTAGAGCTAGCAGTGGAGCACAAGAGCGTAACTTGGGTTCGTTGTGTAGGTCAGGGGTCCAACCTATGGTACATGTGCTGCAAGTGGGATGGGTAGCCTCTGTGGGCATGTCTACAGGTGCATTACTGCATCATAATTATGGTGCATTAATTTGAGTACCTGTATTTACAGGTACTAATTTAATGTGTCATAATTAGTGCTACTGCAGTGGTGCCAGTGCATGTTTTTTACATGACGTTAATGTACAATAGACTAATTCTACTGTGTATTTGTGCATCAGAACAGCTTTTATCATGATACACTAATGCACAGTAGAATTAGTCTACTGCATATCTAGCATCTTTTGTCTACACACCCTGTGTGTAGCACACAGCAGACTAGGGAGGGGACAGGCAGTACAGCAGCAGATAGGGCAAGAAGCAGAAAGCAGAGGAAAATACTGGGCAAGGAGCACAGGGAAGGGAGAAGAAAAAAGAACATCAGTTCAAACAGGGGAAAGGAATCAGAGTTGCATTCAGAGCTGTGGGGCTAATTTGTAGCATGCATGACACTGAGTTGCCTGGAATTGGAGACAACCTGGAGGGTGAGGCTAGGATCCAGAATGACCTGGAAAGACTGGATAAATGGTCCTCAATCAATGAGAAGAGATTTAATAAGGAAAAATGCAGAGTCCTACACTTGGGATGGAATAACCACATGCAAAAAAAGGTTCCACCCCAGTGGCGCAGGTAATGCATCAGTATTTCTTGGCTCTGGCATGGGGCTATGAAATTAAACCTTTTCAGGGAAGATGTCTTAGCGATCCAATATTTATAAATAAATCCTGTTTCACCCACTACCACTACCATGATCTCAGGATAAGTTCTGTTTCACTGCTACCACCCCAGCCCCCTGATCCTGGTACCCTAACTTAGAGTGGGGAAGGGTTTGGATTGAGAATGGGAATTTCACAGTTAACTGATCCAGAACAAATTAGCCCCTCACCTGGCCCTAGACTACTTAACATCTATAGGCAACCCTAGAACAGCCACCCAGAATACGCATCTGTGGGTCGCCTTGAGGGTGCCACCAAAGGGCAATGCTCAAAGTGGCCTTCAGTGTGGCCCTGAAGCAGTCTAATTATTTCCAATTATACAATGTATCTGTTTGGGACAGAGGGAAATTCAATAGGTTTAAGGAACAGCCATGATCCTCTGGTGTGAATGGGAGGTCTGGGCTTGGTGGCAGGGTGGGGACACTAAGAGAGAGGGAGCAGACTTTTATGGGTGAGATGCAGGAGAGTAGAAGGGAGAGGTACAGGGAGAGGAAAGGGGTAATCACAGTCCCTAACGGTGACAGTGAGGTCTTAGCCTGGGAGGGTACTCCAGCAAGTGGGGAGGGAACTCACTTGGGGAAGAGATAGGCGCAGAGGAAGAAAAGGAAAATAGTGGAATTTATCTCTTCTTGCTTCTATAAGGTTGACCAGGCTGTAGGTAATTAATCTGAGTGGATCATATTAGATTGGGGTTTACCAGGGTAGAAGCCAAGGTCAAAACTGGCTTTCAGTCCCAGTACTGGATAGTAATCTGAGTGTCAAGACAAGATTGTGATCATGATCAGAGTAAGCAGTTGATCCACCCTAGGAGGTCCAAGCTAAGAGTAAGAGCAAGCAGGAACAGGCAGGAGATTCCAAGCCAGAGTTCAGAGCACAGAGTTGTCTGGCCTGAGTTTATATAGCCAGGAAATGTGGGTCTTCTCCTTAAGGGATGACCACCTAATGCCTTATTACCTTCAGCTGGGGCCTAGGACCTGATCAGTCCCTGCTGGACCTTGGCTCATTACAGCTTTTCTGCCCAATCAGTGTCTGAAGTTGTTGAGCTTGGGCCACCTTCCCCAACTACCCATTCCCTTGGAGAGTATATGGATCAATGCAGACTGCCAGGCCCCAAGGACCTCATAGAATCCACCACAAGTTGGAGGTAAGTGGTGAAGTCTGGGAGAGAACCAGTGGGACAGCAACTGTGTCTATCAGGGTCATGCTGGGCAGGATAACGCTCTGGGCTGATGTTTGTCCAAATAGTTCCAGCCAGGTATTCAGTGCAGCTTTATCTTAAAACCAGAGGTTGCATGGTGGTGATTCAAGAAGTGTATGTACTTAGTGTGTAAGGCTGTGGGTAGAATGGGAATTTTGTTGGTATAATGACCAGCTTGCTGCAGAGCTGATTCACTGAGTGAAAATGCTGTTGAGGACACCTAGACTTACTGTTTTGAGGAACTTCAGCATCTACACTTAGGCTAGCTCTTCAAGGCATGACAACCATGGGGCTATCCCAACAGTTACTAGACTGATACATGAGATGGGGCATACTGGCTTAATGTTTTGCACCTTCCTGGAAGGGACGCCAAATATTGGAAGTGTTCTCAAGAGTGGTACACAGGGGAACTGAAGCCACTAAAGCAGAAGTATAGGCAGTTAGAGCACCTATCTATGACTTAACTGAGGCTGAAGACTCCTGACTGTCACATAGATCCTACTCAAAAGACTATGGCAATGGCAGTGGTGAGGACAGCTTTTCTTTTCTATGGCCATTATACCTACAAATTGTTGTCTGAAAGAACTGTTCTGAGTGGTGAATGGCCTGGTCAGTCTGGCTTGTGTCCCCCTGAGATTCAAGTCCTCTACAATCCTCTTTGATAAGTTTGCCACCACTTTTTCAGACAAAATTATCCATATCTGGCATGGCTTGGGGACCACTGTTTTTGCTCTGGAGTCAGAGTTTGGGTTTGAGGAAAGTCAGTCTTGTCCCATTTATATAGGATCATAGGATCATGGGATCATACGAATGTAGAGCTGAAAGGGACCATAAAAAGTCACCCAGTCCAGCCCTCCACTCAAGGCAGGATCATTCCTGACTTAAACCATCCAAGCCAAATGTGTCTAACCTACTTCTGAAAATTTCCAAAGGTGGTGATTCTGCAATTTCTCTAGTAGCCTGTTCCAATGCTTGACCACTATGGATATGCAAAATGATACCGTTCCATTTTGACTTGAGTTTTGAGGTTTTGATAGAACAGCATTTTATTTTAAATTTCATTTCAATTTAAAACCGCTGCTCCATTTTGCTTCCTTGAAACAGTGATGCTGTTTCAACAGTGTTTTGACATTTTGTCCATTTGCTATAATGGGGAAGCTTGAAACAGCCTCTCTCATCTGGCAGGCAGATAGGGGCCTGGAACTCCAGGAGGGCTGCAGGGGCTGTGCCAGTCCTCCTGGGGCTGTGGGCCCCTGATCTGGCTGCCAGATCAGGGAGGGAGGCTAGGTACTGCTGCCTGGGACTAGGGAGCTGGGAAAGGAAACTGAGCCTGATTGCTCAGTTCCCCTCCCCAGTGCTACAACTGGGCTGGGGGAAATGAATTCCTATCCCCAGCGCTGTGATCGGCTTCCCATAGCCCAGCCATGGGAGGCAGGGGGAGCCAGGGCTGTGCTCCCTGCTAAGCCACATGGGGCTGTGGAGCCACTGGGAGTGCAAGCCTGGTTCTCCCCTGTCTCCCACCACGTAACATTTTGAAAGTTTCAAAATGTTTCAACTAGCCTCATTTTGTTTTGAGGATGTTTCAAAGGCCTTCATTTTGATTTGATTTAGCTGTTTTGAGCTCGAAATGAGTCAAAGAGTGTTGAATTGTAACAGCCGGTGAAATTTTGCACACCCTATTGATCACCCTTATGGTCATAAAGTTCTCTAACCAGTTTAAATTTCCCCTGATTCACCTTGAGCCCATTAATCCTAATCCTGTGCCCTACAGCCACAGAGAAAAGCCCATCTTCATAATCACCCCTGAGCTATTTGAAGACTCTTATTAAATGTTCATTCAGTCTTCTTTCTCCAGACTAAATAACACTAATTGGATTTTTTTTGTAACAAGAAGACACTATTAACCCATATTCAGCTTATGGTCCATCATAACCCTCAGGTTCTTCTCTGAAGTACTGCAACTTGGTCGGTCATTCCTCAGTCTGTATTTGTGCATGTGGTTATTCCATCCCAAATGTAGGACTCTGCATTTTTCCTTATTAAATCTCATCTCACTGACTGAGGACCATTTCTCCAGTCTATCCAGGTCATTCTGGATCCTAGCTTCACCCTCCAGAGTGTTTGCAATTCCACACATCTCAGTGTTATCCTCAAATTTGCTGAGTGAGCACTCAAACTCATCATTCAAGTAATTATCGAAGATATCAAATAATAAGGGACCCAAGACAGGGGAATCCAACTTGATATATCCTCCCAACTAGACATTGACTCATTGAAGACTACTTAGGGGGCATATCTACACGAGATGCTTACTGCATAGTAGATTAATTAACTCTGCAGTAAACATCACACAGCTACACATGTGACCCTATCAGTCTGGAGTAAACTAATTCACTCTGAAGCAGGGTACATACAAGTTTTTTACTCTGCAGCAGTGCATGTGTAGATGATGCCCTGGCTGGCTGGGGCAGGAGGGAACTTCGGTGTGGGGGCTGCCTGATGGCTAGCCATGCACTGGAGTATTCTCATGCCCAAGCCAGTTTCTCCACAGCACATTGAGCTGTGTTGGAGTAACTCCAGGTTGGCAGGCTGACCTTGGGGACTCCCTGCCAGCTGGAGCTGCTCTGACCTAGATCAATGTGTTACAGTCCCAAGCACATGTTCAAATGGTGTACCTGGGCTCAGTAAACTCTGAAGCAATAATGCCATGTGTTTATTGCTTCACATTAATTGCACATGTAGATGTTCCCACTGACTGCAATGATCCAAACCATTGTGTATCCACCTTATAGTATTTTCATTTAGTCTGTATTTCCTTATCTTGTTAATGAGTGTCATGTGAGATAGTGTCAAGAACCCTGCTAAAGTCAAGGTTCTTTGGGTAGATGTGATTTTTTATTAGACCAGCTGAGTAGTTGGAACAAAGTTCTTTGCAAGCTTTTGGGCACAAGTACCCTTCTTCAGGCATGGGGAAACTCTGTTGTTCTGAGATCTCCAAGGCATCTACCATTTTGTTCCATCTACTCAGCTGGTCTAATAAAAGATATCACATCTTTTATTGTCAGAGTCCCAGCTGTTCTTAAATATTCAGTTATCTGGCACCTACTCAAGAAACTGTCAGCTTAATTCTGACTCTCCAGTCAATTATCAGTTCATTTCACCTCGCCTTTTTGGGGAAGGTCACTGAATAGGTGGTTGCCCAGCACCTTCAGGAGCATCTGCGCACCAATGAAGTCTTGAACCCTTGTCAGTTTGACTTTCACCATGGATATAGCACAGAGACTGTACACATAGTATTAGTCAATGATTGCCTCCTGGGAATCAACAGAGGAAATGGTGCCTGCCATGTATTTCAGTGGCTTTTTGACAGAGTTGACTTTAAGGTACTAATAAAACATTTACATGAGTCCAATGGGCAAGCAGGCAGCACCCTGGGGGCAGGGAACAATTTCCCAGCCCCTGCCAGGAGACAGCTGTCTCCTGGCCTGGTGCTCTCTGCCAACCCTTGGGCTAGCACCCAGGGGGAGCCTAGAGCTCCCCCTCACTGCTGCAGGGGCCTAGTGCAGGACCAGTGGGGGCAGGAGCAGATTGTTGCCATGAGCAGCAAATCTGGTCCCAAGATCCTGCACATGTAGACACCTGCCTGGGAGCATTTACTTGCATGTAGTTTACTCACAAGTAAATTGCTCTGAGATCAAATGCACGTGTAGATACACACCATGTTCCCTAATATCAGGTGAGAGCAATGTCTGGCAAGGACTGTCCACTGGCCAAATTTGCTTAGCAAAAACACAAAGAGTGGCATTAATTGGTAGTGGTGTCTCAGCTCTAAAACTCCCTCCCTCTTGATGTCTGGGAAGACCTTAAGCCTTGAGACCTTTTGGAAGGACTGGAAACCCTTCCTATTTGGGCAGGAATTTAGAGAGGATGGCTAGGCTGAGATATTCTCTAGATACTCTGTGTTTAATTTGAGACTGTATTTGCTTTAATAAGAGCTTTGTTTGTTCTCATATTTTAAAAGTTATTTTATTTTCTTACTGTAAGCTTTTGTTAGAAAGGGTGGCACATAGATGTAATACATACATACATACATACATACATATTCTTCCCATCTTTCAATGGGCACAAATAGGCAGCTCCTGTTCTCTTGGCAGTAAATTATACTTCTCAGCAGGGGTTCACAACTCTCCCATTCATTGACACCTCTGGAGATGGATCATCACTCAGGCAAGAGGCACACAACTTTGCATCCATTATGCTAAAATTTGCCTGGCTGCCCAGTGGCTCACATTCTTTTGATAGAATAAAGTGTATGTGTCTTAGCACTTTCATCTAGGTAACAGATACTAAGTTAATATGGGGAGATAGCTGTTAAGCTACTTTCCAAGAGAAGTGGTGCAGGCTTCTACCCTGGGGGTGTTTAAGAGGAGGTTAGATGAACATCTTGCTGGGGTCATTTGACTCCAGTATTCTTTCCTGCCATGGCAGGGGGTCGGACTAGATGATCTGCTCAGGTCCCTTCCAACCCTACAAACTATGAAACTATAATAGACCCAGACTGAAGTCAGTGAAAACATTGTCTTTGGTTGCCTCTGATGCTAAAGCAGGTCATTGGGTGTGAAGAACCACAGTCAGCCAGAGGTAAACAGCAATTTAGGCCAGCAAGCCTCCCTCCTTTTCTTATATTTATATCAAGTTGTGGTGGGCAAGATAGGGTGGAAGTGCTGTTAAAGACAAGATTTTACTTTCCTGCTGGGACCCAAGGGCTAGCATGCAACTAGTCCCACCAGGAAAGTAAGCAAGTGAACTCAATAAAGAATTGTTCATTTACAATCACTGAAGTATAACCTCCAGCTTGTGAGCTGTATATGGCCCATAGTGCCATGCCATCCAGCCTGTGGGCTCTCCATGGATCCAGAAATTTGGCAGCAGGGGAGCATAGGCACCATTAATTGCTGCAGCATAGCACAGAGTTGCAGTACTTAATGCTGGAACTACTTACCCACAAGCTAGATGACATGGCCCTGTATGTTAGATTACACCAGCATGCAGGGGTGGATCCCAAATGCACAGCTTGATCCAGCCCTCAGACCAGACCCCATGTCATTCATCTGGTCCCTGGGGCCAGATAGTTTAAGCACCACTTTCTGGCCAGCATGAAGAAGCTCCTCATGGTTAAAGTAATGATGCAGGAAATGGGAGGCATGAGTTGTAAGACCTCTGAACATCAGGGGGCATAAATCTCCACTTTCTATGTTGTAGAAACTGCTCTAATCTCAATACTATAGGGCAGACATGCTTATGAGTGCCTTCTATCCCCTTTTGAAGTTGGCACACCGGGTGGCCAAGAGAGAAAGAATCATGAAAAAGAGAAGAAGATAAAAAAGTGTCTAACTGTGTGGCCCAGGGAACAGTTGTTGAGCTGCCCTACCCTACAAAGAAAGGCATTCTAGGATCTGGCTCTTGTATCTGAGCCTGCTTATGGATTTTCTCTAATTACTCTTTAACACCAAATGCACCACAGACACTGGGTGTGTCTACACATGCAGTAAATTTACTGTGCAGTAACTTACTGTGCAGTAAGCAGGAATAGGATGGTGTCTACAAGTGCAGCCAACCTAGAACTAGATTTAATCCCAAATCAGAGCAGCCTGTCATGTGCCCATGAGGTGACTGGGGGGAGCTCTAGCCTCCGGTTACATGGCTGCCAGAACTTGGCAGCTATGTTGAGGACAGAGGCAGCTGCCAGCACATGGTGGCCATCATAAGGTGTCATCTGCATCTGCACAGCCCTACCCAGCCCCTCCCCTAACAGGGAGCTGCGTGCTGTTGGCCTCACCAGGCCCCCCTGCCCAGGCCACAGGACAGTTGTGCACCTGCCAGCTGGATTCAGGGCACCAGCTGTTGGAGGCTTTGCTGACCCCCTCCTCCTGCACTCCCCACTCCAGCCTCCCTGTCCCGCTGCCCAAACATGCCCAACCCCCTGCCCACCCCCAGCACCAGTCCAGGACACACACATGGGTGAAATTATAAAAAAAAAAATATTTTCTGTGCAAAACCTACCCCCATCCCTCTCTCCTCCCCCCTCAACAAAAACAGCCCC